>NC_082662.1:17515000-18140000 GCF_025265405.1 Mesoplodon densirostris | reverse complement strand
AGGCGCTGTTCTAAGCACTTCACAAATTATAACTCAGTTCTGCCTCTCAATAATTCTATGAGGTAAACATTATTACATCCCCATTTTACAGGTAAGGAAACTGAGACACACGAGGGAAAATATAAAGCCACTCTTTGACTTCTTCAGTGATTTATGTTAGCTCGGCCTCTGACTGCTGAGAAGCCTGCATGATGGAGCCCAACACACTTGGCCCACTTGGCTGACTTCAGTGGGTTTTGCTGCATCTTCATCTTTAATTGTCTACTTTCATTATGTTCTATTTCACAAGCAATCCCAGAAGCTTTTGGAAATAGGTATGGGTAAAATCCTAAATGATTTTTTTGTGTGTGTGTGTGGTACGTGGGCCTCTCACTGTTGTGGCCTCTCCCGTTGCGGACCACAGGCTCCGGACACGCAGGCTCAGCGGCCATGGCTCACGGACCCAGCTGCTCCGCGGCATGTGGGATCTTCCCGGACCAGGGCACGAACCCGCGTCCCCTGCATTGGCAGGCGGACTCTCAACCACTGCGCCACCAGGGAAGCCCCTAAATGATTTTTGAAACTTATTTCTTCCATTCATTTGTGTACTTAATTAATTCACTGAACAAATAGCACCTGATAGCAAGGCTTGTAGGGACAATGTAGGGGGCAGACCTGGGAGGCTCAATACAGACAGGGGCCAGATCACCCAGCACCCATGTGCCACAGTCAGGCAGTTGGATTTTATCCCATGGCAATGTGAAGCTGATCCAAAATGTCACAGAGCCTAGTGGTTAGGAGCATGGGCTCTGGAGCCAGATGGCCCGAGTTTGAATCCTGGCTCTATCATCCAACAGCTGCACGACCCTGGGTGAGTTACCTCTCTGGGCCCTCAATTTCCTCATCTGTAAATGGGGTTTGAAGTCGTACCAACCTCAAAGGATAGTCGTGAGGACTGAATGAGTCTGTACATTTGAAATCTTAGGGGAGGGCCTGACACACAGGAAGTGCTTACCCTTAAGGTCTTTAAGCCATGTCCACTGGAAAGAGTAAGGACTCCCATTTTGCCACTAGGAGACTGCGGTCCGAGTGACGTGGCCACCTCCAAGGTCACATAGGTGGTTAAAGCCACACAACATCCATGTACGAGGGCCTCCTGAGGGCCAGGGCTGTGCTGGGTACTGGAGCACCTCACTGCCTCAGACCCCATCCTAAAGGCACCCACCCACATGGGACTCAGAAGGAGACCCCAGGCCTAGGGTCTGGGGTCAAGTGCTTTTGGTGTTCCAGTTACTCAGCTCTGCACCCTCACGGGGCTCCAATTACTCTCTCATCAAGCTCAGCTCTGCACCCTGAGGTCCAACCAGCAAGTCCTCCATGCAGTGCCAACCTCAACAAACACCCACTGTGCATCCAGCACTCAGGGAAGAGGTCAAGGTGCCGCACATGTGAGGCTGCCTTTGAGGAAACCCTCTGTCTTCCACATCCCTCCTGGGTCCTCCCACAAAACAACAGAAGGTAGATAATGTGTGTGAAAGCACCAGGCCAAGTGCTTGGCACACAGTAGGCACTTTGTGAATACCTACCTATTTATTGTGAGGACCATCTCGCTGGACAAGTGCAAAGAACTGATTGCCTCTGTCTGGAAGAAAATAAGCCCAGAATATGATGGGGTCACAAGATAATTCAGCATGCCAAGCTCTGTCTTATTAGTAGTGGCCTCTCACCATCCTGGCCTTGTCTGATGGGGCAGACTCTGAAATGGGATCTAGGTACTTGGGGCTGAGGCTGAGCTTTGCTGTTAGTTCCATTTGAGACTTTGGGTCTCCATGTCTCTGTTGGTGAAACAAGAGGTTTAGACTAGCTTTCTGTGAGCTTACAGCTATTTGGCCTTTATTCAAGGCATATTCACTGGTGCCTTACTCTGTGCCAGGCCCCTGGGCTCAAGGATCCCACAGTTCTGGAGGGGAGCCCCTGTGCTGGGGGCATACAGAGTAGTCACTTGATCAATCCTGGAGGGCTTCCCAGAGGAGGTGATGTCGGGGCTGAGTCTCACAGGATGAGTAGGAGTCAGACGGGCCAAAGAGTGAGGATTCCACCTTGTGGTACTGAGCAGTCACAGTCAGACTAGTGTGACAGAGAACGCACCATGGCAACTCAGTGGAGCAGGGACTAGAGGGGACATCTGAAGTCCAGAGAACAGTTAGGGGCAGGTGATGGGATCCAGGTGGCCTGCGGACATCCCAGGTTGGAGTTCATTACAGAATGTTCTGGACTAGGGGCTGGGGACTCCTCAGGCTGCAGGTGGGGGCCAAAGTCATGGGAACAGACAAAAGTGTAAAGCAAGTGTACCAAGAGGAGCAGCTGGCAGAGGAGAGAGGTGGGAGAAACAGCCAAGCATCCACCAGCCGGGAGCAGGAAGAGGAGGTGCAGGCCAGGAACCATGCTCCCCAACGTGCTACCCACTCAAGAGAACGAGGACCTGGAGGGTCTGTTTCCCATATATCCCCCCACTCAGCACAGAACAGGCACATGCCCAACAAACGTTTGGGTTTTTGTTTTTTTGTTTTTTTTGCAGTACACGGGCCTCTCACTGTTGTGGCCTCTCCCGTTGCAGAGCACAGGCTCCGGACGCGCAGGCTCAGCGGCCATGGCTCACGGGTCCAGCCGCTCCGCGGCATGTGGGATCTTCCCGGACCGGGGCACAAACCTGTGTCCCCTGCATCGGCAGGCGGACTCTCAACCACTGCGCCACCAGGGAAGCCCAACGTTTGGGTTTTTTAAAGGATCTAAATTAAGAGATTAAGGAAACCCAGGAGAGGTGGGGGGATGGAAAGTCCGGGGAGGAGAGTGGACTTCCAGGAGGAGAGAGCAACCTCCAGCTTCGGTGCTGCTGAGACGTCAAGACCGTGGGGTTTTGTCCCAGGATACTCCTCGGTACGCTTGGTGGGGTTGGGAGGTGGGGAAAACAGACTGCAGGGGGGTAAGGAGTGGCTGGCAAGTGAAGACATAGAGACTGACCGTGAATGCAGAAGACTCTCTCTAGACCTTCTGATGGAAAATAGAGGAGGAGGGACTTCCCTGGCAGTCCAGTGGTTAAGACTTCGCCTTCCAATGCAGGAGGTGCGGGTTCGATCCCTGGTCGGGGAGCTAAGATCCCACGTGCCTTGTGGGCAAAAAAACCCAAAACATAAAACAGAAGCAATATTGTAAGAAATTCAATAAAGACTTTAAAAATGGTCCACATCAAAAAAAATCTTAAAAAAAAAAGAAAGGAGGGAGAAGGGGAAGGAGCAGGGAGGCAAGAAGGAGAAAGACAGTAGCTGGAGGAGAGTGTGAGGCCAAGAAGTGGTTTAAATCCAAATTGGCTACTTGCTGAGTGACCTCAGATGAGTCAAGTCACCTCTCTGAGCCTCCGTTTTCTCAACTGTAAAGGGAAAGAGCCCCCACCTTACAAGGGACTGGGAGCACTGAGTGAGTTAACCATGCAAAGCACCTAGCACAGTGCCTGGCAGGCCACAGGTTCCCAGGTGTGTCTTTGTCATCCTCACACCTGAGCCCCACCCCAGCTCAGGAAGGGCAGGACACTCTCATTAACAAATCATTATCCCCATTTACACACGAAGAAACTGAGTCACGGAGTGGCGAGTGGCTTCTTAGTCTCTACTTCCTCAGTCCCGTCCCCAAACACACACGGCAGCCCCAGTCCTTCACTCCTGTGGGAAAGGTAAGTATCTGGCACAAGGCCTGGCACAAGAAACATCTGTTGCTTGAACGAACGGGAGAGAACAAGATAGAAACCAGAGGAAGGCTGCCTCAGCCTGGCAGCAACAGTGCTACAAAATAAAAAGAGGATCCTGGAAGGTAGCCAATCAGAGCCAGGCATTGGGTCTTGGGGGCCAATCAGAGCCAGGCATAGGAGCCACAGGAACCATCTAGTCCAGGGATTCTCACATTGGGGTATCTCTCAGTTCACCGGGAGAGCCTGTTAAAACAGAGTCCTGGATCCCATCCCAAACCTACCTGGATCAAAGTATCAAGGGGGACAGTCCAGGAATTGGCACTGCTAACCTGGCACCCCCGTGATGCTGATGCAGATGGCCTGTGGGCCACTCTTTGAAAGAGACAGATGGACCACATCTTTATTTTACAGAGGAGATGACCCAGGTCCAAGGAAGGGAAGACTTAAGATTGAGATCACAGGCAAAGCCATATAGGGTCTGACTCATAGCCTGGGTGTCCAGGCTCCAGGCCACTGTCACTCCTGGGGCCTGCAGGTGCCCTAAGGGTGGAAGGCAGGACAAAGAACAACAAAGGGGAAGAAAGAAGGGAAAGTGTAGGATAACAGTCACGTTTAAGGCAAAGAAGTTTCCAGAGGTAAAGCCCGTTGCCCAACCTCAGAGCTGCTGGGTCAGAACGTGAACCCAGATCTGTCTGATGCTAGCGTCGACTCCCTAACCACCGGGCAGAACTGCTTCCCAGAGAAGCCAAAAGAGGAAGAAGGAAGAAGAGGAGAGGCGGGGGCAGCAGCAGAGGGTCTTGCAGAGGCCCTAGGAGAAGGAGGTGGTGTGGCCTGTGTGGAGCTGGTGGCAGAGACAGGCTGGCTGCTGCGGGGCAGAGAGCGCCTGCCCATCCTGGTGCCCACGGTTGCCATGCCGACCCCCAGGCTGTGTTTGCGGATGTTGTATTTGATTTCACACGTTTGGAACTCCAATTACGTCACTTCGCAACACAGGATTGCCATGACAGCCGGCCCCACGTCCCTGGGTGGCTCACAACTTGGAGGAGGAGGAGGGGCTCAGCTGGCTCACCCCCACCAAACCTCAACCCAGAAGCCCCTTGAGCAGGGAGGCCAGGAATGTGGGGTTGGGAAGCACCTTGGAAATTAGTTAACATCTACATTTTGTGAGGGGGAAACCAAGGTCTGCGTGGGGAGCATGTGCCTCCTGACCCCCTGACCGGTGCGCTCCCCACACCCTACACCCTACGCTCCTTTTAATGGAGTCTTTGCACACCTGGCTGCCCATGAGCTGAGCACCTGACAGCTGGCACCCAGCAACCAGCCTGGCCGTCAGCCCTGACTCAGCTCTCTGGGGCCTCGAAGCCCCTGGTCAATATGCTACGTTTACCCACTCACACACATGGGCAAGTGTGGAGGTGGAACAGAGTGGCTGAGAACGCCAGCTTTGGTGCTGGACCGGGTTCAAATGTTGGCTTCCCATTAACCAAGCGTAAGCTCTGGACAGTTCAAACCACCTCACTGAGCTTCCAATTCTACATCTGAAAACAATCATAACGGTACAGGCTGCAGGCTGCTGGGAAGATTAACTGCATTTGTACATATAGAGCACCTATTACCTTACTGAACAGATAGAGAAAAGTGATAATTGGTTTCTTTTTTTTTTTCTTCTTCTTTTTTTTTTGTTTTTTTGTTTTTTTGTTATTGCCCTGTCACTGTAGCTAAATTCTAGACTCAGCTCCACCAACATGCTCTGTGACTTTGGGCAACTAACTTTCCCTCTCTGGTCCTCTAAACTAGTAATGCAATGATCTTTCCCCAGTGCTCACTCCCTCAGCATTAAACTCTCCATCCCTTAGCCCTAAATTCCAATTATTTAGCCTCTTATTTGCTGGCTTCCATCTATCAGGCAAAGTCAAATAGAAAGGCTGTTGGACTTGCTTCAAAAACCTCAGTGGGGCCTCCCTGGTGGCGCGGGTGGTTGGGAGTCCGCCTGCCGATGCAGGGGATGCGGGTTCGTGCCCCGGTCTGGGAGGATCCCATATGCCGCGGAGCGGCTGGGCCCGTGAGCCATGGCCGCTGGGCCTGCGCATCCGGAGCCTGTGCTCCGCAACGGGAGAGGCCACAACAGTGAGAGGCCCACATACCGCAAAAAGAAAAAAAAAAAAAAAAACCTCAGTGGTCCCAGCTTCTTCTCTCACCAGCTGTGGGAAGAGAGCAAATCTGTCCATGGCCAGAGGCCCTATCCTTCTTATCTGTAAACGGGGACTGGTGATCCTTCCCGACCTCTCTGCCACAGGCTCCCCGAGAGGATGCAAAGTCTCTCAAAACTCATAGGACTTTTTTTGTAATCAAAGCACTGCCACAGCCAGCCTTGCAAAGGATCTGCCCCCAGAATCTAAAAGAGAGACACTATTTTAATTCCTATTCTTTTTGATGAGGAAAACGAGAGCCAGAGAGGTGACAGGAGCTGCCCATGATCTCAGCAAAAAAAAAAAAAAAATAAAATCCAGAAATATGCAAAGAGTTGTTACTGCAGAGGATGGTCGTGCCCCTGGGGCAGCCGCCATAGACTGAGAGCTTCCTGGGACACCAGGGAAACTCACCTACTGCCCCCAAGGCCACCCAACTCCCGACCTGGCCTCGACAACCCTGGACACGTCCTCACATGCAGAGCCAGGACCAACACAAGCTGTTTCCCCTGGATGCCGCCTCCACCTTGCATGTACTTGAGTTTGCTGGAAAAATCAAACACTGCCACTTGTGTGGTAGACATGCTCACTCAACTCAGTCCAACCCAGTGAGTCTTTCTGGGCCCAGACTCTGGCTAGAAGCAGAGCACAGGCTTGATCCCCCTGGGTTCAAATCCTTGCTCCCCTACTGCCATGCTGCGTGATCCCAGACCCTTGACCTTCTGAGCTGCAGCTTCCTCATCTGTAAAATGGGAATGACAACCCTCATTTCAGAGTCCTTGGGAGGATGAAATGACATGGCAGGGGCCAGAGTATCTGGCACCAACTTGCCCCCTAAACGTCCACTCCTGCTTTTCTTTCAGGCAGCCAGCCCCATACTGGGAGCTAGAGAACAGGAGAACTGAGGCCATGGTCCCTGCAACCCAGGAGCTTTTTGTACCAGCTCATCAGAGGCAAGACTAATCCTCATGAGAGAACTGAAGACAAGACAGTGTCCAATCAAACACTGAAATGATAGGTCCAGTGGGTTGTGAGAGATTGTGAGCACAGAGAAGGTGGATGGCACCGTGGGCTGGAGGAGTCAAAAAGGACTTCCTGGATGAAGAGTAGGGAAGCTGAAGGGCTGCCTGAAGACAGACATGTAAGCAGATAATCAGTGCAGCATGATGTGTACAGCAATAAACGGAGACGGCAAAGGAGTGGTACGAAGGCCAGAAGAGACAGTTTAGTGAAGGCATCACAAGGGAGGAGACTCCAGAGCAGCGTTTTAAAGGATGAATGGGCTGTGCAAAGGAGGGAAGGTGGGATGTCACTGTGAGTAGGCAGAGGGAACGGCACCTGCAAAGGCACGGAGGTATGAACCAGCCCAGGGCGCTCAATGAATTACTGGACCCCAAAACAGGTAGGTGTTGGTTAGAAAGAGAGACAGAGGGTGGATCAGGGGGGCCCTTAAAGGCCAGGCTAAGGGGCTTAGAATTAGTGGGGACCCCGGATGGCCCTATGGGGGGAACTGACATGACAAGATTTGAGGTTTAGAAACAACACTCTGGTTAAGAGGGGGTTGGGCTATGGATACTGAGGGTGAAATCAGAGGCAGGGAGACCAGAGAGAAGGTTTTGCAGTGGTCCCACTGAGAATCAAAGGTGTGAAGGAGAATAAGACAATTTAGAAAGTAAAACTGCTAGATTTTTTGTAGTAAAATATACATAACATAGAATTTACATTTTAACCATTTTTAAGTGTACGGTTCTATGGTATTGACTACATTCCTATTGTTTTGTAACCATCACCACCATCCGTCTCCAGAACTTTTTCTTCTTCCACAACGGAAACTCTATAGCCATTAAACGCTAACTCCCCATTTCCCCTCCACCAAAGCCCTGGCAACCACCATTCTACTTTCTGTCTCTATGAATTTGACTACGCAAGGTTCCTCATTTAAGTGGAATCACAGGATTCCACTTGTCCTTTTGTGACTGGCTTATTTCACTTACCATAATGTCTTCAAGGTTCATCCATGTTGTAGCAAGTATCTGAATCTCCTTCTTTCTTAAAGCTGTACAACACCCCATTGTATGGATATACCACATTTTGTTTATCCATTCATCCATCAGTGGACATTGGGGTTGCTTCCACATTTATGCTATTGTGAATAATGCTGCTATGAACTTGGGTGTACACATATCTCTTCAAGACCCTGTTTTAATTCTTTGGGGTATAACCCAGAAGTGGAATTGCTGGATCATATGGTAATTCTTTGCTCAACTTTTTGAGGAATCGCCATACTGTCTTCCACAGTGACTGCACCATTTCACATTCCCACCCAGCAATGCACAAGGGTTCCAACTTCTCCACATCCTTGCCAACACTTGTTATTTCTGGTTTTTGGATAACAGCCATCCTGATGGGTATGAAGTGGTAACTTACTAGATCTTGATGAATGACTGCATGTGAGGAGCTGAGGCAGTAGGGGGATGAGGAAAAGGAGGAGAATGACTTCAGGGTTTGCAACTCGGCCAAATAAGTGGATAAATAGTCACCAGCTGAGCTGGGGGCCTGGGGAGGAGACACTGGCAGGAGGAAGAACTCGGGGGCCACAGAACTGAGGGTTCTGGTTGAATATTGGAGTCTGGGGGTCTGTGCTGAAAATTGTAAGTCACCAGCATATGATGTGAAGCCAGGAGCAAGAACAAGATTACTTAGGAAATGCAGGATACAGAAAAAAAAAGGGAGGCCCAGAACAGAGACGTGGGGGTCCCCACATTTTATGAGCAGGACAATGAAGGCACCCACAAATGGAGACAGAGGGGTAACAGTCTGAAAGATAGGAAAGCCAGGAAACCATTCTGAAGTTGCATAGCCTAGGATTAGATTCTGCTGTAAGCAACAGAAAACCCAATCAGTGGCTTAATCAAGATACAGGTTCTATTTCCTCCTACATAAAAAGAAGTTTGGAGGGAGGCAACCCACCATCATCAGAGACTCAGGATCTTTCTTTCTCTTGCTCTGCTATTTTTAGCCCTGATTTCCACATTCAAGTTCACTTCATCATCAAAAGATTGCTGCTGCAGCTCTAGCCATCATGTTCACGTTCCAGAAGCAAGAAGGAGGAAGAAACAAGGGTAGGAAATTTGCCTCCCTGCTGATGCTGCTCAGACTCTTTAAAACAGATTTCCTGGAATCCCTTTCCCATCCTTTCCCATAGCTTTCACTTATACCTCATTGGCTACCCCAGGTGCAAGGGAGGTTGGGAAATGTGGCCTTTTAGCAGAGCACATTGCTTTCCAAAAGAAAACCTGGCTTCTATTAGTAAAGAACCAGGGGAGAATGGCTCTAGGGTAGAAGGGGGAACTTTCCAGAAAGGAAAAAAAATTGGTAGGATGCATTAGCTGAGGCATAAAGTGTTAACCACTGGATTTAGCAATGAGGTTACTGACGTCCTTCTGCAGGATGACTTGGCAATGCCTTGAAGCGTGAAAGGGGGAAGTGAAGGCATGTTAGCTGACCACACTTGGGAGGTTCCAGGTGAAGGGATGAGCTTGGTACCTAGAGACAAGACACGGGATCGAGGGTCCTTCGTCTTGAGATATGAGGACTTAAACATAATAATAGGCTACAAGGGCTGAGCCAGAGAAGTGGGGTGAAGGGGTCAAAGAGAATGGGAATTATTGAAGGTGCAAGGCCCCAGGGGAGATGGGAGAGCACAAGGGTCCAAAAGAGAGTGGAGGGAGCAGCCATCACCAGGCAGAAGGCCTCAACCTGGGGGCCAGAGGACAGAAGGTGAAGATGGTGTGGAGAGGGGTGAGGGGGTGGGAAATCAAGGACGTTCCCACCAAGGCCTGGGGGTCTTGATGAGGCAACAGCCAAGATCACCCCTTCCATGTGAGAGGGAGGGAAACAGCCAGGGTCCCCGAGGAGGGTGATGAAGGCCAGGTGAGGTGATGAGGGCCTGGAGAGGGGACCACCCGCTCAAGAAAAGGGCCTGAAAGGAGGTGCTGAGGGCCCAGCTATGACTGGAAACCATGCATCTGTAGCAGCTGTGACCCACCAGGCAGCGATTTTCTTCAGTGATGCTCAAGTAAGCAAGCAGCAGAGAGAGGAGGGTGGGGTGATTAGAACCAGGGGCTCTGGGGGGCAAATGGAGGCCTGGGGGAGGGAAAGGAAGGGCTCAGGAAGCTGCCAGCTCAACACAGCTGTCGGTGCAGGAGGACGGGAGCTGCTCAGCGTCAGGGAGTGGAGCTCGGAGAAGGGGTTCAGAGGACGCAGTCCTGGGGGATGATGAGGCCCAGGGTGGCCACGGGGTGGGCAGGTGGAGGGAATGGAGTCACTGGAGACAAGACAGTCCAGGAACTGAGTGACCAGGCGCTAGACAGGCCATCCACGAAGTCACTAAAGTCACCCTGGATGACAGTAGGATGGAGTGGAGGGAAGGCCGTGAGCCAAGTCTTCAGGGAATGTGCAGGGTGGCAGGGAGGTCAGGGGGACGGCAGTGAGAAGGATCCCAGCCTGCCAGAGCATGGCAGGGTTAGGAAGGCGTGTCCCCAAGGAAAGCAGGGTCCTAGGAGGGGAAGGGAGCTGGTGTCAGGCTGAGAAGGTGGCGGAGCATCTGTGAGCTATAAAGACATCCAGGACCTGCACAGGGGACCAAAGGCCTGGGCAAGGATGGCGTCTATGGTGAGGGGAAGGAAGGCAAGAAAATGGGAGGATGAGACTGCATAATGCTACCATACAGATGAGAAAACAGAGGCCCAGAGAGAAGAGACTCACCCAGGGTCACACAGAAAGTGACTGAACTTGAACTGGACCTAGGCCTTTGCTCTGGCCACTCAAGCCTACACAGATCCCTTCACATCTCTAGGCCTCAGTTTCCCCATCCATCAAACAAGATCAGCAGGTGTGGTGGCTAGATCTCAGCCACAACCCATGAAGATTTGGGGCTTACACAAAAGTTCTTGGGGTGAGAGATCTCCTTCTCCCAGCCCTGCCCATTTAACTGAGTCACCTCCGAAATGACAGAACTTCAAAAATTCCCCCAGCTCTGTGTTAGGTCCTCAGGGGAATTGAGTTACAGGGAAGGTGGAGACTACAAGGAAGCTGGTGGTGGATGCAGGTGAAATCGGGCTGCCACCAGGACCATCACACAGGTGCCCTCTGTCACAAGAGGTGGCATCATACCCACCCTTGGAAACCCACCTGTGTTGATCTGGCCACAGCAAACCCTGTACAGTGAATGGTCCTCAACACCAAAGGCTTATTCCCCACCTCCCTGCCTGTCTTCATCCCACCCCAGTTCCTCTGCATGACTCTGGAGCCATCCTCCCACGGCTTGCTTCTTGTCCCTCTCCTGCTGTAGTCTTCCATAGCACCCCATTGCCTATATAAAAACTCAGGTTCTGGGCTTCCCTGGTGGCGCAGTGGTTGAGAGTCCACCTGCCGATGCGGGGGACACAGGTTCGTGCCCTGGTCCGGGAAGATCCGACATGCCGCGGAGTGGCTGGGCCCGTGAGCCATGGCCGCTGAGCTTGCGTGTCAGGAGCCTGCACTCCACAACGGGAGAGGCCACAACAGTGAGAGGCCTGCATACTGCAAAAAAAAAAAAAATCAGGTTCTTACCTAGCATGCCAGGCCCTTGTGACCCAAACCCATTGCCCCCCACAGCAACACCATCCAAGAGTTCTCCACTCCAACCCATGCTTCTCAGCTCCAGGCCTGGGTCATGCCGTTCCCCAGCCCCACCCCCATCCAATAGGGAATAGCGTTTCCTCTCTGCCGATCCAAATCATACAAATATAAAAACAAAACCCCAATGTCACCATGTCCTCTAGGTTCACTGTGGCCTTAATTTCACAATAAAATCATTCAAAACCCTAGACCCCATACTTCAGAAAGCCCAAAGCCCTTCTTGATGTTCCTGGGACCTTGTGAGAGGGTTTAAGGTTCCTGTCTCCCTCCACTCCTAAATCTGCTCTTGGCCTGAGCCACGTCTCCACTGCATCCTGCTGTCTGCCGCCCCTCTCTGCTCCTGCATGCAGCCTCTGCCATGACTCCTTCACCCCCAAAGGCCACGGACACAAGGCTGTGTATGCAACAGAACCCACTGAAGGGTCAGGGAAAGAAGGGAGACTCCTGGACCTAACCAGCAACACCACCAAAGTGACCAGTTCACTGACTGTTTGGGACATTCCAGGGCCCTCGCTGCCAGCCCATTCCCTGCCTCTGGCTGCTCCCACATTCCCAAGCCCCTCTCTACCAAAGAGCCCACTGCTCATCCCCACCCTGCTTTGAGTCCTGGGCCTCCCAAAGTCTCTCTCCAGCGGCCCAGAGGTGACACCCAAACTCCTCCTCATTACACAGACCCATATCCTTCACTTTACAAGGAACTTCCTCTGCTAGACCAGGCCCGATGGGGGGTGGGGTGGGGAGACCCTGCCCTTTCATAACCAAAAAGGGCCTCTCAAGGGGTTCTGGCACAGCGGTTAGGAATCCACCTGCCAATGCAGGGGACAGGGGTTCAAGCCCTGGTCCGGGAAGATCCCACATGCCGCAGAGCAACTAAGCCCATGCGCCACAGCTACTAAGCCCGTGCGCCACAACCACTGAAGCCTGCACGCCTAGAGCCAGTGCTCCGCAGCAAAGAGAAGCCACCGCAATGAGAAGCCCGCGCACCACAATGAAGAGTAGCCCCGGCTCACCACAATTGGAGAAAAGCCCGCATGCAGCAACAAGACCCAACGCAGCCAAAAATAAATATGTAAATAAATTTATTTTAAAAAAACATTTAAGAAAGAAAAAAAGGGGGTTTTCTGAAGTGAAAGTGCAGCCTCCTTCTGTTACAGCCCCATCTCAAGTGAGGAGCAGCTGCCCTCAGTCCTTTATTTAAGTAGCAATGTTCTTGTTTTCGTCGAATGGAATTTTAGAGTCAGAAGCAGGACCATCAAGTCCAAGGTCATCCTTTAACAGATGAGAGGTCGACAGAGACCCAGGGGTCAGGATCCCACCCAAAGAAAGCCCAGCAATTCAAAGCCAAGCCTGGGGCAGAACCTAGTTCTCTGATTCCAGGTCTGAGGCTTCTCTGCTCCCCACACCACCTGCTCCTTCATATCCAGTACAAAGCAGGGAGGTGGGCAGGAGGGACCTGACATTTACTGAGCACCTACTATGTGCCAGGCATGATGCCAAGCACTTTATGTGCATTACGTCATTCAATCCTCACATCTACTCTTGAAATGGGAAATGCTATTATCCCCGTTTCACAGGTGAGCAAACTGACACCTGAAGAGGAAGCCCACGGTCAGTTGCCCAAGGTTCACCAGCTCAGAACTGGAATTAAACCAAAGCCAACTCTTTAGGAAACTGGCCGAGCTTGGTCTGAGGCAGGGTTCTTATTCTTCATCACAATAAAAGCAAACACTGGTGGGCTCTTTGCTTGTGCCCAGCACCCGTGTAAAATTTTACATGATTCATCCTTGTTCACTCTTCACAATAATCCCAGGATGCATGTAGGGTTATTCCCATTTTACACACAAGGAAACTGAGACTCAGAGAGGTAAGGTGATATGTCCAAGCTCTCACAGCTGATTAGAGGCAGAGGTAGATTCAAACCTAGATCCATCTGGCTCCAAGCCACTGGTCTTTCCATTCCCCTTCTCCCAGGGCCCTCATCACCCCCTTTCTGCTATGTAAGGACAGATGTGGACACAAAGGCCCGTGCCTGCCTCTCTCCTCGGCCTCGCACCAGCTTTAGGGCCTTTTTTCCCCTCCACTCGTGGATTCACTTCTGGGCACCGGAACGTGGTTATGGTCATGGTGCCATCCTAGAAGGGGCAGTCTCCCCTTCCCTCCCCTGCGCCCCACCATCCCCACTCCCAGGTCTCAGCAAAAAGGACTAGGTTTGGGGTTAGGAGGCCCCTCTGGGTAAAGTCCTGGCTGCCTGGCCCAGGCAGCCCCTGGAGTTGGACACTGGGCACCACTCAGGGACTGAACAGCTGATCCCTGTGGTCCCGTCCAGGGCCAAGATGGGATCCCCCTCCGTCCAGACACTCTCACCACCACCTTCTCCTCCCCACTGGGGCCCTGACTCTCAGCTCCTCTATCCCAGGAGTTTGTAGATTTGTAGGGTGTGTGCATTGACTGCCAGCCACAGACTCCACTTTGGCTTCCTTAAGCTTGGAGGGTGTTTACTGGGGGTTGTGGAGAGCTCACAGAGTGGCAGGCAGGCTGGAGAACCAGGTCCAGACCCAAGTCAGTAGAAGAGGGCTTGGGTCTGTCCAGCAGTCCCAGCAGCATCTCATCATGTCCCACTGGCTCTGAATGAACCAAACCCTGTGGCTGAGGGAACACGATGACCAGGCTGGCTTAGGCAACTCACACGTTCCACCCCTAAGGCTGAAGAGTCACACAAGACAGTGGACTGAGAGGACAGGGGAGAATGCCCAGGGATCCTGGGTGCTGTAGGCATTGTTTCTTCCATCCACATAGACTAGAGGCTTCTCTGGCTTGGTACTGTGCCTCTCACATCATACTAATTGTTCCCCTAGAGCAGGAAGGACCATGTTTCCACGTTAGAGGGAGGGAGAGAGGAGGGAGGGAGGATGGAAGGTGCACTTTTAAGCACTGATTATGCGTTTAACCCAGTGCCGGCCTCTTTCACACAGGGTATCCCTGCAAGTAAGGGAGGGTGATCCTAGGAGAGCAAACAGCCTGTGCAAAGGTACGGAGGCGTGACACAGTGAGACGGCAGAGTGGCTCAGGACTGAAGCCAGGGAGGTAAGGTAGGGGAGGAGGCCAGAGGGGTGGGCCAGGGTCTGACTGGGAAGGGCCTGGAACACCAGGCCAAAAAACTGGCCTCTCACTAAAGACTGGGCAGCCACTGGGGCTCGGCGTGGTCTCCTCCCTCCCGGTGGGGCCCAGAGTCCAGCCACTCCACAAAATAAGACCCTCCTACAAAGTGCTCCTGCCTGGGCCATGGTGGGAACTCTCCATCACCCAGGTTCAGACCCTCCTCCTGGTGAGGCCTTCATCCGGATACAGCCTATGCCCATGCCCAGTGGGGCTGAACAGACAAGCGAGGAGAGACAAGCAACAAAAGACACGAGCCCAGATGCCACCTGGGCAGCCTGTCTGCAGAAGGGCAGGAAGAGAGTGCTGAGCAGAGATGAAAAGACAACAATGTTGATTTTTAAACTACTTTTATAAAGTTAAAAGTGAGCTGCAAAGCAAAATAATCACTGCTTTTTTAGCTAAAGACATACAACATTGTTCTTAGTTTTAACTCAACTAAGATGATTCTTTGCCTGGTGGCCACAGATGTGTTGTATGATTTGATCAGTGTGTTAACAGTCACGAGCCCCCAATCTCTCTGCAATTGATCTGTACAGATGCCCACATGTCTCCACAGATTTGTCATCTCTTGGTCCAGTCAGTCCAAGATGCCTGCAACCTGTGAATATGCTACTGAGGCGTACACAGCCTGACCCACTAGGGCAGGACAATCAAGCCTTGGGGTCTGGAGTGAGTGGGATTGGGGTGGGTCTTAAGGAGAGGCCTCAGAACATATCTAGAGAAGGTGAATGACCAGGGAACAACGTGGACTCAAATCACAGCTCCACTTACAAGCCATGAAAACTTGGCCAAATCACCTCACCTTTCTGAGCTTCAACTTCCTCATCTGTGAAATGGAGATAACAACATTGACCCCTCAGAACTGTTGTAAGTGTCAAGAAATCAGATGCAAAGGCACCTTGCAAGACAGAGCACACAAAGAAGATCCATAGAATATGGCCACTTTCCTGTCCTTAATCAATCCTACTGGTTAGTTGAATCCATTCTCTTGCCTTCCCAGAATGCCCACCCCCAGCCCGCCCCAGGCCCCATCCTCAAAGCCTGTGGGAAGATAACATTCCCTTATAAGGTGACTCCTGGAGCAGGGCTCATTAGATGGGTCCGATCAGCCTCAGAAGGAGACATGACCAGGGCCCAGCCTGGAGCCCACGGCATGAGGTGTGATGGCTGCCAGATGATGACCTACCCTGAGTCACAGCAACAAACAAAGCCTGAAGCGTCCCCTGGCAACGGCCCCACCACCAGGTGAGCCCATTTACCGGCAGCGTCTCGGCAGAGCCAGTGCCGCCAGCGCTGCCAGGGCCGGCAGGGCCCTTGATGAAGACCTAAGTCTGAACCTGCCAGGCCTCATAGGAAGCAGAGCCGCTGGGCTCCACTCCCTAGGCAGGGCCACGTGGGGCTTCAGAGATGCTGGAGGCCATTACAGATGGCAAAGGGCTCCATCCTTCCATTCATTCAAAGGGGGTCTGATGGCAGCCACCATGCAGCTCACCCATCCTCTGGCCACTCTGCCTTCTTTCTCATCAAGACCAAGATTGCCCCCGGCCCTTCTCTCCTCTTACTCACCCACCAGAGGTCACAAACTACTGGGGGTGGGCCAGGGCCAGGCTGCAGGTGGGTTCTGTGGATAAACGCATGGGCTCTGGAACCAGACGTGCCTGGGTATGCATCTTGCTCTGACCCTATCTAGCTCAGGTCCTTGGGTGAGTTACACAGCCTCTCCATGCCTCTGTTTCCTCATCTGCAAAACAAGATAAATTCCTCATAGAGTTATTGTAAGGAAAAGGAGCTTAGAGCAACCCATAGTAAGTACTACCCAATTTTGCCTTTGAAGTTGAGCCAACATTTTAAAATAAGTCTATTTCACAGAAAAATCCAGATTTGGGGCTTTTCTTGAAAAATCAAGGGACTTCCCTGGTGGCACAGTAGTTAAGAAGACTCCACACTCCCAGTGCAGGGGGCCCGGGTTCGATCCCTGATCAAGAAACTAGATCCCATATGCACGCCGCAACTAAGAGTTTGCATGCCACAACTAAGGAGCCTGCATGACGCAGCTAAGCAGCCGGTGAGCTGCAACTAAGGAGCCCACAAACTGCAATTAAGGAGCTGGAGAGCCACAACTAAGGAGCGCTCGAGCCACAACTAAGGAGCCCGCCTGCCGCAACTAAGGAATCCGCAGGCCACAACTAAGACCCAGCACAACCAAATAAATAAATAAATAAATGTTTTTTAAAAAGAAAGGAAAAGAAAAATAAAAAATTTGGGAAGACACATTCCTGCAAGGCACCAAGTGGCATTCCTTTTGGACCACTGGTTTTCACCTCTGGTAATACCTTAGAAACACAGAATCACCTGGGCAGCTATTAAAATATTTTGCTGTCCAGGCCCCACCCTGGACCAATAAAGTCATATTCTCCAGGGATGGGGTCCAGGAATCCTATTTTGTAAAAGTGCCCCTGGTGTTTCTAGTGGCTAGTCTAGTTTCTTTTAGGCAGACTGTGGACCTTCCAGTTGGCCATGGGGACATTTGTTCTTCATCATTTCACTGGTTTGTTTTAATTAGAGAGCAATTGTTGGATCCCTGCCCTTTTAAAAATGGGAAATAGAAGCAGACCCACAAAGCCACAAGATCTCTCTCACACCTGACCAACTTAGCTCACTCATGTGCCCGCCTGGCCCCCAAAAGCAGCAGCCTGTGACTCTGGTCTCTGCTTTCTCCTTGGCCAGCCTCATCCCACTTGTAACCTCAAGACAGGCAACTTCCAAGTCCTCATCTCTAATCCAACCTCACCACATCAGGAACCCTTGCTTTTTAGTGCCTTCACCCCCTTTCCTGCCTTCTTTCCCAGTAAACTTCTATTCATCCTCCATGGCCCTGCTCAAGGGCCACCTCCCCTAAGCCCTCCTCAATTTTCCAGGCAGAGTTGAAGTTTTCTTCCCAGGCAGAGTTGAAGATTTCTTCCTCTAAGTCCCAGAAGTATATAGTATATCTCACTATCTGTACACTGAGTCCCAGTCTTCATTCCTTAGGGGTCTGATCCCACTAGACTGAGAGCTTCTCAAGAGTGGGGTCTTATCTGGAGCCCTAAGACCTAGCTCAGGACCTAGTTTCCTGACCTCTCAGCCTCTTCTTTCACACAGCTTCCCTCCCTCATGACCCCCCTTTGCATAGCCCCTCATGGCCTCTCAGCCTCTCTCCATATCTCCTCCAGCTTCAGATCCCCCTTCTGGGTGCCTCGGTCTCTCCTCATCTCGAAGCTCAGGTCTGGGATCTGCTCAGGCCAGTTTAGCTCTTCTCATTGAGTCACAATGAGATTCTGGCCCTGGAATGGCTGCCTTTGGCTCAGGACCCATTCTTGTCCAATTAACTGTGGCTGGGAGGGTCATGAGGTGCAAATGTGGACTCCTTGAGCAGGGGTGAGGATGGGAGAGCTTCCTCTCCCAGGGGGTGGTAGCCACTGCAGGCACAGTGATGGCCATGCAAAGTATACTTCCCCTGCAGGGCTTCAGGGTCCCCATCTGCTGACACCCTCGGTGACCCCACTCGTCTCTGCTCTCTTCCCTCCCCTCCTTTCGCTCCTCCCCAGTCACCTCTCACATCTCCAGGCTCCCTGTCCATCCAGTGACAGCTCACCATGCGCCATGCCTGTCTCCGCCTCCTCCTCCTCACCTTGTGAAGGAACCCGTCCAGAGTGACTTCAGAGGAAGTCTGGGGTAGGTTTTCCACATTAAATACGGGAAGCTCAGTTAAATATGAAGTTCAGATACACAATTATTATTTAGTATAATATGTATGTCCCAAATAGTGCATGAGACATACTTATACTACAAAAAAAAAAAGGATTTGTTGTTTGTCTGAAATTCAAATTTAAGGAGATGTCCTTTTTTTTTTGCGGTTCACGGGTCTCTCACTGTTGTGGCTTCTCCCGTTGCGGAGCACAAGCTCCGGACGCGCAGGCTCAGCGGCCATGGCTCACGGGCCTAGCCACTCCGCGGCATGTGGGATCTTGCCGGACCGGGGCACGAACCCGTGTTCCCTGCATCGGCAGGCGGACTCTCAACCACTGCGCCACAAGGAAGCCCCATGATGTCCTCTATTTTTATGTGCTAAACCTGGCAACTCTAAAATGAGTCCCCACGGTGAGGCGGGTCCCAGCGGAATTCTCACCCCGCCAGGGGTGAGATACACCTCGGTTGAATTACACTGAATGTGCCCTTTCGAGAAGCAGGACTCTCTGGGGTGATGACAACTGGATGAGTCTCAGAATTCCAGCACCACCCCTCCCATGGGTCCGTTGGGACCCCTGAACGGCTTAAGGAAATGGGGATTCTTTGGCTCCTGTCACTGAGGAGTCCAGGGGCGGGCTGGCTCTGTGAGGCCTCAGCAGAGGCCCAAACCGCTCTCCAAGGACCCAGCTCCTCCCTCTCCAGTTCAGCTCCCCTCTCCTGCGTGCTGGCCCCGTTCACAGGCAAGTTTGCCCTCAGAACTTATCACCTTCGGCCACTACAGCCCTCCACGCCTCTTCAGGTTTAAATCCTCCAAGTCACGGTGGGTGGCTCCTTCCCAGAAGCCCCAGCGAAACCCCCGTTGCTTCTCATTGGCTCTGATTGGGTCACGTCCCCACCCCTGAGCCAATCAGTGTGGCCAGGGAAACCCAATGCTCTGATTGGCCAGATATGAGTCACAGGCCACCTTTGGAGCCAGTGGGAGCAGCCGGTCTCCCGGAGCTTTATCAGGGTGCAGTCCTGCAAGGAGGAAGAATGGGTCCTGGAGGCAGGAAGGACAGATGACCACTATGGTCCTGCAATACACACCCTCGCCTCATCACACCCTCACAGCTGTGACTGTAACATTTTCAAGAGGAGCACGCCTTTTCCATATAAACGTTTTCCCAGATTTTACATTTAGTATTGATTAGACGATAAACCACCTAATGGTTTTTTAACATGTGAATTCAGAAATTCCTTGAAACTAATTTGTATTTTATTCATCACTTCAGCATCATTATATATGTATGTATTCAGCCTGCAGACAATGCCTGACAATGCACTACGACTTTGAGGACACCCTTCACAATTACCCAGTCTGCCTTCCCAAGAATGGACCCACAGAGTGCATCTCCAGAGCCTTGTGGGAAATCACCCAGCCTGTGTTTGACGAGGCTTCTCAATGAATGACAGTCTCTTCTCCCACCTTGCTGCGGACCCTTCAGCAGGTGTATCACTGAAGACTCTTTGGTTGTAAACAACAGAAGTGAATCTTGCTAGCTTCAGCAAAAGGAAAAATATTGGAAGGCTGCTACTGGGAGTTCACAGGATCCACAGGGGGCCAGAGCACCAGGCTTGGGAACCAAGGATGCTGCGCAAGTTAGATAGCAAAAGGTACATCGGGTTCACGACTGGAATAGTATGGTGAGAATCCTGACACAGAGATGGATGGACCAGCCTCTTCCGCTCAAGATTCCATCTCAGTAAAGGAGCTTTTGTTTAGCCCACCTTTGGCTAGGGACGGTGGGACCCCTGCCATAATTCCAGGAAAAGAAACCAGAGTGCTGGCCTGCAGGGGAGGAGATGCTGACAGAAGCAAGGAATATTCCCTGCAGGGATGATACTCCCTTCAGGTGGTTTAGATTGGGATACACCCTCCTCAATCAGGAGTGTGGCTGTCAATTATTTTGCTATTAGAGTTGCCACCACTTTTGTTTTTTTTTTTTTTTTTTCCTTTCTTTCTTTTTGGTTATTCTGGAAGCATTCATTTGGATTTTTCCCTGCTCTGGTTTTCTTTATGTTTCCATAATCTTTCGGCTCCTGGGTGGTCTGGTTTCCGACAGGCAGCAGTGTCAGCTGGTTCTCACAGAGCCCATGTGCTCATGGAGGAAATGTGGCCTGAGCTGATGTCACCACACCCACAGAAAGGAAGTGACAGCTACACAAGGTGGAGAAATGTATGTGTTGTATCCGTAAGGGTGACTTTGGTTACTAGGAACAGAAAACTCAATTCAAACAGCCATAAATAATAAAGGCAATTTATTGGCTCACATTTTTTGAAAAGTCCTTCAGGAAAGGCTTGATCCAGCAGCTTAACAGTGCTAGCAAGGACTCAGTTTCTTTCTCTTACTCAACTTGCCTTTTACAAAACTGGCTTCTCTTACCGTCCCAGGACACCTCCCAGCAGTTCCCAAGAAAAAGATCACTTCCGTAGGGTATCAGAGAAGCATCTTTGTTCCAGAATTCCCAGCAAAAGTCCTAAGGTTCACTCTGATGTGACAGGTCTAGATCACATGCCCAACGCAAAACCAATCGCTGAGCCAAGGGGTTGAAATGCACTTGTTGCCTTAGCCCTGCTCCTGCCTAGCACCAGCAGTGGAATCAGTCCCTGCAACTACATGGCTGCCCAAACCACAATCAAGGTTATCCGGGAGGGCAGAGGGGTGCTGGGAAAGCCATGCACTCGGCCCACTGCGTTGGGCAGCCACCTATTGGGTTGGCCAAAAAAGTTCATTCAGGTTTTTCCATAAGATGTTACGGAAAAACCCAAACGAAATTTTGGCCAACCCAATACATGGGAGTTAGTTGATTAATCATCGTAATTGCAGCTCCCATCATGAACTGCATTAAGCACTTCACATGCATGAGTTACGTGATCACAGAATCCTGGGAGGTGGCCTTTTAATCCTATTTTGCAGAGAAGGAAGCAGGTTTAAGTGAAGTGACTTGAAGCATCGTAGCTGGTATGAGTCAGAGACAAGATATGAACCCCAAATCTATCTGATCCCCCAATCCATTCTCCTAACCTGTACCCCATCTTCCTCTTAATAATGTGGAAGTCACTGCTGGGGACTCCAAAAAGGGAGCACACTTATTTAACAGGGCTTAACTGAGCACCTATTATGTGTCAGGCATCCTGCCAGCCTCTGAGTACTCAGAGGTCAGAGAGGTATGATCTCTACTTTCTGTGAGGTTCATGGCCTAGAAAGAGACAGGCACAAACCTATAATGACAACCCAATGGGAAGCACTATTTCTTGCTATGGTGGGCATTTCACATACATTATCTCATTGAATCCTTAAATACACTCTGGAGAAGATGGTCTTATCACTTCTGGATTCCTGAGTTAGCAGGGGGACAGTAAGGTTAAGTCACTCCAGGTCACTCAGTTGCCTGGGCAACTCTACCTGGTCTCACTTTCTGGAAGCTGAGGGGTCACTCACAAAGGTCAGATCAGCAAAAAGACAGCCATGACAGGTACAAGTTCACTGAGAATTCATGGCCTGGAGGAGGGGAGATGTGCTGTGGATTGGGATGGGCTGGAGAGGAACACATTTTTCTGAGCATGGAAAGTAAGGGTACAAATTCAAGGTACCCAGGCTGGCACTGGTGCCGACCACTTCCCCCGCATGCTCTGGGGATTTGTTTTTGCAATATTCCCACCTCTGGGAATTCCCATCCCAGAATCTCAAACCTGCTTGACTCTCTCAATAGTGCTCAAACCCCAAGGTTAGCATAAGAGAATTTTAATAGCTACAATTTACACCCCTTCTCGGTGCCAAGGCTTCACCTGTCTTATGATCACCCTGCAAGGTAGGAATGTAGACATAATTTTACAGGCAAAGAAAATTGAGTCCTAGAGACAGAGGTCAGAAGTCATGGGGCCAGAATACACCCCCAGGCCTGACTTCAGGGTCCTTGCTCGTCCTGAGATGCTGAAGTTCCTCAGGCTGTACATATCCTGGCCGTCAGGGGCGGAGGAGGCTGTGTTCATCCTGAGTCACCCTCCTGTAGGCTTCTCTCTGTCCAGCCCTCTGGCTTGGGCTCCTAGCTATGGACATTCTAGAAGCTTCAGGCACCTCGTTGTAGATGTTCCCTCAACAGGGAGCTGGGTTCCCCAGACCTCTCTAAACCTGCCACTCATTTCTCAAAGCCGTCATGGAAGAGATAATTGCAGAGAAAAAAACATGGAGAAGAAGAACACGGGTTTTGAAGACAGGCAGACTTGAGTCGGAATCCAGGCTTGGCCGCTCACATGCTGTGTGACCTCGAGCAAGTCATTTCCTGTCTCTGAGCCTCAGTTTTCAGAGCCAGTTAAATGAGAGCCGATAATCCCCACTCCATAGGTTCCCGTGTAAGCCAGGAGCCTAGAAGCCATCCTTCAAATGTTTATCTCTTCCCACCCCTCCACCATTCAATCAGGTCCCCAATTCTATTAATTTTAGCTCCAAAATGTATTTCAAATTCATCCTGTTTCCTATGTCACTTCCTTCACTTAAGCCACCATCGCCTCCTGCCTGGATGACTGCTGTAGCCAACTGTCTCTCAGTGCCTACTTGCCCCCTTCAGTCCATTCTCCATAGTGTAGCCAAAGACATCTTTATAGAACATATATTCTGTGATGCCACCCCGAGTTACAACTCTCCAAGGGCTTCCCATGGCTCTCAAGGAAACGCCAAAATTCCTACTGTTGCCTCCACAGAGAGGCCCGCATGGGCTGACTGCTAACATACTCATTCATCTCTTGCTCTCTCCCCAGGGCTCTCTGCACCCAACCTCACAGCTGTTCTGCTCCTTCTGTCTCAAACACTCTTCCCCATTCTATGCCAGTTAATTCCCGCTTCTGTGTCAAACCCCTATTCAAAGGCTAATTCCTCCAGGAAGCCTTCCTTGATTTCTCAGGCCAGATCAGATTCCCTCATTTACTGATCTCACCCTGTACTTCTTCGTGACACCAATCACAATTACAATGACATAAGTATTGGTTACACTGGTCCTTGAATATCTGTCTTCTCAGTCACGGACACATTATTTTTGCCTCTTGCTCAAGAGAACACCCCCCACCAGTTTTCTCAGAAGTGGGTCCGAAATTAGATTGGCTATGTGGGTGTTGCTAGAGAAGGGAAGCTGTAGGGATCCTGGTTGGGGCAGGCACCTTCAGGGCCCCATCAAGAATGCTCGGGTGAGGGGCTTCCCTGGTGGCACAGTGGTTAAGAATCCGCCTGCCAATGCAGGGGACACACGTTCGATCCCTGGTCCTGGAAGATCCCACATTCTGTGGAGCAACTAAGCCCATGCGCCACAACTACTGAGCCCACGAGCCACAACTACTGAGTCCACGTGCTGCAACTACTGAAGCCCGCATGCCTAGAGCCCATGCTCCGCAACAAGAGAAGCTGCCACAATGAGAAGCCCATGCACCGAAACGAAGAGTAGCCCTGGCTTGCTGCAACTAGAGAAAGCCCACATGCAGCAACAAAGACCCAACATAGCCAAAAATAAATAAATAAATAAATAAATTTAAAAAAAAAAAGGAATGCTCAGGGTGAATGAAGGCCCAGGCAGAGAAGGTACAAGCAAGAGATGGAGACAGAGCAGTTGAGCCTGAAATGCTCTTTTGCCCTAGAGCCAGCAGCATGGGAAAGTCCTCCTGATCACAGGATGCCCTCCCCCGCTGTGTTTTGTTTTGTTTTGCTTTGCTTGAGCTGGTTTCACCTTGCAAATAACAGATGAGAGGAAGCCAATATATGGAGCTTTCTAGACTGAAGCTCCATGGAGGTGAAGACGGTGAGTTTGGCAACTTCGGGGCTGTACCCCAAGCTCAGAACCTGCTTGATTACCATTTGTTGGATGAGAAATGAAATAGCAAGTAGACAGCCCATAGTGTGGGACAGAAGGGAGTAGTGATGATTAAGAAAGGTGATATACATATTTACAGATGAAATATTTGATGTCTAAGGTTTGATTCAAAACAATCTGTGAAGAGTGGAGAGTGGGTCAGAGTACAGATGAAACAAGGCTGGTCACGTATTGATGACTGTTGAAGGAGGGAAATGGAAACAGCAATTGTCTCTACTTTGGTGTCGTTTTTACATTCTATAGTAAAAAGTTTTTTTTTAAATAAAAAAAAACAGAATGAATCAGCATTGAATGGCTGCTTACTGTAAAAAAAAAAAAAAGAAAGAAAGAAAGAAAGGAGATGTACACAGATAACCAACAAGGACTATGACACAGGAAACTATACTCAATATTTTGTAATAACCTATAAGGGAAAAGAATCTGAAAAAATGTGTGTGTGTGTGTGTGTGTGTGTGTGTGTGTGTGTAACTGAATCACTGTGCTGTAAATCAACTATACTTCAATAAAATTTAAAAAGGAAAAAATAAAGAAAGGTGATGTCCTCTTTCTCTCCTGTCACACAGATGCTGCCAGGTTGACCAGAGCAGAGCCTCCCTGTTGTCCCGACTCCAGGACCCTCCTCCCTGGGGAGCAGACAATAGCAGCCCCCAAGCCAGCCCAGCCAGGGCCAGCTTCTGTGACAGAAGACTCATCTTGGGCCCTCCCTTTGGTGCCCTCCACCTCACTCTCAGAGCACGAGGCCTCTGGTTTCCCTCCTTCACTTACCAGAATACACCAGAGCTGACCTATCACCCAGGTGCACACCCAAGTAGCCAAGGCAACTGTTTACCCTCTGCCTTTAGAAACCATCTCTGGCTTGTGGCAGTAGGCACCCAACACAGCTGCCCTCTGCCCACAGCCTGGCCGAACAAGCAAAGGTGTTTCCTGCTGGGGCTGGCATTGCCAGGCTGGGTTTCCTACCCATCCACACACCCTACTGCTCCTGTCCGCCCTGGCTCCCCACAGCCCCAGGGTACCACACACTCACCTTCTGGTCTGTCTGGGAGCCGAGGGGAGTGAGAGTCAGAACTCACCTCTTCCTGTTCCTCCAGCCACACGGCCCAAGGCATCAGCAAACGCCCGGCAGACAGAGGAGGTCAAGCCCTTGGGCTCTGGAGTCACAGAGCCCTGGGTCCAAATCCCCCTGTCCAGCTGCTGCCTTGTGACCTCAGGCCAGGTGCTTCATCTCTCTGAGCCTCCATTTCTCCCTGTGTAGCATGAGGATAATAAATGTAACCACCCCTTTGGGCTGCTGTGATAATGAAATTGGCTTAGTGCCTGGCATGTGACTAAACACTGGCTGACTGGAGGGGCTCTGTTCCAGGGGCTCAGCCCTCTCCTGGGGGACAGTGAGGGCTCAGCCCTTTGCGGGAGGAGGCTGTGCTGGGAGAGTCCTGCCTCACCCCGTGGCAAGTCCTGTTTTAGGGGCGGCCACCTGGCTGGAAGACAACCAGCGGGTTTGAGCTGGTGCCTCATTTGTGTAGCCAGCACCCTGTATTAACTTGACTTGTGTTTATTTGCGGGGAGGCTCTGGGATGTCCGACGGTGGTTTGGGGGTCTGAAGAGCTCCCAAGTTGTCCCTGGACACTGCTGACGCCCTGGTGGCCCCATTCCTCCTGTGTGACAGGGACCCGTCCCCCCCCTTGACCTCTTGAGGATCTTCAGAGCCATACCCACCTCCTTCCCCGTCACCCTGTCACCACTCCAGAAACACAGCACATGCACCCACCCAATATCCCCAGAGGGCTACTCTCTCCTAAAAAATCTGTTCCCCAGCCTGTGAACACTAGCTTCAGAGTCAGCAAGTGAGGATGTTCTACTGGCTGTGTGGCCTTGGACAAGTCACCTGGCCTCTCTGAGCACCATAGGATGGGGAAAACATTACCTAACTCCCTGGACACTGTGAGGATTAAACATGCAAACTTAAGGAAGCTCTGGACATGGCAGGCCCTATGTAAATGAAGAACATACGTGGCAAGGAAATGACACATATTGGCATCCCCCCACCCTTCCCTTGCTTGCTGTCTAAGGAGGGGGCAGGCTTAAAGCAGAGAAGCCGGGGGTGAAGTAAGAAGAAGGTGAGGCCGCTGCCATGCGCTGAGTGGCCCTGGAATATGAGTGAGCACAAGACGAAGCTTTGCAACTTTCCAGTCATGGCCTGGCCCCTTCTCTTCCCACCCTGGTTTCAGTGTGTGGACCTCAGCCCGCATGTCCAAACTCTGTCCCATGCCCCCCAGTCATCTGCCACCCCATGGCCACCTCAGCCTAGCAGGGCTCACACCCACAGTGCAGTCCACCCTCGGGGGAATAGGCCTGGGGAAAGGGCCCACACAGACCCTGGAAGCAGGCTCAGGCCTCTTCAAGCACGGCAGGGGTTCCAGCATCCGGAGGGTGGTCTACAGGGGGATGTATCAACAGTATGAGCTCTGGGTGGGCACATCCCGCTGGTGCCTCACTCTGTGGGATGCAGTGCAGGCAACAGAGGACCAGATCAGGGTCCAGGAGCAAGGTCAGGACCTCACTTGCCTACGTGTAAGGGCAGTTAAGAACTGACTTGATCCCTGCCCTTGGGACACTTAGAGTCTAGCAGAGAAAATAGACGTTAAGCAAGGAATTATATGAAAGCGGGACCCTGATACGGATCCCTGAAAAGAGACAGAGCCTGGCTTCACTTGTGGGGAGTAGGGGGTACACCCTCTGCTACCCTCACTGAGGGCCTAAGGCCCCTCCTGCTGCACAGCCCCTTCCCAAGACCCTCATAGACCCTCCCAAGATGTAGGGGAGCCACACCCGCAGCTCAGCACCAGTCCTGCTGTGCTCGGGGCCCTTCTGCAGACCAGGATCCCCGGGCCTGTTTCCCGAGGGATGGCCTCCAGACCTGCTGCAGATTCCTGCTCACCCCAGACCCACAGAATCAGAGTCTCTGGGGCAGGACTCAAGTCTGTATAGTTAACAAGCACCCTGGGGCTCTGATGTTCCTTGAAATTTGAGAACCACTGTTGGAGGGAACACACCCCATTTGTGCATTTATTCAGCATCCTTTGATTGAGCACCTACTGTAGGCCTGACACTGTGCTAGGTACTGAAGATACATCTGTGAACAGACACAGCCCCTGACCTTGGAGCTGACATCCAGGTGGGGGAGACAGTAAGACAAATCAATATATGATGAGATCATCCAGGCAGTGGTAAATACTGTGAAGACAATAAAACAGGGGCAGAGCAGACAGGGAAGGCCTCCTGGAGGAGGTGACATTTGACCTGAGACCGGAAGGACTCAAAGCCAGATCTGTCTGCGTCCACACCTTAACCACTTTGCAGCACTGTCTCCCTTGGCTGGTCAGCCCCGCAACTCTGAGAAGCCAGGAAAAGCAAGGATGATGGTGGAAAGAAGAGCACGCTCCACCCCTAGAGAAAAACCTTCACAAACTCAGCGTGGAGGGAAGTGGTGATATGATGCCCACCACATATAAATAGGCCCGACCGCTCCAGAGTCACCCTGGAAGACTGCGGTCAGTTTGGACTTTGCTTTAGGCCGAGCTCCCTGCCACCAGGAGCCCAAAACGGCTGAACAAACTTCGAGCTTCACATGGGGCCGACCCTCGATGAGTTCAAGGCCAGAGCATTTCCCCAAAGTCAAAACCGCAACAGGAAGGCACAGAAAAAGTCTTCTGAGGAGGCCCCGCCTGGTGCAAGGGCTCTGGTCAGCCTTCCCAAAGGCCGCATGGATTAGGAAAGAGGGAAGCTAGAAATGTTCCTTCCCAAGTCCCCAAATCTCTGCCCTGCCCAGGTGCCACCATGCCTGAAATATCACCGTGAGAACTGGGGATTTGGGTTAAGCATTGACCTGCATCCTCACTCCCAGAAGAAGCGATGCATTTAGCCGCTGAGACGGGGGGTGCAAGAGGAGGGACTCTGTGGGGTTTAGTTGTGCTGTGTCTCGAATTTTCCTTGACCGTTCTGATGTCAGATCATTTGTTCCCATGTCCCATGGGAACTAGCTAGTGACTTGTTGGGAAGTAGGATCATCCTGGGAGTTCCATAGGAGAAGGGGCCCTGGGCAGGGCATCTGGAGCCCAGGTTCTCAGTTCTGGCTCTGCCATTTGGGCTAGTCTCCCTTCCTGTCCCTGGGCCTCAGTTTCCTTACGGTGGGGACCGTGGCCTAAATCAAGCGCAGGAGCCCCAGGCTGATCCTCTTCCCTGACAAGAGGGAGGCAAGAGGGCTCCAGAATGAAGGTGGTGGTGGTGGTCCTGAGTAGGGGAAGGACCCTGGGAGTAAGAATGAGGTGTCATGGGCCTCCCTGGTGGCGCAGTGGTTGAGAGTCCGCCTGCCGATGCAGGGGATACGGGTTCGTGCCCCGGTCTGGGAGGATCCCATATGCCGCGGAGCGGCTGGGCCCGTGAGCCATGGCCGCTGGGCCTGCGCATCCGGAGCCTGTGCTCCGCAACGGGAGAGGCCACAACAGTGAGAGGCCCGCATACCACAAAAAAAAAAAAAAAAAAAAAAAAAAAGAATGAGGTGTCGGGAAGCAACACGCTGACTCCCCAGTGCCATTGCCACCTGCTGCCCAGCGGCCCACTTCCTGCCCCCTTCCTGTCCTCGGGCGCCCAGGGAGCTTGACCCAGAGCAGACCTGAGCCCACACTCCAGCCAGGGTAGCAGCCAAAGGCAAGCCCCAGGGCGAGGTGGCCTCCTGTGGGCACGAGGAGAGGCTTTGGCAAAGCTGCCTGGGCCGTCACATGACCTTGACTGGCAGTGAAGAGAGCGACCAGCACAGAGGCCTGAGTACTGTTTGTGCAAGAAAGAGCACAGGAGTTGGGGCCGCTGGGACCTGGGCTGGAGTCTTCACTCCATCTTTTATTCACTCTGTGGCCTTGACCAGACCCTTGGCCTCTAAGCCTCAGTTGCACCATCTGTAGAGTGGGGTTAATGATCCCCCTTAAAGCCCATGCGAAGCTCCCAAGAAATTATGCACCTACTCTGCTAACCTTGGCACGTGGCACACAGTAGGAGTTTTAGAAAAGAAAAATTCCCTTCCTCTTATAAATGTAAGTTGAACTGTGCCCTCGATCCCGGTTCCTAACATTTAACCCCAGGGACTAAGCTCCCTCCACAGGAGGAACTGAACTTAGTTCAAAAATAAATCACCACCATCACCCTCATTCTTGCTACCAAATCTCTGCACATTTGTTCCCAAGTGAGGTCCTGTCCAGTGCACAGTGTTACCACCATTGATAGTGACTACCATTATTGCACACCTACTATGTGCCGGGCACTTCTGTCACTATCCCAACACATTCCCATAACAACCCTTCAAGCTGAGGAAAACCCCATTTTACAGATGTGAAAACTGAGGCTCAGAGATGTGAAGTTTCTGCTCAAGGACCACAAGGAGGTGAAAAGGAACTCAAGCCCCACAGTCTGCCTGTAAAGCCCATGCATTTACCACTAGGCTACATTGCCTCCCAGGCTGAAGGAAGCCTCCTCTCTCAGTACTGCAGCAAGGGCTGCTAGGGAGACCCCAGAGGAAATAGCAAGGCTTGAGTGGCTCCCCTAACCATTCAGCAAGTGATAATTTCACTAAAAACTCAATTTCCCTCCATCAGGGGCTCCTCCTCCTTTTTTTCAAAGTAAGACCTGTGTTTCAAGGTGGACCCCAGGGCTGCTCTGAACCCTGGAGGGGTCAAGAATGGAGCTGTGGTGGTGGGAGCACATTTCTAGAATGATCACATTTGCCAAACCCAAAATGGACCTGTGAGGTCTGCCGAGGACAAGGTCCCCATATATGTGCCTTTGGGGCCATTCTGGCAATCAGGGTCCCAGGGTCACTGCAGCCAAATTCCCATGATGCCTCAGCTCTCTCTGGGAAAGTGCAGTTGTGCTTACAGGTTGTGACTCAGTTGACACATGTGCGGGCCCGTCACGGTGATTAGGGCTCTGTGGTCTCTCCGGCCCCCTGGACACCCTCGCCGAGCCTGGGAGTAGGTCAGGGAAGTCTTCTTGAAGGAGGGAGGGTTGAGCAGGTCGTGGTGGACAGAGAGGTTTGGGGCAGGTAGAGAGAAGGACGTGTCTTCTCCTAAGAGGCATCCTGGCACGAAGGAGGTCTGCTTCATGGCCAGGCAGACCTGGGTGTGAATCCTTAGATGGATGGATGGATGGGTGGATGGATGGATGTACAAATGGATGGATGGAGGGACAGACGGATGGACAGACGGGAGGATGGATGGGTGGGAGAATGAATGGGTAGATGGATGGACAGATGGACGGATGGACAGACAGACAGGTGAATGGCTAGATAAATAAAAGAAGGAAGGAAAAAGGATCCGTTAGTTCATTCCAAGGCTGCAGTCTCGCTCGCTGTCCCATAGCTCCCACACCCCGGAACCCAGCAATCAGGATACACAGGTTATGTCACAGTAACAGACAACTCCAAAACCTCAATGGCTCCAAACAGCACAGGTTTAGTTCCTGTTCACACTACATGCTTGTGGGGTGGTGGGGTCTCTGCCCCATCTTGCCCTCACTCAGGAACCAAGCCGCCACCATCCTGTTAGTCTCTGGTTGCTGTCACATTTCATTGGCCAAAGCCTGTCACATCATCATCCCTAACTTTAAGGGAATGGACAGTGCATTCCTACCGCGGATCCGGAAAGAGGTAAACCTGGATATTTGTCAACAGCTCTAAGGCCACCACACATGCTGTGCCCCACTCCAGCTGCCTAGGATCACTGTCCCCAGGGTCAGTGGGATGGAGACCAGGTGGGGCGGGGGGAAACAGAGAACAAAGGCCCTGGCCCCATCTCCCTGGACATCTTCACTCCTCAGCCCCTCAGCCCTGCCTGCATGGGAAGGCGGATTCTCAACCACTGGACCAACAGTGAAGTCCCTGAATTGATTTATTCTTGATTTCATTTCAGCAGGTGCCTGCCAACTCCAGGGCCAGCACTGTGGGTGACTAGATGACAAAGTTCCTCTGTCCTAGGAGAAATCCAAACACATCCGCTAAAGATGCAGGGGAACAGGAGGTCCCAGGTCATGCCGGATACTGGATGCTGGTCTGTGTATCACTTGCTCACTGATTTATAGCCCATCTCCCCCACAAGGCTATGAGCTCCATGGACACAGGGACCCTCTAATTCCCCAGCACCTGACACGTGGCTTATCTTCTCTGAGTATTTATTGACTAGATAGAGGATCTTGCGGATCCCAGATCTGTTCTTCCTGGCAGTGCCTTCTCTTGAGCCTCAGGTTCCTTATCTGTAAGATGGGAGGTTGGGAAAATAAACTCAGAAAACAAAGGACTTAGATAACTTAGTCTGCAAAGTTCCTGGACCATCACAAGCCTGCAGTGGGCATGGCTGTTGTCATCATTGTTATCATTATTACTAAGTGCTATAATATTGCAGTGATGGGAGAGATCTCTCCGGGGCTCAGAGAGCTGGGGGAGAGCTCCAGCCCCGCCCACAGCTAGCCCTGAAATCCCACTCACACTGCAGTCCACTGCCACACCCACAAGTCCATTTCAGCCTCCCAGACCATGGTTCTTCTCATCTTTTAAATGAGGAAACTGAGGGTCAGACTGATGAGAGAATTCACCCAGGTCACAGAGCACCTAAGAGGTTTGACCCTGGGAGAGAGCATTTCCTGAGTGTGTGCAGTGGACCTGTCACTGCCAGGAGAGACACTTCCTTTGCCCTATTTTATCACCCCATCTTACAGATGAGGAAACTCAGACTCGCAGAGGTAATGGGCTTGCCTGTGGTCCACAGCCAGTTAGTAACAAAGGAGCACTTCCTGCCCCTGCCCAGGGCCTCAGCCTCAGACCTCCAACCCTCAAGAAACTAGGATCTGAGCAGTGCCCTGGCCACCCTCTGCTGCTCCCAGAAGTGCCCTGCCTCTGCACCTTGATCTCCACACCCACGATGCCAGGAAACCCCAGCAGGGCGGCCGAGCTGCCGGGTATTTATAGCGGACATGCAGAAAAGCTGCCACCCCCATCTGTTTACCCAACAACGCTCTTCTAGCTGGACGCTTTCAGCCCCGCCAGCCACAGACAGACCCTCACCGCCGCCTCATCTATTTTTTCCTCCCCACTTAATTTTGCATCATCCCAGCTTCCAAAATAAACTTCCCCAAACCAGCCGGGCTCATTCTGGCCCAGAGCCCCTAACGGAGAGCCCCCTGCAGCCCCAGCCTTCACATCAGCCCACAGGGCAGAGCCACCAAACCCAACCCGGCCCCTCGGCTGCCTTTGGCCTTGATTTAGAAGCAGCTGCTCCTGCCCTGGCGGGTTTCTGACACTCCAGGGCCGGGGTGTCTGCATCTGTGGGGATGCCAGCTGGGCATCTGTGTGCGTGGTTCCTGGCTGGAGGCCAAGGGTGCTGCCCTTGCCCCCAAAACTGCCCCCTCATAAACTCACATGTACACACACACACGTGTACACACGTGCACATGCTCACACATGCATACGGTGTCCTGCAAGCTGCAGTCTCCTCCAGGGCATCCCTCACGTGTTGGTGGCCTCCTCCTTCTCTATCCTTTCCCTGACCTCTGCTGACCTCTTCCAGCTTCATCACAGGACCCACCCACTCCTGCATCTCTGCCCACCCACCACTCTGAACTTGTTTCATTCCTCCGACACATCATGCCATCTCACCTCCAGACCTTTGCATCTGCTATTCCCTTAGCCTACAATACTTTTCCTCTCACCCTTTGCTACACTAACCTTACTACCCCTTCAGGCCTGAACTTAGATATAGCCTCAGCCAGGAGGTCTCCCCTGACCAGCAGAGGGGAGCACACACAGGCAAACCAGATCTCTCATCCCCAGGAGAAAATGCTCCTTCCCCTCAGGATCTGAGAGAGTCATTTAGTCCATCCCCCTGTGGCAGAAACCAGGGATACCTCAGTCATTCCAGAATTACAATTCCAACTTTATGAAACTCCTTTTCAGGTGGGTTTTTCAGGTTGACAATTCAAAAGACCATTTATTTCTTCTGAGTTTTTTGCAAGGCGTGAGGATAGGAAAGGAACTAATGTCTGTGAGGTATATCTATTCCCATTCAAAAGAAAGATACTCATAAGCCCATTTTTTGGATGAAGAAACTGAACCTTAGGGAATTGCACTTCATTTATTCATGCAGCACTTATTAGCTGAGCTCTCACCACGTGCCAGGCACACAGTGGCACTAGGAACACAGCAGTGAGCAAGACAGGCATGATCCCCACCCTCTTGGAAATCATAATCCACTGGAACAGACACATTACACAGATAATATTACGTAGAACTATTTAATAACCATTGTGATTAGGCTGATAGGGCTTCAAAGGAAAAGTCCAGGGGGTTGAGAGAATATATGTAACCAGGAGACCAAGGAAGCCTTCTCAGACATGATGTGTACGCCAAGACCTGAAAGGAATGAGCCCAGTAAAAGGCAAGTTGAGGGCTTCCCTGGTGGTGCAGTGGTTGAGAGTCCGCCTGCCGATGCAGGGGACACAGGTTCGTGCCCTGGTCCGGGAAGATCCCACATGCTGCGGAGTGGCTGGGCCCGTGAGCCATGGCCGCTGAGCCTGAGCGTCCGGAGCCTGTGCTCCGCAACAGGAGAGGCCACAACAGTGAGAGGCCTGCGTACCAAAAAAAAAAAAAAAAATGCAAGTTGAGGAGCATTCCAACAGAGGAAACAGCACATGCAAAGGCCTGGAGGGGAGAAGGAGGGACAAAATAGATGGTTTGCTGAAAGCCACACAGCCAGTAAGGGACAAGCCTAAGTCAGATCCCAAGGCTAGCTGACCCCAGGGCCTTTGTTCAGGCCTCCCCAACATGAGGGCAGATTGATGCTGAAGGAAAACAGCATGGGAGCTGCCTCCTTTACTGCCTCCTTGTCCAGAAAGTTGGATTTCAGATGTGACCATGACACAGAGATTAGTATCACTTATTCTGCTAGAGAATGTTTGAGAAAATTAAGTCCTCTATGAAGACATCTTAGCCACCCATTTTTTTAAGCCCTAATAAAAACAAGTCAAGAAAATAAACATTCCAGAGCAACTAGGCACCACATGCAGAAATCCTTAGCTGTCAGTTACATTCCCTGTTACCATGACCTTAACAGAATGTCTCTTCTAACTTACCTTGGATAGTTCTCTACAAATCAGACCTTTTTTCTGAGACTCCAGGATTACAGGTATCCAAGGACTTGTAGGTAATGTGAATTGAGAAAAAGTGAAGTTCATACTGCCCACCCCCAAGTCCCCTTCAGGCCAATGAGCTGCTTTACAGTTCCACAATGTGCAAGGGAGGGGTCCCACGGGGCCTTCCCGCCCCTGAAGAGTTTGCTTCCTGGGTTGGGTCCTAAGAGCAGCTTCAACACAAACTCAGATTCAAACTTCTGGCACAAGGCAGCACGCTAATGAAGCTTCCACGTTCCCCAGATGCCACTTGGCTTCCCAAAGGTACCAGCATCACTTCTAGCTCAAGCCATTTTCAAGAGTCAAGCAGAAGGCTCTGCCTCAAGAAGTGTTTTCACCCCAGCCCTGTTTCTGGAAGGAAAGAGGAAGCTCCCAGCTGACTCAGTAAGGTGGGGTCGGGGCCCAAAGGAGCAGACCGGAGGATGAAGGCAGAGAGGAATCAGCTTCCAGGATTTGGTCCAGATGGGAAGAGTAACCAGAACAAGAACGCTGTGGGGGACCAGAAACACAACTTAAGGCTGGATCTGTGTACAAGACCCCAGGCCTGCCAGCCAGGGAATGCAGGGGGACCCCAGGATGATAGGTAAAGGAGAATGCCCTCTGCCCTGATCTGTAAGGACCACTATCCTGCAGGTGGGTGGATAAGGTATGCACAACTTCTCCTGGGCAGGAGCTGAGGGCACAGCGAAGTTAGAACCACTCTGGGGAGAAATGACTACCACTTCAAGTATAGGATTTAGATTTCTGGAATCACAGGGTATTTTGGTTTGTTTTTCTTCTCAGCTCTAGAAGAGACTGGAGAATGGAGACATTAAGAAATTCCAGGGTTTCACTATGGAGGACTGTATGGAGGTTCCTTAGAAAACTAAACATAGAATTACCATATGACCCAGCAATCCCACTACTGGGCATATACCCAGAGAAAATCATAATTCAAAAAGACACATGCACCCCAATGTTCATTGCAGCACTATTTACAATAGCCAGGTCATAGAAGCAACCTAAATGTCCATCGACAGACGAATGGATAAAGAAGATGTGGTACATATGTACAATGGAATATTACTCAGCCATAAAAAAGAATGAAATTGGGCCAACTGTGGAGATATGGAGGGACCTAGAGACTGTCACAGAGAGTGAAGCAAGTCAGAAAGAAAAAAACAAATATCATATATTAATGTATATATGTGGAATCTAGAAAAATGGTACAGATGAACCGGTTTGCAGGGCAGAAATAGAGACACAGATGTAGAGAACAAAAGTACGGACACCAAGGGGGGAAAGTGGGGCGGGGGGGATGAATTGGGAGATTGGGATTGACATATATACACTGATATGTATAAAAGGAATAACTAGGGGCTTCCCTGGTGGCGCAGTGGTTGAGAGTCCGCCTGCCGATGCTGGGGACGCGAGTTCGTGCCCCGGTCAGGGAGGATCCCGCGTGCCGCTGAGCGGCTGGGCCCGTGAGCCGTGGCCGCTGGGCCTGCGCGTCTGGAGCCTGTGCTCCACAATGGGAGAGGCCACAACAGTGAGAGGCCCGCTTATGGCAAAAAAAAAAAAAAAAAAAAAAGGAATAACTAATAAGAATCTGCTGTATAAAAAATAAATAAATATATTAAAAAAATAAAAAATCTGCTGTATAAAAAAAATAAAATTCAAAACAAAACAAAACAAAAGAAATTCCAGGGTTCCAGGTAGAGAAAATGGGCTTGACCTAAAGCAGGAAAGACTGCAGTTAGACATGAGATAGGAATAGCTGACCATCCGAGTGACAGCATCCTGGAATGAACTCCCAACGGCAGTTCTTCGTCCCTGAGAGCGGAATGTAGAAAGACCTGCCCAGACTGGTGAGGCCCAATCAGAGAGGCCCAGCTTTCCTGAATCTGACGACCCCTCCTGCAGAGCAAAAGATTCCATAGTGGGTGTATTTGTTGTCTACGGTGATGGTGAAATAGCAAAAAGCTACCATAAATGTTTTAATGTTTGTCTATGACTTTGCATTTTTTCATCACAAAATCATCTACAAGCATCAAACAATGAATTGTACAGCCCAGCACCATCTATGAAGTCTTCTGTCCCCACTCCTCCAAAAAACACAGACAAATGGAAAAAAAAAAAAAGCTGAATCTATTCAGCCTTTCAAGAGCGGATATACAGGGATGGAGGAGCACATTAACTTACAGAACATCCAGCCAAAGCAGAATGGGGACCCTCTACAGATCAACCACCATGTCTCCAACGATCAAGGCCAGAAAAATAAACATGGGGTGGGGGGGTGGGGATAAAGGGGCATGCCCTGGATTAAGAAAAATTAAGAAATGTAACAACTGAATATCATAGCTAGATATTTGACCTTGTCTGAGCCCTAATTAGATGAATAATCTGTAAACAGATATTTTTGAAACTATTGGGGACATTTGATTGGGATGTGAGCATTAATTTCATTAGGGGAGATAATAGTATGGTGGTTATGTAAGAAAATGTTCGTGTATTTTGGACAGTGGTGTGCTGGTAAATGTTTAACAACTGGCTCTCAGGGGCTGGGGGTGTGGAGGGAGCCCTGGTTTGTAGCTTTTGTCAATTTCCATGGTGTAAATACTCCCACCACAGATGATTTCAAGCTACCAACATGACATCACTGAATGCCAAGTTGAGAAGAGACCACACAATCAGCCTTCAGCAGCCAGAACCAGCTGGCTCCAACACTCCACTGGTTTTAGAGATCTACACTGAAGTATGTGCAGGAGACGTGACAAGGTATCTGGAATGTGTTTTGAAATAATGCCCTAAAGAAAAAGAGAAACAAACAACAACAACAAAAGAGTAGATGAAGCAAATGGAACAAAATATTGATAGTGGCTGAATCTGGGTGATGCATACATGGGAGTTCGTTATACTACAATTTTCTTCTTTTGCGTATATTTGAACGTTATCATAATAAAACACTTAAAACTACAATCATCTTATATATAGGCGAGAGAACTTTATTCCAAGACTTCTAGATATGCACACTTATTCCTGGACTCCTACCCTAACTCCACAGCCCCCCAGGGATCTGAAGATAAAGAATGGGAACCACAGGCATTGACATCACATGCCTAAATCCATCTATCAATCCATCAACAGGTAATAAGCAAGATGTCTCCATGGACCCCGTGCTAGGCTGAGGGTGGAAGGAGAGCCCCCAAAAGAGAAAAGTAACACAGGGCCTGATTGGAAGTCCTGGGTTGTACCGTCTGCTGACAGAGTGGGCAACTTAACCCAACTCTCTGAGCCCCTATTTCCTCGTTGGCAAAATAAGGGTATGAGTAGCCTATGGTGAGAATTAAATTGCAATTCGTAGGCACAACTCCTGACATGATCCCTGACACACAGTAGGATGCTCAGGAAACACTGGCTTCCTTCCTTCCCCTAGGGCTCTGCTGGGGTGCTGCAGGGACACGCGTGAGCCGTTAACGATGTGCAGAGGTCACTTTCTTCATCAGAGAATGTCAGTGTCCCGTTGCCAAATCTCCCCATTTTTCAAGAGAAGCTGGGGATCCTGCTTCTTATGTGAAATCTCCCAATCTTGAAATGTTGTCAACAAATTCATATATTTAAAAACCTTGGGCAGGCCAAGCAAAACACACCTGCAGACCACTGGAATGTGACTTCTGATTTAAACCATAGAACAAGATGAAGAGCTAACCTTCACTGAAGCTGGGCCCCAGGCGTAGAAGGCTTTACACACAGAATCACACTGATTCCTCACAATATCCCTTATGATCCCCAGTGTACAGATGAGGAAACTGAGGCTCAGCTTGGTGAAGAGTTCTGGCAGGGCTGGAAACAAATATAGGTCTTCCTGAGAACTCAAAGTTCCACTTTACCACCTCTCTAGATTTCTAGAAGGGTCTTTAGGAAGCAAATGCCAGGCCCAGAGAGGGGCAGGGAACTGCCCAGGGACACACAGACACACCTGGCTGGCTGAGACTGACCAGGTTTCCTGTGCTCTTCTGGAACGGGGCCTCAGGGCGGACAGCTCTAGAAAAGGTGACAGTGTAGATCCAGCCAGCCAAGCCTGAGATGGTGCAGGAAAGGCACCCTCTACTTTTTATCTCCTTGAGCAATGTATGTATAGGTTTAAGAATGCTCTAAAAAAAAAAAAAAAAGAAGAAGAAGAAGACTCTAGAGCACAAGCCTAGGCCCTTGGTTTCTCCATCTCAAAAACCTGGGAAGTTGAACAGGAAATCCCAGTCATCAGCTGCTCCACTCCTCAGTGTTTCTAAGACTGGGCTGGAGACACAGCCAACCACCCTGCTTTGGACTAACTCACCCAGAGCTGGCAATAATTTAGACATGCAGTATGTGATTCTTTCTGATTAAAAACTTGGCCAGGTTTCCTGTCCTTGATGAATTTTCATAGTTTTACCAATAAAGAAGGAGAATTCCCCCCAAAAAAGGGCCACTCCAGGAGAAAATGGAACCCTCCTACACTGTTGGTGGGAATGTAAACTGATGCAGCCACTATGGAAAACAGTATGGAAGTTCCTAAAAAAACTAAAAATAGAGTTGCTATGTGATCCAGCAATCCCACTCCTTGGTATATATCTGGAGAAAACTGTAATTCTAAAAGAAACATGCACCCCAATGTCCATAGCAGCACTACTGACAATAGCCAAGACTTGGAAACAACCTAAATGTCCATCAACAGATGAATGGATGAAGATGTGGTATATATCTACAATGGAATAATACTCAGCCATAAAAAAGAATGAAATCATACCATTTGCAGCAACATGGATGGACCTAGAGATTATCATACTAAGTGAAGTAAGTCAGAAAGAGGAAGACAAATACCATATGAGATCACTTATATGTGGAATCTAAAATATGACACAAAGGAACTTATTTACGAAACAGAAGCAGAATCACAGACATAGAAAACAAACTTATGGTTACCAAAGGGGAAGATCGGGAGGGATAAGTTAGGAGTTTGGGTTTAGCAGATACAAACTGCTATATGTAAAATAGATAAACAACAGGTCCTACTGTATAGCACAGGGAACTATATTCAATATCCTATAATAAACCATAATGGAAAAGAATATGTATATATATGTGTAACTCGTCACATTGTAAATCAACGATACGCCAATTAAAAAAAAAAAAAGAAGACACTCCAAAAGTTAAGGAATCGTTTCCTTCAACCAAGGAAGAGGAAACAACCAATACACGTTCAGATTCCATTTGTGTGGGGCACTCAACACACTGGACACAGAGAAGAGCTACAGACGGGGAGACCCCACCTCAGTCCTAGAGGATTTACAGAAAGTGCCAGGAGGAGCCTAGAGAAACCCCGTGACTTTCCCCTTCTGCACCCAGACATTAATCCTTATATGTGGAAGACTCTTGTCTACTAAACAATGTAGTGGGTCATTCAGCACCCAGAACACCTTGGCTGTGCCACTTACTATAAGCAAGCCATTTTACCCCTCTGTGCCTCAGTTTCTCCATATGTAAAATGGGAGTAACAACAATAGTGCCGATGTCAGAGGGTCACTGATATAACTTAAAGCACTTTAGAGCAGCACCTGGGTTTCACCACATGTAAATGGGAATAATAACAGCACCTACTTCCTAGGGCTGTGGCCAGGATGAAATGAGTTAACATGAGCAAATCATCTGGAACAGTGGCTGGCACACAGAAAGCACTAGATACACGGTTGCTATTATCATATGACAGAGCTATTGATGATTGAACTTGTTATTAATTTTATTTATATCTTCACAATTGAGTCGCTCTTGAAAGTTAGAAGAGCGTTTTCTCAAAGAGACTTTCACATTAAGACTTTCCACTGACTCAGACCAAAGGACTCTCCTCTTCCTTATCACGATCAGGGTGTGCCTTTCTGGCCGGGGGGCCTCAGTTCCCTCCCTCCCTCCTGGGCTCATCTCTTTCCAGCTCACAGGACTCACACCCACTGCTTCACGTGTGTCTCCCAGCAGCCCCAGGAGAAGGTGAGTCAGGTAACGTTGTCCCCACCTGATGGTACAGACACTGGAGGTCCAGCAGCTCCCCAAATGTCAGGGGCATGTGCTGAGGGACAGGGACCCAAACACCAGAGCCCCAGGCACCAGGCAGCACTGGGTACACCACTTTCCTTGGGCAAGTCACTTCTCTAACCCTCATTTCCTCATCTGTAAAACTGAGAAAAGAACAGTACCTTCTTCCTCGATTTCTTGTGAGGATTGAATGAGTGACAGCGTGTAAAGCATTTAGAACAACGCCTGGCATATGAGGGCTCAATATTTTAGCAAAACAAGACATCCTAGTTTGCCTGGCACAGTCCTACTTTATGCCTGATACCCCAGCAAATCTTCCAGTTAGAGTCACCAGTCACTCTCAAAAATGTCCTGGTTTGGAAGAAAATTATATGGCCACCCTAAAATAATTGCCCGTTGCTGTTTAAATTATTATTATTATTATTATTTTCCACCATACCACGCTGAGACTCTAAGAGTAAATATGTTGGCTCAAAGGAGTTCTGTAATTCAGTACTGCTCTTAGGTGAAAGTGGTCCCTGCCCTGGGGACCCCAAACTCTGGTCCACCACAGGGAGAAGAGACCATGGGGCCAAAGGGACGTGTCATCTGGAGACTGTGCCCCCTCTGGGTCACACTCTGGGTGCCCAGGGCCCTGAGATTCCCTGCCCAGATGACCCTAAGCCCAATTCCAAGACCTGGATGGGTCTCTTCTGCAGATCAACCCCTGAGGTCAGATGGCACCGCTGATATGCCCTGCCCTGTGGCCAAGGGGTGGCCAGGGGCAGCTCTCTTGGAGGTGGGGTGGGGTGGTCCAAGCTTCTGTGTGCAGGCTGAGATGTTCACACGTGTGTGCACAGGGCCCCTGCACCACCACGCTCCAGTGCAGGCTCTGAGGAGTCTGCGAATTCTACATTCAGAGCTAGCCTTCCAGGTTGTTATGAAAGTGTGCTTGTCAAGGTAGGAGAATAGAACATATTTTATTTCACATTTTGTTGGCTTGATTTATAACTTGCAAATATTTAGACATATGGTATGTGAACCTCCACCTGTACTCTTGCTCAGCCCCACAAATCCCTGCCACCTCCTGCCCACCCTCAACACCGAGTGGTTACTGAGTCCCTCCTCTGTGCTGAGCCCAGGGGACTCCACGGAGTGAAGGGAACCCTCCTGGCACCCAAACGTGACCATCTACGTGGGAGCAAACCTCTTGCCCCTAAAACAGTGAAGAGCACAGTGGCAGGGGTGAGGGTGTGAGCCTGGTCTACGGCTCTGCCCCAACCCGAGTGAGGTGGGCAGCTCCCTGCCCCTCTCTGGGCCTTAGTTTCCCCCATTTAGACCAGAGATCTCTCCAGCCCTGAGAGGCTCTGGTACCCAGGCTAAGGTAGGGTGAGGAAGGACACAATTAGATCAGGGACCTGGAGAGGGCGTGACCTGGGGACGGGCAAATAGCTCTCACCGGTCAGTAAGGTATGGAACTGAGCACTTCGCACTAGGGAGGCACAGGCTGCAGCCCATTTCATTTCATTCATTCATTCCACAAACACTACAGCCACCCACTCTGTGCCAGCTAGGGGCTGATCTGCCGGATCTGGAAGGATAAATAAAACAGGCACACAGAAAACACAAACGCAAAGCAAGACTTGGCGAGTGTGCTAAAAAGAGACCTTCCCTAATCTCCTTCCACCCTCACAACCCCCAGGTCTTATGTCCATTTCTTGGAGGAGAAAACGGAGGACTGGAGAGGTAAGGGGCTCGGTCAAGACCCTGCTGCTTAGGGCGCGCCCAGATCTTGTGGCCAGCCAGAAGCGAGGTTTCGGATTCCGGCAGTCTCCGGCCACTGTCCCAAGCTGCCCGAAGCTGGGGAGGCCCCGTCCAGCTCCCGGAAGGCTGGAGGGAGGTGAGCGCCAGGGAGGGGCTGAGCCAAGAGGACGCGCCGGCCGGGAGGCAGGGAGGGGCCTGGCGGGGGGCGGCCGGGCGGCACCGAACTCCCTGGTGCGCAGCCCGGGTGCGCAGCTCCTGGCGCCCGGAGCGCAAGCGGCTGGGTGCGCGCGAGCGGCAGCCGCGCTCGGGCCAGTCCGCCACGGTCGGGCCGGGGTCGGGTTCCGAGGCGCCGGCGGGGGGCGAGGCGGGGCGGAGAGGGCGGCGCTGCAGTGCCCGCAGCGGCGGGCTGGGGGAGCTGTGCCCGCCTGTCCCCCAGGCTCGGGCGGGGACCGGGCAGCTGGGTCGCCGCGCCTCTAGCCCGGCCGAGCTAGGCGACGCGCAGCCAGGCGTGCCTGGAGCGGGCTCCGGCCCCAAGTCCTCTCGGGCGCCCGGCCGGGGAGGCCCCCGGAGAAGCCAGTCCCGCGGGCCAGGGCGGCCGCGGCCGCCGCCGCTCCGGCCCGCCCCCGGGGGGTGTCCCGGGCCGCTGGGCCCGCCCAGGTAACCCCATCCTCGGCCCGCCCCCGGCCCGCCCCCCCGGCCGCCCGCCTCCCTCCGCCGCCGTCGCCGCATCCCGGCTCTGGGGCGGCGCTGACAGTCTGGTCCGCGCCGGGCAGCGGGCGCAGCAGCGGGCAGGGCTGCCGGCAGGCACGGAGGCAGAGCCCCGCCGCGCGCGCGCCCCGGCCCGCGCCCGGCGCCGCGCCCCAGCCCGCCCGCGGGGCGCCCACCTGCCGCCCCGACGGGAGGCCCCCAGCGGCCGCAGCCGCTGCCCGGGGCCGGGCGCCCGCGGCGGCACCATGAGTCCCCGCTCGTGCCTGCGTTCGCTGCGCCTCCTGGTCTTCGCCGTCTTCTCGGCCGCCGCGAGCAACTGGCTGTAAGTCGGGCCGGGACCCGGCTGGGCCGGGCGGGGGCCGGGCGGGGCGGGGCGGCGCAGGCCCCGGGGGCAGCGGTCGGTGCCAGGCAGCGCGGGGCAGCGGGCGCGGGGGCGCCCGGCAGGTGTCTCGGCCGCGGGACGCGAGCCTCGTTCGCCCTCTGCACTGCCGCCGACACCGCCCGGGCCTCCCTCCGGACACCCCTCTGCCCGCGTCCCAGCCCAGAGGCTGCAAGGGTGGCGGCGGCTTCCGCACCCCTAGGCGGCCTCGGGAGCCCGAGAGCGCAAGGGGTACGAGAGCGAGACCGCGGCCGGCGTGGGGTGCCGGGCGCGGGGCGCAGACCGGGCTGGGCTGACAGGTCGCCGAGGAAGCCCATTACGGGGAAGAACCCTGGCTCCTAATAACAGGTTAATCCCCAGAAGTCCAGGGGCGAGTTCCCCGCGCCGACCTGCCCCGCGCGGCGCTGCGGGCTGGGCTGGAGGCGTGCAGAGACCTGTTTCTGCTTGGGGGGCGGGAGCCGGGAGAGAAGGAGGGAAGGGACGGGACGCCCGGCATCCGAGAGACCGCAGCGGACGCTGGACGGCCTTGGTTCTCCCTGGGGCAGGAAGAAACTCCGTCCAGTCCTTAAAGAGCACAGCAGCCCTCCACCTCCCTCAGTCTCACCTAAGGAGGGAGGGGTAGTGACCGCTGATGACCTGTCTGTTTCTCCTTGACTGGGCCTGGCTCAGGGGACTCCCTGGGAAGATTGGCTCGGGGGGTGGGGGGATTCTAAAGGATGAGCTTCCATGAGTGGGTGAACAGGGAAGCAGGAGGACCCTGGACCCCTTCTTCATCTCCCTCAGTCACCATTCCCCCAGTCCCAGGCTTAACCCTGGTCCCAATTCCTTCTGCCCAGAGCTCTGCCCCCATCGGCTGTGGGCAGCCAGTGGGGAGACCAGCTCCAATATTGATCTGAAAAGCATGAGGTGGGAAGGGGGATCGCCAACAGCGTAGCTGGGGTTTCCATGGAGACAGCAGGAGAGGAAAAAAAATTCTCTCTGCATCAAGACCAAAGAACAAATATCTCCCATGAAATTGCCCCGAGTGTCCAATGGCTGTTGCTATGAGGTCATTGCAGCCGCCAGGGCCCCGCAGGCTGGAAGGAGTGTGTTCGTTGGGGTCAGAGCCACCCAGGGCTTGGGGGACGGAGGTGATGTGGAATTCTCCCAGCTGTTCTGAGAGCAAGAGTGAGCGACTCCAAGGCAGGCTGAAGTGGCTGCGGAGCTTTTGTTTTTCTTGGAGACTGAATTCGATTAACACTTCAGGGGCAGTGGCAAAGTGTACAGAAACCAGGGCACCACCAGCTGCCTCCCACTACCCACAGTAGGCCATCCCCCTGAGAGGGGCCTGGGTCGCAGAGCCGAGGAGGGGAGCTGATTTGGACTTGGGGAAGTCCGGGGTCCCTGGAGCTGACTCTGGAAAGCATGGGTTCAGAGCCGGGGTCTCCAGAGCGAGCGTGAGCAAGAACTGGGTATGACCAGCCCAGGGCTGAAGGCTACTAAAAGGCAGAGGAGGAAGCGGTGGTCCAAGGGTCTGACCCAGGCCGTCGGGAAAGAGCGCGACATCCACAGTGGAAAGTCCTTCAAGAGCAGCTAGCGTTTTGGCTCATTTTACAGATGAGGAAACTGAGGCCCCAGAAGGGGAAGCTACTTGCTCAAACTCAGAGCTGAGAACTGAACCCAGGTGCTCTGATTCCCAGCCAGTGACACACGCCCTTCCCTGAAGCCATCCCAAGGTTGAGCCAGTGTGGCCCAGGTGGTGTCACCACCCACCCTCAGCCACATCCCAGCCCAAAATCCCAGCCAGGAAGGCAGCCCCAGCTTTGGGTCACGCAAACCATGGGGAATTCCAACAGCTCAGTTCTCGTGCTGCGCCATGAGGGGGGTGGGGTGAGGAGGGGCGGCCTTCTCAAGAGAAGAGAGGTTGGCAAACCTGTTCTCTGCAGCCGCGATGGTTCAGGTTGCCACGAAGCAGGTCTCCAGATGACCCAGCTCACTCCTGCTCCACCCTGGGCTTCGAGCCAAGGGTCTCTCTGCTCAGCCCAAGGCAGGGAGAACAAGGGGCTTCCCAGGACGCTGCCAAACCAGAGAGGCTATGATGGAGAAGAGATCTCTGGGCACATTCCAAGACAGGGTCCATCCCCAGGCCAGGGACTGGTCCAGCTCTGGGGGAAATAGATGTCACAGCCTGGTCTCCAAGAGGAAGACAAGATAAAAGCAGATCACGAATGGATGAGACCATGGACATGCTGCTGCTGTCAGAGGAAAGAGTTGAGTGTGAGCTGGAGTGGTCATGGAGGGGACTTGGCCTGGAGGTTGTAGAATCATGGCAGTAATGATGATAGTAGCTGCCCCTGTACTAGCTAAATCCTGACAACATCTGAATCCCATTTTACATATGAGAAAATTGGGGATCACAGAGGTAATTGCCCCAAGTCACCTAGCTAGTAAATGACAGAGGCATCTGACCCAAAAGCTACCTCTAGAAGGAAAAGCTTCTGGCGGGCAGATGTCCATCCAGGCATGGTAGCTGGCACTGTGTCTTTTCAAGTGTGAGCCACGCTGGAGGTCTGGCCCCAAGAGGATGGCTGGCAGCGCTCTCAGAGGGGCAAGGCCCGGGTGTCCACTCCCCTTCTAATACCTGGAATCAGGCTTCCGTCCAAGGTCGGCTGGCTGGCCGGTTGCAAGAGCCAGTGCTATCTGTTGTCTCCGAAGGGCGGGTGGCCTGGAGGGGAGGCCAGGTGTCCCGCTGTGTGCAGCTGTTGGGCAGGATGGAGCTTGGAGATGGGAGGGCTGTGCAGCCTGAGGCCTGGGCAAGCCCAGAGAAGCTGGAAGCTGTTGATTAGACTTGTGTCTGGCACCAGGAGTGAGTTGACAGCTTGTGGCAGCTCCCACTGAGGGAGGGATGGAGGGATGAAAACAGTCCATCGGTGGAAGGCCTGGACTCTGCCACAGACCTGGGCTCATAAATGTCTCTGAATGTTCCCCCCGGCACTGGGGCTATGCTGGAAGTCGGGAGACCAGGGTTCCAGTCCCAGCTTGGTCCCCAGTGCTGGGCGGCCTTGGATGTGCCTCTTTTTCCCTCTGGGCCACAATCCTCAGCAGATTGTTCTGAACCCCAAATGGAAGAGTTAGAGAATAGATAAACTAAAGTTTTATCATTGTGGGTTTCCTGAAGAAAGGCAGTGATGCGCTATGCTGGGGCCCCAGCGGAGGCCCAGTAGGCGAGGGCAGGGGGCCTGTGCTACACTCAAAGGTAGTCCAGCAGAGTGGCTAGGACAGATTGTATGCAGTTCCATCCCAGGTCTGCCACTGACAAGAGTAGTGACCTTGGACATGTTACTCAACCTCTCTGAGCCTCGGGTTCCTCATCTGTAAAATGGTACCCATGCTTGGGGGTGACGAGGCCAGAGAGAGCCCGTGCATGTGGCATGCTGAGAACAGTGCCAGGCACAGCGATAGAAACTGCAGCCATGGCTGCTGCAGGACGTGGAGGGCAGCTGTCACTGAACTGGGGGAGCTGTGCCCCTGCTTACAGAGATGATGGAGGGAACGGACCTTCAGGCTGCTGCCCCTGAGCGCCATCTACCCAAAACAGTGCTGTCCAGACCCTGTGATCTTACACAGGTCACACAGGTAGGATCCGAGGCTGCCGCCTCCCTGCTCTTCAGCCAGGGCCCCTGCAAGAGCCTCACCGAGCCAGGGAGACCAGCCGGGCTCCCGGGCAAATCCTGCCAGACAGAGGGGTTGCTGCTGGGAGTGCCCTTCGGTGCCCCTGGGGGAGGCATCTCCCTGCGCACTGGATCTGACTGCCCACAGGTGTGCGCCTCCGTCTCTGGGCCAGGCTCCCATGTGCCTGCTCACGCAGCAGAGGCGTGTCACTGCCCTGCCCGTGGGCAGAGTGAGGGCTGGCACTCTGGGTGCAATTTGCTGGCCCAGGTGTGGGCAGAGCCAGCCAAGATGTGCAGTGCCAGCCCCACAGGTAAAGGTGTGGTCTGTCTCCCCCGAGAAGTGTCAGCCTAGTCTCCAGCTATAAGGGATCCCTCGCTCCCTTCTAAATAGCAAAAACCCACCCCCTTGGATCACCTCCCATGGCTCTGGGCATTGAATCATAATCACTACACACCCACAGCTGTTTACAGTCTACACCAGGATTTCTCAAATCCACCATTGATATTTGGGGCCTGTCCTGTGCACTGTAGGATGTTTACCAGCACCCCTGGCCTCTCTATCCGCTAGACACCAGTAGCACCCGCCCAACTAGGTGACCACCAAAAATGTCCCCAGACATTGCCAAATGTCCCCTGGAGGGCAGAATCACCCCTGGTTGAGAATCGGTGGCTGACAAAGCATTTTCACAGCCATTTCCCTATGAGAACCACATAACCTCTCCCCCTCCCGCTTCAGAAGAGGGAGTCTGTATTCTCTTCAGCCCCACTTCAGAGGCCCAGAGGTGCAGTGACTTCCCCAAGGACATTCTGCACGTCAGAAGCAGGACTTGAACTTGACTTGCTCTCACATGTCCAGATCTCATGGTTTTTATCCCCTGCCTATAGAACTGTCTCGTATTGTATATAACTATAGTCTAATAATGTGGCTCCTTCTACAAGGTTATAAACCTCTGGAGGCCGAGGCTGTGACATCAACCCTGCTCAGCAGTCTCAGTGCCTGGCATATGTCTGGCATGTAGTAGGTGCTCAGTCAACATTTGATAAACAAACGAAGGACAGGCCTGTTCGCTCCAGAGGGTTGTAAGTTGCTGGCACATCGTGCCCCACTTTCAAAGACCTCGAGTGGGAGGGAGGCTCTGCTCTACTGCCTTGAGCCTCAGGTGATGCTAAGATGTGCCAAAGTGGGTGTCAGGACGTGTGGCTGTCACCCGGCAGATGCGCTGCCCTGGCCCGCAGCTCCCGGCCAGGCCACCCGCTCAGAGCCAGGCTAAGCACTCGTTCCCCTCACCCTACTCCCAGGGCCCCGGGACCAGGCTCTGCCCGAGGGGTTTGCTCAGGCAGCAGTCACGACCCAGCTGTCTGCTGTGGCTTGACTTTCTTCCTTCAACCCTGGATTAGGAATTGAGCAACTCAGCATCTGACAAGACAGTGCTCCCCAAACCTGTTGAAACTCGCCCAACTCGGGCCCTGTGGGTGCATTTGGAAAGCTGAGCAATTGTACCACGGCTCCTCCTCTTGTTCCTCCCTCTGGGAAGAAGGGCCTGGCCTGAGCCAACTGGGCACGGAGTTGGCCGGGGAGCCGCTGATGGGGGTGGGGATGCGTCACAGCTGCCCCCACCCCAGTCACCCCCGCTCCAAACGAGCTTGCAAGAGCTGCTCGGCAAACTCAGCTGGGAGGCGAAGCTGCGACCCCATGGTTGCTGTCCAGATTTCTACAGGAGTTGCCAGGTTTTATCTCTGAGTCCTGAACTGCGTCTTCTGTGATTCAGCCAAACCCAGGAGAAGGCATGCTCCCTGCCGTGACACCCCCCCAGCTCCCCCTTCCCCGCTCCAAACCCCTCTCCACCTCCCCCATCTCCTGGCAAACTTGAAACCAAACTCTGTTTTTAAAGTTCCCTGGCCAAGTCAGAACCCCCGCAGCAGAGGGGACCTGGTCTGAGAAGAGAGGCTGGGCGGGGAGGGTGGAAGGAGGGAGGGATGTGTCCTGGGAGGGAAGGAACCCCCTGACAGCTCGAAGTTCACAGGGGAACTTTGGAGCGGCCCATTGGAAGCAGCATGAAATTGCTGATGAAACTAGAGGGGGCCTCTTCCCTGCTATGACCCCGGAGGGTGCTTTCAGACCCTGTTTCTCACTCTGTTCACACACACGTCATATCATCGCAGGGTTGGGTCCCAGGAACTCTTTGCCGAGGACTGGAGACAGCAGGGTATTCCTCTTGAGTCAGTGATGCCCAGCTGTCCTGGCACCCCAGGCATAGAGGGCAGAATCACAGCCATCAGAGTCAGGGGGGTTCTCAGAAGTGATCAGCTTAGCCCCCTCCCGGGACACAGAGCCTCCAAGCAGGAGAGTGAGTGCCTGGTAAGCCCTATTCAGTCATGTCAAGCACTTATTTGTCCAGACCTACGCTCCCTCAGGCACTGTGCTAGGCACTTGGGGTCACAGAGCATATTAGTGGTAGAGCTGGATCTCGACCCCAGGTCTCCTGACTGTCTTCCCAGAACTTTCCCTACAGCAGGTGAAAGCAGAGCTGCAGCCCATACACCTAGCCAGTCATCTCTGCTGGAGGTGATGAGCAACAAGGGAGGAACCGAGGTTTTCCCATCTGCCCTGTTGGGGTGGGCGTGCAGGCTCAGCCACAGGCTCTCCCAGGACTGGGCCTTTAGAAGGGGTGCACCAAGGCCAAGGCACTCGCTAGAAACCTGAAGCCACCAGAGCATGAGCCTCAGTCCAGGAAGCCAGCGCTGGCCCTGGACAGCTCATGCAGCTTCCCCATCCCTCCCTGGTCCTCATCCCCAGGGCTCCCTCAGCCGAGCTAGGGAGGACAGTTCAATGGTTCGATGGCTCCAAGGTCAAGAAAGGCACCCTGGGGACGAGGGTTGGATGGGTCTTTGCAAGGGAGAAGCTCTCTGCTGGTAAATTAGGGGGGCAAGGCAAGGTGAGGAAGTGCCTTACATTCGACATCCACTCACCCCACAAGCACACCTGCCCCAGAGAGAGAAGAAAAATTCTCACCTCTGGCACAGCTCTGGAACCATCCAAGTTCAGGTCTGAGTGGCTACTTCCTGGCGCTGAGTCAGCCACCAGCACCCCTGGGAACAAATACTGTGAGATGGGAAATGGGGGGGCTCCCAAATAAGAGGTGGGGGACAGGAAAGACATACAGGGAGCTGAAAATAATGGAAACTGGGATGTCAAGAGACGGAAAATATGGGTGCTGAGGCTTCTGGGAGTAAAGGGAGCTAGGGATCCCAGGAGACAGGTAGAGGGGGAATTAGCACCCTAAGGTACAGGAGTGGGGCCTTGGGCTCCACGCCTGCACGCCCACCCCAACAGGGCAGATGGGAAGACCTTGGTTCCTCCCTTGTTGCTCAGAGGAGGCTGTCATTTCCCCCCAGCTGGGGAAATGCACTGGGGACAAAGAGAATGTGACCTGGGCATTGAGAACTCTAGAGTTACGCTACGTCTGGGAAGAAGGTGGCGTGAAGGCAGCACCCGCCACCCCACCACCACTGGGAATGTCTTCAAGGCCAGCCCCTCCTCGCTGGCTGCCCCTCCAGGGGGTTCAGGCCAGTGACAGCAACTCCTTCCATGGCCTGAGTAGCTGCAGAGACCACCAGCCCAGATGCTGTCCAGGCAGCCACATAACCCCTGAGACATTGCCCTCCCCAGCACCCCTCACTCCTGAAAGCAGCCCTGAAAGATGCCTTCACCATAGTTCAGAAGAGACATGGGGCTCTAGAAAGACTCATCAATCGAAGAAGAAGACCACCTTCCTCAAATCATTGTCCACTGATGCCTAACCATCATGCCCTCGATGCCCTGGGCTATCTCTGGAGCCTGATCAGCCAGCCCAGGCTTAGGAGCCAGTATGACCTGTTTTCAAATCCTGACCACCACTGACACGGCCTTGAACACATGCCTCTCTGAACCTCAGTTTCCTCATCTGTAAAATGGAGGGGATGGGGCTTCCTTGGTGGCGCAGTGGTTAAGAATCCGCCTGCCAATGCAGGGGACACGGGTTCGAGCCCTGGTCCGGGAAGATCCCACCTGCCGCGGAGCAACGAAGCCCGTGCGCCACAACTACTGAAGCCCACATGCCTGGAGCTCGTGCTCCACAACAAGAGAAGCCACCGCAGTGAGAAGACCGCATACCACAACAAAGAGTAGCCCCTGCTCACCGCAACTAGAGAAGGTCTGTGCGCAGCAACGAAGACCCAACACAGCCAAAAATAAATAAGTAAAATAAATGTTTATTAAAAAAAAATGGAGGGGATGATACCCACCTGGACAACCCTGCATGGATATATGGATATATATCCATATAAGGATATAGTAAAGCATGTGGCTGTTGTTTGAAGAGCACAAATGACAAGGGACATGAGGTCCTTTTCTTCTAGTCATCTAGTCCCATGAACGGTTTCCAAGTCCCCTGGGCACACCTGAGCTAGTCCTACATCCCCACTGTCCCTGCCCTCCCCACCCCAGTGTCCCCAGCTCCTAATCTCCTAACAGGACCATCCCCCCCCCATCCCATCCCTCATACTCCCAGTCCTTGGAGGATCCATCTGATGAGCCAGAATCACCGGAAACATGTTCACTAACTCTGCATACTCCGTCCGGAGACTATCAAGAATCTACAGTTGGGGGGACTTCCCTGGTGGTCCAGTGGTTAAGAGTCCTCACTCCCACTGCAGGGGGCACGGGTTTGATCCCTGGTCAGGGAACTAGAATCCCAAATGCTGCGTGGCCAAAAAAAAAAAAAAAAAAAAAAAATCGACAGTTGGGATCGAGGCTGAAGTGATCCACTGTGCCCCATGAGCGTGTGCCCTGCCCTCTGGAGTGCTCCGCTGAAAAACAGGCTGGGAACCCAGGTGGAAGAGAGCTGATGGAACCAAGCCAAAGAAGACAAATGAGCAGAACTGTCTGGGGTCCAGAAGAGGGTCCAGCTCAATGGACTATGACAAGGCTTTGAGAGGGCAGTGATGATGACGATGATGACAATGATGATAAACATCTTAATGATGATTACGTAATACTGTTGCCAACAGGGGAAGAGTGCCTACTCTGTGACTATTTAATTCACTTAAGCCTCCTGAGATCAGAACTATTCTTCTCCCCATTCTAGAGGTGAAGACACTGAGGCTCAAAGATGTTCCCTCTCTTGCCTCAGTAACACAGAGATGGGACGCTGACCCAGACGGTCCATCTCTCCTGCACAGTGCACCACGCTGCCTGCCACGCAAAGGGATAAGAGTCTCCAGGGTCGGGACACTGTGGGGAAGAGGACAGCAGGAGACTAAGACCACGGGTACAGAAACCCTCAAAGGTCTGAGGACAACTGGGGGTGTGGACGGCTCCTGGGGAACGAGGTGCTCCCCACCTGCCTCGAGCGCACAGTCCGGGATGGGTCTGGGTCCCTCTCGCCCTCACCCGGCCACGCCTCCCCAGACCACGCCTCCCCAGGCGGCTCTCGGCTCATCAGGGGCTCATTTCCTTCCGGCTCCTCCTCCTGCCGCTTGGCCGCCTTCCTCCCTGGTGTCGCCGGCAGGCACGACCGCTCCTGAGGAGGCTCTAAATGTGGCCCGGCCGGGTGGGGAGGCCAGAGGGAGGGGGTAGAGAGGCCTGGGCTGGCGTCCCAGCCCCCACCTGGAGACCATGGGGCCAGGACCCACGACGCTCATCTGCTTGGCCTCCCAAACGCTCCAGCTATTTCCCGTCCCCTGTCCTCTTGACGCGCAGAGCAAGAGCTGGGCAGGAGTCGCGAAGAGGTGCGGATTTTCCTCTAGGAATTTGTATATTTTTTTTAAAAAGCAAGCAAACCTGGAAAAGCTTGGGACAAGCCCAGCTAATTTTAGTTTCTAATGAAAACAGCAGGTGGCCGAGAGGATCTGATCTCCCTGGCAGGGCCAGGGCCCTCCAGCCTCGCAGGCTGCAGGCACGGGCCGGGCGTGGGGAGGGCCTCCTGGGAGGAGCCTGAAGGACCGGAGCCCCTGCTGGAGAAGACGGGGCACGAGCTGCCTGGCGGCGGGTCGGCCCGGGATTGGGGGGTAACCTGATCGATGGCACGGCTGTGGCTGGAGTCCTGCGTGGCCGGAGCAGCGGGTAGCAAATGGCTAAGCCTGTGCTCAGCAGTGGCAGGAAGAAGCCAAATCGGGGCGATGCAACCAGAATGAGAGAAGAAGCAGGGATGGCCGAGGCCCTCCACAGGCCGGCCCAGCCCGACGCAGTCAGCGGCCCCCCCCCCCCAGCACACACCCAGGCTCTTGGTCTCCTCCAGGAATGGCTTGTGCAGTTGACATTTGAGCCGGCCCGGCTCCAGGTCAGCAAGTGGCACGCGTGTCTCTGGAGGAAAGGTTGAGCCACCTGAGGGTGCAGAGAGGGGATTCCTGAGGCCCCTGGAACCAGCTGGGCCTTGCCCCTAAGGGTCTCTAAGTCCTCAGCAGACCAAAAAGCCACAGAGCCTCCACTTTCTCCCCTCACCGCCCCGCCCCCAACCCTGAGCACTCTGCCAGGACAGGGGCAGAGGGGACCTAGTCAAGACAGAGCCATCCATTTATGCTGCAAGCATGTATTGAGCACCTTCTAGGTGCCACACCCTCTGCTAGGCATCGAGGAGGCCACGGACTGGACGTGACACCGAGGGTGGCGTTAGCCCCCTGCAGCTGTCAAACAAGGCAGATCCACAACCAGGGTACAGGGGAAAGAGAGGTCCCAGTTTGAGCTGGGTTTGCATTCCAGCTTTGCCACTCACTAGCTGTGTGACTTTGGGGAGTCACTCCACCTCTCTGGGCCTCAGTTTGCTCATCTGTAAAATGAGGCCAGGCACCCTAACCAGATACCAGAACGAGCAAGCAGTGTGGGCAAGGGCGTGTGATGCCTGGGGTCCTAACTCTCCCCACTCCATTCCCAGTTCCATTTCCAGTTCTGATACCCAGCCCTTCCCAGGCAAGACCCTGGGATCTGAGAGAACCAGAGTGAGTTGGGGCCATGCCTCCTGTGGCATGGCAGGGGACAGCTGTAGAGCCAGATGAAGGCAGGGGCTGGGGGTGGTGGGCATTGGTGCCAACCTTGGGGGCAGGGACACTCCTCAGCGGAAGAGGGTTCTCAGCCTCTTCCTGGAAGCTGTCCCAGTGACTCACACCCATGGCAGGCCAGCAGCTCACCCCTAAATCCCTGTTACTGTTATTTCAGCCTGTGTCCCTCGTTGAGTCCTGAGCTTACAGGAGGCGGGGGTGGGTGGCCCCTCAGGTCCCTTTCACGCCTCTTCAATGGCAGGGGCTCGGTCTATCTGCCTGGCATGGGGCCAGGGGGACTTTGAGGCTTGAACCCACCCCCCGTCCCAGCGGACTGTGACACAGACCCACTCATTTATGGTACCGTGTGGAGACAGGCTCCGAGTGGGGCGGGCACTTGCCCAACGTCCCACAGTGCGTTGGTGGCTCAGCCAGGCCTCCCCAGCTTGTTCCTCCTGCCCAGAGAACCCCTGCCTTGAACACAGAAGCCAGGGCCCAGCACAGCCCCACCTGGCCCCTTGGCAGGACACAGAGGGAGCAGAGGCTGAGATGGGGTCAGGTCAGCTCTGTGCCCCCATGTCACAGAGGGAATAGGGGGCCCCACCTTCTCCTAGAGACCAATCCTGGCATCTGAGCAGGAAAGGATCTAGCTTTAGGCCCAGTTGCTAGTCCCCTCACCCGTGGCTTCCCAAACGTGTACCTGGCCCACGGCCAGTAGCCGAGCTCTTGGTGCCCCCTGCAGGCCAAGAGCACCAGGTGGGACTAGCTCCGTAGCTGGCAGAGGCGGGGGATGCACCTAGGTAGGGCAGAGGAGCCGTCAGCCCCCTCCCCTTGCAGATACACCCTCCCCGGACCCCCAGCCACCTTCCCACCCTTGTCTCCCTTCTGAGAAGCTCAGGCTTCTGCCCAGGCCTCTTCGGGACACTACCAGCCTCTGTGCATCCTCTGGGCAGGACCTGGTAGAGAAGGCTGTGAGGCTCCCGGGAGGCAAGGAATTCAGGAAAAGTGAGGGGAGGTGGGACTGCCTCAGCCCAAGACCACCCACCTCCCACCAGCCTGAGCTGCCAGGGAAGGGCGAGATCTTCACAACTACGGCGCACCCAAGATGTGCCGGCCGAGAGCCAGATGCACCAGCCACGTCAAATCACGTTAATTTCTCACAGCAGCCTGTGGGATTGCCAGATCAAGAAAGCCAGACGCAGAGAGGCCCCGCAGCTTTGAGGAGGAGAGAGGGTCCCAGAATCAGATTCCTTGGGACTTAGAAAGAAACATCCCCAGTGGTTACTCACAGACTTCCCCTAAAGTGCCCTCCAGGCCATTGCCAGCCTGGCTTCACAGCTGCTGCTGGGAACGTGTGAAAAGCCCAGATGCCCACCAAGCCCTGCCTGGAGTGGGGCCCAGACACCTGCACTTTCAGCAAACCCCACAAATGTTTCGATGCGCAGCCAGATATGAGAATCATCACTCTGGTCCAGCCCACGTGCCTGACAAATAGAATCCAGCTGCTGATTGTACACCCCCGGGGGTGGAGAGCTCAGCAACCCGCAGGCGGCCCACCAACTGCACCCTGACCCGCATCCTTAGGTCAAACGAACCCAGCTCCCACCAGCCTCTGCCCACGGGTGACGTTCAAGTCCTTGAGCCACATAAAAGAATACTGTCTCTACCAAAGGTTTTGAAGTCAGGCAAAACCAGGTTCAAGTCCTGGCTCTGCCTTTACTAGCTGTCTGACCTTGCCCACAAAGCAAAGTACTTAACTTGTCTGTGCCTCAGTTTCCTCCTCTATAAATGGGGGTTCATTGGCTTGCTGGGAGGATTAAATGCAATCATGTAAGTAAAGTCTTAGGCTTTACTGATTAAGGGCCATACAAGTTACCTATTCTTATTGTCATTGTCATAAAAATCTCCTATATCTTACTAGGCTTTCTGTGTGCTTTTCTATCTGGGTACCATGCATTTATTCATTCCTTCACTAAGTAAACAGATGTCGAGTTCCTGCCCCATTGCCTGAGGCCCCACGTAAGACCATCTTTCACATACAGGATCCCTTTAGCGCCTGACAACAGTTCCCTGACTTGGCCACAATCGGTGGTCTCCCCCTCACATTACAGGTGGAAAAACTGAGTCCCAAAGAGCAGTGGCCTTTGTCCTTCAGACAAGAAATCTGTGCAGCTTCCCTAGTAAAGATGCACTGGCAACTTCACCTCTACCACCCAGAGAGCCATTGCCCTCACCCCCCCATCAAGCAGACCTGGGCTGCTGCACTGGTTCACTGTGGTCCCTGGGGCAGTGGGACACTTGCTCTGCTTTTGTTCAGAGCCCCTGATCTGTGGGGCTGAGGCTGAGGGTAGAGCCAGGGTCTGAGTCTCCTGCTGGGAGGTGGTGGGAAGGCCCCTTTCCTTCTCTGAGCTTACCTGTAAAATAAGGAGTCTGGACCAGACCACCTGTCAGGGAACATTCCTTAAGGCTGTGATTCCGTGCATCCTGCTGCTCCTCCAAGAATCTGGATGGCAGCTCCAGGCAGCCCTGCCTGCCCTGGGAGGTGGCAGGTGCATCTCCCACTGAAGAGCGGGGAAAGGGAGGCAGGGGAGGGAGAGGGGGCCTTCCAGAGTCACCACTCAGCTCTCCTTCCACCATTAGGCACTTGTGTGCCTACTATGTGCACTGGGCCCTGGCCAGGGACGCTGGGATGGGGTGAGGGGACAGCTTGAGGGGCAGTGGTTGCAGCACAAGCCTCAGGGTCATCCAGACCCAGGCTCCAATCCAGGTCTGCCCTACAAGTTGGCTGACCTTGATGGTCATCACTGCTCTGAAACATGCCTGGCACTTAGTAGGTATTGTGTTAATGCACACCCTTCCCTCAAGGGAAACACCAGTTTCTTCCTCACAGGGTCTTCCCCTAGCTCTGCTCCCACCCCGGTGAGTATTTTTGTATCTTACTCCTGGCCCCCTTGCCTCCTGGTCCAGATTGCAAAGTGGCCATCATTAGGGACTTCCCTGGTGGTCTAGTGGTTAAGACGCCATGCTTCCAACGCAGGGGGCGCGGGTTCGAACCCTGATCGGGGAACTAAGATCCCACATGCCACGCAGCACGGCCAAAAATTTAAAAAAACAAAGTGGCCGTCATTAGACAGGGCAGAGCCTTCCAGGGCCCTCATGGAGGGGGTCGGCAGGGGAAAGGCCCATGGGGTTTGGAGGGGTTTGAAGCTTGGCTCTGACACTTGCTACCTGGGTCACCTTGGGCATGTTACCCTCTTAGCCTTTATTTTGGAATCCATAAGATGGTCATAATAATTGTCACCTCATAGATTTGGGGTGAGCTGGCAACAGGAAGAAGTGCCTGCCGCCGTGCACAGCACACGGTAGGTGTCCAATCAACAGTAGTGCTCTCTGTCCTCTGCTGAAAGGGATGCAGTAAAGCCCCTTCCCACATATGCCTGGCCCCAGAGTGCCTTGGACATAAGCTATCTCATCTGGATTGTATATCCTCGCTATAACCCTGTGAGGTGGGGCAAGCATTGGTGCCCCATTCTCTGGCTGTAAAGACTCCAGGGGCTGAGGGGAGAGCATGGCACACTTTGTTTTCAAAGCCCCCTCCCCCAGCACTATCCCCAGCCCCCCAGCCCTCACTGCCCTTATTGTCCTAAGTGCTACAGCAGTGACACTGGTCCCTGCCTGGTGGCCCTGGGATATGGCTGGCAGTGAAGATCGTGACCTTGTAGCCAGAGGTGGGCTTAGGTCACTGGGGTCTCTGCCTTGGGAGGGGAAAGAGACACACCAGGGCAGAGAGCGGCTCCAGCCTCCCATCTAGAGGGCATTTCGACATGAAGGGCTCGGAGCCCATGGGCGAGGTCTAGGGTAACATCGGGGCACAGATGCCAGTGCAGGGGCCACCCAGGCAGGGAGGGATCCCACGGGGGTCTGTCAGCCGCCCTCCCAGTGCTCTCCCTGCTTTGGCTAACTTGAGATGGAGGCCTTGTGCAAGACAGCACTTCCCCCCTTCTGGCCCTGGCAACCAGGCAGGAGGGCTGTCACTGGATCCAGAGAGAAGCCGACCTCCAGGACCCGTCCCTGGTAGAACTGGCTCCCAGAGACCTGGGCAGGGCGTGGCCTCAGCCGGGGCGTGGAAGGAGGAGGGAGGGGGCTCAGCATCACGTCCTACCCCCATCCCCAACCCCCCTCTCCCCAGGTACTTGGCCAAGCTGTCCTCAGTGGGGAGCATTTCAGAGGAGGAGACGTGCGAGAAGCTCAAGGGCCTGATCCAGAGGCAGGTGCAGATGTGCAAGCGGAACCTGGAGGTGATGGACTCGGTGCGCCGTGGCGCCCAGCTCGCCATCGAGGAGTGCCAGTACCAGTTCCGGAACCGGCGCTGGAACTGCTCCACGCTCGACTCGCTGCCTGTTTTCGGCAAGGTGGTGACGCAAGGTGAGGGAGGGGCTCGCGGGGGTGCTGGGGACCCCGGAAGGGACCACTGTTTCCTGGGGTGGGGACTCATGTGCTCATGAGTGGCCTGACGGGTCCGTCACTCATCACAGGATGCAGATGGAGGCATGGGGGTGGGCAGGACCCAGCAGGCGGCAGTCCCCTGCGGGAGGGCCGAGGGAGGAGGACGCTGTTCTCTGGCTGTGCAGCACAATACGGTGTGCCGTGTTTTCAGTCCTGGAGCCACCATCCCGTTTTAGAGTCAGAAACTGAGGCTTGGGCAGGGGAAGGGACGGAGCTGCCCGGGGCTCCTCAGAGGGTGAACAGCAGGAAAGAATTCAGACCCGGGCTTCCAGCCCCCCAGCCCCGTGCTATTTTTACCTTAGCACTGGCCTCACCTATGCAAGCGCATCTCGTTCGTCTGTACCTTTGACGAACCATGTTGAGGCTCACTTGCCCAGCCCTGAGACCCCGGGAAGAGCAGCACCCAGATCCTGTCCTCCTGAGCTCACAGTGGAGGCAACGAGGACACCTCAGTAGGGGCAGTGGCTCTCACACCTGTAGCACCAGCTAGGGACCAGGCACTGTTTAAGTGCTTTAAGTGATATGAACTCATCTGGCCCTTTGAGATGGGCTTCCGTATTGCAAATGACGAAACTGAGGCACACAGAGGTTAGGTAACTCGCCCAAGGTCACAGAACCAAAAAGTGGCCAAGCCAGGACTTGAGCCCATGCAGTCCAGCTCCAGGGTCTTGCTCTTACCCAGGATGAGAGGGGACACAGGACCCTCGGGGGCACAAGGGTGGACCCCTGCCCCAGCCAGGGCGGGTGCTCAGGGAAAGCTTTCCCAAGGAGTGGGTCCTCGGCTGACACCAGAAATATGAGAAGGCATCAAGCCAGAGGAAGATGGGCCAGGGCATAGAGAACGTTCCATGCAACTGGAAGTCTCCTTAAGAGGTCACCAGGTCAAGCCGCTGCCCTCGAGGGAGCCCTCTAAACCAGCTGCCTCTTTTTCTACTTCCTGAGTGTGAAACTGACACTAGTCCACAGACCCCTTGACTTGCTCAGGCAGCAGGAAAGCGTTCCTGGGCCAACCGTTGTCTTGGCACCTGTGGTCCTGGACAGCGAGGGCTGCTGGGCTTGTGGCAAAACCATTTGGATGTTGTTGGAAACCAACTGGGATAGAAATTTGGAAGCCATTCTCCTGGGAGTTGGCAGGGGCCAAAAAGGCACGATTATGCTTGGCATGACTGAACATTGCTGCTTCGGAGAAGAAGCAAAGGCCCAGTGAGTGGCCTGGGAGCGGAGGCCCTCCCGGGACCACGGTGCCTTTGCCAAGGACCCAGTGCTGTCTGTTGAGGCCCAGACACTAGGCTCAAACAGCAGAGCCTGGGCACAGGAAGCCCGTGGCACACAGTAGGTGTTCCATGTTTTAGGTGGACTAATGAATAGACTGGCAGGGTTACATGTGCCAGGCCCTTCATACCCCCGTGCCTTTTTGCACATGCTATTTCCTCCACTCCCAAACACCCAGCCCTCTTTCTCCACCAGCTCAGCAGCTCCCTCCTCCAGTCTGCCCAGCTCCTGCAAGCAGATGGTTGCTTTTTCCACTGGGCTCCAAAGCTCTTTGTTCATGCTGGGGTTTTTTCCCTTTTTTTTTTTTTGGTAATTGTTTTGATATAATTTCAAACTTACAGAAAAGTTGCAAAAATAGTACAAGGAATTCCCATATACTCTTTTTTTTAAAAAATCTCTATGTGATGGGTTTATTCAGTCAGCTACTTTCATTTTCTTCTTTTTAAAATGAGGTATAACTGACATATTATATTAGTTTCAGGTGTACAATGTAACGATTCAGTAAGTCTCATTAACATCCATCACCACACAGTTGCAAACATTTTTTTCTTGTGGTGAGAACTTTCAAGATCTACTTTCTTAGCAACTTTCAAATATGCAATACAGTATTATTAACTATGGTCACTACGCTGTACATCACATCCTCATGACGTATTTATTTTATAACTGGAAGTTAGTACTTGTTGACCCCTTCACCCATTTTGCCCACCCCCCATCCCTGCTTTTGCCTCTGGCACCGCCAGTTTGTTCTCTGAATATATGAGTTCAGTTTTTCCTGTGAAGAATTGCCTTATACTCTTTACCTAGATTCACCAGCTGTTTACATTTTAACCCATTTGACTTATCAATTTCTCTCTCTCTCCTCTCTCTCACTCTCTCTCTCCCTTAATACACACACACGTACACACACACACACATACACTTCTGTCTAAACCATTTGTGTCCACGTGGCTTTCATTACACCTTTCACACTGAACTGTGATGCCTGTCTCCCCCACCCCCTCCCCCATGCCTAAACCTTGAACTCTTCCAAGGCAAGGGTAATGTCTCATTTACCAGCTTCCCAGTGCGTGGCAGAGCCTGGCATGGAGGAGACAGTCAAGGGATGTCATCCAGTGGCAGAGAGCAAGTCGGGGCAAGGACTCAAGGGGCAGACGAGGGGAGGCATGGGTCAGTGCGGCCTGATGCAGGTGAGGGACCCCGTCGAGAAGTGCTTTCCTCACCTGTGTTTGCACCAGGAACCAGGGAGGGGGCCCAGCCCCGGCTCATCAAGTTCAGGGAGATGCTGAGAATCCTACCAGGCTTGGCTGGAGCCTGCTGTGGACTAAAGTCCAAGTGACTTGGTCAAGCATCCAGTCTCCTCGGGGCTGAGTCAGGGCATGCACTCGCCAAGCCAGCCACATGCCAGGCAAGGGCAGTCGTGTTTGGAGGAGTCTGAACTCTTCCCATTCGTCCATCCCCTCACTTTTGCATTTTCCATTTTCTTCCCTAGTAAAATTCCTCCTGGAAAAGTCTCAATTTATCTCCACTGAGCAAGAGACGGGACTTGTCCCTCCCGAGGCCACAGTGCTGCTCTTGGAGGGTCTGGGGTTGATGAGGCCGTGTGGGGGAGAGCACGGGCAGCAGGACCTTGGGGGAGGGACCTCACTCCTCCGAGCCTCAGTATCCTCACCTGTCAGTGGGACCTGCACGTGTGCTTACCTCATAGGGGCATCACCATTTAGGGTGGACCTTGACCCCAGAAAAGCCATCCGTCCTCACCAGCTGCTGTGATCTGGGGCAGCAGCCGGCTGGGCAGGCCTCTCTCACAGCCCCCAGGTTTAGGGGTTGGGGGGCTAGGCCAGTGCCCGCATTCATGGGCTGCCTGGCTGGGGTCCTGACCTCAGACCTGGAAAGGTAATAGCTCACAGATCCCTCCAGGAGCCAGGCCACACTTGGAGGAGAAAAGGAGCCCCATTTGTTGAGGGCCTCCTCGGTGCTGCCTTGCATCCAACCACCCTCACGACAAGTCCGAGCATGTAGTATTGTTCCCACATTACAGCTGAGATAGGAGGCCCAGCAAACAGAGGGTGTGATGCACCTAGATCCGGGACCTGCCGGCTCTTGGCCTGAGTCCCCGGGCAAGGTCCATCCCCTGTCCTAGCCTCAGAGTCCTCCTCCCTGGATTGGAGGGGGGCAACCCCAGGCCCCAGCTCCTGGACTTCCCATCAAGATTCAAAGATGATGTCTCCAAAGGCCTGCCTGACTCCCAGGGCACCTGGGGGTGGGAGCAGCTCTCTTATGGCCGGCACTGCCCGAGGCCGTACAGCTCCAACCCACACCCCCTCCCCTCCCGGGCAGTGGAGACCCCCTGCTCCTGGCCTACAGAGGCAAGACAGACGGTGACATAACGGTGACTGGTGAGGACAGTGTGTAAGTCAGGGCCAAACTGTGCTCTAGGCTGAGAATCTGCCAGAAATTTGGTGAAGTTGGCATCGGGGGCAGCCAGGAATGGGGCAGCCGGTGGTTCTTGGCTGAGCAGGCGTGCAGGGCCAGATGTGGGATGGCCTCTGGGCGGTTTGGTCACTGCTTAATCCCTGTGCCTGGGGCAGAACCTGCACAAGGTAGGTAACTGAGAAGTATTCGTGGAGGGTTTGAGGGCGGGAGGGAGAGGCCAGGGAGTCTGGCGCAAGTCCAGTGTGGCCGTGAGCAGGAGGTGCTGGGGTCTCAGGGTGGGCCGGCCCGAGCAGCACGGGGAGAGGCACGGAAGGCAGTGCAGTCTCCTCTGCGCCTGCTTCCCTCTATCTGTAGACAACGCTGAGCCTTCCCCTGCCTTCTCACACCTCGCTCTGCAAGCTTGATCGTGTCCCTGTCCCGAGAGAGGGGACTCCATGAGCCCTGAGGCCCCTTTGGGCTCTGGCTGCCGTGTCGGGAGGTGATGTGGTGCACTGGTCGTAGCCAAGTGAGGATTCAGCCCAGGCTGTGGTTCCAGTCCCCGCGTGTCTAACCTCAGGGCACCTGACTGATGGTGACTTCAGGCTGGATCTAAGAAGTAGATGCTTTTCAGTCCTGGGCTGTGACTCCCTAACACTTGTGCTCTCACCTTTGTCCTCAGTGTTGGCATCACTTTGGACCCAATGAAGGTGACAACATGTCTTTCTTCTGGGGACCTCTCAGGCCAGCTTTTGGTGCCATCAGATACATCACAGGAGGTCTGGGGAGGGGTTACCCCAGAGACACTTTGCAATGGGGGTTCCTTGAGGACAGGCTCACCTCCGTCTCCCTCGTGCTGGCATAGGGCCTGGCCCACAGCAGGTGGCTAATAAACATCTGGTGAGGGAGGAGGTGTCTCTGTGCTAAGGAAGCTTTTAGCCCAATGGCAAATATGTGGACAAGTGGCCCTCAGGGGGTAAGTTCCCTACCGATATTTGTTAGCAAGTGAATAAAATGGCATTAATCACCCAACAATAACATTCACAGTAGCTACTATGTCTCAAGCTCCTACTCCAGGCCAGTGGCTAAGCACTTCCCATGTTTTACGTCATTAGATTTCCATACCCACCTGAAGAGGTCAGAACTATTGTCAGCCCCATTCTATGGACATAACAACTGAAATCACACATTTAGGAAGTGGCAGAACCAGGACTAGATCTCAGGCCTGCCAGGCTGAGCATCCATGCTCCTCCCAATACCCACCTCTGTCTCCAGGGAGCTGGGAAAGGCCTGTTCTTGCCAGCTCTGTACTGGGCTCGAGCTGGGGCAGAGGAGGTGGTGAGGGACAGCGTGGCCCCTGGAGCTTCCAGTCTGGCTGCAGACAAGCACACAAGACACTTAGAAGATGGAACAGTCCGAGTCCAACTCTGACTGCGTGGGGAGGGCAGGCCAGGCCAGCCAGAGCACCCGGGGTCCCAGGATTCCATGATGGTGGGAGGGATGTGCAGAAGTGCCAGGGCCTGGCCTGCTGGGCCAGCGTTACTTTCCCCATGTTAGAACCGGGAAAGGTCACTACACTAATAAGAGTCTTAACACAGCTTTGTCCAACTCCAAAGCCTTTACTCTTTCTCCTGCCCTACACTGTCTCTTAAATCCAAAGAGGCTTCCTGGAGGTGGTTTCAAGAAAAGGTGAGCCTTTGCAGACAAGAGAGCAAAGGAAATTGGAAAGGCAGGCTGGGGGCAGGGATGGGGAGAGGACAAGGCCAGTGACTTTCTCAGAGGGCCGCGCCTTTCCTGCCCCACCTCCCGAGGACTCCCGCTGGGTCTGCTTTGGAAACATGTAAGTTATGCTCGGAATGACACTGCCATCAGGACATCTGCCTGATGCCCGGGGGATCCCCACGCCTGTGGCTTCCTTTCTAGCCCAACTCAGCCTCATCTGTTTCTCCTCCAAACACTGCTTCCTGCTCAAATGTCCTTCCATCCAGCATCTGGGGAGACAGCGCATGTGATGTGCTCAGAAGAGCACTGTCCTCGAGTGAGGCAGGCCGCGGTTCCAATTCCCTCTTGGCCACCGACTGGCTGAGGGACCCCAGACAAGCCCCCGAGCCTCACTTTTTCCTCCACAGAGCAGAGCTGGAGAGAGCTGGTTGCTCAGGTCGCCATGAGCTCATGGAAAGGCCCTGGCACATCGTAGGCCCTCAGAAAGGGTAGTTATCACTGGATCCCCAGGACAACTCTGAATTCCCAGCCCCAGGCAGCCTTAGCACCTTGGAAAAGATGGCAGTGATGCGGGACCTAGAGGACGCTCAGGATTTAGACCAGTGGAGCCAGGGAAGAAGAAAGAGCAGGAAGAAAGGAGTTGGGTGTGGAATGGGGCAAATGGCATTATGGAAAAGGCAGAAGGCTGTAGGGCAGCTGCTAGCACCTTTGAGAGCTCTGCCTGTCCCTCGGCCGGCTCTGCTGTCCCAGGAGGACAAAGTCAGGACTGCCCTCCCCCTGCAGCTGGAACAGGCAAACCCCCAGACCAGGGAGCAGTTATCGATCAGGTCACCGGGGAACTCCCCTCTGCCACCCTCACAGCCACAGCACAATCCTTTTTCTGTGTCTCAGCGGTCTCTGCCAGGCACCCCACTGGTGAGCAAGGCTCCAGCCGGGCAGAGGGGATGAGCCAGGAGGGGCCACAGCCCTGGAGTCAAGGGATCGGGACCCAGGGCCAGCCATAAAAGGCTGGAGGAGCCGCTGCCATCGGCTCTCGGGACACAGTGGCTCAGCCACATTCTTCAGGCCTTCTGGGGCCTCCTGTGCTGAGCACAGGCCCACTGCTCACCATCCCCCAGTGAAGAACCCACAAAAGGAACTGGACATGTCCCACAGCTCGTGGCTTCACACATGGAGGTGGGAAGAGATGGGCTGTATATTCCTGGGGGCTCCAGGCTCTGGGCGGCAGGATCATGTCAAGGTGGAAACTCTGGAGCTAGGCTGCCTGAGTCCAAATTCTGGCTCCACCACTTCCTGTCTGGGTGTCCTTGGACAGGTGCTTCATGGCTCAGTGCCTCAGTTTCCTTATCTGTAAAATGGGGAGTAAAAGTGTCTACTTCGCAGGGTTGTTGTGAAGAGTATATAAATTATGTCAAGTGCTCAGACAGTGCCCAGCACAGAGTGAGCTCTCTCTAAGCTTTAGCTCGTGTTATTATCTTCCTTCCAGAACCTCTTCCTTCAGGCCCGAGTGGAGAGAACTATAGCGCCCTTGCTCCCGAGGCCAGGACAAGGGGGCCTGTAGTCCTGGCAGATGAGTGTTGGTTGGGGATGAGGCAGGGGTCTCCCTGAGCCACCTCACAGGGAGCCCTGCACCCAAGGCTACTAGCGCTTAGGGGAGGAGGTGGGCCCAGGGCTTGGGGCAGGCCAGGGGCTGCCTGAGGGCCCAGAGAAGCAGAGGAGAGAGGAACATGCCAGGCCAGGAGCTGGGGCCACCCTGCCAGTCCCATCCACCCTAATCCACCCTACTATCTCCTGCTTTCCCTTCCCCCTTGGTCTTTGGGGCAAAGATTTGTGCTGGTTCAGGCCTGGAAATACCAGAAATACCAGAAACTAAAGTCGTCTCTCTTTGGGCGGCCACAGCACAAAACCAACCAACATGATCCTGCTATTAACCTCGATTAACTCGGAGAGGATTCCATCTCAGGCTGTCAAGGCCCCCGTGGCTCCAGCTAAGCCCCCTCATGCCGGCCCAAAGTGTCCAGGCCAGGGCAGAGGGTGGGCCGTAGAAAGTGGGTGGCGGGCAGTATCCCCAGCTCAAGGGCCGAACCGAGAACAGGGCGTCCTGGGCCATGGGGGCCTGAGCTGCCCCCAACCCCAGCGCTCGGCCTCCACTGCCTGTCCACAGACACGGGCACAGAGGAGGTGATTGTTTCTGTCTGACCACGGCGACTGCTCCCCAGGGCAGCCGAGAGCACCGGCCTGGGTGTCACAGAGGTAATTGCCAACCACGAGGCCAAAGCCTCCCCGCTTTGCTCCTGTGGACACAGACACTCCAGCAAGAGACAGAAGGACAGTCACGGGCACACAGAGGCCCTCACAGGGCCCAGAGAGGAGCAGGGCCCGTCTGGTCACACACCCAGCCAGCCGTGTGCACACGCACCACACACACACACGCAACACACACAAAGACACTCCCTCCCACCACCCACACCCCCAGAAAGGGGCTACATAGCAGCTACACCCCCGGAGGCACAGTTCCTAGGAGGATAAAAACACCCATTCAGGCAAGAGACAGGGCAGGCACCAAAATAGAACCACCAAGAAGTCATGGGGCGGAAGGGAAAGACAGGCAGCAGAGGCAGACAGACCGGAGTTTGAGTCCTGGTTCCATCACTTCCTGACTGGACGACTGCGACCCACTTCCCCTCCCCAAACCTGCACTGTGCCATCTGTGAAATGGGCACAGATAAAGCTTCCGATGGTAGAGGGCATCCCCTCTTCAGCAGTGATCCTGGTAAGCGGTGGGGCCGTTGTCCTTACGGTTTACTCTTAGAGGTATAAGGAAGCAAGGTGGTCTCAGAAATGGGCCCAGCCTCAGCAGGAAGGGCTGGGGCAGGTTCCTCGGGCGGGGGACCCCATCAGAGCCTAGAGGGGCCATCTGGGGAATAGGCACAAAAAGAGCTGGGTTGGCAGGCCAGCCTGCTACTTCTGTAGTCCTGCTAAGTTAATTCAGCTCTCCCACGCCTGTCTTGTCTCTCATAAAATGCCGTTAACATCAGTAACCCCCCGGAGAGACTGTGAGAACAGTAAGTGAGGGCGTGCAGAGCGCTGAAGCTGGACCATCTGGCTGCTCAACCACGTGCGGTGTGGCCTGGGACGAGTTGGCTAATCCCTCTGAAAGCGGGGGTAATAATTGTACTCACCCGACGGGTGTGGGGAGGATAAATGACCAGCACACGTGAAGACCGCAGGGCAGTGTCCGGCGTGTGTGAGTATGTTGGCCATTGGTGGGTAAGAATAAGCGCCAGCGCGGCGTGACTCCTGCCCCACGGGAGTCAGCCCGCCTTGCTCTCTCCCTGGGCCTCCGTCGTTCAGGAGTCCCATCTACGCCTCTCCTCTAAAAAGGAGGGTGCGGGGAGGAGCACTGGGACCCAGCCCTGCCCTCCCTCTGCCTCCCTCCCACAGGGACTCGGGAGGCGGCCTTCGTGTATGCCATCTCTTCGGCAGGTGTGGCCTTTGCGGTGACGCGGGCGTGCAGCAGTGGGGAACTGGAAAAGTGCGGCTGTGACCGGACGGTACACGGGGTCAGCCCACAGGGTAAGTGCGGGCGGTGGGGAGGGCATGCGTGGCAGGGCAGGAGCCGGGGCCCGGGCCCTCACTCACACGTGGACCCCGCATGCCCACCCCACCCAGGCTTCCAGTGGTCGGGATGCTCGGACAACATCGCCTACGGCGTGGCCTTCTCACAGTCATTTGTGGACGTGCGGGAGAGGAGCAAGGGGGCCTCGTCCAGCCGGGCCCTCATGAACCTCCACAACAACGAGGCCGGCAGGAAGGTAGTGCGTGCGGCCCCAGCACCCTCACGGCCAGCCGGGAAAGGGCGGGCTCGGCAAGGTCCCCAGACGCTCTCCCCCGCCCACCTGCCCCTCAGAAAACACTTGGGCTCTGGCCGGTACCAGGCAACCCCCGGGGGTTGGGAGGCACGGGGAGGGAGCGGACAGGTAAGCAGGCGTCACAGAACAGTGTGAGCAGCCCCCAGTGTAGCGTACACGTCCCCCAACACGCCCCCACCCACACATATATGTGCACACAGGTGTGTCTCCATCCCTCTTTGTCACGCACACCTCCCCCCCAATAAGTAGCAGGGTTAGGATTTCTCCGTGTCACTGCGAAGACCGTGTGCTTAACTACACCACCATCTGCTATCTCAATACCTACTCTTCAAGGTTCCTGTGCAGGTTCAATGCAGCCATGTTCTTCCCCAACACATCACTTTTCACTGTTTCGTATGACACTGCCCTTTAACATGTCTCTCCTCCATCAACTCCGAGTGCCCCAAGGGCAAGGACAGTATCTTTGTTCCCAACACAGCTTACCAGCCCACCGTGGCATACAGCAGGAGCTTAATACAGAGGAAGCATGACCGTACATCTTTCTCCAATTCTGCGCCATGCCCCCGTCCCTGCCCCCGCTCGTCCGCCCCCCAGCAGCCCCTCCCCGGCCTCCCCTGACATCTCCTGATGGCCCCTCTCCCCTCCCCGCCCCCCGCAGGCTATCCTGACTCACATGCGGGTGGAGTGCAAGTGCCACGGGGTGTCGGGCTCCTGCGAGGTAAAGACGTGCTGGCGAGCCGTGCCGCCCTTCCGCCAGGTGGGCCACGCGCTGAAGGAGAAGTTTGACGGCGCCACGGAGGTGGAGCCGCGCCGTGTGGGCTCCTCCAGGGCGCTGGTGCCACGCAATGCGCAGTTCAAGCCGCACACAGATGAGGACCTGGTGTACTTGGAGCCCAGCCCGGACTTCTGCGAGCAGGACACGCGCAGCGGCGTGCTGGGCACGAGGGGCCGCACGTGCAACAAGACGTCCAAGGCCATCGACGGCTGTGAGCTGCTGTGCTGCGGCCGCGGCTTCCACACAGCGCAGGTAGAGCTGGCGGAGCGCTGCAGCTGCAAGTTCCACTGGTGCTGCTTCGTCAAGTGCCGGCAGTGCCAGCGGCTCGTGGAGCTGCACACGTGCCGGTGACCGCCGCCCAGCCCTGTGCCCAGCAACCACCTAGTGGCCCAGGGAAGGCCGATAATTTAAACAGCCCCGCACCACCCACCCCAAAAGATACTGGTTGTATTTTTTGTTTTGGTTTGGTTTTTGGGTCTTCATGTTATTTATTGCCGGAACCAGGCAGGCGACCCCAAGGGCACCAACGGGGGCCTCCCTGAAGCCTGGGCCTTTGTGGCTGCCACTGACCAAAGGGACTTTGCTCATGCCTCTGGCTGCCCACATGTGGCCACTGCTGACCACTCGTTATCTGTACCTGTTTTTCCACTTGCAGACTTAAGGTGGGTAACGAAGTGTTGCAGCCACATGCCTACTGACCCTGCCATCTAGGGAAAGGGGCAGCCCTATGGCAGGGGAATGGTGCCATCTTGACGGCAGTTGCACCCCACACTTACATACGGACCCCGGGCAGCTTCAGCCTGGTAGCTTTGTCTCTCAAGCCCCGTGGAAAAGGAATGGGCAGACACCAGGTCCAGGGCAGAGGGTTAATTTCAGGCCTCCAGCCGGAGCAGCCGGAGGTTCAATCTCTGTGGGACCCTCCAGGCAAGAACAGCAGATGAGGCGAGAGCCAGTGAAGGCTGCAGTGCCCCCACCCTTAGCCCAGCCGCCAGGCCTCCCCTCACAGAGGGAGACCCTCACTCCCTGGTCCCTCCCAGGCAGGAATACGGCTGCGTCCTGGATCAGAGACCCCAGCTGGGCCTTCACGGTGACGCCGTGAGCGTCGCTCCACGGTGCTGCTCCTCCATGAAACTAAGAATGGAAATGCCACACGCACACAGGAGAGGGCCACATGAAAAAGCCATCTCCCAACTTTTATTTCACTCCCTTAACTGAATCTATTGAGCAAATACTGTTCTGGGCCCTGTACTGGGCCATCTCACTGGATGACCACAGCAATCCTGGGAGGCCAACAAGACAGGGATGCATGCTTGTGCCCATTTTACAGGAGAAAGGGCAAGGCTCAGCTGGGTCCCAGAGCCAGTAGAGGCAGAGCCAGAGCCAGAAGAGCCCCCAGCCAAGGCTCCTCCTGGACTCCTGTACCCAAAGGCCCAGAAACCGTAGGTCCCCCTGGGTCTGAGCCTCAGGGATGGGGCTCTGGCTGGAGGAGAAGGGGCTGGGAAGCAGCAGGAGCCACAGACCACAGGCTGAGCCAGAGCCCACTTGGTTCCCAAGGGAGGGCAGAGCAGGCTCTGAGGGAAGAGGTGGACAGGGGGAAGGCCGACGAAGTAAGGTCTCAGCAGCAGAGGGTACCGTGGGTACTGAAGCAGAGCCCCCAGAGCCAGCACCAGCAGCCCGGGCCTGGCCCTGTGCACCAGCCAAACCATCAGGAGCCCAGCCCAAACTTCTGTGAGTGGGACCTGCACACAGCAAGCCCTGGCCTGACCCAGCTGCTTCTCACGTGGGCTCCCAACCACCAGAGGACCTCACTCTCAGCCCTCTCTCCAAGCTGCACCAACACTGGGGCTTTCGGCTCCTGGTTTGAGGTCTGAAGCTCCAGGCTCCAGGTTCTCAGACTCCCAAGTTCTTGGCTCCAGGGTTCAGCATCTGAATTCAAGGTCCCAGATCCAGAATACGGGCTCCAGCCTGTAGACGCTCTCCTCCAGGCCTTGCGGTTTGTGCCTCCCGGTGTTGGCTCCCTCACGAAGACAGGGTCAACACCCTCGGCCCCCAGCCAAGCTCTCTGCTCAGTGTCCATCCAAGAAGGCCAAAACCAAGTGAGATGCTGGACCCACATTCAAATGTGGGGATAATCTTGGGGCAGGCAGGCTCTGATGTGGATGAAAGCTGAGCCGACTGTGTCCCCACAGCTGCCCAGCTGGGCTCACTGCTGCTCTGGCGGGCTCTGTTCAGCTGTCTGCTCAGAGCCAGGCAAAATACTATCCCTCACTGGCAGAGGCCCGACCCACACAAAGGAAGCAGGGGAGACCCCTCCCCCACCCCTAAGTCCTGTCCCCAGAGCCAGGGGACTAGTAGATTCAGGTTGGATGCTGGTATGCTGGGCACTGCCCCAGGGAGAAGAGAAAGGATCTGCGCTTATTCATAGGCCTCACCTTTCCAGCTACGAGGGGGCTCCTCAAAGCTGATCCTCCCGGCGTTCTGAAGGGTGTAGCCTCGGTGACGCAGACTAGAGTCTAGGAACCTCTGCCCAGCCCTACCACCACTGCCACCAGCACCCCAAAGGCCAAAGGGATCCACAGCTGCAGGAAAATGGAGCTTCCTTGGACACACCCAGCTCTAAACTGTCCAGCAGAACACTTTAAAGAGGAACCAGCACAGGACTGACATAGCCACCCATCCTGGAAGCTGGCCAGAGGGTTCAAGCCCCGCCCGAAACCCTCTCCACTAGTCTTACCGCAAGGCAAAGGTGCCCTCGGAGGCCTAGGGCTGGACAAGCCCCAGCTCTGATGCTGCTACCCCCTCTGCTGCCCCCACCTCGTCCCGATTTTTATACTAGGCTCCTTGCCTTTGTGACATCCCCATGAAATAGTCTGGTGCACGATAAAATGATTATTTCTTTATCTTGCAATTGTGGCAGTGACTTTTTTGTAGAAGAGGGAGAAGAGAGACTTGGGGAATGACATGGGAAAAGCAGATAAACATTATCAAATTCTAGATATGGGGACACTCTTTGCCCCCTCTCTTTCTGAATATCACCTTTAACACCCAGAGGCTGTATCCGCATTTCACTGGGCCATGATCAGCTGTTCAAACCTTGGCCTAATCCAAGGTCTCAGAACCCTTCTTGGGCATTGATTTGGAAAGGAGGCACAGATACTATGACAGAGGAGGGTGTGGTAAAGTGGATGTCGATTGAGGAGGTGGGGGACAAATAGAAAAGAATTTAGTTCCTGCCCGAAGACACAAGGATTCAAGGCCTGTGGCTAAAAGTAAACTCCAAGATTGGAGCCCAGTCAGAATGAGGAGTCTGGATGGAAAACTCCATATAACTCAAGTCACAGCTGCTGGGGAGACCCAAAGTGGCTTCTCAGGAACCTCAGTTTAGTGGAATGAAGTCCTCAGCCTTACCAAGGGGGCCATGGTCCCACACCCACACCCTGCCCCTACTGCAGTAAACCCACACCAGGCTGGGAACAGTTAGGCTACTATGTGCTTGGCTTTCCAAAAATTTAATGGGGTAAAAAAGGGCCAAAGCAAAGTGCTTTCAGGATAGCAGTGGTACACACAAATTTGTGAAGCATTGTGGAGGGGATGGGGTCTAGAGTACGGGTGGATAGAAAAGGACACATCCGCAAATCAGGGTCAAACGCAGAGAGAAAGAGACTGGTGATATAGAGGGTCCAAGATGGTAGAGCAAAGAGGTGGGGATGTCTGTGCCCAACCACCTTCCAGAACTGGGAAAAGGACCCAGGCTTTGCAATCAAACCGACCTGGGTTGGAATCCCAGCACTGCCACTTCTTCACTATATGGAACCTTGAACAACTCTTTGTCCCTCTCTGGAACTCATTTTCTTCATTTGTAATATGGGGCTGTTCCCCCTGCCCCAACTTCATTCATAATTTGGGGTTAAATAATAATAGAACCTATTTCTTGGGGATGTTAAATAAAACATGTGAAGCTCAACAAATGGCAGCTATTACTATAAATATTAGTATTCCCTTTTCAGGAATGCAGTGGGCAGTTAAGGAGCTCTAAGATTGAGGGGATCCGAGGGAAGATGAGACGAGGAGGAAAGCGGACAGTGTGGGATAGGTTAGGGGCTGAAGGCAGGTGTGCCCCAAGACTGCGGTCCTACTTTGGCCGCATCCCAGAGATCAGAAGCAGGCGGCTGTCTCAGGGCAGAGATCTCCAGGCAGGAAACCGAGAATCCAAGGGATCGGGGTACCCAGGGAGCAAAGCAATGGCAAAGCTGCCCCTAGGCACCAACAGGAGAGGTTGAATCAAGGCTCCAATGTGGGTGAGAGGCAGGACTAAGACAGGGAGTGGGGGTGAAGGAGGCCATAGTCAGAAGTAGAGGTGGGTGTGTCGGAGCTGTGGGAAGCTTATGCAGTGGGGCCCAGGGGCTCCACCTGTGAGGGTGGAAGGTTTCCAGGGCTCCCAGGCCAGGTCTGCTCGCAGAGAGGCTGTGTCCAGATCCATCCTTGACAATGCCCTCAGACTCAGGCCTGGAGGTTTCTAAGAAGGTTGTGAAACCGTGTGATAATAAAGTGGACCTCCTTCTCAGCTCCTTTTTGACAGCCGGTACTCCAAGGAAGTCTTGGGGAGACAGAGGCAGGGTTTAAAGTGGATCTTGGGCCAAGAAAGGGCCAGAGAACACAGGAAAGTGAAGGGTAGAAAGAAGTATAGGGAGGGTTCTGGGCAACTGACAGGGGCTAAGAAAGGCTGAGTGAGGAAAAGGCAGTGGGTGGGAGGGCAGACACAGAAACACAAAGACACCAGAAGGAAGAGAGGAAGGTGCTGAGGGACCAGAAGGCATCCGGGCAGAGGAGCCCAGCAGCTTCCTAGTAAGAGGAGAAAACGCTGAGCTTCAGGAGAAGGCGTCTGACTCGAGAAGGTCTAAGGGATGGGGGGAGGGGGCAGAATGCGGCCTGGCCCGGCCTGGCCCAGGCGATGACCTCATAGGCAACTCCCCCCATTCCTTCCTGAGCCGCCAGCCCTGCTGACCCCCTGCCCGCATCTCAAGGGTCTAGGCCAAGCAGGCGCTGACAGGGGAGAGAAGGGGCCCTTCTGGGCCAGGTCCCCAAGCCTGGCATAGTGCCTGCTGGGGAGGAGGGGCCTAGAGGCCCAGCCCTTGTCAGCATCCCGGCCGGCACTTTGGAGGCAATTAGCAGCCCAGCTGAGCTAATCCCCCGCCTGGCGAGGCCAACACAAACAGGCCCAGGCCGGGTACACACTCGCCTCCCTGTTTGCTGAGGGGCCCGGTGGTCTGCCAAGAACAACACCAATAACCTGGGGCCTTCTCGAGGTTAAGAGGAGGACCAGGGCTTGCTGAAGAGCTGACAGTGCCTGACAGAGCACACTCTGGCCAGGTGCCCTGGCTGCCCCAGAAAGGCAGCCACTGTTCCCAAGCCTTTGGCCAGCCAGGAAGAGGAAGCTGGACACAAGGAGCCATATGCTCTGATTCAGTGCCACCCCCGCCCCCACCCCTGCCACCTGTGAGCGAGAAGGGCCAGCCCAGGCTTGTGCTGCCTCGGCCAGCCCGACAACTGAGGCCAGGAGGGGCCGGGCCCTCTAGGCAGGACTCGAGGATTACATGCTCCACGCTGGACATGGGGACCCAGAGGCAATTCAGACCTGGACCCTGCCCTCAGGGGCTCACAGTCTAGCGAGAACAGACTGCGTAGGACCCTGCAGCAGGGCCAGTCTCTAGCCGCACTGGCCACTTCCCCAACTTGGAAACGCCATGGCAGAACTCCCACAACGGAGAAGGCAAAGGCGGACCCAGAAGAAACAAACTGAGGCCCAGAAATTGATAAATGGGGAGACAGGAGGGATCCAGAACCAACTTTGGCACAGACTGGTCCCGGTTCAAGCCAGCAACCACTGGGCGAGCCCTGAGACAAGGCCCTGCTCTGCATCCCCGCTTCTCGATTCCAGCCCAATTCCACCTTCATCAGCCCGTGGCCTGGGAGCATCTCTGTTCTGAGCCAAACCCTCTATCCTCAGTTTGGTTCCTCACCCCCACAGGTATGTATGGACTTTGCAGCAACATCAGGAGCCACAGCCCCTTTGAAGGGTCTACTTGGGAAAGTGACATGGCCTCCTGCCTGGCCAGGCCCCTTGGGACACTGTGCTGATCATCAATAGCCAACACCATCACCGTTTACTGAGCATCTACTGGCTGTGGGGTCAGACCCACACCAACACTGCCTACCAGCACTATCCCATGTCATGGTCACAAGCGAATAATGGAACAGGAATACTCCCTGTCGGATAGATCAGCTGGGAGGCAGGTGCACGATTTACCCCCACTTTACAAATAAGGTCACTGAGGCCCACAGAAGGGAAGACTTGCCTACAGCCAGAGCCCAGACCTCCAGGCTCCTGGTCAGGATGTAGTATGTCACCAGGCTCCAGCCACAAGCCCCTTCCTTTTTCTTCACCCCACCCTGGCCTAGACCCTCCCGGGTCAAAAAGCCTCAAGAGTCTTGAGCCTACCCCTCCCCACAAAAATAGCATTATCTGTCTCTGGCTGGGCTAAGCTCAACTCTGCCACTCTGCTGGGAACCTACACATGGCTATGTAGACAGCTTTCTCTAGGGCAGAGGGTGAGGAAGGCTGGAGTCACTCCGCTTTGGTGGACAAAGCCACATCTGGAAACAGCAGCCCTGCCTACTACCCCCTGCCCTGGCTGGTGTGGCAGAAGACTAGGTCTGGTTCCAAGCCTGACAGACAGGCTGTCAGGATCCTGCCCACCACAGGAAGGGGCTGACAATCCTGAACTCTCTTTGGGCTGCTCCCATACCTGGCTCTAGAGCATCTAGCCTTGGACCAAGGTATAGATGAATAGATGAGTCCTTTTCCCCTTCAGTTCAGCCAAAAGGGGAGGTATTTTTCAAAAAGATCTTTTACTAGGAAATTGAAGGAAAACAAATAGATTATAAATACACAGAAACAAGCAGATTCCTAAGCAGGACTTTAACCAGCACCTAACCAGAGCCCTGTGGACACCACTTCTCCCTTCTCGCCTCATGAAGGCTCCTTCTAGACACCAGGACACGGGGTGGGGGGGTGTCATTCTAGCTCCACTGCTGGCAGCCTGTGGAGCAAGTTAGTAAACTCTAAATCTCATCGGTAAAAGAGAGATGAAGATAACGACAGAGCCAGGACTGAGCTCACTTCTGACTCCAAAGCTTCTATTCTGTACAGCCTCCCCACCCTGCCCCCACCACCATGGCTTTCAGAGGACCACGCAAAAAACACTGAATGGGGAAGTGCTTTGTGGACTGGGAAGGGCTGTAAAGGACACTGATGGTCGTCATCAGCCTGCACCCTGGCTCTTTAAGAATGAGGGAAAGCGCTCTCTGGGGGTGTGGGGATGGCATTGTAGGTTCCCATCCCCATCAGGTTTAGATGACACAAGAACTTGCGGGGTCTCTCTTCTCCTGGGAGTCTTCCCATCCCTCCTTCTCCCTCCTTTCAGCACCTCAGGCAGCCTGGGCCTCCTCCTCATCCCCTTCTTGGACTGCGGCTGGAGCCACCTGGGAAACTTCAGAAATAGCTGATGGTTATCACAGCCAGGACAGGGCGAGTTGCTGCCCCTCTGATTCATCACAGAGCTGGAGTGGATCCAGAGAAGTGACCAAGAGGATGCAGGGCTGCTGCTATGAATTCAGACTGCTTCAGTCCAGAGAGAGAGAGGCAGAGAGCTCATTCAAATCGTTAAGGGGATAAGGAAACGGGACTCTGGAATCATTCTTCAAAAGAACAGGCACGCGGGGTGCTGGAAGAAGCCTGAGCTGAAGTCGCACAGATCCGGGACTGAACCTCTTCTAGGCCTCTCGCTAGCAGGGTGACCTCGGATATGTTAACCCCTGTGAGTCTCAGCTTCCCCATCTATGCCATCTCAGAGGCTACTGTGGGAACTGGACCATAATGTAGGTGGGTGTCCAGTAAAAAGTTCTCTGTCCCAGTCCCTTCACTTCGACCTGGGACACGTGTTCCCCCCTTCTCCCTTCCCACCTAGCCAGGTACCAAAGCCACCACCCACGCATACCCCAGCCCTCTCCTCTCAGCACCAGGGGAAGCTCAACGTGTCATATGATTCCTAGGCCCAATGCTGCTCAGGCTCCCGTCTGCAAGCCCCACAGGCTTCAGTTAGATAGGAGGCCCCCAGCTCGGTGAGGAGAAAGGCAGGTTATCCCCCTCCAACTTGCCCTCAAGGGTAAGAGCTCCATCCAGTTCACCCAGCAGAGGCTTCAGCTCATTAGCAAGAAAGGGGTTCTCAACCTTTAACCTATGCCCCCCTGCCTTTGAGCAACAAAACCCTTGCTTTGTTAGTTCTATGCGACATTTCAAAATAAATCTTGTGACTAAAACGAGCACTTCAAATTACATACACCATTTGTCCCCTGGCTCTTCTGTTGATAATACTTCCCCTCGAGGGAAGTCTAGTGGTCAAAAGCTCTGGAGTCAAATAATCCCAGCTCTACCATGTCCTAGCTGTCTACCTTGGGTAAGTCATTTAACCTGTTTCCTCAGTTATAAATAGAGCTACTGTGAAGATAAAGCACATAAAGCACTTAGCACGTTGCCAGTCACACAGCTGGTGTTCAGCCATTAGCTATCACTACTGCTGTTAACAGCAGAGAAGGCTCCCGTTGCTGAGCCAAATGCGTCAGGGTGCGCTCCCGACTTCAGCTGGCAGAAGATACACTGCACAGAAAAATGGGTGGGCGCCCCTTTTACAGACCCGTGCTCCCCTGAAGTACCTGTCCCACTGTGCCACACACACTGTTGCTTCCAACGTTCACATCCTCCTCCTCAGACTGTGAGCTCCTTCAGGGTGGGATCTGCATCTTCTGTTTTACATGGCAGGGGGCAGGGGAGTGTCAGGAAGCACTGAATAAATGTCAAATGACCTGAGGCATGCACTCTAGGAAAGAAGGTAACGCAGCCATCTGCCAAGCACTAGATGGCACAAGGCGAGCTACTGGACTGATAAAGGCCAGCAGAGGAGGGGGCTCGAACCCTTGAAAGCCCGAAACACTACAGCTCTATGGCTGTTACTCTAGATTCCTTCTCTAGAACAAAGGAGTCAGGAGAGTAAACTATCTCCACCCACTACTACCCCTGGATTACAGGACCCCACCGTCCTTTCAAGGCCCTGGAGAAAAGCCTGGCCTGAGCCCACAAGCCCTGGTCCCTGTGCACGGACCCCTGGAGAGCCAGCTCACATGGCTTTGTTATAAATGATGCCCTGACAGCCATCTGACCCACTGCCTCCTGGTCTCCCCATCTCCAAGTTCCTAAAGCCTCAGCCAAAGACAACAGTGAGGACTCTTTTCTTCAGGGCCCAGAGTGGAAGGCTCCCCAGCACCTGGGAGCAGCTGGAAGTTGGAACTCAAGGACTCATCGCGGCTGGTCTCCCCATCTCGAGCCAAACACATCTGTAAACAAGCCTTCTCAGTGGCTCCCTGCAGCTGCTCACCAGGAGTCAAAAGGGAGAGAAGCAGGCTAGAATCAGGGCGGCCCAAGGCTTACAAGTGAGAACTGAGCCAGGCGGGGCCTGGTCTGAAAGATGGCCCCTTGGTATAGCCAGGTCTGCGCTGGTGGCCTTGTGCCCAGATCCTTGGATGGGTTCACCACTGCCCAGGACTGCTGCCCTGTGCCAGGCTGCTGGGACCCCAAGAGGCATGGGGTCTGTGTCACATTGCTGTAGGTCCCACTGTTTTACAAGCTGGCAGAGAGAAAGAACTTGCTGGGGCGGAGATGCCTGGATGCTGGGCTGTTGTGCGTGATCCTGTTTGCTATAAAACAGCCAGACATTCCTAGGACCTGGAATCGCGCCGAGGCCATGGAGCTAGCCTTCCCGACCATATATCTCCAGGCGAGGGACAGGCCTGAGACATCTGAGATAATAAAGACATGATTGTCTCAGCCCTGGGGCTTGTCTCCCCTTTGTCCCAGGGCCCAGCAGCCAGCAAGAAGTTTAAAGACATCCACCCCCTTCTCCTGGGAAAGTACAAATGCATCAGATTCTATAGCCCCTGGGGTGAGCTTCCCAAGAACCAGGCCTGGGATTCCTGCTCTCAGCTCACCAGAGCAGAAGACAATCCAGGGTCCATCCCGTGGCAGCACACAACTAAGTGGACCGTAGAACACTCGTTTGGGGAATAGGCCATTCTCGGTGCATATACGTCTCAATCTTCACCAGCCCTACAACAGAGGAACTCTTCAATTTTAGGGATGAAGAAACTGAAGCTGAGAGGGGTTAATGCACTTGTCCAAAGTCACAGGTATTCAAAAGTAGATGGTTTCAAACCTAGATCTGTTTTACTCCAAAGCCTGCAACGTGCGTGTTAACTCTAAAACTCCTCCACAACCCCAGACTTCTTTTTAATGCTCTTTCTTCCCTAATGTCCAATTTCTCAATTCCAAAGCAAGAAGGTTTACCCTTTAACATCTGAAGGGAAAAATTCATGAAGGAAGCAAAACCCAGACTCCTGAATCTAGAAGCCAAAACAGCAGTTGCCAGCCTGGTTTCCCCGAGTCATTTCTACCTCAATCTGACCAAGTGACAACCACCACCTATCCCAAGGGAGGGTGGCTTCACAAGGGAAAATATAGACGTGAGAGGTGCTGAGGATGAGCCCCAGCCATTTTGTGAATTAGTGGAACGCCAGTCCTAGCTTTCCTAACCACAGGACCCACTGAGTGGAAAGGGGGCATCATCCACATGCAAGGGTGGGCTCAAGGAGAGGGAGCACTGGACGCAGAACCAAAAGACTCTGAGATTCGATCTGTGAACCTTACAGAAGCTCAACTCTAAGCCAGTTTTCCCATTTGTAAAATAAACACCTGTCCTACTTGCCTCACAGGCTTTTCTGAAGACGGACACAAAAGCATTTTATCAACAGCTTTACAAATAGATGGTATTACGACCCATGCGTGGTTTCTTCCCCTGTTGGTTTCTTTTGCATTCCTGGCTCCCCACTCTTCTCGCTGCCTTTCTTCTGTTCAAACATCTGAACTCACTATGTGCTTAACACCATGCTGGATACAAGGAGAGGCTCACACACAGGGTAAGAAAAGATGACAGAGACATAAGATCAGACAGTGCGAGACCACAGCCAACTGGCTCCCCAACAAACTGAAGAGCCAGGCCCGCTGAGGAATGGCCAGGGTCTTGTTAAGCCTCAGGCCTGCCCAAGGCCCTCTCAGCCTGGCTGTGGGGCCCTAGGACTAAAAGTTTAGCTTTCCCCTAATTCAGACATTCATCTGCCCATAGGCAAGGATACAGACATGGTCTTTCAAGGATACTTCCAGCCCCAGGATCCCACCAATCTGCCACTAAGTCCTTGATTTTTCCATCCTCTATTCGTGGGCCTTACCAAATTAAAGAGCCTCAACTCTATTAGATATAAACTTCCCTCCGTGGGAGCAAAAGGGCACTAGGCAAAACCAAGCAGTAGGAAACCTTTCTGAATGCCCCCAGGGAAAAGCTGAAAATCCCCCTTACCCACCCATTTTGGCCATCTAGGCTCAGAACTCTTAAGAGGATATGGAGGTCATCTCATCTGATGGTCCCAGTGTACACCCTTAAGGAGTTCTCTGCTTACACACATTCCAACCAAGCCCAACAGCCCTGAAATAAACCAATTCCCTCCGACTCCCATGCCACACACAGATGTTTCACTCTTCTCTGGCAGCCCAAATTCGATGCTGCTGCTTGCAGGGACAGAACATATCTGTCTATACAGAACGTGTCTATCTATACATGTCTGCGAGGTCCCCAAAGACAGCCTGCACAAAGGCTTGGTTCATGATCCAATTTAAGGAAAAAAACTTAGGGAGAATGAAGACTGATGCTTGGCTGAAGGTTAATTGAAAGATATTCAGTTATTTGAGAAATGAGAAGCAAGATCATTGGCTCTGGAGGGTAGTAATTGGAGTACAGGCTGCAGGTATGGGTGACAAGACACTGTGGGCAATGGGCTCTTTTCCCAGCAGTTTGAGAATTTGTACTCTCTTCCCAGGGGCAATGAGAAAGGCAGCAACTCAAGAAACCTTGCTAAGTCTCAGGTGCACAACCAGCCAGATTTTTCTTGCTGTTTCTCTGCCATCTAGTGGCTCCTCTGGAGCACTACGGGTCCACCTTGTGGCCATTTTCCTCAGCCCCTTCAATATCTTCCTAAATAATGGTACCACTTAGACAGCCAGGCATTATACTGATGCTGTATCTACATTACTGCTGATCTGCATAACACTGCAAGGTGGGTATTGATTCCACTTTTCAAACAGGAAAACTTACAGAAGTCAAGTCACTTGTCCAGGGTTACACTAAGAGTCAGTGGAAAATATGATGGCCGTCCTCATGCCTCCAACCCACCTGGAGGAAGAGAAGGCCCCAGAACTAAAAATAATCTCAGTTCTTCCATAAATCCCTACATGCTCCAAGTTCCTCAGAGTTAGTTACCATCCTGGTCAAGTAGATGGTACCACAGCCTCCTCCAGCCCCAGGATACACGGGGCACAGCACTGGGAATTGAGCAAATCACCCCACTTAATCTCTCTGTCTGAAAACTGAGAGGCCACACAAAAACTTCTACACAAATGCTCACAGGATCATGACACATAATAGCCAAAAGGCAGAAACAACTCAGGAGTCCATCAAGTGATGGATGAATTAATTAGACAAAATGTTATCCATACAATGGAATATTAGCCACAAAAGGGAATGAATTTCTGATACATGCTAAAATATGCATGAACCTTGAAAACATTGTTAAGTGAAAGATACCAATCATAAAAGACCACAACATCGTATGGTTCCATTTATATGAAATGTCCAGAATAGGCAAATCTATAGGAACAGAAAGTAGTATTAGTGGTTGCTTAGGGATGGAGGAACTGGGGGTGGGGGGAGGAGGGTTTAGGAGGTGATAGCTAAAGGGTACGGGGTTCCTTTCTGAGGTAAAGAAAATGTTTTAGGGACTCCCCCAGCAGTCCAGTGGTTAAAACTCCATACTTCCATGGCAGGCGGCGTGGATTTGATCCCTGGTCAGGGAACTAAGATCCCACATGCCATGCAGCACAGCCGGAAAAAAAAAAAGAAAATGTTCTAAAATGTATCATGGTCATAGTTGCACAACTGAGTGAATATATAAAAACCACTGAGCAAAAAAAAAAAAAAAAAGGGCTTCCCTGGTGGCGCAGTGGTTGAGAGTCCGCCTGCCGATGCAGGGGACACGGGTTCGTGCCCCGGTCCGGGAAGATCCCACATGCCGCGGAGCAGCTGGGCCCGTGAGCCATGGCCGCTGAGCCTGCGCGTCTGGAGCCTGTGCTCCACAATGGGAGAGGCCACAACAGTGAGAGGCCCGTGTACAGCAAAAAAATAAAAAAACCATTGAAACTTCCAGTTATAAGATAAATAAGTACTAGGGACGTAATGTACATGATAAATATAATTAACACTGCTGTATGGTATATATGAAAGTTGCTGAGAGTACATCACAAGGGAGAAATTTTTTTCTATTTAATTTTATATCTACATGAGATGTTCACTAAACTTATTGTGATAATCATTTCATGTTGCATGTAAGTCAAATCATTAACTGTACACCTTAAATTTATACAGTGCTGTATGTCAATTATATCTCAAAACCGGAAGAACAAAAACACTGAACTGTACCCCTTAAATAAGTAAATTGTATAGTATGTGAATTATATCTCAATTGTTGCACCAACACCACCACCCCTCCCAGAGTAAGAGGGCTGGTCTAAATAACCTCTAAAGGCCTTTCCAGTTGTCATTTAGGGGACAGAATCATCTATCACTGTCAGTCCAGCACTGATTACTTGGCCTTAACAGATGCAACCTGGTATTACCACCAGTCCCATCAAAGGCCACCACAATAACTTTGCTTCATGCCCTCCTCCCAAGCCCTGAGCAGCCTCTGCCTCCAAAAGGTGGATGCCTTCTCTTCCTACCTTAAGGAACCCAAACCATAGACATCTACACACTCACTGACTCTAGGAAAGAAAAACAGGGCAGATGCGGCCCACCTCAAGCTCTGGTCCTTTCTCTTTTTACAGAGGTCCTCCAAAGGTGTGGCTCCAGTTTGAGCTCAACCTTTCTGAGAATGTTCATTCACACTTGGAGGGGGCAAGCATGTTTTGTAGGAAACATACTGGCTTTGGATCAGATAGCTCTGAAGCTGAATCATGGTTTCACTATTTTGAAGCTTCATCTTGGGCAACTTACTTAGCTACTCTGAGCCTAAATTTTCTGTCAGATGGTTCTGAATATTAGCTCCCACTACTGTTATGGAAGTAGCATGTATATCACTTGAGGATATCATTCCATAAGCCATGTACACTGTACAAGACATCAGGAACATCCTCTCCTGTAAGCCTTGGCTCAAACACTCTACCCTCTGAGAATTCCTACATGACAGCCCCACCGCACTGATTATCCCCCTGGCTTTCAATGGTGCTATTCTAAAGGCCACTCTGTGAGTTGGTCAAGAGAAAAGAGGAAGGGTACCAGGTTTCAGAACTGGCACTCCCATCACCCCCCCTCCTCCGGCCTTGGATACTCACTAAGGTCCAGCTTTCTCATCAACAAACCCTGCTGTGCCAGCCCACAGGGATGCTATGATGAAAAAAAGAGTCTCTACAGTTGAGCAGAGACTACAGGAAGACTATCCAGATTCAAAAGCACCTCAAGGTCCTTTAAATCTACGCAAAGGAAAAGGGTATCATTCTCTCATGCTACAACTGTTCCTAAAGTCACCTTCCCCAAAAAGGTCCTACCCAATTAACCTGCCAGTGTAGATGAAGGTTTTTATAAAGCTATGCTTGCCCTTGGCATAATACCATGCTTAAACTATAATTTTCAGCTTTGTAATTAGTCACATACATTTTACTTTCACAACAAGATACATATGGATAAGCACACAGGTTCCAGAATCAGACCTGAGTTCCAATTCTGGTTGGAGATATTAAGCAATCATGAAGTCTCAGAGTCCTTATCTATAAAACAAAGTTACTTGTAGCAAAAATCTCACAGGGCTCTTTTGAGTACTAAATGTGATAATACTGTGGGTTCAGCACAGTGCAAAGCACACAGAAAGTACTCAATACACATAGTCATTCTTTTACCAAAGAATATGCTCCTTTCTTTCATGAACCTCAGTAATTAGAGCTGAGCCCTCCCGGAGTGTGACTAACGTTCCCCCTTTAACTCACTCATTTGTTTATGGGGGCCCCTAAGAGCTATCTTTCTTCATACTACACCTATCCCTCAACAGGGCTCCTGACTACTCCCCGAACATGCCAGGTATCTCTCATCTTTGTTCAGTTTCCATTCACCCAGAAATCCATACTCATCCACCTGACCCCACCTCCACCCCTATATATCTCCGCATGTCTAAATCAGACCCACCTTTCACCTTTTTCAAGAGGCCTTTCCTGATTTACTTTCACCACCCTCCCTTCCTCTCACCAACAACATACACACACAGCTAAATGTGACTTTTCTTCCTGGTATGTTCTGTTACCCTCCCTCACTTTCACTCTTATTAGAACCACTCTCACCCACCTTGCTATCTAACAGAGGGCCTCTGAGTACTAAATAAACATGTAAAATTGACACTGCACAAAACAAAAGCAGTGGAGAGATTTGTGGTTCTTAACATAATAATGTTTTCTGAACAGCTCTCATCCCTTGATGTTCACAAACTGGCTCAGACCAGCAAGATCCTCATGCTAGCTTCAGGGATCTGGCCAACCTGAGACAACAGTCCTGATAATTCTGGGACACAGGGGAAACTGCACAGCTGACCTGATCTTCAGAGGTTTGTTTTGTTTCCCTGCCTCCCAGGGGTTCTAGAAAGAAAGCAATTTCAGAGATGAAGCATCTAAAGCTCTTTGGATACAACGGACTATGCACATGAAGTACTTCTATGAAATTAAAAAGCTTGGGAGAAACCCTATCTCTGGGTCTTAGGTTCTTCTTAAAGAAAGCTCTGAAATACCTTGAGCTCTACCATCCTAGCTCTATAAATAGTGAATCTGTACTCCTATAATTACTAAAACACAAAATCTCCAAATACACCCAGTAGCATGACACAATGATATTAGTAAATACTTCCTCACACAAACCTAAATTCTTCCCACTGCAAAGCAAATCTAGTAGCTGTTAGTATTTGCATTGCACTTGTTTACAAAACATGTTCACATATATGATATCATTTAATCCTCACACTCACCCCCGAGATGTAGAAATTAGCATTATTCCTATTTACAGATGAAGCAAATGGAGCTTAGGGACATTCACTGACTTATCCAAGATCACACAGCTAATAAGGCCAGAGTTATAACTTGAGGCAATTATTTCCCTACAGCACATTGGATTTTTATATTTTGACTGACTACAAATTCTGACTCTTAACCTCTCCTAGATAATTCAGAAATCCCCCTAGTCCACAAGTGAATTTGCTCAGCCAATATTCCTTTCTGCCTCACCACCTTCTCCCTACCCTCTGCCATCAAGACCCCACATAGGGAATCCCCTGGCGGTCCAGTGGTTAGGGCTTCACGCTTCCACTGCAGGGGGCATGGGTTCGATCCCTGGTCAGGGAACTAAGATCCCCCATGCCGCACAGTGCGGCCAAAAAAAAAAAAAAACACAACAAATAAATAAAACAAACAAAACACCCACATAAAGAGTGGTGTTCAGATATTAGATAAAGAGCACCCCAGAATCAACTGCCCGTTTTAACTTAGATTCACCACTAGGTGGAGGTAATCTCAACAATCCAAGAAGTTCATGGGCTAGCTCGTTGGGAAAGAGAGAACAGTGGGGCCAGATTTCAAACTAGCTCAATACTGTGCTCTAGAGCCCGCGAGCCACAACTGCTGAGCCCGCATGCCACAACTACTGAACCCTGCGCGCCTAGAGCCCGTGCTCTGCAACGAGAAGCCACCGAAATGAGAAGCCCATGCACAGTAACGAAGAGTAGCCCCTGTTCGCCACAACTTGAGAAAGGCCGTGCGCAGCAACGAAGACCCAACGCAGCCAAAAATAAATAATAAAATATAGAAATTTATTTTTTTTAAAGTAGCTCAATAAATTGTTTAAAAGAAGAAACAGATAGCTCGATACGGGCACAAGTTTCCCCACTTTTGTGAGGGTATGCCCCAATACCCAATAGCCCACTATCAGGGAGTTAAGAATTTTCAGTTCAGAGCTTATGGCTCAAAAGCACTGAACATTTGCAAAACCACACAGGTACTCTGCTCCAGTTCCTGCCTCTGAGAAGACTGGTCACATGACTGCATCAACTACAGCTAAACCACAAACCAAGACACAGAAACTAAGACCCTATCCAATCAAATATTAATACATCAGTATGGGGCTAATACAACGAAGCAACTATCTGTTTAATCAGTCAGACTTCAAAAAAAAAATATCAATCCACCTGGAACTATACTCACTGACAAGAAAGAGGAGGAAATAAAGCCACATAACACTGGCTCACACCCTGCCCAAAGGTCTGACAAATAACCAGGGTGTGTGTGGCGTTGGGGATCTGCAGCAGAGAAACAAAGTGATCTTGTTTTTAACTTAGCAAGAGATTTCATCTCCTAGAAGTCCAATTTAGTCTGCTGGAATAACTTCAATTTCATACTCATTTCTAGCACTAACTTACACTTTGGAATTTGGACCTGTGTACTCCCTGCAGATGAATTAGAATATTCCTGGACGAGTGAAAAGGATATCCATCTCCAGTGAAATCTGTATAGTACACTTGTCTTGAAGTTACCAGGGAAATACAGCCTTCCTCTACATTCTAGCTTTGACTTAGAAAACCTTAGCTGAACTCTACAACTCAAATACCTGTCCCCTTCTCAAATTGCTGCCTAAATAATTTAATTACTTAGGTGACTGCCCAAACTATCTCAGTGCCAGTCCAATAAGACTATATGACTATGAATTTTGTAAACCCTCTTTCTGATTAAGGGTAAGAACTGAACGCTGGTTTGGAAAATCTCGTCCTCAAAGGAAAAATGCTGTAAAGATTTGGAGCCCAAAATTACTCTAAAATTCATGTCAGACATAAATGAAACCTTAAGAGATCATGTAGTGCCACAGTTTTCAAACCTGGGGGTATATTAAAATATCTGATGAGCTTTAAAGAAGTGATGCTCTGGGCTTCCCTGGTGGCGCAGTGGTTGGGAGTCCGCCTGCTGATGCAGGGGACGCGGGTTCGTGCCCCGGTCCGGGAAGATCCCACATGCCGCAGAGCGGCTGGGCCCGTGAGCCATGGCCGCTGAGCCTGCGCGTCTGGAGCCTGTGCTCCGCAACGGGAGAGGCCACAACAGTGAGAGGCCCGAGTAACGCAAAAAAAAAAAAAAAGAAGAAGTGATGCTCCTACAAAGAATACTTTGAAAAAAATTGTGATGCCCAGACCCTATCTCCATTATTTTCCTTTTTTTAAATGAGCTCAAACCTATTTTTGAATTTACTAAATATGAGGGAATGAATGTATGAGTGGCAGACTTTGGGCTTGGCTATGTTGAATCATCTGGGCAATGGAACGTGAGAAATTTCAAATGTGCTTGACCTTGTACCCCCTTTGGCTCACCACATGAAGTCCTCTCAGGAAGGCACTGCTCTCTGGAGCCAGGCTCCAGAATGAGAAACATGAAGCCGACCTGAGCCTAATCTGAAGCCTGGAGGCAAAGCCCAACTGACCCCTCAGCGAGAAAAATAAATGCTTGGAGTAAGCCACTTGAGTGTTAGGGTGGTTTGTAATGCGACATTACTGTAGCAATAGCTAATAAAATGGTTTTTAAAAAAAGAGGAGGGGCTCTTCAGAAAAAACTCAAAGTAATACATAAAGTATTGTAACAGCCTTGGAAAGAAAATATTAAGATGAGGTCTTCTGTTGAGCTATGTAGTTAAATCACCATGCTCTGAAGTTCGGGGAACCTGGGTAAGTCTTACAGAAAACACTGAGAGCTAAATTAGGAATGTGATTTAAAGATACTCCCCTCACATATTATTCAGATACACTAACCATGAAGAGCTCAGCCCTTTCTGAAAGATAATGGAGTTGCTACTTCTTGGTGAAATACCATCCCTTCCCCAGACTGTTATATACCACATTTGCAGTGTATGTTAGCTGTACCCAATGGAGGCTAAGTTCCAAACCTCAAGAAGCAGGGTCCTTGTATACCAGTTTCTTAGCACTCAGCACCCCAATAACCACTAACAACATCAAAATGCGAGAAGGAAAAAAAGAAAATAGTCCAAACCTAATAATGAAAAGTATTATTTTATCCATTCTATGAAGGTATTATGAAGATACCAATAAGACACCAATGATTTAACAACAGCTTTTCGGAACCAAAAAAAAAAAAAAGCACCACTACATTAAATGTATACACAAATTTTAAGAGGTATTCTGATTATACTATGAAAATGAGCCCCCCAAAAAAGGAAAAATTCACCTCAGAATAAAGGAAATATTGCAATCATTTCTTAGATTCCACAATCAATCCTCTCTTCCACTTAGAATATATTCCCTCTACTGGCATAAAATCCAACTGAAAGGGAATTCCCTGGCAGTCCAGTGGTTAGAACCTGGCTCTTTCACTGTTGGGGGCCTGGGTTTGATCCCTGGTCGGGGAACTAAGATCCCACAAGCCACATGGCGCAGCCAAAAAGAAAAAAAAAGAAAATCCAGCTCAAAGGATGCCTATTTCTAAGACCTTCAGTAAAACAAACAGTGATGTACTGGTGTTGTATTAGCCTAGATACTGTAAATTTTGCCATAAGCTAAGTCTGCTAAGGCCTGTTTCAAAATAGCACTTTTCCAATCTCTAGATCACACTCCCTGGGCAGTATCACTCACTAAGCCAAAGATAACAGACAAGTTTGTTAAATCAAATAGAAAACAATATTTAAACAGAAAACAATGTTAGCTTCATCCATTTGCCACCCATGTTCATCTGATATGTGTAAGTCAAATTGAAATATTTAATTAGAAAACGTTAGCTTCAATCAATCCTCTTGTCACCATTGTTCTTCTGACGTGTGGATAATTCATCAACACAACCATGTAACCTGCTTTATTTCATTTATTCATTCTTGAAAACATGTACCCATCCAATGACTTTTTTTTTTTTTTTTTTTTTTTTTTTGTGGTACGTGGGCCTCTCACTGCTGTGGCCTCTCCCGCTGCAGAGCACAGGCTCCGGACGCGCAGGCTCAGCGGCCATGGCTCACGGGCCCAGCCGCTGAGCGGCATGTGGGATCCTCCCGGACCGGGGCACGAACCCGTGTCCCCTGCATCGGCAGGCGGGCCCCCAACCACTGTGCCATCAGGGAAGCCCCCAGTGACTATTTTTAGAGCCATTTCTTATGTGTCAAACACTGCTCTAGGCCAGGGCTACAGCAATAATCAGGATGGACCTATATGCCACTGTACTAAGAACTAGGGATACACATACACAGTTTCTGCTCCCCTCAGTCTCATAACATGATCCAGGTGTCTCTCCCTGGTATGGTCAACAAGGAATAAGATACACTGGTTAAAACAGCAAAGGTTAGATTTGCCTTTTCCTAACCCATTCCCTACCAGCCCAGCTTAGTTCTAGCACAGTATGGAATCAAGTCAAACATGACTCCATATAGAAAACTATCAAAATGAGGCTATATACTGTATCAGCCTTATTAACTGGATTAACAGTCCTTAGTTTCTAAGACTCTCATACAGATCAGTATAATGCCCTTAAGGGAAATGAATCATTCTTGTCACCTACAGGAAATGTGTCCCATATTCAGATTCAAAGCACAGAATCTGGAATCTTATAGAAGCAGTTTGAGGTTAACAACCTAGGAGCAGTGGTTCTCAAACTTGGCTGCATAATGTAAATACCTGGAAAGCTTTTAAATAACCCACTGCTCAAGCTCCACTCTACTAAAGCAGCAAAGTTTGAAAACCACTGATACAGAAAACTTGGAGAAAAATGGCTGCTTTCCAACTGATGGATGGATTTGGAAGTATGCTGCCATTTCCTTCCAAATACATGAGCAGTGAGCTTCCAGAACACTTCTTCACTAAGAACTGTTATAAACCCACTTGGTATTAAAGAGGAGTCTGTAGGTTACCTGCCAAACTTAGGGGAGAAGGCACAAACCTGAATGTGAGGGGGAAAAAAATCTCAAACTGAATTCCACAAAACAAAGTACATTAAATCTTTATGCTCTAAATCCTTATCTTGAAATCTGTTAGAAATTGATGTCATTAAGAGTCAAGTTCCCATTCCTAAATATCTAAAAATTAAGAGGCGGAGGGAAAATAACAACCCCCAGGCTGACTTGTAATGGGTTTTTTTGTTTGTTTGTTTAATACATCTGAAAAGAATGCATATACAAAGAATTCAGACATGAGAAAGCATTGGTTCAACACTAATGAAATCTACAAGAAGTAGGATTTGGGGAAGGTGGGGAAGATTACCTAACATTTTTAAGACTTGGAAACTGCAACCAAAATAAGCTGATAAAATTCCTATTAACACTTATGAAGAGTCTTCATAAGACTCTCCCCAGGATTTTTATTAAACTAGAGAGCCTCACCTGGCTGCTCTAGGGTTCCTCATATGCAAAACAGAAATAAGGGGATTCCCCTGACTGGTCCCCATGTTGTTAAATGTTCTCCCCACCCCCACCCTACCCCACCCCACCCCCAGCTTCTTAATGAAGCAGGTCTCCATCCTCATAACTTGAAAGAGGATGTGAATCATCCCATAGACATCTGTCTTCTAGCACCACCCCTCGGATTTCCTCTATATACCAGCTCTTCAGCTGTGTTCTAGGAACACTGTATCATACACTATTAAGCTGCACATCTATGCTAAGCATATTAAGACAATGACTGACAGGGAAAAAAAATGTTTTTTAATTACGTACTCCATTTGGTGTATTTCAAAAGGTGCAATACTTTTTTTCATTTATCAGTGAAAGAAGTTAGAAATTAACTTCAAAAAAAATCAGCAAATGGCAAACAAATTTCCTTGAGAGTCACAGTCACATATATAGTGCATCCTAGAAAAGAGGAGGGGCAAGACAGGTTCCACCCACTTTCATGAGTTTCATCAAATACTGGACCTACTCAAGGGTGGAGAGAAAAGGCAACTTTCAAAAAGGAGTATATTATTAAATGAGGCGTTTACTATACTCCTTCCTAAGAGCACCAGGTGGGGAACACGTTTTCTAAACTAGATCTAGGAAGTGGAATGTGGAATCAATCTATCCTCCTCCCCTTAAGGGCTGTCCAATGGTTAATGAATTAAAAAAAACATGACTAAATAAAAACAAATCCCACACACACTCTCCCGCCCCCCAAAAAAAAGAAAAGAAAAAAAATAACTAGATATCCCAGATTACTCGCCAGAGTGGAACCCGGAAACAGCTTCAACAACCAAATTAGTCTGTTACAGAGTCATCACAAGCATGCCTTGCTTTTAAACAAAAAAAAAAATAATAATTTTTTTGAAACAACAAAACAAAAACTAGTACTGATCACTTTTCTGACAATACACAATTACTCAAAATTAACTAGTACTGAGAGGGGGAAGGGGGCCATACCTATGGGCCTTGTCTCACACGAGTGCATGTGGGTAGGTGCAGGGCATTTGTCATTATTGCAAAAACGAATTTTAATTTTTAATCTTTAGTTTGATTTAAACATTGCTTTTAGTATGATGCCGACACCAGCTGTGCAGAAAGGGCTCTGGAGAGACGTTCATAGCAGCACACACCTGCGGCTCTTCTTCGGTTCTGGAGGCTCCAGGGCAGCCAATATTGCTTCGTCAAATACATTCTTTAGGCCTTTCTGAAAAGGGGTAGAAAGAAAAAAATGGGCAGTCTGATATTCAGTATAATACAGTTGAAGATCAAATTTAAAACATTCAAAGCCTCAGGAGTTGGCAAATAATGAAACGTTAAAAACAACCCTGAATCTCAACACAATCATCTCACTTCACCAAGTTCTGTCCAGGCAGGGCACTGGACGGATCCAGCAGTTCAGGAGGAGAGGAGCAGATACTCGTGAGTGAGACAGTGGTCCTTCGAGAAAGCTGTTTGCAGACCAATGTATGTCACAAGAAGCCAACAAGCACATGTCATTTGCTCATTCAGTATGAGTTTTGTAATATGCTGCTCAAACATTTTACATAAAAACAAGTAAGCAGCTCTGCATTCAAATGAAACAGCTGGATATGGAACAGGACTGAGAGGTTGGGCACCGGGCAGTGGCATCCTTATTATATGGAAGGCGCAGGCAAAGATGGAGAGAGCGATTACAGTAGCTGCATCAAAGATAGTCACTCTAAACTCCCTTTATCCCACCCATTAGAGCCAAGGGGATTCAAGGAAGCAAAAATGTGGGTACCTGATACATATGTAAAACTAGAGCCAGTCAGTGCAACAGGAATAAAGTTTCATCAGGCATTTATACAAACAATTGTATATTTTTAATTTCAAAATTTGAAGGTAACCATAATTGTATGTTTCCCTCACAACAATAAAATCAGAAGCAGGAAAATATAAAGATGGCAGCTTTACATCTCAACATTAACAAACCTTAAGTCAACTGTTAAAATGGATGCTACTCTTAAAAGATAATGTAACAAATGATCTCATAAAGCAGTAGCAGGTACATCAATTATCTTTCCCACCCAGACTGACAAATACTCCACTACAGCACAGACAGCCAAAGCAACAGCAACACAAAGTTTCACTACACAAAGGAAAACCAGAAAAGAATCCTCCCTTCCCCATTACACTGTACTAGGAGGTCACCCTTTTTCCATAAATTTTGTCATGCAATTACAGTTAACAACTGATCGTTAAGAGTAAAATGATGTTTGTGTTATTTTCTCCATCTAGAACTAAGATCTAGAAGTGTTAAACTCTTCTTATTTTCTCCAAGAGGACATTCTTAATGCCAGACCAAGTTCCCTTTTGCAATAGTAATCCAAACCAAACAGCTCTGAGCATCAGGCAACTCAAGCAGCAGAAAGTTAAACAAGTCCAACTTGACTACTGATCACAAAAAATATTCTATAAGATATTGCATTCTTAATCAAAAACTAATACAGAGGTTGCTCTAAGGTGGTGAGTAAAAAGACGCAGAGGCTTTCAAACAGGATGGTTTTATTCCTTTGTTTTTAAACGATCTTTCTACAGTAGTGGGACAGGAAGCAGCAGCAAAGAGGGGAAGGAGAAAACAGTTTAGAATATACAGCACTTCCTTTTGGGTTGAGTTTCCGGAGGCTCGAGGGCAGCTAGGATAGCCTCATCAAACACATTCTTCAGACCTCTCTACAAGACAGAGGGGAGGAGAGAGAATAGCAGCCAGGTTAGAGGATTAGAAAGACCAGCAGATACAACAGCAGTCTGGATTAAATGGGCTGAATTCACAGAAGCAGTGTGCGTTAAGAAAAATAACTGCCAGAAAGCTAGATCTTAAGCCTGTTATCAAGACAGTAAATAACAGAACAAACTTCTTACCTCAAAAAAGGTTAACTGAGCAAGAAAACAATTTTTGTGAAAATGCCATATGTTGACTTCTATAACAATCACACTTTGAAATCTAAATTACAACATTTTAATGAAAATAATGCCAGAGGAGAGGAATGGATATGTAAGCACAAGATACATGCAGCGAATAATTAGGCCTTGCAGAATTCCCTAGTACTTCTAATGATAAGAATGGCACACATATTTTGGAACTACACCTATTACAATTTCAGGCTTCTGTGAATTCATCCCCTGAATAACTGAAGGACACAAATAGCAGGCTAACAGGCATGCTACATGTTTCTAGATTCAATGACATATCTGGATGGGATTAATCAGGATTTCAGAGTAAACCAGTTTCCCAGAACAAAAGGTTCAGACACTTAGAAAAAGTGTTAATTGTTCAGCAGTACCAACTGGGAGAAATTTAAACAACAGACTCTAGAAACAGCATACACCTCAGTTATTCAGTAATGTTATTAGAGCAAGTAACCACCACCCAATAGGAAAACAAAGAACGGGGTCCTAGAATGAGTTTTAGCAAGCAGTCCAATGCTTTTAGATGTCCGCATGGGTATCAGAGCATAAAGCATGGAGTGAAAAACAAAGAATATTCTCAGATCTATAGGGATTAAGATGCAGAAATACACTTACACCTCAGCCAGAACTCCAGCATGACAGTGCGACTCAGTAGTACTGGTACCAGGTCTACAGACTCACCTAAACTCACCTAAATCTGAAGCCACAGATTTACCTCCCAAAAAAGTTCCACATGTTCTTTAGGTCAGTTGGATCCCAAGTAAAACCTTCCCCCAAAGCCCCAGAGCACGGCTGCGATAACGAGAGCCAGGCCCAGACTACCCCAGCCACCCCCACCTTGCCCTCCCCCCACCACAGAAGCCTCGAGAACTGGCATTCACACATTCCACTAGGGACAAAATAAATGAGAAATAACAGTAAGCACTTGGAAAGAGGCAAAGAGGTTAAAAAGTTTCCTTCCGTCTGTGTCTGTTACAAAGTAGAAATGATGAAAGTTAAAGTTCCTCTGAAATTCTTTCTACACATCTAGGTGCAAACTCTGGTTGTCAAACATAAAAGGAAGGAGGGAAGATAGAATGAGAAATAAATTTTATAAGGGAAAAAAGAGGAGGACGACAATCAGAAACTAGGGCATGCCTTAATAAGAAGCAAATACTTTCTTGCTTATTGACAAAGATCAATTAATCCCCTACAATACAAAACTAACCCCTGCTTTAATCACACTATCTGATTATATTAAGAGCTCAATTTTAAAGGAACCAACAAACAGAATCTGGAATCCTAAAAAATTCTAGCTCCCAGACAGTACCCAGGGACCCCATTTTCTATCTTCTCTTTTGATTTCTCCGAACTTCAAAATCTGGTAAGAAAAATGTAGTTGCTAAGACCTTTTCAAATTTCTGTTCTCTGGAAAGTGACTATATAAACCTGTTCATACTGTAAAAAACTTTACATGGAAGCATCCAATTCTCTAAAATAAGCTTCACTACAGGCCTAAAATTGGGTCCACATGGCCTACTTGCCTCCATTTCCCCCAAAAGCAACCCGTATTTAGAGAATGGGGATATGCAACAGTTATCTGACTCAAATGTTCCACACACATCCTTCTTCAATACACACACACACACACACACACACACACACACACACACACACACTTTTCTGGGGATGGTATCAAAACACAAAAGCATCAGGCATTTAAAAAAATCTCAGTTAGTGCTACATGTGAGAAGATGTAAAATCTTCTCAACTTTTAGATATCTGAAATAGCAATACAACAGAACTAAAACTGCCATGGAAAACTGGGTTTGGGAGAAGAAATTAGGCTGTTAAGTCATCCTGTGAAATATCCAGCTAAGAACAAAAATTTTATCTTTACACATCCAACCCAGGGCTAAACTGGAGATTATTAAATTATGTCTACACACTACATACTAAATACCTAGTACATGTATAATATGTAACTATATATGCTATTTACCTTAGTATACATATCATCAAGAACCCAAGTGTTTTTTTTCAAACTTAATAAAAAAGAAAAATTACCTGAAAAAGTAGCATGAGAAATATGTGAATTTCATGTAATTGTAAGAAATCTCCACCCTTCAGTCTTGCCTTATTTTAATTAGGCGTGTTTGCTCATTGTTCAAATGTCAAAGTAGAATAAAAGAGTTCTGTGCTAATCATTTACATAATATTTTCCTTTGGTCCCCAAAACAGTACTCAGAGGGGAGAACTGGTTGGCGATACCATGAAGGTAGAGAAAATGAAATCACACAGGTCAGTTATAACTCTCACTCTAAATACCCTAACACTGCTCCCTGTCCTCAGAATCTGAAGTTTCCCATCAAACTATGAGAAGAGTTCCAATTAAATCGCTCAGAAAGAAGAGAGGACTGCATAAAGAAGGAACACCTCCAAAAACATAAGAATAGAGACACTATATAAAGGTATGCTTGAGAAATGGCTTAGGTAGCTTTCTCTGACATGAAAGTCTCAAAGATTACAACCAATTCCCTATCCCAGTTGAATTACCCCAGAAACAGTATAGCATCCATTATCAGTACTGATAAAAAAACCAGATTTATTTAGATGAAATTTTAAGTTGGGGGGGAGGGAGGGGAATCATTCACAGACTCTTGTAAATTTGTGCTAATCTGGACCTTTCCGTTAATTTTTGTTTTTAACACAATCCCTGACCACTACAAATGATTCAGTAAAATGTGGGAGCTCACCAACACAAGAGCTTTATTTAGAGACTAATAATTTTCTCCATAAAAACAGAGACCTCTAACAAAAGAATATATACTGTGAAGCTGGTCACAGTCTTCCTGGGCAGCTTTCTTGAGCACTGCAGACCACTGTCAGAAATAAGCCCTGAACCCTAATGCTGCTCAAAACCACTCCACTGTAAATAAACGTGGGGTTCCACACAGTCCTCACCTGTGTAAGTGCAGAACACTCCACATACTTGACAGCCTTCAGGTCACGGGCCAGTTTTTCAGCAGTCTCTGGGGTGATAGGCTTCTGTTTATTCTTGGCAAGTTTCTCAATAGTAGAGGGGTCATCTCTGAGATCAATCTGGGTCCCAACAAGCAAGAAAGGAGTCTTTGGACAGTGGTGAGTTATCTCAGGCACCCACTAGAGAAAAGATATTTTAAAAAATACACCTGCATTAATCCACAAGCCTCCAAAGCTACTTACAATCAACAGAAGTTCTATGACAACCTTTTTTTCAGGGCAAGAATATGTGACTAACTCACCTTTTCTTTCACATTTTCGAATGAGGATGGAGAGACCACTGAAAAACAGACTAGAAATACATCTGTTTGTGGATAACTCAGCGGTCGTAATCTGTCATAATCCTCTTGCCCTAAGGGGAAAAAAAACTGGAGAAATCAGCAACTGAATCTGGGTGCCCTCATAGCATTAAAATCACAAATCAGTCAACAGATTAAGCATGCAGCTAACAGCACACTTATCATTAATAAGAAGGCAACTTATTTAACAAAATATATGGCTTTGTAATAGAACATTTGAGCAATATTCTCACTCAGCTAATTCTAGTTAAGAGGTACAAACTATCAGTTATAAAATAAATAAGTCACAGGGATGTAATGTACAGCACAGGAAATACAGTCAATAATAATTATAATAACTTTGTATGATGGGTAATATATAAAAATATCAAATAACTATGTTATACACCTGAAACTAATATCATATTGTAAGTCAACTACACATCAGTAAAGAAAAACAAAACCAAAAACCAAAAAAAAATTTCAGGTCCTTAGAACAGCAATGAATTTGTTATGTATTAATTACTTGCTTTGTTACTGATTTGTAGTTTTCAATCTTTGTGTCTACTAGCAACCAAACGATAATGTAACAAAAATAAACTGTTGCTACAGAAATAATTAAAAATCAAGTCTACTCATATCTGATTAAGAAACAATCACAGTTGGGCTTCCCTGGTGGCACAGTGGTTGGGGGTCCGCCTGCCGATGCAGGGGACATGGGTTCGTGCCCCGGGAGGATCCCATGTGCCACGGAGCGGCTGGGCCTGTGAGCCATGGCCGCTGGGCCTGCGCGTCGGGAGCCTGTGCTCCGCAGCGGGAGAGGCCACAGCAGTGAGAGGCCTGTGTACCGCAAAAAAAAAAAAAAAGAAAAAAGAAAAGAACCAATCACAGTGAAACTATCTAAGGGAAGAAAAATCTCAATGAAACCCAGCTGACAAAATCCACTGCCCATGACTACCAAAGCAGGTTCACATGTTTAGTTAATGTGTACATGTAAGACCAGTACCTGAAACTGAAAACACATAGAAAAAAATTCAAAAAGAATCAATGGATGCTAAATCAATATGGAGGAAACTCTGGTGAAAAGGAGAATATTTGTATGGTCTTAAAGATTATTAATAAACCACAAGGGGAAGAACATAACTACATTGTGAAAAAACAACATCACCTTGACTGAGTGATCAAGATTGTCATCACCAATGAGTGGCAGATGAGTATCATACGCCTCTACATTTATATCTTGAGAAAGACATCACTAAGGTAGTATTCCAACCGAAATAGCATAACTTGTATCTAATCATGAGGAAAGAGACCAAACCCAAAATGAAGAATATTTTTATAAGGGGAGGAGGGAGAGAGGATTCCTGGGCCAGTATTCAATAAAAACATCATGAAAGACCCAAAAAAAGGGGGGGGGGGCAGCAGGGCTGAAGAACTGATCCAAATTACAAGAAACTAAAGAGACATGACAATTAAATGCAGTACATGGTCCTATACTAAAAGCAGAAAAAACTGGACTTGGATCAACTGATAAAACTGGAATATAGATGTTAGATTAGAGTATGGTATCAATGCTGAATTACCTTAAGTTGATTACCATTATACAAAAATGTCTCTGTTCTTAGGAAATACATACTTATTCAAGGCTAAATGGCAACTTACTCTCAAATAGTTCAGGGGGAAAAAAATTATGTATAAATATGTTGAAAGAGAAAAATACAGCAAATAAGGAAAAAAATTAACAACTGGTAAATTTGGTTAAAGGATGTATGTGGGCTCCTGATACTATTTTTGCAACCGTTCTGTAGGTTTGAAATTATTTCCAGATAAAAAGTGTTTTAAAATATCCATACACATTTCCAAAACTGTGAAGGGAAGGGAAGAGTCACAGAGGAAGGATTTATCAGTCCAATTTCAAAACTGAGCTACAACAATCCTATGTATTAAAAGAATAGCCCTAAAAAACAAACAAACAAACAGAAAAAAAGAAAAAGGGAATTCCCTGGTGGTCCAGTGGTTGGGACTCTGCACTTTCACTGCAGAGGGAACAGGTTCAATCCCTGGTAAGGGAACTAGGATCCCGCATGCCGCACAGCCGAAAAAAAAAAAAAAAAAAAAAAAAAAACCCAAAAAACAAACAAATACAAGAATAGGTAAGTACTTAATGACACTGAACCGTATGCTAAAAATGGTTAAAATGGTAAATTTTGTGTTACATTATTTTACCACAATAAAAAATAACTTTAAGGGGAAAAAAGGAAAGTTAAATATTTTGTATGCCAGTGATTTTTTGGTTTTGTTTTGTTTTTGCCAGCACTGAGAGAGAATACAAGAATTCAGGGTAGCTATCAAAACATGATTAAAGATGTCACTCTTACTGCCACTTAAATAACACATCATAAGTAGACAATAAAGGTATTGTCAGGATAATACTCTATGGAAAGTGAATAAAGGTTGAAGGAGAAGTCAAAATAGCAGATATTACAAAACAATAAAACTACCATCAGTAGCTCTAGCATTTACTGAATACTTACTAAAGCAATATGCTAGGGTTAGAATCAAAGGAATTCAAAGGTACGCACTAAGATGTGTAACTCTCACTTCTTAAATTATTAATATAATGTACAACTGTAGACATAGAAGGGATTTGGAAAGGAAAGAATGGGGGAAACAAAATCAGCCAAACTCTAACAATTGTCTCAAACTGCCTGAGCTCTAACACGAGCTGGAGCTTTGAGGCATCACAACCAAAGCTCCAATAAAACAACAAAACAAAAAGTAAATGTAGAAAATAAGACAACAAAACAGTTAACCAAGCTGTGTGAAAAGTACAGACGTTCACACACCTTTTCTTAGCCCTAGACCCTATTCAAATGGAATATATTTCACAAAAATTAAGTCTGGCATACTAGAAAAGGCTTCATTTTTAGTCATTCAGCCCCTGCATCAAAAACAGATCCAAGTCTGTATTCCTGAGCACCACTAGGGGCATCTAAATAAATGCCCAATGTTTTACATGCAACCAACCTTCTATTCAGATGGACTGGTGACAGAAAACAAATATAGCCATTCTTTTTTAACACTAGATCCAAAGCAGTACTGGTCTGTCCATATACTTGCAATGAACAAGGCCTCAAAGCTATACATCTTTTCCTTTCCCAAGGAGAAAAAAACTAAAATTGTTCGATAAACAAAAAGTAGGCTACCTTACATCTCCATCTGCTATAAGTGCTACATTTAAGAAAACAGAATGAGTATGATCCCTTACATGAGCAAGATTCTTCAATATCCAAGCATAATTTATCCAGCTAAAATCTATCCTCTAAGTATGAGGCGGCACTATCATTTAACATACTTTAAGGTACACAACATGATCAAGAAAACTTCACTCTACTGTGTAAGACAGGTTTTGACTACAAGTCTTAAATTATATCTACTCTAACAGTACACCAGCTCATCACTTAACTTCTAATACTTGACAAAAAGCAATGATACATCTCATGAGTTGCTGGTTTTTTTCCTTCCTCACAATCTCATATTCAGAATTTGAATTCAAGAGGAACTAAGTCAGTTTGAACTGAGGGCTCTGGTCCATATGAAAAATCTGAAATAGTCTCATGGTATGAAAAGTAAGAATACTGCTAAAAAACAACACTTTCAGAGAATTCCAGTAGGACATTATAAACCCAAGAAGACAAATTAAACATTTCACAGAATTTACCACTACAAATTAAAACCTAAACATTTTTTCTACAACCAAGTACTCAAAATTTAATGGCACTTAGTGATCCCTGCTTCCTCTGTGCTACGGAACTTACTCCTAAATAATTCCATACCTTTTATATCATAAAAGAAAAAGAAAAAAAATCCAAAAATAAATGGGGACATTCTGGAACCTGAGATTCCTACCATTATATGTATAACATCTGTAAAAATCTATACTATTGCATGTTAATGCAGAATTTACTGAAGATTCAAATCTTAGTCGTACCGCCTTTGGAAGGTTCTACAGTAGCACTAAACTAGAGACCAGAGCAGCTATAAATATCTCTATGGAGAGCGCTGTCATTCCTGATAATGTAATTGATCAGTAACTGCAGAAGGTTGCCAGATACTAGAAAACACCTCAATGAAAGGAGTTTATTTTTCAAAAACAAAACAAACAAAAAACAGAATCAGCTAAACCAGGTCAAAGTGCACCACTACGACTTGTTCTGAATATTCTTCTTCTGCTAAGGAAGAGAATGATATTAGCTGTACACCAAACACATTCCAGTCCCTGTGCTGGGGTTTTTTTAATAGTGAAGTGTGTGAATCATAAATACACAGCTCCTGAGTTTTTACATACGTATACACTTTATTAAACTATCACTGAATCTTCACAACACCTCTAAAAGGAAAATATTTTAAACATTTTATATATCAAGGTAATTAAGTCCCACACAGTTAAGCAACTCGTCAACTATCTAGCTAACTGCTCTATCTAGCATCAAAGTCCAACCTTTCTCTTATTTATTACCACGGTAAGTCCAGAATGATTGACTGTGACAATGATTAAAATGTAAAAATGAAGCTAGCTGTTGAAAATTGAACCTAAGAAAACAATTAAGACTATATATAAATAAAATAAATGAGAATGGGGAAAAACAAATTTAATGTAAACATAAATGAACCCAACTGTATTCCAAATAACACAGCCACACTTTGGGGGGGGGTGGATAACAAGTCCAAGTAACTTTTTTTTTTTTTTTTTTTGCCGTACGCGGGCCTCTCACTGTTGTGGCCTCTCCCATTGCGGAGCACAGGCTCCGGACGCGCAGACTCAGCGGCCATGGCTCACGGGCCTAGCCGCTCCGCGGCATGTGGGATCTTCCCGGACCGGGGCACGAACCCGTGTCCCCTGCATCGGCAGGCGGACTCTCAACCACTGCGCCACCAGGGAAGCCCACAAGTCCAAGTAACTTTTGAACAAGGAACTTTGTATGCTATTAGACCAAAAAAAAAAATTACTGCAAACAAATCTTGAACTCTTCTTACATATTTGTTTTTCACAGTGGTATGGTATTGCAATTCTGAAACTATTTTGTGTGTATTGCAGGACTGAAAACAGGTACATCTTTTGGGGAAACTAGCTTCTAACTATAGAAGAAATGGAGATGAAAAATATGGAATTGGTGAGGGCAAAGAAGACTGCCTGAGTTGGACTAAATTGGAGGTATCAACAAAAACTCATTATCCAGAATAAACGTGTTAATATTTTCTTCCCTAGTTGAATGAATGATATTCAGGACAAGTCACTGTGGTGCAGAACAAGTCACTAGCATGTTACAACTGTTTTGCTGTCTTATCTCTGTCCACACCTCTGTAGCAATGAGCATATCTAGCACCTAGATTCCCATTTTGCAACAACTGTAGGAAAAATTGATTCAGGCAAGAATTGTCAATGGTTATTAAATCTAGAGGGGGTGCTATTTAATGACAACAGAATATTTACACCATTTTAATGTATGTCCTCACAAATTAATTATTAATTATAAAAGGAAAAATTCTAAACATATAGTAGGAAAACTGGACAACACCTTAATCAAGTGATCAAAATTACTTTTACCAAAAGGTGATACTCTGAGATGGACGTAACATTACTGATCTGGTATTCTAACCAAATATGCAATATCCTGAATCTACTCATGAGGAAATAGACAACCTCAAACTGAGAAACATTCTGTAAAATAAGTGGCCTGTTTCCTTAAAAAAATGCCAATACCATAAAAGGCTGAGGTTCCATACTAAAGGATACTAGCCAAAGAGAGTGACAACTACATGCAGTGTGTGATCCTAGGTCAGAACCTATACAAGAAAAATTGCTCTAAGGGACAATATTAGGACAACTGACAAAATTAGAGAGTTGACTACAGGTTAAAGTTTAAAATGTTATATATAATGTCAAATTTCCTAAATTTGATAAGTGCACTGTAAGAGAATATCCTTGCTCTTAAGAAGTATACAGTGAAGCATTAAGAAACAAAAGGGCATGATGTATGCAACCTAACTCTCTAATGGCATAGAAATAAAAGCAATATGCATATAGAGCTGGAGAATGTCACAAAAGGTTAAGAATTGGTGAACCTGGTAAGGAGTTCTTTGTATTAGCAACTTTTCTGTAAGCCTGAAGTTAAATCAAGACAAAAAGTGACAAAGAAGAATGTGTGTCCAAATACTAAAATGTTTCGGTAGTAAAGATCATAATATGAAAGAAAATTGCAAACAGACCCCTATATTAATAACAAAAGAAGTTAAACAAATTGTGGTGTGAACTGCCACACAATGGACTACTGTGTAACCATGAAGACTATGACACACAAGTACAACACTGAGAGGTATCACCATGCTTTTCTTTTAAGAGATAAAGTCAGGTACAGAGAGAAGAATATCCTTTTTTTTCCTATGTATAAATACAATGAATGTATAGGAAGAGCTCTGTTTAGGACATACACTAAGATGTGATTGTCTCTGGATATACAGATGCTTTTTCATTTTCTCCTTTTGCTTATCTATATTTTGATTTTCCTGTAATAAGCAAAACCTGTGATCTCTATAATAAAGAATAAATTTTGACATAGAAAGGAATTGGTGGTGGAATTGGAATTATTCAATATGAAAAAGAGCCTATGATAAACATATTGTGAAAAAAGCTAAGTATAGAACTATATACACAATAGTAAAACATGTGCAAAAAAATAAATAAATAACCGTGGAAACTCATTAAACAAGAATTTGGGGGACTTCCCTCGTGGTCCAGAGGCTAAGACTCTGCGCTCCCAATGCAGGGGGCCCGGGTTTGATCCCTGGTCAAGGAACTAGATCCCACGTGCTGCAACTAAGAGTTCGCATGCCTCAACTAAAAAGACCCCGCGAGTCACAACTAAGACCCAGCACAGCCAAATAAATTTAAAAATATTAAAAAAAAGAATTTGGCGTTGTGACCACAGGGGCAGAAATAAAGCTATGAAACAGAGGGAGAGTCCTATCTCTGGTCTTAAGCGATATTATTTTAATATATCTATAAGAGTTTCAGCCAAAGACAGGAATAGTATAAAAAGAATTCTAAACGACTATATTCAATATCTTGTAATAACCTATAATGGAAAAGAATCTGAGAAAGAAAAAAAATATATATATATATATAACTGAATCACTTTGCAGTACACCTGATATTAACACAACATTGTAAATTAATTATACTTCAATTTTTAAAAGGTTTTAAAAAAGAATAAATAAATTAAAGAATTCAAAATAAAATAACACCATCAACAGGTTAAAAGTAACCAAACAGTTAAAGGAAGTCAGAGGCTATCTCAGTGGGGATGAAAGCTTTAGCAGAAAGAAAATTGAGTTAATGGCATGACTTGAACCAGGACTCTGAGATTAAGGCCTTTGGAGAAGGACACACAGTCTCCCTGTAGGTATGTCGAAGACAGGAGACTCAATCTGGATGCCTACAGTCCCAGGTCTCCAGTGCCTGTCAAAAAAGATCTTTGGCTTATAGCGACCTTAACCAGTTGAGGTGAAAGCTCCCCAATTTGCCTGGTATAGTAAAATAATTTCCTTAGTGAATGTCCTTTAACCCCTAGAAAGATTCAGAATCTAATATAGAGATGAAATAAATCAACATTATTATTGTTAATTTTCAGTTACAGTTAGGAATAACCTATTCTTATTTAATGCTCAGTGTCTATAATATTTAAAACAATCACCATGGGACTTTGCTGGTGGCACAATGGTTAAGAATCTGCCTGCCAATGTAAGGGACATGGGTTTGAGCCCTGGTACAGGAAGATTCCACATGTCGTGGAGCAACTAAGGCCGTGCGCCACAACTACTAAGCCTGTGCTCTAGAGCCCATGAGCCACAACTACTGAGCCCACGTGCCATAACTACTGAAGCCTGCGTGCCTAGAGCCCATGCTCCACAATAAGAGAAGCCACTGCAATGAGAAGCCCGCGCACCGCAACAAAGAGTAGCCCCGGGCCTCCCTGGTGGCGCAGTGGTTGGGAGTCCGCCTGCCGATGCAGGGGACACGGGTTCGTGCCCCGATCCCGGAGGATCCCACATGCCGCGGAGCGGCTGGGCCCGCGAGCCATGGCCACGGGGCCTGTGTGTCCGGAGCCTGTGCTCCGCAACGGGAGAGGCCACGGCAGTGAGAGGCCCGCGCACAGCAAAAAAAAAAAAAAAAAAAAAAAAAGAGTAGCCCCCACTCGCCACAACTAGAGAGAGCCTGCACGCAGCAACAAAGACCCAACGCAGCCAAAAATAAATAAATAAATAAATAAATTTTTAAAAAAACTATCACCATGTTAAAGAACATGACAGATTAGTTTTCTGATTCCAATTTAAACTGTGTAATTGAGTAACTGATCTTGAGGGTTTTTTGTTGAAAATGTTAAGAATTTTATGAAAGTTGTAAATAATACTGTTTAAGATAAATTAAAACAAATACAGAAAATCATAAATTATCAGGTTTATTAAAGTTACATATGTAAAAACTTGGAAATGTTTCACTTGTCAGGTCAAGCAAACTGAACTGCTTAAAACAGAAAAGTAAATACATTAAGTTTATAAATGCAATCTGAAGTGCTAGAAGAAATTTAACAGTTGTAAATGAGGCTGACTGGGATTAAAGTCTGACCAATCCAAGTTAAATAAACCAATATTAATCAAAGGACCCTAAGCCACCTTGAGAACAATCTATCAAAACTGACTGTTTTGGGCCTCCCTGGTGGCGCAAGTGGTTAAGAGTCCGCCTGCCAATGCAGGGGATACGGGTTCGTGCCCCGGTCCGGGAAGATCCCATATGCCGCGGAGCGGCTGGGCCCGTGAGCCATGGCCGCTGGGCCTGCGCATCCGGAGCCTGTGCTCCGCAACAGGAGAGGCCACAACAGTGAGAGGCCTGCATACCGCAAAAAGAAAAAAAAAAAAAAAAAAAACTGACTGTTTTAATAAAAGATTTAGTAAGTGTGCAACTAAATTTAAAGGCTTACCCACTCCCAAACTAAGACTATACAAAGGCCTGCATACAAATGTTCATAGCACCATTATCCATCATAGCTTAAAATTAGAACCCAAACAACCAGCAACTCGTAAATGGATAAAACAAATTGTGCTATATTCATAGACTGGAATACAACTCAACAATAAAAAGAAACAAACTACTGATACACATAACATAGATGAATCTCAAACAAATTATGCTAAGTGCAAGAAGTAAAACACAAAAGGCTACAGACTGTATGGTTCCACTGATATGAAATTCTAGAAAAGCAAAATCATAGTGACAGAAAGCAGATCTGTGGTTGCCTAGGGCCAGGTCAAGGGAAGGGACTGACTATAAAGGGCAAAAGGAAACTCTTTAGGATGATGTATCTTGATTATGGTGGAGGTTACACAACTATATGGTCAGCAAAAATAATCAAACTGAACACTTAAAATGAGTGAATTCTATTGTATTATACTTCAATAAAGCTAAAAAAATAAACACATTAAAACATAAAGGTTTATAAAAATAAGCTTTGAAATTTGAAAATAAAATTTAAAATTAATTTTCAACCCCAAGTAGCCATAAATTGTCTTCTCTCTGTATATAGATTGCCTCCAAGGGCACACAGAAACACAAAAAAATCCCTCAACTACCACGAAATGTAGGTCATTATCTCATTTTGTCTATCTTCCAAGTTTCCTCTAATATACCATTACTCGTAATTTTTAATTCATAAAAACTTTAAAGGCCTAAAACACCATTAGAAAGCCACTGATCTCTGGGGCTTCCCTGGTGGCACAGTGGTTAAGAATCTGCCTGCCAATGCAGGGGACACAGGTTCGAGCCCTGGTCCGGGAAGATCCCACATGCCGCGGAGCAACTAAGCCCGTGCGCCACAACTACTGAGCCCGCATGCCTAGAGCCCATGCTCCACAACAAGAGAAGCCACCGCAATGAGAAGCTTGTGCACTGCAACGAAGAGTAGCCTTTGCTCGCCGCAACTAGAGAAAGCCCGCACGCAGCAACAAAGATCCAACGCAGCCCAAAATAAAAATAAATAAAAAATAAATAACTTTATTTAAAAAAAAAGCCACTGGTCTCTTAACTGTTTACTATTCTCTCCATTTCACCCTCCCAATTGAATCTAGACAGCTCCTTAAAGTGGGCAGCATGATACACTCCATAAGAGCAATATGTCAGCTGACAGACAGTAAGAGGGTAACTCATAAAAAGTGAAAAAGTTAAGATTCCTACATACCAAAAGGATACCTTTCTGAATTTTTCCTTTGCCTAACTGAGCTGATGACAACAGAAACAACAGAGAAAAAGTCAGAAATGAAGATGTGCAGCTACTGTTAAAACAAGGAAAAAACACTGAGAAATTGGGAATACTTAAGGAAGAAAGAAATTTGTTCCTTAAATCTAAAAAGTTGACCACAAATGTCAATACTGTGAGCTAGATATTGGTTTGCCCTCAGAATATTTTCAAATGTAGTATAAAATAACAAGCTATAGTATGATAATATAAGAAGCTATCTGTACATATAATATGCAGACACATATATTAGGTAAGTCTTCAAATGTCAGAGTGATAGTACAGCCTGTCTAAGGTACTCTGCTCTCATCCTATTTTATCTCCTTCCACACCATCCATCCAGGGTACCCCAAATGCCTATTTGCTATTCCAGGTCTGGGACCGCTTCTCCGTCAAGCATCGACCATCATAATATTCAATCCTGCTATTAACAAAAGGCAAATGGTTTGCTAATATTCTAGTTTCCCAAATGTCCAAAGAAAGACAACCACCAGGTGTTATAGTTACAGACCAAAACATTGTAAAAGACATCAAGTTTTCACCTGCAGTATCAAAAAGTCCAAGAGTATAAGGCTCTCCACCAATCATAACTGTGACTGCATAGTTGTCAAAAACCTAAAACATAAAAATATGACATAGTTAGTGTGCAAGGGGATGGTCAAAACAGGACAGGACAACTCTTAAGCTAAGACAATGTTTCCTTCCCAAGACTCAACCACCTCTTAGTGCATCTTTCTTTTATGACCAACCTTGCCAACTAAGCCCTTGCATGACCTAATAGTTCTTGAAAACAGTGGCAGGAGATGTATTCTGGGATGTCTGCTCTACCGCGGCAGCTTGGATAAAAACCCACAGAAGGCTCAGAGGTGTCACAGGAGCAGAGTCCCCTGGCTATACAAAGTGATCCTATTCAAGTTTGAAACTTTTGAGACAGTAGTTTAACGTTTACCTCAATTTTCAACCTGATTTCTAAGAGACTATTTCTTCAGAGACCATTTCCTTTTAATCTAGTATTAAAATCTCCTAGATCCATGATAATCTTTTTCCTTTCAGGGTTGAAGGCAGGAGCAGCCTTGTTGCAAACATTCCCATTAGAGAGAAATGTAGGTTCCCTCAAGGTACTCAAGGAAAGCGTCTAAGAGACGGCTGGCAGATTTTTTGTTGGGACTTCATGAATAAAACTCATGTTATTGGGTACAAATCACATGACCTAAGGTATCGTCTTTGAACTGGGTATACTTAAGGACAGTATATAGGTAGGGGTGTGTGTGTGTGTTTATGTACACTTAAGGATCGTGAATAGGGTACACTATTTGTAAACAGACTGTAAAACCCATTAACAAACTTAGTATATACTAATATTGGTTGTACTAAGTTATTTGTGAAAATGGGAGCTAACAGTGCTAAATGAAAAAAGACCCAACACTAATTCATGGACTCCTCTGAATTAATTTACAATTGAAAAGCAAGGCTTTGCAACCCGGAGAAGGATGTTACGTTTTAACATCAGCTCTGTTTAACACTAATTTTCTGGTTCACGTTTTAGTGGGTTGTTGGGAGCTTGTTTAAATGTAAGCAAGAGTGGACTGGAAGCAAGGGCTTTGGGGGAGGTGGTAGTTAAAGGAAAGTCAGTTCTTGACAACAAGAACAAGGAAGTGTAAAGAATGTGGTTAAGCTCTCAAACCATTCAGGTTATTTTCTTAAGTCATACCTAACCCTTTTCCAGAGATCCATATACAAACACATACATAAAGCACCCATAAGCCCTCCTTAAATAGAATGCCTAGACTCAGAAACCATGTTTACAAGAAAACAACTTTAAATGGAGACTGAAACACAAACAATCTGACAGTTGCCCTCACTCAAGATCCACAAAATCGATGTATCTCTAAAAGTCCCCTAAAAGTCCCTTTCAACCTCAGAACTTTTCACTTACGAATGTCCCCAAATGGGCCAACTCAAAAATACGATTTTGTATTTTAAAATATGATTTATCCCCCTCAAAGAAACCTTATTTTTCTTCCAATAGCCTGGGCCTACTTCAATCACTTTATATGCCCTGGGACATTATAGACTTTCAATTACAATTAAACATAATCACCAAGGCTTTAACCTGTCACCCTCTTAAAAATGCTCTCATCTCTGAAGATTAACCTAAAATAATGATACACTTTCTTCCTTTTCACTTCCAAACAATACTAGTCCCATATTAATCATACACAGGTGCTTCATAACCCACCCCTACAAGAGCTCACTTCACAGAGGTGGTTACTGCCAGGCCAGGCCAACCCTAGCTCCTCTCTCACCACAGAACAGACATCTATGTTTAATATAATTACACGACTGGACTGGTCAACCAACCTGGGACAAACACTGGATCCCCAAACACATTCACAATGAGTGTTACTCTAAATAACTGTCTCTGTCTCTCTCTCACTGCAGTATCTTTGTTATTCCCATTTTCCCTCTACTCTTCCAAGGAGCTGATAAAAAGCATTTGTGGGACAGCATCCCCAAAGGCTTCTTCTGTTGATGTACTCATAAGAAAAACAGGTCTTCTGCGCCTCTAAAAACCAGTCTGGAGCTCCATTACTGCTAGGACAACAGCTCCATAAGCTTTCCTTCTATTCCCTAAGGAGAATAAGTGGAGACACATACTACTTTTCCTGAAGTTACAAGACCCCCAAAATCATCCCAGAAGACCTCCAAGCACTGAGTAATCATTGGCCAAGATATCAAAAAAAATCACCTCATTCCAAAATGTAGGGCATACTTCTCCAAACTGAGACCACCACTCTTTAGAATCTTGTCTATTGGAGTTTTGCCTCCCAGCACTTCTTGCAAACCCTTGTATCACCCCTTCTGACTTTCCACTGATTTTTCAGCTGTTTAATTTTAAGGTGTATATAATTTACCCATGAGAAGTCAAGATCTTTAAAAACAGGAAACAAAGGCAGACAACAGAACAATTTCAGTACACAGAGAAAGTTTTCAAAAGGATATCAAATTATAATATATTTCACTAATAGATGGAAGCTTTATACTTACAGTCGGTACATACTCAGATGGAAATTTGTTTGTTGTGTAGGATATCAGGAGACATGTTTTACCAACGGCACCATCGCCCACAACAACGCACTTAATTGTCTGCATTGCTGAAACAGTTTTGTATCCACTTTAAATATTTCAAATTTGATGATGACCTACAAAAGGATTAAAGATATTTCTGTTAATTATTTGTACTTATACGTGTGTTTTTTTTCCTTCAATTAGCAACAGGCTCTCTCATTCAGAGCAATAACAGAACCAGCAACCCAACTACTAGGGCTAAAAGAACCTAAAAAGAGAAATAGTGACTCACAAATAAGAGTCAATTTTCTAAGTTTCTGATCCTTGCCTGTTTTCTTTTTTTTTTATTAATTAATTTACTTATTTATTTATTTATTTTTGGCTGTGTTGGGTCTTCGTTTCTGTGCGAGGGCTTTCTCCAGTTGGGGCAAGCGGGGGCCACTCTTCATCGTGGTGTGCGGGCCTCTCACTATCACGGCTTCTCTTGTTGCAGAGCACAGGCTCCAGACGCCCAGGCTCAGTAGTTGTGGCTCACGGGCCTAGTTGCTCCGTGGCATGTGGGATCTTCCCAGACCAGGGCTCGAACCCGTGTCCCCTGCATTGGCAGGCAGACTCTCAACCACTGCGCCACCAGGGAAGCCCAGCTGTTTTCGACTTAAGTGTTTTTTAAAAAATCAAAAGTAGCATAAAGATCAGCATGTCTTTTTATAATGAAAGAGAAGAGGCTATTTCAAAATGAATCCCACATACTATGTCAAGTGTTACTTTGTGCAACTTTTCCTTCAGTTGTACATGCCCACACATGTGTGTGTACAGGTATATGTGTACTAGACTGCAATACAAAGACCACTGCTTCAAAGAATGGTCCATTTACCCAACCTCAGAGCTACAGTTACTCAGGCTATAACCAATAAGCAGCAGAGCACCACCACCTCCCGTCTAATAGAGGAGCAACATGAGGGACGGGACAAAGATCAGGGTGATCCCTGGTCTCAGTAGCTCTTTTAGCACCAAGTTGCCTAGTTACTAATTCAATATTCATGGCATGAAGAGGTCAAAACCTAGATTTTCATAATGAAAAAGTCAGATCACTCTAAAGCATTCTAACTTACAAAAAGATACAATTACTTTAGCTTCTCTTACTGTACTCCTTCATTCTAAGAAGCTATTGATTACAAATGCACCAAGGATTTATTACATTTCATCAATTCTGAATGCTTGTTTTTACACTTAAACATTTCTAAAATCAGAACATATCTTTACCGAAGGTTCCTTACCCTTATTACCAGCCACTTTCCCCCCACATTTTGACATCTACGAAATTGGGATATATGACATCTTAGAGTCAATGAAAAATTATAACAGTTTTTCTGGAAGAATAAAGAAGAAACACCACACCCTCTATACCTACATTTTAAGATAAAATCCTTTCTCGATTATAATTCTGAAGGGATTACAATTTCTTGTTAGCTAAAGCTGCCAGCTTATTAAACATAAAAATGTCACAGAACCATCTAACTGTGGATTGGATGCCAGGCCTATATGCTCGTACAGTAACCTTCACAACTCTTAATCATGACTTTTAAGTCTGTTAACATCTCTGTATCGGGGCTTCCCTGGAAGAGTGGTTAAGAATCCGCCTGCCAATGCAGGGGACATGGGTTCAAGCCCTGGTCTAGGAAGATCCTACATGCCGCGGAGCAGCTGGGCCCGTGAGCCATGGCCGCTGAGCCTGCGCGTCTGGAGCCTGTGCTCCGCAATGGGAGAGGCCACAACAGTGAGAGGCCCGTGTACCGCAAAAAAAAAAAAGAAAAGAAAAGAAAAGAAAAAAAAGATCTCTGTATATACAAGTGAGTAACCTACAGGAAATATACATTCTCCTGTTCCTCATCAAAACCATCTTGACTACATTTTCCCTGTAATGCACTAGAGGAGCACTCATACTAGGTTAAGGATCTTAATCCCTAAACTAAATCAAATTACCTATCAAAATAATCACACTAAACCAAGTACTAAATTAATTCTAGAGAATTATTCTAGAAGAATATCTTTTACTTAATAATAAAAGAAGAGAAAACAGGAATAGCTGTCTTCTCATGGTTCCTCAGTCCACCTCTGAAAAACAGGATAACATTCTGCTAAAAAAACAAGGTCTTCTGTAAAATTTCTTTCCAATTCAGAGTGAAGAAAAGAAAAGTAAGCAGAGAGAGTTCTGATCATCCTACAGAATATTTTCCAGGTGCCTAAAAATCAGTTTCAAGTTCAGTTCCTGTATCTTGTATTTCTCATGACCATTATTATGGGGCAATTTTTTTTACAAAGAGTTTAATCACAAACACTGGACAGAAAGTAAGGTTTGATCACTGTGGCAGACACTGCTAGCAGTCTGCCAATTCTTCCTCTCTTCTTTAGTAACAGAATTTTACTGAAGCATAATGGCTCTTAGTAAAGACTACATTTCCTAAATTCTTTTGCAGCTAGATGTGACCAAGTTCTGGCAAATGGGAATGGAAGCGAGGGATGCAATTTTCAAGACTAGCCTTAAAAACAAGGGGAATAGTTTCTCCTATCCCGGCCTTTAGGCTGGAATGCAGACATGATAATGGAAACTGAAGCAGTCACAATGAACCAGAAGACAGAAATTACATGCTAAGGATGAGTAACACAATAGGAAGGGCCAGCCCTGTATTGCCTTCCAAGACTTTTACATGAGAAAGAAACTTCTCTTTCATTAAGCCCCTATTATTTTGGACTTCTCTATTACAGCAGCAGAACTGAATCCTAATTACTATATTTCACGGATGCTAAGAAGGCAACAATTTTTAAAATACGTCCTAAATTTAGACGTGTTAAATGTAAGAGAAAGTCTTAGAATCAATAAAATTATAATAATATTTGGATTTATCAAGTAACTTTACAGTAAACTTGACCACTTTTGAGACTTTGTCTTAAAAACACCTAAAATAGGGCTTCCCTGGTGGCGCAGTGGTTGAGAATCTGCCTGCCAATGCAGGGGACACGGGTTCAAGCCCTGGTCTGGGAAGATCCCACATGCCGCGGAGCAACTAGCCCCGTGAGCCACAATTACTGAGCCTGCGCGTCTGGAGCCTGTGCTCCGCAACAAGAAAGGCCGCGATAACGAGAGGCCCGCGTACCGCGATGAGGAGTGGCCCCCACTTGCCACAACTAGAGAAAGCCCTTGCACAGAAACGAAGAGCCAACACAGCCATAAATAAACAAACAAACAAATAAATAAAAAGAGTTTGTTAAAAAAAAAAAAAAAAAAAAACACCTAAAATAAATGCTATTATTAAATTTTAACTGTGGTTAAAATCAATTGTCATCCCTAAATATGAAGATCCTTATCTTCAGTCGACCTATGGTATTCACTTTTAAGACTTACAACCCGGGGCTTCCCTGGTGGCGCAGTGGTTGAGAGTCCTCCTGCCGATGCAGGGGACACTGGTTCGTGCCCCGGTCCGGGAAGATCCCACATGCCGCGGAGCGGCTGAGCCTGTGGGCCATGGCTGCTGGGCCTGTGCGTCCGGAGCCTGTGCTCCGCAATGGGAGAGGCCACAACAGTGAGAGGCCCAAGTACCACAAAAAAAAAAAAAAAAGACTTATAACCCATACTACCTAGCAAATACAAAATCATCAGGCCATTTATAAACTTGAAACTTCTAGTGAAGGAAGAGCTACCATTTCCTGAAAGTTTCATTAAAATTCTCTAGGAAATAAGGAAGAAGAAATTGAAAACAAAAAGTTTCCATGATTAAAGACATGAATATGACTGCCACATGGTTAAGTCACAACTATCACAAGCTGTATTGAATGTTACAATATTGTTCTGTTTTATGTTTTGGTTTTTTGGCCGTGAGGCACGTGGGATCTTAGCTCCCCGACCAGGGATCAAATCTACACCCCTTGCATTGGAAGGCGAAGTCTTAACCACTGGACCGCCAAGGAAGTCCCAAAATATCTCTGCATTCTTAAGAGCAAAATCAAAAAATTAAATGCCGAACTTTCTGAGGAAGATCTTTAAGCTTTTCCAATGAAAGATAATGGGTGACTAGAACTCTTGTGAGAGAAATGTGGTCCGCAAACAGTTTGGCAAGATCACTAACATTTCTACTTTGAGAACTTTTAGAAGTCTGGATCTTTTCCGAGCAGGAGAAACAGCCCCCAAGCCAATCAGGCCCTTCTTGCATGTCCTGCTTAGTAAAGCTGGGAAGAATTTCCGAACTACAGAAACAAAATACATAACAATAATAATTTTCCTAACTCTGAAGTCAGGAAAACCCTGGGTTTTAACCTCTGCTCAGCACTTACTAGTGACCTAGGCAAGTTTTTTAATCTCTTTTTGCCTCAATTTTCTCATTTGTAAAACAGAACTAATTATAATTTACACCAACACCTTGCAAAGTTAAAAAGACTAATATAAAAGGACCTGACTCTTAGCACATACTGAATATACATGAATTCCTCTACCAACTGTGCCAGTTAAGTCAACCCCATCATACCTATTTTTGTCCAGAGGATCAAAACTTGCACTGCACTTTCTTCTCTCTTTGGTGGACTATTACCTAATCAAAACTTCTCACACTTTGCACAAAGCAGGTGCACCAAAAACATAGGCTAAAATGAACTGAATATATTTGCTGCTATTTAGCTAATGACACAAAAAACAAGAAATCCACCCAAATATTCCTTCTTCACTTGAAGACTCCCATATTATTTTTTCCTGTATTTCCTGCATTTCCCTGTATTTACAGAGCAGTCCCTAAAACCAAGCTACTTAACAGGTGTTAACAATATAATTTAGGTATTGGAATAGACCCTATCACTATCTTTAAACACCAAATTAAATGCTTTTTTAGTTTATTAATTATCACTGCCTACATGCAAACTAATGAAATTCTGACAGTTGTTAACCTAAAACAATAAAACAGCCAGTTATTTTACCTTCTCCCTACTGGAGATACAAAGGTGCTTCTCAGGTCTACAACTAAAGTCTAGTGGTAGGGTGTGAGAGCTCCCCCTTCTGGTCACCTGACTCCATCTTAAATGAGGTTTCTGTTTATTAATGTTCACATTGTTATTGATAATATTTTTATAATCTCTTTTTCCTGTTAGGCTTGAATTCAGCCTCTAGATCAGCAATTCCAAAACTATCACTTCGGACAACCAGAGTCAGAATTACCTGAAATGAGTTTGTTAACCATTCAGATTCCTGGGCCCTCACCCCAAATCTAATAGATCAGAGCGCAACACTTCCTATGAAATTCTAATGCACAGTGAAGTTTGAGAACTACTGCCCTATACGATAACACGATTAAAAATACCAGTAACAAAAGAATCTAAACTAAGATAAACACTACTGACATTAAGGTCACCTAGAAGTGAGTTTCTTAAAAGTAGAATCCAAATTATCACTGTGAATTATCTGTATCAACCAGGCACTTTACATATTTAGTAATGAAAAACTCATGTTGTATACTGAGAGATCACGAACCAAGATACTTCAGAGGTGCTTTAAAACTGGTTCAACCCAAGTGTTCTCAAATAATAGTGCCAGTGGCAATATTTATATAGCACTTACTATACGCCACATACTGTTCTAAACATATTACACATATTCATACATTTTGTCCTCTCAACTCTGAGATATGTACTATACTGTCCCCATTTCACAGGTAAGAAAAGTAGGGCTCAGCGAAGTTAAGCAACTAGACCAAGATTACTGAGCCCATAAATGGCAGAACTGGAATTTAAACCCAAACAGTCTGTCAAGGCTCTGCTCCAAAACTATACTATGCTACTTTCTCCTAAGAAGTGACATTAATCAAAACAAATATGATCACTACAAATGGAGTGGCAAGTATATACCTATGACAGTTGCCAGACTGGGAAGAGGAAGGCAGAGGAAGAAGAAACAGGGGTTAAGTTCATTTCCTATTTCTTCACCCTGCAGACAACCACTCAATCTTATTGGGGAGAAGGGAAGCGAGAAGAGAGAATTTTTAAGATAGAGTTCACTCTTCCCCTTTCTATCTATATACCCACAAATCTTCCATTTCTTATGCTTCCTCAACTGACAGTTCAGCAATCTATCAGAAACTGGTTGTGGATCCCCAGTTAAGAGCACTGGTTCAGGAGTCAGACTGGCTCTACCACTCTAGCTATGTGACCTTAGGCAAGCTATATAACTGCTCACTTTTCCCTTATCTCAAAAATGAAAATAGTAATACTTTTCTTATAGGGTAAGTTGACTGAATAAGATAATATATGTAAGGAATTCAAAACAGTGCCTGGCCTCTGGTAAATGCTTAGTAAATGTTTGCACCTACTCTTAAATGAGTAAAGGCATTTTTATAGTACTCATTGTCTTTACTACAAATGTAGTCAAATTTAGAGCTAGCACTACAAAGGTGTTCATTTCAGAGTCAAGTTCCAATTTAATTAGGATTATTCTGCAAAGCATTTGACATGTATTATTAATAATTTCATGTACTGAAATGTCACCAGATGACCCACAGATGGGGAGGGAGTAAGGGGCCAGGGGAGAGACTGTTCTTGCAATATATACAATGCCAGCTTCAACAACATGGAGGAAACTAAGCCAGACATATTTGAAAATCCTTATGTTAACTTCCTATTTAAACAACGTCAAATCACTATAACAGCAAAGAGGCTGTGTAGTACCAATGTACCATTCTGCTATCCAGAGTGGCTAGAAAAGTTATTCTGCACCAATAACTAAGCACTATTTCTTTTTAACAATGAAGTTCATTTCTACCAGAACTTGGAATTGGTTGGTGTTGAGCAACTTAAGGCATAAAAAATGATTCTGCCAATCATAAGGAAGATAAATTGTGAAATAAGGTGGATCTTCCACATTCCTTCCCAATACCTATCACTCCTCCTGACAGCCACACCAAAACCGTTATCTCCTATGTTCTTAAATGCTTTGGAGGTCCAAATTACCCTTTGAGAATCTCAAAACTAAAGCCCCTTTAGTTTTCTGGGGTTCTTGAGCTCTGGATTTAAAGAGGCTATGGAACTCTTAGTATCATTATTATTATTGGCTGGATGCCAACTAAACTCCACCAAACAATGCAATCCCTGAGGAAAAGGATTTGTATGTGGGGAAGGGAAAACGCTCCCAGCTACAGATGCCCTATCTTCCCATGCCCCACAGTTCATTCTAGGCACAAGGCACAAAGAGCGTATGAAAAGATTTGGGGGTTAGGTATTTGCTAATAAGCTTGTTTGCAAAAAATGTATATTCTCAGACTCTTATATCCCTTATAAAAAGATGTCAAATATTAACAGTAAACAGTGTGAATAAAAGCCCCATCCAATTTTTGGTATTCACTGTGCTGAAAGTAAGTGTTTGGTCTTTGTCCAGGATTCCTGTCACAGAGCTCCTAAAACCCTTGGAATTCCCCTAAATGGTGGCAGTACCTTTTGTCATTCATAATGAGCCCCTTCCTAATAATGACTTAGGATGGGGCCTCTGGATAGCCTTGGGATAGGACTGCTCACCAGAAAGACCAAGTGATGAGAGCGTTAGAACTTTCAGCCCTACCTGCCAACCTCAGGAAGAGAGGACAGGGAGGGCAGCACTGGAGATTGAGCTCTGTGAAAACTGGTGAACAAGAAGATTTAGAGAGCTTCCAAGTTAGTCAACACATCGTGCTGGAGAGCGCCTGCCTAGGGAGGACACGTACCCCATACCCCAAATTTGCCATCAGCCAGGCAGAAGGGTGGATAGCCTGGGTACCCCATCTGCAGCTGGTGCCTGAAATGGAGGCAGTTTTGTGGGGCTGAGCCCTTAAGCTGTGGGGTCTACACTAACTCTGAGAGTTAGTGTTACAATGGAATTGACAGAAGTGATGTCGGAAAAAGACACTACATTCACACCAACACAAAATACACTCAAAGTAATGCTCTTTTCATTTGAAACACATTTCCCCCTGAAGTAATCCATTTTCATACTTAGGATACAGGAAAGAGATATGGAGAATCAAGAGAGTAACAACCCTGAATAACAAGCCTTCCTTAGCTATCCAATGAAACAGCTGGTCTGGTTAAAGGATTAAACAGAATAAATAAAATCGGCACCACTTGGCTCTCCTATCAAATCCAGTCACTTTAGTGAATATGGTTTATATAACCTTTTGCTGTCATTACACCTCCACCATAGTTACCTTTCTCCCCCAAAACAAGCAATACACTGTAAGAAGAATGTTTTTAAACCTTGAAATAAACATTTAGCTTCAAAAAAATTTATGAGAGGGGCTTCCCTGGTGGCGCAGTGGTTGAGAGTCCGCCTGCCGATGCAGGGGACACGGGTTCGTGCCCCAGTCTGGGAAGGTCCCACATGCCACAGAGCGGCTGGGCCCGTGAGCCATGGCCGCTGAACCTATGCATGGAGCCTGTGCTCCACAACGGGAGAGGCCACAGCAATGAGAGGCCCACGTACCGCAAAATAAATAAATAAATAAATAAATATAAAATAAAGAATAAGATTTTTTTTTCAGAATTGGAATATCCCTTAATGAACTAACTAAATCCCATCATTTTGCAGATATTCTGGTCTAAATGCAAAGGACTTACCCCTATGCCCGATAGTTAATACTCATGTATCCTGACATTCTTTCCCAACTCTTCAGAATTCAGGCAAATACAGAACAAGCTACATAAAGACAGTTCTTTTTGAACTTCATAATTTGTTTTCAGAGTCCTCAGTAAATAGGAAATAATCTTAGAAAACTTTGGCATTCATTCCACCTGCCAATGCAGGGGACAAGGCTTCGCTCCCTGGTCCGGGAAGATCCCACATGCCGCGGAGCAACAAAGCCCGTACACCACAACTACTGAACCTGTGCTCTAGAGTCCGCGAGCCACAACTACTGAAGCCCGCATGCCACAACTACTGAAGCCCGCACACCTAGAGCCCATGCTCCCCAACAAGAGAAGCCACCGCAATGAGAAGCCCGCACACCGCAACAAAGAGCAGCCCCCGCTCACCACAACTAGAGAACGCCCGCACGCAGCAACGAAGACCAAACGCAGCCAAAAATAAATAAATAAATAAATTTATTTTTTTAAAAAGTCAAAGCAATTCAACTACTGTTCAAACTTATTTGCCCTAATAAAAATCCAAAAGAAGCTTAATATAATCAAGTAGTTTGCCTCCGTTTTGAATAATAAATGTATGCATTCCAATTGGAAAAATAAGTAAGTTAAAATTGGAATTCTATAAAATAACTTTCAATTATTAAAAAGTAGACAACTCTGTGTTGGAAGAGACAGTCCCCCATAGGTCTCTTGTGGTCCTACCCATCTTGCTAGGTATGCGAAAAATGCCAAGGCCCTTACCACTCTACCCAGGCCATGGCATAGGGTTGTGTTTGCAGCAAACAACCTTGAAGGATACAGTAATGTCTCCCTCTGGGACAAAGAGCAGGGTTGCCTTCTGCGTGCTATTAAATAGTAGGTTCCCCAAGCTCGGTGTTCCTCAGCTATTACACAAACCCACTGCATCTCCCACATGGAAGTCTTAGGGATAAGGGGAAGCAGCACACAACACACTCATCTCCTGCTGCTGGCTGTGGCTTAATTAAATTCTTTGTCTCTGACCCTAGAGTCTCATGTCTTCTGCCAGCAGCCATAAAACAATATCAGGCTAACATATTAGCTTGTAAGGAGAGTAAAATAAAATCCCCAACACTGTTTACTTAATTGACTGAGCTTTGTGAAACATAATGATTTTGTTGTCAATTTAAGTTGTATAAGTAAATAATAGAGCAATTAGATGGTTTCTTAGAATAATTATTAGAGTAGAGGCTAGGTGAGAACACCAGGTCTCAAATATTTCATTCATTACCCAGAAGTTTCCTTTATAGAAAATCCTCCTGAAATAATTAACATTTTTTTGCGCCTTGTCCTCCTCACTCAAGCCAGCACATGTTCCCTAGGAGCTGACTGGCTGTTTTAATTGTTTATGTTCCATCTTCTAGGTGTCTGTTCTAACAGGAAGAAATTAGTGAAGGCCAGAATCCTATCATCAAGAAAGGTGGTAGGGACTTCCCTGGTGGCACAGTGGATCCTCCTGCCAGTGAGACACAGGTTTGATCCCTGGTCCGGGAATATCCCACATGCCGAGGAGCAACTAAGCCCGTGCGCCACAGCTACTGAGCCTATGTGCCACAACTACTGAAGCCTGAGCACCTAGAGCCCATGCTCCGCAACAAGAGAAGCCACCACAGTGAGAAGCCCGCACACCACAACAAAGAGTAGCCCCCGCTCACCACAACTAGAGAAAGCCTGCACACAGCAACGAAGACCCAATGCAGCCAAAAATATTAATTTTTTAAAAAGGTGGTGGTAAAAAGGTGGTAAAATAAAAATAAGAAATTAAGTATTCACTGATTTTGCTTTAAATAAGGCTAATAAAATTTTTAACTTTTCAAAAACCAAACCTTATTTTGTTCTCTCCTATCCTTAAATAGCTGTAAGCTTATTTTCCCCCAAAATTCCACTTACTCACCTCTAGAATTAAGTCATTATAGAAAGTTAAAGGACAAAGTCTCCCTGGTACATGTCCAAGAGCCCTGTTGCTGATTTTTTGTTGATTTTTTTAACGTGAGACTGGCAAATATATGCAAAATTGGTAGATATTTCACCAAAATATAGTCAAAGAAATCAGGGAAGTAAACTTGGGCAGAATGTAAGTGATAACACTACTGCAGCCTTTGCTTTTTGGGAAAGATACTGGGTTTTTCTCCCCTCCCCTAAATGTACTTTCCAGATGTTTCATCAAACGAAAGTATCTTTGGGCAAAAACATCTCAAATTCTTCATGTATCTCTCTCCCACAAAATGGTTGCAAAATTCCTAATATCTCCAGCTGCCAATTAAATACATTAACATATGCAAAGTGATGAAAGGCAAACATTAGGCACTCATTAAAGCAATTATTCAATTCTTCCATTTTCTGCCACTTGTGAAAGAAACTGATAAATACTATGAAACCACAACCTACATGAAAGAGTAGAGAAGCGGGTGTCAAATTAAGGTTCTATGGGTCCTTGAGATGACAAAAATGAAGCAACTGTCAGGGAAAAAAGTGCTGACAGTAGCACGTATAAAATGAAAGATTATGATTCTATGTGGTAAAAGATGTTTTCAGCAGGGCTAGAAGTTTGCTGTGTCAGCTTCATTTCTGAAAATGACTTCATTCCGAAATGTCTGATCCAATAAGAACGTGAGTCCTTATTTTTACTACCATGCTGAGTTTTCCTTCTTCAAATTGGCAAAAACTAAGGGACGCTAGCCAAAGTAATCATTTTATATTGTCTTTGTGACCAAAAAAAATGTTAGTCCAATGAGTAAATATCTACATAAGCTATATAACTTTTGAATGTAATATTTCAAAACAATTTGGAAAAACTGAAGAGTATGCAATAATGTATAAGAGTACTAAGTATCTGATTAGAAGAGAATGGATATTACAATAAGATTTTCCCTCAAAATATTCAAGACTCGTAGATTTATTCATTCAGTCAACAAACCTTTATTAGGCACCTAGTAAGTGCCAAGCATTGTCCTATACATAGCCATATCCCCCTCTGCCTGGAACAAAGCTCATGTCCTCTTGGGGCAACAATCCAAAGTGGCATATACAGACAGTAACCAAATAAGCATCACCTCCCGCCCATATTCTTCCTTAATAGTATTACTCATACTGACACCTTATATGCAATTTTCCCATTCTGGTCTCTTAATTAAGGGCAACATAATTCTGTTCTCTTAAGAAAGGGCAAGGGCTTCCCTGGTGGCGCAGTGGTTGAGAGTCCACCTGCCGATGCAGGGGACACGGGTTCGTGCCCTGGTCCGGGAAGATCCCACATGCTGCGGAGCGGCTAGGCCCGTGAGCCATGGCCACTGAGCCTGCACGTCCGGAGGCTGTGCTCCGCAACAGGAGAAGCCACAACAGTGAGAGGACCACGTACCGCAAAAAAAAAAAAAAAAAAAAAAGAGAGAGAGAGAGAAAGGGCAAGGAGATTTTAAAACACACTCAAACCTCCCCTCAGTTTCCTGCAAAAGACCAGATAACAAAAGATAGAGCATTTCACACATCCCAAATCTCAAGTCTCAATCTGCCACAGCTCTGAGGTCTTGACAACCTGGGGAATAGGACTGAAATTGCACAACTAAGTATGCGTCTTACTTGGCCCACTTAATCAACTGCCAACTGTCTGACACTATTTAAATTATCCAATATGGTTTGGTGCTTATTTCAATGTCTATGCCTTTATCCACATCATATCATCTCTCCAAACCTTGGATGTCTAGCCTTAAACCCATCCTATTTCTATCCTAACTTACCACCCTCAAATCCCACCGTAACTGAAACACCTTCCCTAACTATTCCAGCTATTAAAAACTGCCCAAATGGGGATTTCCCTGGTGGTCCAGGGGAAAAGACTCCACATTCCCAATGCAGGGGGCCCACGTTCGATCCCTGGTCAGGGAAATAGATCCTGCACGCCGCAACTAAAAGCTCCCACGTGCCGCAGCTAAGACCCAGTGCAGCCAAATAAATAAATAAATATTTTTTTAAAAAAAGCCCAAATTCTCTGAACTTCCATAGCAAGACCCTTCTTAGCTCTTAAATCTCATATTTCATACTCTTATCCCCAACACTCTCCATGCTCTAGCCACACAAGTCTCATTATATTCCTCAAACATGCCGAGCCCTGTCCTGCCTGCAGGTCTTTATACGTGCCAAATATGCCTTCCCCTGCTCATAACGCTGTTGGCTTCTCATCCTTCAGATCTCAACTCAAATCGTCATCTCCTCAGAAAATTCTCCCCTAAACACACTATCCAGATTACTTATCCAGTCCCCTTCCCCCTTACTTCCATCATACTACCCTGTTTATTTCCTTTACAGTATGGTCATAATCTATAATTATCTTGTTTATGTTATATTGCAGTAAAGGAAGACAGATAAAAAATAAGGAAATCTCTGTGAAGGCAGGGACTCTGATGTATTCCCAGAACACAGATCAATACTGGACACCGTAGGTACTCTCTCAACAAATGTAAAACACAACTGAGCACTTAGTCATGTTGTTTTTTTTTTTTTTTTTTTTTTAAATATTTATTTTATTTATTTTTGGCTGCCTTGGGTCTTTGTTGCTGCTCACAGGCTTTCTCTAGTTGCGGTGAGTGGGGCCACTCTTCATTGTGGTGCGCAGGCTTCTCATTGCGGTGGCTTCTCTTGTTGTGGAGCACGGGCTCTAGACGCATGGGCTTCAGTAGTTGTGGCATGTGGGCTTCAGTAGTTGTGGCTCGCGGGCTCTAGAGCGCAGGCTCAGTAGTTGTGGCGCACGGGCCTAGCTGCTCCGCGGCATGTGGGATCTTCCCGGACTAGGGCTTGAACCTGTGTCCCCTGCATTGACAGGCGGATTCTTAAGCACTGCGCCACCAGGGAAGTCCCCAGTCATGTTGTTTTTATTCACATAAGTTTGTGTTTATTCTAAAAGATTTTAAGCTCTCAGAGAAAAAACTAGGCTTATACTTTATCATCTCCTTCCCAAGGCACTTAATATAGTACTGAGCAAGAAAAAAATCAAAATTTTTAATGTATGTGATCCCAGCAAGTTACTTCACTTCCATACCTTAATTTTCTCTACAATAACATCTGACTCACAAAACTGCTACAAAGAGAAACTAAGCAATGTATATAAAGGTATTAATTATCACCTGGCACAGAGTAAACACCTAATATGGCACCTTACTCTTATCCCCAATTAAAATTTGCAAAAACCACCAGGCCCTATGATAAAGATCAGAACCACTATTGTTAAATGAAAGCATCTAAATACTATAAATAAGAGGAAACTAAGAAAAATCCTTGCTTCTACTTGACAGAGTTATTTTCTAACTTGATCAATCCTTTCTAAAATCCCCTGGATCTGATCTCAAATAACAGTTTAAACTAAATGTCACATTTGTAGCAAGAGGATTTGGAATGTTACAGAAAGGGTTGTAACCCACCTTCACTTAAAGAAGAGACAAAATAACAATCACAGAACAAATATTTATCAAGTCTCTAATATGCCAAAGGAAGACAATATAGAGTAGGAGTCAAGCACAAAATCTTTCAATTCAAGTAGCCCTAATCTCACATCCTCATTCTTGTGTGACTTGGGGCAAGCTACTTAACCTCTTTCCAACACTCTGTTTCTCCATTTGTAAACCAGAAATAGTATTACCATCACAGGTTGTAAGAATTAACTGAGTTACTACTCTGTACAGCACTTAACACTCAAATATAAGCTCTTTTAATCATTGTGAAGTGATCAAGATAAACAGTCAATTCAGAATCTGATTATCTAAGCAATCTTCTGTAGGGGGTTGTGTTTATACTCCGTCCAAGTGCAAAGTGAAAGCCAATCATGAACCCCTGAAAACAAAATGTGGTTTTAGATCAGGACATAATATACAAGGCAAATTTTTGCTTTCAAAAATTATCAGAAACAATAAGAAACAAGGTTTCCATGTTTAGGCCAGTACCTACCAAAATTTAATATGTACATTCATTCTTTGATCTGGCAATTCCATTTCTAAGACTTTCTCCAAGTACGCAAAGAGGTAGACACAAGGATATTTACCAGAGCCTTGCTTGTAGGAGCAAAAGACAGAACTACTGACATGTCCACCAACAGGGGAATGGTAAAATAGGTTATAATACAAAGGAATATCATGCAACTATTTAAAAAGAATAAGCTACAGTGCCTGTTATGAACTAAACTGTGCCCACCCCCACCCCCTGCTACAAATTGATATGTTGAAGTGATAAACACCAGTAACTCAGAATATAAGTTAGAGATAGAGCTTTTAAAGAAGTAATTAAGGTAAAATGAGATCATATTGGTGGGCCCTAATCTAATATAACTTGGTGTCCTTATAAGGAAATTAGGACACAGACAAAGAGGGAAGACCAAGTGAATACACTAAAAGTCCACCATCTATAAACCAAGGAGAGAGGCCCTCAGAAGAAACTAACCCTGCCAACACCTTGATTTTAAACTTCCAGCTTTTAGAACTGTAAGGAAATAAATTTCTGTTGTTTAAATCACCCAGGCTATGGTACTTTGTTAGAGCAGCCCTAGCAAACAGTGCCAATACAGAGCCAATGTGCAAGATCTTCAAGATATATTTTTAAAAAGCAAAGTGCAGAAGAGTTGTGTATAACATGCCGATTTATGTATGTGAATTTTTTTATGGAGAGGAGATACACATATACTTACAGGTGCAGAGACTATGTACAAAGACACTTAAAGGTGCAGAGACAAAAACACATCTGCTAGACAAAAGTGACTGCTTCTGGGAGGAGCATAGGGTGTGTCTGGGATGGGATGGGTAGACTTATTTTTCATCATATTCTCTTTTGTACTGAAGTTCTCACCATATGCATGTAATATTTTCTTTAATTTTAAAAACAAAACTATTAATTAAAATGAAAAGATCTCCAAAACACATTCAACAATTAAGAAAAACACCACAAGCAAACCGGGTCTAAAAGTTATCAAGTTCTAAACTCACCAAAATCTCTCATCTATTTCATGAGCGTAAGCATTTTTTTTTAATGCCCTGCACTGTATTGCATTCTAAGAGCCATAAAAACATTCAATCATTTGTCTCAATAATTCCATTTTATCCACTTAGTACTGCAATGTAAATCACTCAATTTACCAATGTATTTCAACAATTAAAACATTTTTATTCCCATTTTTGAAAAAAATAATTCCACTTCAGATAATTTATCCAAAATGAAGAAAATACTTTATCAAGAAACAATGAAATGCCATAACAACAGAAAAAAATGATTAAGTAACAATACACCAGAGGATGAAATGCTATACATATTAAAAATAGTTGTGAAGACTACCAACATAGTAAACAATGTAAAAAAACAAACCCAAGAAGAGTTAACAGCTGTGCTGGAGTGTGTGTGTATCAGTTAAAGAACAAGAAACAAGTGTGTAACACATCTTATTCAATCTTCACTGCGTCAGGACACAAGTTAGAATCTAAAACACGTTACAACAGACTTCTGTTCTTCCAAGAAACAACGCTATGTGCTATAAAAGTCAGCAAAATATTTAAGTACCTATTATAGCACTACATTGGATAAGGCAGAAACCCTGTCTTCAAAACATTTTACTAATTTACTGAGTGCCTACTCTGTGCCAAACACTATGCTAGATAGCTTGACATACATCACCTTGTATATTTTACTGGCTATAAGCAGAAGAGATTAACACAATTGTAGTAGTCTGCTACGAAATTACACTATAAACTACAAGTTCCACAGATTTTCAAGGGTAATTAATAAAATATGGGGGTGGTCTAGAAGAACGAGAATAAATCTCCAGTTAGATAGAATACCAGGAGAAAGGGCACAAGTAGTGCTAGCCTGCAAAGTGAAAGAAACACAGACACACATGCACACACAGGATGAGTTCAAGTCATACAGACTGAAAGCTAGCTAAGCAGAGGAACTTTCATTTAACGTGGGTGGGGAACAGGAGGCTACCATTTCTTTCTGATCCATGAACAAGTTTTTTTTAGGAATATCAATCTTGTACCTGTATTCCGATGAACTGCCAAAGGTAACCAGATAAAGTACAGGAACTCAGCTAAGAAACTACTTTAATAATCCAAGATTTACATGAAGGACCGGCACTAGCGTAGTAATTGCATGGCAGTAGAGAAGAAACAGTTGACCAGTTTGGGGGTGGAGGGTGGGTTTGTTTAAGGAGGTAGTAAAATAAGAAGGAAGTTTTTTTTTTAGTTTGGGAAATTACAGGATAGGTTTGTACCACAGATAAATGGAGAAGTTGGAAAAAGAAATCTTAGGGTCAAGCTGTTATGTTCTTAAAGCACTCTTGTGAGAAAACATGCAAAAGAATAGCCTTTCCAGAATCAGAACACAATAATTTGGTCCTAAGTCTATCAAGGATGAAATCACGTGCCGGTCTGTATGAGAAATCCCACATACAAGCATACATTTGCAGGAAAAAAAAAAAGTTACTATATTACCTAGACAACACACACACAGTAAAATGAGTGACAAACTGAGAACCTTTCTTTGAACAGGTTACCAGGTGAGATGCCAACTACAAAACTAACCATGATCATTTAGACTTTGTTACATCTAATGAGGCAGATGTACCTACATTCAGATCATCATACAATCTAGTTTACAAACTACAAGCCATTTTTAAACCAGATTACCAAGATTCTGAATCAAAGCAGTCTACCAACTTTGATGTAAAATCTGTTAACAGGGTGAACTTCTACAGAAGCTTTCAACTGTGTGCTTGAAGAAATAATTTGACAAAGAATCAGAGATGCTATAACATCTGCACTAAATTCTATGTCAATGCAGTACAGCTGGCATGACTGCAGGCTGCATAGCAGTGAGTAACAGTATAGTTCTATTCACTAAAAGAGATCAAGAGAAACAAAAACAACAAAGATAAGAGTTGCAAAGACTGAAAAACAACCAATATGTGTTGGCAACAAATCTGCCTTTTAAAGCACACTTTGCAACCAAAGACAACACCATCAAAGCACAAACTTCTACCCTGATTATCAACTGTTTCTATGGAAATTATATACATACACCGTATTTTGAGAAGCTAAGTTCCTATAATGATACTCCAGATGTATCATGGAATACATTTGTTTAATGTCTATTTTTAAAGACTTCATATAAAATTAAGCAAAACAGTATCTGTCACTGATTAAGAGTGACTACAGTAATTCCCTCTATCCAGAATGCTCTTCCCTGGATGACTCATTCAGTCACATCCCCTACAGATCTTTGCTCAAATGTCATTCTGCAGTTGAGAACTCCTCTACCTTATTTTAAATTGCAACCCAAGTTCTACAAACCCAGAAGCACTCCACCGTACCCTGCCTCTCCTTCTTCATTTTTAGCCAAACACTTATCTCCAACTCACACACTAGTATGTCAATTTCATGAGGGGACAGAGATCTGTTTTGGTCTACTGTATTCACTGCTATATCCCCAATACCTAGAACAGTGACTTTGCACACAAAGGGTTGTTGAATTCACAAATTAATAAAATATAGTATGGGTTAGAGATGCAGCAAGTCAAAAAAACTTGTTCTTTGGACTCAGAATATACCCGTTAGTGGGTCCTCTAATCTCCTAAACCCTCATCTATTACTATCTGGATAAACAAAACAAAATTTAATACCCTCTGAGACAGAAGGATTCTATTCCTAAAGCTTAAGTCACTTTCACAGTCTGAATTAGCTAAAGTAGTTAACAGTAAGTGTTTAATAGCCACCCAGCATCATTTTTGGGAATAAATACCCTGTATCATCTCTAGCAACTCTATTCTCTATTCTGTTCTAGTAATGCACAATTCTACAAACTTTTTTGGGGGGGGCCTCATGGCATGCAGGATCTTACTTCCCTGACCAGGGATTGAACCCTCACCCCTTGTAGTGGAAGCACAGAGTCTTAACTACTTGGCCACAAGGGAAATCCTCTACCAATTTTTAAACTAGCAAAAAAACGATACTTTCCTAGAAGAAGCAGGATCCCCACAAAGTATGTGTATCACATTGTGTTTGCAACTGTATCAGAGTGACATAGTTAATGTAACCAATCTTACATTGTCATTTTATAATTAAACCATGCTTCTAATTTTGGAACAATTCACTCAGATTTAAATCAATTAAAATAGTGTATAATGAACTTAAGGAATCACGTAATTGCCAAAAAGTTATCTCCAGAATCTGCATCTTCAAAAAATCTTTGCCATTGATTAGTTCTATTTTAAAAGCTGCTTCTATGTCTTAGGTTTCTTTTTTTAGAGTGTGTGTTTTAATATTTGTAAAGAATCATCTCATCTTCATATTTAAAAAAAGAGAGGCAGGGCTTCCCTGGTGGCGCAGCGGTTGAGAGTCCGCCTGCCGATGCAGGGGACACGGGTTCGTGCCCCGGTCCGGGAAGATCCCACATGCCGCGGAGCGGCTGGGCCCGTGAGCCATGGCCGCTGAGCCTGCGTGTCCGGAGCCTGTGCTCCGCAACGGGAGAGGCCACAACAGTGAGGCCCGCGTACCGCAAAAAAAAAAAAAAAAAAAAAAAAAAAAAAAGAGAGGCAGAGTGCAAGAGACAGATTTTTTTTATAAGAGCAGAAATGATACCAATTTCTCCAACTGAAAGTAGCAGAGGTAAAGAACTTGCCAACAGAAAACAAACTTTTGTATCTTCAACATATGTGTCACATCCAAGACATGAATTAATCTTGCTCCTGAAGAAAAATTACTGAATTACCAAAAAACAATAATTTTTTAAAAAGAACTAAGACAGCCCAACCTAAGTCCTTAACCCCAATCCTAATACACAAAATGATGTCTTTTCCCCACTCTCCCACCTCTCTCAGATAACTATCCAATAATAAGTAAAATGATTTTTCTGTTCCTGGCTCTGATTTAACTAGAACCAAGGACAAGTTTTAAGGCAAATACATCTTCATTTCCATGTAACACATGCAACCAGAAAAAAAAAATTAATGTAAAAGATGGGATCTGGGGTGGGTTTTTGTTCTTGTGAGGGAGAACTGGATTGGGCAGTATGTATGACAAGAAAAAGAAAAGGAAATATGTCAAATTATAAAATAAAAAAACTTACAGATTACTACCACAAACTCCTAAAAAACTTCTTGTGTACATTAACAATTATTATTTTTTTAAACATAGAAATTCTTTGAATCGCAAATAAAATAGTTTAAAATAGGGCTTCCCTGGTGGCGCAGTGGTTGAGAGTCCGCCTGCCGATGCAGGGGACACGGGTTCGTGCCCCGGTCTGGGAAAATCCCACATGCCGCGGAGCGGCTGGGCCCGTGAGCCATGGCCGTTGGGCCTGTGCGTCCGGAGCCTGTGCGTCCGGAGCCTGTGCTCCGCAACGGGAGAGGCCACAACAGTGAGAGGCCCATATACCGCAAAAAAAAAAAAAAAAAAAAAAAAAAGTTTAAAATTATATGACTTTCAGAGCTTTAAAAAAATGGCTTTGAAATTACTGCAAGCTTTTCAGAATACCGGAAAACAATAAATACCTAAAATAGGATCACTGATCCAAGAACAAAGGAAACTGGAGACAGTGACTCCATTTCAGAAATTTCCTTTGTAGCCACTGGACAATCACTTCCCTAGTCCCTAATAATGGTCTGCTTTTCCCTTCCAATACCTTGCCCCATTTTTAAGTTGAGATGGAGTTACTCCCCCAAAGATGGGTTTTATATGTAAAATGCTAAATTTCATCCCAAGGAACTACATATTAGCAATTTCTTTACAATAGCTCTTGAGCGGGGTTTAGGCCACAGCAAGAATAGATAATCTATGGCCTCTCCTGAAGTCTTTACCTTTCACGTGCCTCATTAACTTGAGAAAATTTTTCCCATTTTCTACCCATAGCAAAGCCACACCAACAGCCCCTGAACCTAATAGAGATTAACAAGCCACGAGACACCAGCATCTCCCAGTCCACTTTCTCAAAGCTTTACAGGGTGTTCCATGGGTGGGGGAGGCAGGGCTGTCATCAAACAAGTTTAAGAAACACTGAATTAGGACTTCCCTGGCAGTCCAGTGGGTTAAGACTCCGCACTCCCACGCAGGGGGTGCAGATTCCATCCCTGGTCACGGAAGATCTCATACGCCGCATGGTGCAGCCAAAAAAAAAAAAAAAAAAAAAACTGAATTAAACAGATTCTCTAACGATCTAACTTCTATGAACCTTTAATAAACTTACACACATCATGAATTTCCAAGATGCGGATATAATAAGTAGGGTTTCCAATTTATTTGATACCTACCCCCATGGAAATCTCTTCCAGGTATTCTGAAACACACCAGAGAAACAATACCGGCATTATTCTTAAAATTTAAATTATCCCTTAACCCCATCTCCACTGATTATTATAAACTCTTAGGATGAACTAACATTCCCTTTGGCCTTATGAACAAATAAATCATATGACCTAAAATAATTCAAACATTTTCATAGCTTATATTTTGTAGTATGTATACTATTTGTACACTTTCTGAAACAAATGAAGGTATTAGATATTGATTTAAACCCCAGCACTCAAATATTCACAGGAACTATCCACTCGTTCCTAGTTATCTGATAAATGAAAATTTACATTTTAAAATCTAAGTTTATTTTTAAATCTTACTGTTAATCTTAAACTTCACAATAAAAATACAGTTTTCTGGCAAAGTAATAAGTGATACAGATGGTTTAATTCCACTTCAGAAGATTCTAAAATTGAGCTCCTCTCAAACACCATTCAGCTGGTGAAACAAATACTAGTAACTATAGTGAAGTTGTATTAGGAATGAAAATCCTTGAATCCACACATAACAATGATTCTTTGTTAAGAAACTTTATTCTTTCACTTCCTACTCCTCTTCATCTGCTTTTAAACAGATTTAAAAGCAAACCAAAAAATATATATATATACAAATATCCTTAAATTGCCTACCAACAAAGCAAATGGATTGTACCTGAAATCTTATGATTTCTTCTACAAAATTTATCATCTCATACTCTTTAACACTAATTAACATGGTATTCTTTCATTCCACCTCCATTTCTCCCTCTAGTTTCATTTGATCTGTTATTCTCAATCTCTTCTGTTTACACAAGGAGTAACAAAAAGTGATCATCTTTTTAGCTGAAAACAATGGCTGTGGCTTAATAACCAACAGTAGACAGCTTCATATTGCCATTTCGGACACAGAGAATGGACACAGGTGTGCCTGAGACACTGATCCCCTGGGGCTGCAACACCTCTAGCAAGCCAAGAATAGTCTTATCCATTTACTCCAGTGTCGCATACAATATTTTTCTGTCTCCCTTGATTTGAAAAGGGTTAGGAAACACTGCTCTACAGCATACACTGCTACATCAAATAGTGTAAGAAAAAAGAAAAATTAAAGAAAAATTCAATCAAGTCCGTTAGAAATAACAATAATTTTTTCAGGATGGTGGCTATATTAAGACTAGATTTTAGTTATTAACATTTTCCCTTGGGACTTCCCTGGTGGTACAGTGGTTAAGAATCCGCCTGCCTGGGCTTCCCTGGTGGCGCAGTGGTTGAGAGTCCGCATGCTGATGCAGGGGACACGGGTTCGTGCCCTGGTCCGGGAAGATCCCACATGCCGCGGAGCAGCTAGGCCCATGAGCCACAACTACTGAGCCTGTGCTCTAGAGGCCACGAGCCACAACTACTGAGCCCTTGTGCCGCAACTACTGAAGCCCACAGGCCTAGAGCCCATGCTCCACAACAAGAGAAGCAACCACAGTGAGAAGCCCGTGCACCACAATGAAGAGTAGCCCCCTCTTGCTGCAACTAGAGAAAGCCCGTGTGCAGCAACGAAGACCCAACACAGCCAAAAATAAATAAATAAGTAAATAAATTAAAAAAAAAAAATTTTCCCTTGAGATTGGAGATATGGTTTTGGGTTTTTTTTTGCGATGTGTGGGCCTCTCACTGCTGTGGCCTCTCCCATTGCGGAGCGCAGGCTCAGCAGCCATGGCTCACAGACCCAGCCGCTCTGCAGCATGTGGGATCCTCCTGGACCGGGGCACGAACCCGTGTCCCCTGCATCGGCAGGCTGACTCTCAACCACTGCGCCACCAGGGAAGCCCGAGATATGGTTTATTTTAGTAAAAAAAAAAAAAAAGCAGAAAACATTTTTTACATTTGATCAGCTAAATGCCAACTTTGTATTTCACCTGTTTTCATAACCAACAATTATGTGAACGATCCTAATCATATGCTCTTCGTAACAATTAGTTTTCCATAAAAAGTTACTGTGTTCAAACATGTAACTGAACTCAAGTGCAAGCAGTTCTAAAACTAGAATTTAAGATTATTTAGTTATTATTAAGTGGGTAATGACTCTTTAGTAACTAAACACATTAGTTCCTGATAATGAGCACAGACATGAGGCGACTCTACACAACAGGCAAGAAACTATAATTCATTCCTTTAAAAGCCAAATAGGTTTCACATTCACTTCCTGATTACAATCCTTGCAATAAATTCTGATACGCTGCCTGAAAGAGATCAGGTTATACTTAAGTAGGGGGAAAAACAAAAATAAAGCACTCAACACTTTTTGTGAAATCCAGCAGTCTTAAAGAGGGTGCTTCAAACATCAATGTGCATAAAAATCACTTGGGGATTTTGTTAAAATTCAGATTCTGATTCAGTAGGACTGGGATGGAGCCTGATATTTCTAAGGAGCTCCAAGCTGATGCTTATGCTCCTGGTCCACAGACTATATACTGCATACTTGAGAACTTACACCCCTACTTCCATGACACTGGTTAACATAATGGATAAAAATTTAAAGCAGACACCAATCCTCACCTCATTTAATTTCTATGGTTTCATGAGATTAATCTGGGGGGGATGGTTATTAAACTGTTGATGTTTGAGAAAAACGCAGATAACTTCTGAAAGGTGGGGGCATTAAGAGAGGTTGTAATAATAACAAGGGCAAACACCTACAGAGTACTTACTATATGCCACTGAAATGTCTTAAGTACTTCACTTAGGTTAACTGATTCTCCTAACACTGTGAGGTAGAAACTATTGCCAGACCTATTCTACAGAAGGTAAACTGAGTGACAAAGACTTTACTCAGATTGCATGTAACTAATAAATGCCAGAGCCAGGATTTAAATCCAAGCAGTCTAGTACTAGAGTCTACACTTTTAATCACTATACTAACAGTGTCTCTCCCAAGAACATACAACAGAATTAAAATAGCAAATCCAGGGCTTCCCAGGTGGCGCAGTGATTGAGAGTCCACCTTCCAATGCAGGAGACACGGGTTCGTGCCCCGGTCCAGGAAGATCCCACATGCCACGGAGCGGCTGGGCCCGTGAGCCATGGCCCCTGAGCCTGCGTGTCCGGAGCCTGTGGTCCGCAACAGGAGAGGCCACAACAGTGAGAGGCCCACGTACCGCAAAAAAAAAAAGCAAATCCAAATGGCTTACTCTTAAGAGAAAATGATGCAAGTGTTAAAAGTGTAAAAGTGTTAAAGAACAGAGTGAGCAACAGAGGTTCTCTTCAGGTGACTGACAACTGAGGCTTGGTGAACACCATGACTTAACAATATGTAGCATTTTGCTATATTAGAAATTGTTCTGGACTTCAGCATAATAGCTAAATAGTTGAAAAAAATTCTTTTTTAATTTTTTTTTTTTAATGGGAGACCACTTCGGTGGCAAAAATGGGGTTTCACTTCATGGAATAAGCAGTTTGAGACCAATGTCCCAGGGGCGACTAGTAACGAAGAGTTCTGACATCCAGGACTTATAATAGCAGCAGTGGCAGACATAGCTGAAATGACAAGTAATGAAAATTGCTTTAGCAAAAATATTTTGGACTGAAGGGATGAGTAACTAAAAGTAGAAACGTAAGGGACAAAGCATAACATGACCAGGAATTTGATACTGTTGAGTTGAGGGGAAGAAATGGAAAAACTAAATTGCTATTTCAAACAAAGAAATACAGGAAGGAAATAAACATTAAAGGCTGAATAATTTTTAGGAGAATAAGAACTGGTCATCAGAAAAGATTTTCTAAGCAATGGTTAACTGTTCAGACAGTACCGCTGCAGAAGATATAGGACTAAACAGATGGATACGGTCAAACAAAAGTAGATGAGGAATCATCACTTCAATGAGCCCAAATATGAATATGGCTGACCAAGCACAAAAGAGGTCCCAGGAAACACAGTACACAGGCCTACAGAATATGCAGAAAGTGAAAATATTAACCCTCAGACATCACATTCATTCATTTGACAAACATTTCTTGAGACACATCATGAGTCTGGCACTATTCTAGGTGCCAGGGATACAGGGGTGACCATACCAGGTCAAAAGCCCTGCCTTCATAGACTTACATTCTACTGGGAGAAACTAGTAGACTTGGAAGAGAATACTGAATATTGAAAGCCTAGAATGAAGCCCTTTAATATAGGAGAATATACAGATCTATTTACAGGACACAGGTTAACAAAATATTAACCCCTCCTTCCCCAGCAGAGGAAGCTCTGTAGCCTGAAGTGTTCCTCATTAAGCATTCTTTGTCCTCTCAAAAAAGACGCTAAAATGATAAATGTATTTAAAATATATCTACAAATGAAGTACAATTTGACTTTTACTTCCAAGAATGGCTATAAGTAATACTCCCAGACAGGCAGCACAATAAATTGTACTTCAAAGTTTTCCAAATGCAACACTTCTTGGATCAAAACATTTTATTAGTGTAACCATTTTTAAAATAACTGGAAATGCTTCTATAATATACCACAAAATTATAAGCGGAAAAAGTATCCGAATAAAAGAAAACAAATCTTGAATTTACAAAAAAGTCAGGATTTGGGCTTGGTGGACTTTAAAAGAATCTCACCAATATTTGATTTTAGCCCCTGACTACCCTAGGCTGTAACACCTGCCTCAGACTGCCAAAAAATTAAGTTCAACTGAGCACAGGTGTCAGTTATTACGTGCAAAAATTTTAAGAGGCTGTGGCACCTTCTGGGTCTTGTCTACCAACACCTACACACTACAGAAAGCTGACTTAAACCTACCACTTCTTTTAAGTGTTTCTTAACAAGCAATCTGTTCTCTCTATACAAATAAGGAGAAACAATAAGGAAATACTTGTTTCAACATGAACTATCCTTATAACAATGCATTACACAGTTGGATCTCATTTGCTTTACAATGCTAACATTTTTCTGTGCTACAGTACCCTGGATGTACCTAACATTCTGGAGAACAAATACTGTGATCTCCAAAGTCTGAAAATGTTACTCACTTAAGTTTTTTTGGTTAAAAAAACCAAATCCGTTTTTAATTACAAAATTAAAGTGACTAGCAAGCAAAGATTAGGTGTAAAATGAACTGATTCTCTTTTCACCACACCCTTGTCACAAAAAATGCACGAGTGTAGACTTAGGTACATACTCTGAATCAGTAAGTCATATGGGAGAACTTAAACAATCTGGGAATGTCATTTTGGACCAAAGAAATGCTTCCACAAATAAATTAACTTCATTCCAGTACTCAAAGGGATCTTTAAAGTTACTGCCTACGCAAGTGTTGTCTTACTCTTTACTTCCTGGCACAAGCTCATCTTGAGATTTTAAACCTTCCTGGCTTTTAGATGCATATGAGACGGCCAGGATTTCAAAAGATTATCTCTGGATACGATGAAACAGGGAAACAGGCAGATCTGCCACTGGATGACCCAACCGAGCCAACAAAATGCTGTCTTAATTTAGTGAGTCCCTGACTTGTAGGAGTTAAAAACTCTCACCCCTTATATTGCGATGACGTAATCTTCCCCACTGCATTTCTCTTGGACTTAAAGGGGAGGACAAAAAAAAAAAAAACGAACAAAGAAAATTTCCCCCTAAAGAGAGGAATTAGGCAAACGGCAGAACGACAGTTTCGGGAGGTGGTTAGGTAACTCCCTGAAAGGGAAGCTTCAGCTGAATAGGCAGGGCGAGTTGGAGAAGGAAATGTAAATGCTATTAGGAACTCGACCTAAGGCAGGAATAAAGGAGACCAGAGAAGCGGTGACCAGGCCCACCCCGCGGGACAAGGCGTCGGGCTGCGGGACCGCTGAGGGAGGCGCGCGGCAAGCAAAGCCCCGGGCCGTCAGCGAGCCGCGCGCTGCCCGGCCGCCACTTCCCCGCCGCGCTCGCAGTCCGCTCCCCTCCCCCCGCTCGCCGCAAAATGTCCGCGGCGGCGCCCGGCGAAGCAGGAAGTCGAAGCCGGGGCGCGGGGGGCAGACCCGGCCTGGGAGTCCGAGTCACCGCCACCCCGCGCACCCCAGGCGCCGGCCAGCGGCTCCGCGGTTCATGGCGCCCCGGACCGCCGCCCGCCCTAGGGGTCCGCGGCGCCGGGGGGGAGGGGAGCAGGGTGGTGGGGATGGGTGTGACCCTTTCCTTCCGCCGCTGCCAGGTGACAGCCCGGCCCCGGCCGCGCCCTCGGCCCTGCCCCGGCGTCCCGGCCAAACACCTCTTGCCTGACCTGTGCCCCCCAAGCCTTGCCCCCCGCGACCCCCTCCGCTCCGTCCCCCGACAGAACCCGGACCCGCGCTCGCCCGGACGGCGCCGCGCTCGCCCGGCACCCCGCCCCCACCGCGCGCGCCCCACAATCCCAGGCTTCCAGGGATCCCAGAGATGGGGTGTCCCCCCCGGACGGGGAGAGGCCGGGGGCGGCGCGGCGGGGACCGGACTGCGGGGAGGCCGCTCCCGCGGGGAGCCTCGGGCCCCGCACTCACCTCAGCTCCTCCGCCGGGGCGTTGGCAGCAGTGCGCGGGGTCTCCTCGGCTGCCGGACAGGGGCACGCGCCTGACGTCAGCACGCAAGACACGCACGGTTGGGTGCCCGCGGAAAAGGGAGGGACCGGGAGGCGAAAAGAGGCAGAGCGGTTCCGGGCGGGGCCTGAACTCCTCCCCTGCCCGGGTTCTGGCCGCCTAACGCGCACGCGCCAGCCAGCGCCGCTTGCTAGTTGGTGGCTGGTGTCCGTAACTCTCCAGTGGTTCCGCTGAATTTGTAATAATGCTATAAACTGTCGTTTGCGAAACGCTTCCACTAACATGTCATTTGATCCTTGCAACCTTACGAAGTTTTATCATCCCGATTTTGCAGAGAAGACAGTGGCTACTCAAACAGGGGCAGTGACTTGCCCGAGATCACCCTACAAGTGGACGGCCTCCTGACTCCCCAGGCCTGTAATAACTGCGCCTTGGCGTGAGAGCTGAGGGCTAGCTTCTCATCTCTGCCAACAACCCACTGTCCCTCGCTCCAACCATATAGGTCGTCTTTTGGTTTAGAGACTTTCTCCCCACCGGAAGGCCTCGCACTCACCGTTTCTCCTGGCTTCCTCCTCTTCAGCCCTTCCTTTGGCTTTCAGCCTTCAAATGTCACTGCCTTCCTGATCATCCTATCCACACAGCACCTGTTTATCATGTGTCTTTCCGGCTAGTGTGCAAACTTCAGGAGAATAGGAACCTTTTCTGTCTTTTCTCAGATGTTTCCCAGTGTTAGAGGGAAATAGTTTATCTTAATAATAGTTCATTTATTGATGACTACTACAGTTAGTTGGCCAAGAAAAACACCTATTTCCAATATAGTTAAAAGTCTTTTGGACTTTTTAATTACACAAGAAGAATAACTACATTTTTTGAGTGTTTACTATAGGTATGGTGCTAACAGGTTTGCATGTAATAGTAGGTAATGTAAAATTCATAACCACCCTATAAGTTAAGAACTATTACCCCCACTTATTGATGCATGAAGGTGTTAAGGGACTTACCCAATGTCACCGAGCCAGGCAGTAGCAGAGCTAGGTCTTGAACCCAAGAGGCTGGCTCTAGTTTACCTACATACTACCTAGCAGGTGTATTGCAAAGAAATCAGAAGATAAGCTTCAGCTGTAGTACTACCCCTAGTGATGCCAACTATTAACATTTTGGTGTACACCTTTCCACATATTCATAGATGTAGATACATGTATACACATTTGTTGCACAAAGACAGATTGTACTCTGCATTTCTCTCTCAAAACTACATTGAGAGCATCTTTCCACGTCAAATAAAGCATCATTTTTAAAGGCTGCATTCTACTATATGGGCATTACAATGTTTATTCAATCAATCTCCTACTGTTGGAATTTAGGTTATTTTTGGCTACTGTAAATTTTTGACTCTTGTAAAAATGCATGAGCTTAATTTCTTAAACTTGAGGGAAAACTGGTTGTTTTCTCCCCCTGCAGGACCAGTTGGCAGTGACCTTTCCTCCATCCCATCTCACAATTCCATCAGTGTCCCCAGACAGTGTCTGCCCTTTCCATCAGCAGCAATATCTCGTGAGGTGTCACCCAACCCACTTGGCTTTTCCTGCCTTTATTCTGAAGACAAGGACACACTTAGCACTTTGTCTATCCGGTTGTCAGGTTTTTGTCGGAAGGACCCTCCCCAACATTTTCACAGCCCCCAAGGCAGTAGCGTTACTATTTGACCCCAGTCTACACCTTCCCCTGCTGCCAGCCCAGACCCCCACCTCCTAGTGCCCCTTCCCCACAGCACCACTGGCTGCAGCTGCTTCATATTGGCAGAAGGCGCAGCCTGTGGGTCTCCAGGCCTCCTTCCCCTGTGGTTACCAGCCCAGGGTCTGTTCCTTCTTCCTTTGGTAACAGCACTTCCACTTCTCCTGGGGCAACCCTTCCCCCAGTTCTCAATCCCTGTGGCTCTATAGGAGATGTCTACCCCTAGCTGCAGGGATAGACATGTGACCCATGCTTGGCCAATCAGCATTTTAGAGAGCTCTCTTGCCACAGCATCTCAGCAATGGGCGTATGACACAATGAGAACCACTGAGCCTTAGGTCAATTCTGAGCCTTTGGTCATCACTGTCCAGTTGAATGAATCTATCTTCTGAGGGCAGGATGTACTCATGGCACTGCTGGCGGCCACCTTCCCACTGTAAGGCGAGAGACTACCTGAGAATGAGTCCAGGATGGAGGGCAAAACAGAGCTGAGAGATGGGACAGTGAAACCAAGTCCTAGGAGCATTGTTTGAGCCCTTAGATCCAGTCTTGCTTCAATTTTCAGTCATATTAGCCGATAAATTCCCTCTACTGCCTGCAGTGGAAGCCCAAAGTCCTAACCACTGGACTGCCAGGGAATTGCCTGGATCTCAATTCTTATTAGGTCACTTCCCAGTTCAGGAAACCATGTTTTCTCCTTCGCCTTCAAAATAAAATTCAAAGTCCTTTAGCCAGGTATTCTATGTCCTCCATGATCTGGCACCAACTTGTCTTTTCAAAGTTATTTCCCTTTCCCTTCTGTATTAGTCAGAGTTCTCCAGAGAAACAGAACCAATAGGAGATTAGATAGATAGATAAATAGATAGACAGAGATCTACATCTACCTATATCTATAGTATTTATCTATATTTCCCCTTAGATATCTATCTATCTACCTGAAGAGATTTATTATACACAATTTATCACACAATTATGGAAGCTGATAAGTCCCAAGATCTTCAGGGTGAGTTGGCAAGCTGGAGACCCAGGAACTGGTATAGTTCCAGTCCAAGTCCGACAGCCTAAGAACCAGAAGAGCCAATGTTTCAGTTGCAGTCCAGTGGCCAGCAGGCTTAAGACCCAGGAAAAATCAATGTTTCAGTTTGAGTCCAAAGCCAGGAAAAATTCTTCCTTACTCAAGGGTGGGTCAGCTTTTTGTTCTATTTAGGCCTTCAACTGATTGGACGAGGCCCACCACATTAGGGAGTGCAATCTTCTCTACTCAGATATTAATATCATCCAGACACATCCAAAATAATGTTTGACCAAATATCTCAGCACCCCATGGCCCAGTCAAGTCGATATATAAAATTAACCATCACAGGACTTCCCTGGTAAAGCAGTGGTGAAAGAATCCACCTGCCAATGCAAGGGACACAGGTTCGATCCCTGGTCTGGGAAGATCCCACGTGCTGCGGAGCAGCTAAGCCTGTGTGCCGCAGCTACTGAGCCTGTGCTCCAGAGCCCGTGGGCCACAACTACTCAGCCCACGCTCCGCAACTACTAAAGCCCACGCACCCTAGAGCATGCATGCCACAACTACTGAGCCCATGTGCTGCAACTACTGAAGCCCGCGCACCTAGGGCCCGTGCTCCGCAACAAGAGAAGCCATTGCAATGAGAAGCCCGCGCATGGCAGCAAAGAGTAGCCCCTGCTCGCCACAACTAGAAAAAGCCTGGGAGCAGCAACAAAGACACACGCAGCCAAAAATTTTTTTAAAAGAAAATAATTTTTAAAAAATAATAAAATAAAATAAATCATCACAACTTCCATCACACACCTTATGCTGAAGCTAGACTAAATTACTTAGTATTGTGCATGCAGGTACCATGATTTCTGGTCTCTGTGCCCCTGCTCATGCTGTTCCCCTTGCCAAGAACAGCTTTCCTGATCATCCAACCTACCTGTCAAGTCCCACTCTCCTTTCCACTGCGAACTGTACCTTTTGCCAACACTGTCCTTGTGTCCCTTCCCACCTCTGTGACTCTGCAGATTCAGTGGTTCCCTTCTCTGTTTGCCAAACTCCTTTTTTTCAAGGACTAGCCTAGATCTCGGCTCTGAAAGCTTCGCTGACAACCCCAGGCACCAATTATTCCCATTACACTTGGTATTTAAAGCATACATATTGGAATCGTCTGTATCTGTGCTAACTAAACCATTAGGCCATGAGCAGGCAGGGGCCTTATCTTATTCATTGTTGTTTCCTTTTACCTAATTTCCTGGCACTCTGCCAGCCCTCAAAAATGTTTGATAAATAATGCATGAATGAGAGTCATCCACCTCTTCCACAAAGCCCGCTCTGCTTCTTGCCACCAAAAGTGATCTCTGCCTCTTCTAAACTCCCATAGCACTTATCTGAGGATTTCTTTGGGCCTCACCCTCTTCTGTGATGTTTACCCATGCTTTCTCTTCCTGACTGTAAGCTCCCAGCGGCAGGCTCAATTTGGGGTGCATCTTCATACCCCTAAGACTGCTCTTCGGGTTTCCCTGGTGGCGCAGTGGTTGGGAGTCCGCCTGCCGATGCAGGGGACACGCGTTCGTGCCCCGGTCTGGGAAGATCCCACATGCCGCAGAGCGGCTGGGCCCGTAAGCCATGGCCGCTGAGCCTGCGCGTCCGGAGCCTGTGCTCCGCGACGGGAGAGGCCCCAACAGTGAGAGGCCCACGTACGGCAAAAAAAAAAAAAAAAAAAAAAAGACTGCTCTTCAGGTGCCTTAAATGTAGTGAGCACTTAAACAGCGGCTGAATGAGAGAAGCCTCAACACTGCATTCTCTGCCAAATGCCAAAGAACGCAAATCCTCTACCTTCTCCCCAGAGCCTGCCAAGATTACTACAGGAGGCTCCATATTAAAGAGGCTCTCCTTTGTGGCCTTCAGTCTTAGGATTTACACGAGAAAATCCTAATTTAAGACTTTCTATGCGGGGACTTCCTTGGTGGTGCAGTGGTTAAGTGCCAATGCAGGGAACAGGGGTTGAAGCCCCAGTCCGGGAAGATCCCCCATGCTGCGTGTGCCACCACCACTGAGCCTGCGCTCTAGAGCCCGTGTGCCACAACCAGTGAGCCCGCGAGCCACAACTAGTGAGCCAGTGTTCCACAACTACTGAAGCCCGTGCGCCTCAAACCTGTGCTCCACAACAAGAGAAGCCACCGCGATGAGAAGCACATCCACTGCGACGAAGAGTAGCCCCCATTCACCACAACTAGAGAAAGCCCGCATGCAGCAACAAAGACCCAATGCAGCCAAAAATATTTAAATAAACAAATAAATAAATAAATTTATTTTAAAAAAACTTTCTGTGCGATTCATAGGCAATAAAATTATCAAGAAAATCAAGGAAGTGATTATTGTAAAAATCCGGCTACTGGCTGCCTGTAAAGGAGGTTGTAACCTGGAATGGATGGGGGAGTGCAGGGTTGGGGGGGTGGTGTTGACAGTGTTCTATTTCATGACCTGGGTGATGATTACATGGATGTTTGCTTTATAAGCATTCATTGTACTGTACATGTGTTTTACCAGCTTTTTTTCTCATGTGTAACATTTCATAAAAATTAAGGTTAGAAATAATTAAATAAAACAAAAATAAAGTCTCACTGGTGGTACTAGAAGGCTGATGTTGTTGTGTAAATTTCTATCACTCAGACGCAAGCCTTCCCTTCCATTCTGATTTACTGGCTGGTCTTTCCCTCCTCTGACTGGTCACGGCCCAGGCCTTCCCCGCAGCTCCAATTTTGCTGCTAGTACTCCAGATATACTCCTGCTTTGGCCTGCCACACCTTAGGGGGCTAGAGCTGCTGCAGCTGCAGCCTACTCCAAGGGCTTCAACCTCACCTCCTGCCCTTTCTGCAGCCCCTCCTGCCGCTCAGCCTTCCTCCTCCACTTTGTGCCACATCATTATGCTTGTCCAGGGACCTGGACCCTTCTTGGAGTCAGAGAAAGGGGAGGAACTGACCGAACCTGTTTCCTACTTGCCTTTTCTCTAACCGGCCCAGGCTTGCCTCCTTCCCTTCATCTCTGTTACACATCTCTGGTGGAGATAATCTGGGTCACTGAAGAAGGGTGGATGAGATGAGATAGGGAAGAGAAAAATCTAGAAACAACTGAGCAACTTCTTCCCCATCCGGTAGGGTTTGGTAAGAACCCAGAGGCACAATGGCACAATGATGAAGTTTTAACTTGAAAATGACCTGAGAATCACTCATGTGGACTAACTGGTCATGGGCACGTTGTCACCAATATTCAACAGTCAGTAGGTGTCTATTATGTACTAGGTACCTTGGAGGCAAAGGTGAACAATAGCCCCCTGCTTAACCCCTTCAGTGGCTTCTCCTGGCTCCTGCCCATCTCTCCGACCTCCTCTGGACCACCCACTCACTCACTGGGCTCCAGCTACGTTGCCCTCTTTGTTATTGCTCAGACACATCTGAGCTTCCTGTGCCTACCCCAGAGCCTTGTGCTTGCCGTTCTCTCTCCTGTTCCGCACGTACCTGCTCCTTTCCACCCACAGGTCTTTGCTCAAATATCACCTCTTCAAGAAGACCTCCTCCCCACCCAGCTTCAGTGGCACCTCCAACCCACTCTCACACCACACGGCTTTACTTCCTTCCTAGAGCTTATCACTATCCAAAATGATCTCACCTCTTTATTTTTCTTATTATCTGTCTCTTCCCATTAAAAAGTAAATTCAAGGCTTCCATCACCACTGTACCCTCAGTGCTAGAATATAGTGCACACTCATAAATGACTGTTGAAAAAAATACAATGAATGAAGAAGATACAATCCCTGCTCAAAGAATTAAGATCATGTAGTGGGACAAATAATCAAAATAAGTGCTACTATGAGGTATGTACAAGGATCTGGGGGAATAAGAAGCGTATTCACAATAGTTGTATGTAACATTTATTAAGTACTTCCTAAGTTCCAGGTATTGTGCTAAGTATTTAATATGTATTATCTCATTTGAAATTCACAAGAACTCTGGAATATAGAAACCCTGATCTCCAACAAAAATGAGGAATGGGGGCGTCCCTGGTGGCGCTGTGGTTGAGAGTCCGCCTGCCGATGCAGGGGACATGGGTTCGTGCCCCGGTCCGGGAAGATCCCACATACCACGGAGCGGCTGGGCCCGTGAGCCATGGTCGCTGAGCCTGCGTGTCCGGAGCCTGTGCTCCGCAACGGGAGAAGCCACAACAGTGAGAGGCCCGCATACTGCAAAAAAAAAAAAAAAAATGAGGAATGAAGAGGCTAGTAACACGTAGCCAAAGTCATACAGCTGGTAGGTGGATTCAAACCCAGAGGTGATCAAGAAAGATTTCCCAAAGGAGCGAGGTTTAATCTGAGTCTAGACGACTTGCACAGACTGGTCAGGCCAGGGTGGGGCGTGCTGACAGAACAGAAAGATCCCTGGTAGAAAGAACAGGCATGTCAGGTTCACAGGCATGGAAAAGCAGGATGCTCAGGGGACAGATGAATTGTGCAGACATAATGTTGAACATAAGAAGCCGGACACAAAAGGGTATATACTGTATTACTCCACTCGGTTCAGAAACAGGCAACACTACTCTAGAGCAATAGAAATCATAACAGTTACTTTTTTTGGGGGGTTGATGACTAGGGAAGGGCATGAGGGAGACTTCTAGGGAGCTGTTTAAATTCTGTATCTTCATCTGGAAGGTGGTTAGAGGAGTATGCCCACTTTGGATAAATTCATTGAGTTGTACAATTAAGATGTGCACTTTACAGGATGCGTGCTACATTTAAACCTTAAAAATTAAAGGTCACTACATCAGTAGTATTGGCCTAAAAACTAAAACACTTGGGATTTTTTTTAAGAAATGTGGAATTTTTTCAATGATGAGGTTTAATGCCTGTGGATAAGGTAAGCAATGAGGAGAGAGATGGGGAGGAATGGGAAGACAAAAAACAGGATTTTATGTGGAGAAATGAGAAGACACAGCTGTTTGAGAGAGGGGCTCAGAAGGAAAGAACAAGATCAAAGGGACAGCTGAGAAGGAATCACTCACTGAATCTTCCCTTAGCCAAGCAGATTCAGATACAATAACATTTATTGAATATTTCTGTGCTTTCGGTACTGTGCTAGGGTGACCTGGGCTGGGAATGAGACAGAAACGAGACAGGTGTGGGAACTGGAGCTCAGAGAGGTGACATGACTTGTCTGAGATCACACACCTCGTAAGTGCTGGAGTTACCTTTGCTAGAAACATCCCATTTGTGCTGGATCCTAAGACAGGGCTCCAAAACACTTAAGTACTGGCCCCAATTGAAGGCGGAGTTTTGGCTCAGAGGAAGTGAAGGGGAGGCCCTGGCTGCTTTGGTGGTGGTGGTGGCTTCCTGCCCAGAAGACACACCCAGCTTCAAAATCACTATTCTGGGCAGTCAGGTTGTTGCTAGGCACCAAGGGGGCCCTGGAGCTTTCAAGCAGAGCCAGCCAAAGGCAGTTAACCTCACCTCACTGCAATGTCAGGTACAGAACAGAGAAGAAAGCCGGCCACCCCAGTGAAGCCTGAGTGAAGCCTTCTTCTTTCGGGGGGTCTTATTTTCATCATCATCTCCAGCTTTAAACAGGAATTAATAATCTCCCTCCCCCCGCCCCCAATGAAATGCTTGTTTCCCATGAATTCTAGTTATTTGTGTCCACTAGAAGGAAACCCCTTAAGTCAGGCAGCAACCATGTGTCTCCTACAAAAATTAAGCTATTCCTAGAAGATCAGTCATGTGCAGGTCCTGTGTTGGAGGCCAAGAGCAGAGATTCCCTCTACGTGGGGTTCACAATCTGCTTGGGGACACAAACTAGGCACCGCATTACAGTGTGAGACTTAGAACAGGGCATGGCACATTGGGTACACAATGCATATTATGGCACATTGGGTACACAATGCATATTCACTGAATGAACAGGGACTTAGAACTTAAACTTAAAGGGAAGGTGTTATAGGAGCTCACAAGAGGGATTCAAATGCTGATTCAAGGCAGAAATCAAAGGCGGCTTCACGAAGGTGACCATGGCTATCTGCATCACAAAGAATGAAGAGGAGTAGGCTGGCAAAGATCAGGGGAGGCGTAGAGATGGGGCATTTCGGGCCAAGGGAAAATGGCCAATAAATGCATGGTGGTGGGTGGAAAATGCTTAGCAAAATAGTCAACTCATTGTCAAGGGCATTGTACTGAGCTGCCTGTGGAAACTGACCACACATGGTGCTCCTAGGAAGGCCAGTTACACTTGAATTCTCCAGCCACCACCACCGTTTTCATGCACTCCTCATGGCCCCCACACCCCACCCCCTGAGTTGGCTTCCTTTCCAGCAGCCAGGGCCTGGCACCCACTCACTGCTCAGGGAGTAGCTGCCCAACAGATGACATATTTTTCCATGGCTCTAGCCAGTTGCTAGGAATCTCATATTACCTTGTGGTCAGAACACTGGTTTTCACCAGTAGCCATCTGGCAGGAGCATTTTTCAATAACTAGAGGCAAATATTCTCTTGTGGAACTGGAGTCAATATAATCACAAAGGGGAAATTAGACACGAGACATTTTAGAAATGCTTCCCGCTAGCTCCTCTACATTGTCCTCCTCTTGCCCTGTCACTCACAGAATTTAAAGTGTTTAAGGTCCTTTAGAACTGGGGTCTAGATTGACTCAGAAATGACAATGACTGGCATTGGTGATAACTACTCCGCTGGGTGAAGGCACAGGAATCATCTTGGAGACAGAGAGAGGGAATGACTGTACTCCAAATCCCCGCAGGGCTCCTGAAACACTTAAAGTTGGTTTACTCCTTAGTATCCAGGCAGTGTGACCTCATGGCAAGGGCCTGGGACTAGAGCCAGACAAAATGGAGATGAACTCAAGCTTCTCCTCTTACTGGGTTGGTTTGGGGTAAGGATTTGCATCTGTAAGTTCACTTCCATGAGAAAGCGTCGGTACCACAGGGGTGCTGGGAGACAGCGCTGGGCATTGTGCCAGTTCTGGTTTGAGGTTCTGGTTCTGTAATTTACCTCTCTAAACCTCACTTATGCTTTGGAGATTTGACTCCATACCTGAATCCTCTACCTTGCTTTTTTTTTAAAATATTTTATTTTTGGCTGAGGTGGGTCTTCGTTACTGCGCACAGGCTTTCTCTGGTTGCAGTGAGTGGGGGCTGCTCTTCGTTGTAGTGCGCGGGCTTCTCATTGTGGTAGCTTCTCCTGTTGCGGAGCACCAGCTGTAGGTACGCAGGCTCAGTAGCTGCAGGATCAGTAGTTGTGGCGCACGGGCTGTTGCTCTGAGGCATGTGGGATCTTCCCGGACCAGGGATCAAACCCGTGTCCCCTGCATTGGCAGGCAGTAAACCTCTGTATGTTGACAGCAAAAGACAGCTAAGGGTTATTGGACATGAAAAATATACATACTAAACATGCATAACATATTTTGTGTAAATAAAAAGGGATATACGGGGATGTCGGGCCAGTGGTTAAGACTCTGGACTTCCACTGCAGGGGGCGTGGGTTTGATCCCTGGTTGGGGAGCTAAGACCCCACATGCTACACGGCATGGCCAAAAACAAAAAGGGGGGAGGGGATATACATATTTGTGTGCACATGCATGTATATCTGCTTACATAATTTATATTTTCTGGAAGGATGCATAAGAAACTTAATGGGAAGAGATCCTTTAAATTTTCCATTTATACCCTTCTATACTATTGGACTTTTCTATACACACACAAATGTATTTTATAACCTTAAAAAATGTCAACAGGAGGGCTTCCCTGGTGGCGCAGTGGTTGAGGGTCCACCTGCCGATGCAGGGGACACGAGTTCATGCCCCGGTCCAGCAAGATCCCACATGCCGTGGAGCGGCTGGGCCCATGAGCCTTGACCGCTGGGCCTGCGCGTCCGGAGCCTGTGCTCCACAACGGGAGAGGCCACAACAGTGAGAGGCCTGCGTACCGCAAAAAAAAAAAAATGTCAACAGGAGTTACCATTTGGACCCTTTTTGGTTTTTTCATATTTTGTGTGTGAAATGAATCTAAGAAATGTTATTTTAAATGGTAACATAAAGATGAGAAAAGCCAAAGAAACGTCTTGCACACAGGAGATTGCAGACATGATGGAAAAAGCCCAAGGCTAAGGGGACAGAAATCCAAGGCTCAGATTCTAGCTCTACCACTTATGAGCCAGAATACTTAACTGCTGGTTCTCAGTTTTCTCATCTGTAGAGCAGGTGTATTTACCTAAATAGGTAACCTCACATGAGTTAGGATTAAATGAATCAAGAATGCATCTAGTCTAGATCCTGGCACACAGTCAACCATCCCAATAAAACATTCTCAAAGTTAGAGGCATAGTATTAATCTTCCTACCAAAACTCTTTTTAAGATTTGCCAGAGTAAGTGGCATTACCCAAACACATAAAGGAAACATATTGTACAACAGGGGGAATATAGCCAATATTTTGTAATAACTGTAAGTGTAAAATAACCTTTAAACATTGCATAAGAATTTTTTTTAATTAAAAAAGAAAAAAGGGGCTTCCCTGGTGGCGCAGCAGTTGAGAGTCCGCCTGCCGACACAGGGGACACGGGTTCGAGCCCTGGTCTGGGAAGATCCCACATGCCACGGAACGGTTAGGCCCGTGAGCCATGGCCGCTGAGCCTGCGCGTCCGGAGCCTGTGCTCCGCAACGGGAGAGGCCACAACAGTGAGAGGCCCATGTACCGCAAAAAAAAAAAGAAAAAAAAAAAAAGAAAAAAGGAACCATAAAGCCCAATTCATACAACTTTCCCAATAGCTTTCTCAATTCAACATTAACCTTAAGAGACCATGGGGGCTTCCCTGGTGGCGCAGTGGTTGAGAGTCCGCCTGCCGATGCAGAGGACACGAGTTCGTGCCCCGGTCCGGGAGGATCCCACATGCCGCTGAGCCTGCGCGTCCGGAGCCTGTGCTCCGCAACCGGAGAGGCCGCGACCGTGAGAGGCCCGCATACCACCAAAAAAAAAAAAAAGGCCATGGACCTGAGAGTAATCTGTGGCATGTCTAGATGAACTCTCCTCCTTAAAATCAGTGGTTTTCAACCAGGGGCAAACTTGCCCCCAAGGAACATTTGGCAATGTTTGGAGACATTTTGGCTGTCACATCTAGGGGGTGTTACTTTTAACTAGTGAGCAGAGGATAGAGATGCTGCTGAATATCCTATAATCCATAGGACAAGTCCCCACAGAAGGGAATTACCTGGTCCCAAAGTGCCAAGGTTGAGAAAAAACAGTGCTAAGTGCACTCAATCCAGGAAACCTCAGCTGTTTTGTAATAAAACCCCCAAAGTGAAAACTTTTTGGTCCACCTGTAAACTCTGGTCCTTTACTTGCATGCTAAATTCTAGGCCACCGAAGCAGCTGAGAAACTTAAGCAGGTCAGGAAATTCCTTAACACCAGGAGTTCCTAATGCCTGCAGACTAAAGGAAATACCTTCAGAATGTCTGGAACAAACTGGAGTACTGAAGATATAACACTTAGAGTTCCTCCTTTGCCAATGTTAAATTTTACTCTTAGAATTTAGAGAGCTTAACCCAGTCAATGAAAGGCACAGTGAGTTCACCTACCTGTATGTTCACTATTCCCCAAACACTGTACGCCCTCACATCCCCATGCCTTTGCAAAAGGTGCACCTTCTGTCCAGTGATCTCCTACTCCCAAAGTTCAATTAAAATGCCACTTCTCTTAGCTATTTCCTCTTTGCTTTTAACATTTTTTTTCAATAGATCTTTATTGGAGTATAATTGCTTCACAGCACTGTGTTAGTTTCTGTTGTACAACAAAGCGAATCAGCCATATGCATACACATATCCCCATATCCCCTCCCTCTGGAGCCTCCCTCCCATCCTCCCTATCCCACCCCTCTAGGTCATCACGTTTCTTAGTGCTCTCTCAAAACCAGATGCCAAAAGGAAAACTAGCTTTATTCTAGCATTTCTAGTGATATATTTGGATAGCTTCTTCCTCTCCTCAAAAACTATACATTTCCTTCAAACTTGGTTTTATAGTATTTATATGCTAGCATCTAGAAGAGTCCCAAAAGGCACAGGAAGTACTAAACAAACATCAGCAGAATCAACATAAGTTCCAGCATGGAGTTAACCAGCCCCTATCCCAAAAGATTAGTTTCCGAATTGGTATCAAGTGTGTTAACAGGAGCGGATCTACAAATCCCAAAGCCAGGCCACAGAGACAGAAAGGATCCTCAAGACTGGGTCATGCTGGGGAAGCAGCTGCTGTTTCCTCTCTGCCTGTCACAACCAGAGCTACTGCTCTGTCTCAGCTGTCAACCAAAGTACAGGCCTCCACACACACAAAGCCAGGATGACCTCTGTTTCGGGAAGAGCAGAATTGTCAGATGGTCGAGTGAGTTCTCTTACAGGAAGACGAGCTGTAGAACAAAGGTGATGAAAATGGAGAAAGAGCACATCAAACAGCCCCGCCTGAGAGTTACCTCTTATGACCCTGTTTTACCCCTCTCAGTTTTGTCCAATTTAAATTCTGACTTTGAAAACAAAGGCCAGGCCTGTTCCTATTTCCCAGCTCAGCGAATGCCACATAGTTCTTATCTCCAGCTCACATCTACTCGTGATAATTATCTCACCTTTCTCAAATGCTGACTACTAAGAGCTAAACTGGTAAATCATCAAAGGACATTTTTACTAAAAACAGAACTTTAGTATTTCAAGGACACCCCAAATGAATTACTGGTGGGGTTACAGAAGCTTCCATTCATGCCACCACAACAAGAATCAAGAATATTAAAGTTGAAGCGATCACCTCTTTGGATACATAAAAACAATATATTAAAGCATGTCACAAAGGGCAAAAAAGGAGGCATTCAGCAGAGCAAAACAAGCAGCGGGCTGACTGTCCTTACAAGAGGGCAGGGAAACTCATTCTGGAGTTCACAGTCCCAGGAAATAGAGCTGCTTCAGCCAAAAAAAGGTTTTGGTTAATTCTTATTACAGCTAGTCAAAGGCAAGCTCAGAGAAAACCGAGGTTCAGATTTCCCATGACTGCAGTTGGATCTTGTAACAAAGAGAACCTTTGGTTACTTCTCACATGTAGGCTGAGCAAGAAGCAAGCAGTAGGATTTAGCCAGTGACTCTGACCCCAGGCTGACATCTCTGTGCCCGAGCTCTGAGCTCCTCAGGGAGGACGGCCTGGAATTGCTCCTGCACCAGTATTTCCACAATCTGCTCCTTTGTGTGAATATCAGGTCTCAGCCACTGTCCAGCAAGCTCCTGGAGATGTCTGAGGACATCCCTGGGGCCAGCTGCATCCTCATAGCGGAACTGCCGGAACCTCTGCCTGGAGGCTGCAGGGTTGAGAGGACTCCCTCGGGGCACAGTCTCAAGGTCTTCTTCAGAGTCTTCATCAAGGCTCTCTGGTGGAACCTGGACCTGGGGAAGTGCTATCAGGACAACTTCTGGCTCCTCAGCCATCCTCTCATCTGGTGATGACCTTATTTCATCATTCTGGATTTCTCTATTTCTTTGTATCTCTGGGTACCCTTCAGTCTCCATTCTAGAACTCTGGAAAAGGATTTCTCAGACTCCTAGGCACAAAGAGAAAAGTCAGGGTCGGCAAAAACAAAGGATGTTAAAACCTCTTTGATCACATGGATCTGGTCCAGACCTAGGTTCCATCAACTTTTCAAACTTAACGGGGTTTCTTAATAAAGCTACTAGAGGGATTTCCCTGGTGGTCCAGTGGTAAAGAATACACCTTCCAATTCAGGGGACACAGGTTCGATCCCTGGTCGGGGACCTAACATCCCACATGCCGAGGGGCAACTAAGCCCACGTGCACCACAACTACAGAGCCCACATGCTCTGGAACCTGCACGCCACAACTGCAGAGCCCACGCATCCTGGAGCCCGCGCACCACAACTAGAGGGAGAAAACCCACATGCCACGACTAGAGAAGCCTGCATTCCTCAACAAAGATCCCATGTGCTGCAACCAGGACCTGATGCAGCCAAAAAAAATAATAATAATAATAAATAAATAAACTGTTAAAAAAAAGCTACTAGAAATTCTGTTTTTGTTTCCTCTTGCTGGATCAACTGACACAATTGAGAAAATGTATCAATAGTTTACCAAAATGTAACATGTAGATTCTCAAAGAAGAAAGAATGAAGAATGCTGGCCTTGCTAGCTGGAAAATCTTCCATCCATTTTTTCCAATACAAACATATACGCATATGATTTGTAGGGGAAATCTTTAAAATCATGGGTGTTTGCTTCCTCCAGCCACTTTTATGGAGCATTTGCTATGTCCAAAAGCAAATTATGAAGAAGTGCTAAAATAGAGGAGAAAAAGGTCTGTTCACTTACATCCAACTCTACTGTCTTTTCCATGTCCCTCCCTCTCTTTCATGAGAATGAAAGAATAGCAAGTGTTTAAAATACTTTAGGGGACTTCCCTGGTGGTGCAGTGATTAAGATTCCATGTTCCCAAGGCAGGGGGCCTGGGTTCAACCCCTGGTCCGGGAACTATATCCCGCATGCATGCCCCAACTAAGAGTTCACATGCTGCAACTAAGGAGCCAGCGACCCACAACTAAGGAGCCCGCCTGCTGCAACTAAGACCCGATGCAACCAAATAAATAAATAATTTTTTTTTTTTTTAAAGGTACTTTGGGCCTCCCTGGTGGCGCAAGTGGTTGAGAGTCCGCCTGCCGATGCAGGGGATACGGGTTCGTGCCCCGGTCTGGGAGGATCCCATGTGCCGCGGAGCGGCTGGGCCCGTGAGCCGTGGCCGCTGAGCCTGCGCGTCCGGAGCCTGCGCGTCCGGAGCCTGTGCTCCGCAACGGGGGAGGCCACAACAGTGAGAGGCCCGCATGCCGCAAAAAAAATAAAAAAAATAAAAAAATAATAAAAAAAAATAAAAAGGTACTTTAGGAGCTACCATCAGGGTGGCGTCTAAGCCAATTTTTTTTTAAAAAAAGGAAAAAAGCCTTTATGTTAAGATCAAGATCCTAAGCTCCCACCGTGTATGGGAAATTGAACTTGTCAGAAGCCTAGCAGCATACATTTCTGACTCATCGGATGCTTGACAGCTCCAGGATTAGCAAACCAGCTGTAGTGGGAGGAAGGAGGATGGGGGTCAGGTGGGCAAATCAAATACCTGTGAAATGTTGGGAAAAAAGGTTCTGTTTCATTTGGGCTAGAGCCCCAGTCCAAAGAGGGATTATTTACAGGAAAACCACATCCTATGTTAATTTATTTAAAAGAAAAAAAAAAGAGAGAGAGACTTCAGATGACAGTATAGAAATGACTATATTAATTTTCACACAAGGAATGTCCAATCATAGATCATAACCCCTGTGATGAAGCCACTTTACAGGGATCATCTTTTTTTAAATTAACACCACCTCCCCCAAGGATTAGTCCTTTCGTACTCTATATTGCAGAATTGTTGATGTTTAAAATCTCTCCTGCGTCAAATATTCTCAAATCTGTTTCCTGCACAACAACTGATAGAAGCCAACAATCACAACACTGACCAGCTGACGTGAATTAAATGGTTCTCTGCTCCTAATCACCTGCTCTCTAAACAGTCACTGACCCATTTTCTAGGAGCCTTGAATTGATTCTCAACCCCATCACGGAGATATTCTTGGAGTACACCACTTCTTCTCATGTTATCTGCATTTTTATTCAATCAACAGGGTGTGCTCATCCCCAAAAGTAAGCTTTTAACTAATCCAGGTGATAAGAAGGACAAAAGCAGAATATCTCCAAATCTCAGGGGTGCCTTCAATAAAAAAGGAAATATTTAGTCAAGGAAAGGTTGGATGAAACACTGTAGGAAAGCAAAATCTTGGGAACAACTTAAGCCATCAACAGGGAAATGATTCAATAAAGTACTGTCACCCACTCAGTGGAATACTATGCAGCCTCATAAGGAATGAAGGAGGCCTATGAGAGCTGATATGTAAAGCTGTCCATAACACAGCACCCCGTGACCAAGGTGCAGATCAGTATATGCAGTATGATCCCATCTGGGGAAATTAAAAATACATACACATAAGCATATATGACCTGATATATCCCCAAACAGTACCTGTAAAGTTATCAAAGAAATTCCTTTTACTTCTGAGGAGCAGCAACAGTGAGAGGGAAACATTTTTCTTATATCTTTCTGTATTGTTTTCTTTTTAACTACACCTATATTACTTTCGTGACAACTCAAGAGGAAGAAACTTTTCAGGTTTTCCCCTCCTGCTCAAACCCTTTCTGCGTGAAAACCCCTAATCCACTTAGAAAAACACCCTTTTACTAATTCTTCTAGTTCCTAGCACCAGAGGTTTTTACAAGCTCGACTTTTAGGAACAGTCTCAATTGTCAGTAGGCCAGTTTTCAAGGCTGGCTCTGAAAGATGGACCAGCTCCACGATTTACCCAGCTTCTAAATCCTATCCGTTTTAGAAGCCCACCTGCCAGACAGAATGCTTACCCTCACCGGTTAATAACTCCAGTTTACGGAACCCTTATTTCCTGACACTGTGCTGAGCGTTTCACATTCTCTACGTGATCCTCTTAGCCACTCAGGTTAAATTCTTGACAGGACTCTCTACCGCCCCGGTTATCTCCATTAACGGCAGCCTCCGCCGCTACATTTGTTGAACTTTACAAGCCAGATACTGCGCAAGAGCTTTCCCTCATCCAATGCTCCCGATAACCCAGTATGACAGTTACTGTCATTTCCACTGACAAACTTAGGCTCGGAGAAAGGGGACTTGCCCAAGGTCACAAGGCTAGGAGGTGGCGGGACCACTCAGCCCAGTACAAAAATCCCCGGCGTCTGCACAGGGATCTGAGCCCGACTCCTCCCACCACCTGGGCGCGGCTCAGAGGGCCGAGGTCCGGCAGGAAAAGGCGCGTCTGTGGCTCCAGAACTGGGAAGTTCTCCTCCTTCGGGGCTGACGCGGGGCCCAAGGCCACGGCAGGCCGAGCAGCCGGCACACCCCGCGGGCAGGGGCTCCCTGCTCCTAGGGCCGACCGCTCCCACCCGATGGTGCGCGGAGGAAGGGGAGGCGCAGGGGGCGGGAAGGGGAGTTCACCTGCGCAGGTGCCCCTCCGAGGGCGGGGGGACGGGGCGTCTGGCGATAAGACGCGAAACCCCGCCGCCGGCTGCGGGAACCGGAAACCAGCTTCCCGGAGCCAAGCTTTGTAGCCCGTCGCCGGAACCGGAAGTCGCGCCCCTCCCGGAAGCTGGGAGCGGAGGGGGAGCGGGGTTCGAGGCGCCCGGTCTCTCTAGGCCTTGGCGGTGCTCCGCAGCTTCATGATCTTAACCCGTTCTGGTCTCTTGGCCTCCCTCAGTCCCCAGTTCTCCCGACCGTGCGGAGCTTTGGGCACGGCCTAGGAGCTTTTCCGCTGCGGGGAAGGCCTTTGTCTTTCTGAGCCGCAGTTTGCCCAACAAAATGGAAAGTGGATGAAGCAGGAATCGAGACACTCCTGGAGCCAGCCGGCAGCTGAGGAGCCCCACCCTGAGGTTACACCCTTAAGCCTTTGTACCACCCAGACGAAAGAAGCCAAAATAAGAGGGCTGGCTGTCTGGCTGCTGTTGGCTGACAGTGGTCTGTATGGCTTCCCGTGGAGTCACTCCAGATGGACAGAGGGCGCAAGTCTGTTAGGTGTCTCCGTGTACCCAAAGAGACCCCCCACCCCCCAGATAGTGAGCATGTGCCCGTGGGACTTTGACAGTCTGTCCAAGTGGAGACCCCGTGTGCGTAGGAGGCGGAATCTTAGCCCTGTGTGTCTTTTCCTCGAGACTTTCCAGTTGCCATGGTTAAGAACTGAAATTTAGAATTCTTACTAAGCTGGTTTGAGTCAAGGCACACAGGTTAAAGAGCACAGCCTGTAAGAGAAGGTGCAGAGATGCTAACCAAGGCAGACTTCCCAATTCACTTTTATTCCTGAAGGGAAGGGACTTGGCCGTCCCATTCTCCTTCCAACTGGCCTATCCAAAATGGAATGGGCTAGGAAATTAAGAGGGGCACCTCAGTGCCTCCTGCTGGGTTATCACCCCAGAGCCAGTGTTCCTGGGGAAGGGAAAATGTGCCTTTTATCCTCACAGCCATCACTGGTCAGTAAACTCCTAGATGGCCAGATACTCGAGTTGGTGGTTGGAGAACCAGAGCTCCTTGCCGTGGCCCTACCCCCACCTCCCCTAGCGACTGTGGGCCCTTCTCCCACTCACTCCTACAGTGCAGTCACCACCTTTACCTCCTCTTAGCCTTCGTTTCCCCATCTGTAAAATGAGGGGCATTGAACTAGAGTAAGGACTTCCAATTGTCATTCCTCCCCTTCAATTCTTTTATTTTTAATCACATATCTATCCAGTCTTTTATTTAATCCATCTTATTTTTTATTCTTTTTTTGTTTTTGGCCACACCTCGACACGTGGGATCTCAGTTCCCCGACCAGGGATTGAACCCATGCCCCCTGCCGTGGAAGCACAGAGTCCTAACCACTGGACTGCCAGGGAAGTCCCTGCCTTGCCCTTCTAAAGGCACCCATCCCATTCCTTTATAGCCTGTTACCCTGTTTTTATTACCTGTTCATTATTCTATCTCATCCACTAGAAGCAGGGTCCACAAGGCCAAGGACCTTGACTGTCCTCTCACCATGCTTCCAACACATACAACTGAGCATGGGCTGGGGAAACGGTCACTGAATGAATAAATGGGTAAGTGAATGAACAGAGAAGGCTTGGATTTTATGATAAAGCTAATCTGATAAAGACCAGCAGGGACATAGATATAGTTTAACAAAATTAAGTTGGTTTATTAACTTGCTGCAGCCAGGGAGACAACACCCAGAGGAGCCAAACAAAGGAAGAACAGGGTTATCATAGGGTTAGGGGGCAGGGTGGAATTTAGGTGGAAATGAAATGAAGCAGTGTTGATAGGCTCAAAGCAAACCTAACTGTGTGGAGAGGGGTTAACATTTGACTTGGGCTGAGAAGCGAACTCCTGGTCTTGTTTCCTTGGACACCACAAAGTTAAGATCAGTATAGAACTACTGTGTCCAGAAACCCCTTATCTGAAGCTCTGCACCTGGGCTGGTAATCCAGGCTGCTTCTCTGTGTCAAATCTGGCTCCAACCCACCAGACAAGAGGGGAATGTTCTGTTCTCCCTGACATGATTTCAAAAAGTTTCTGACAGTCTCTGGTTTTAGGGAATGAGGTTTCTCAGCACTGTGTCTTTGGTGTTAATTGACAAAAGAAGGTTTGACAACTTCATGTTTCACAGGAGTCCCTTGATGCCTCAATCACTTGGATGTGAGGGCCATCGAGTGCTCCAGGGTTCCCATGGCAGTATGACCCCAGCTCCCTGGGCCCCATACTACTCTGGGCCTTCATTAGAATAATAAGCCAAGTCTCCATTCATGCTTCCTGTCCAGACTGGAATCTCGAGGTTCCGGCCCAAGTTGGGGTCATTCTCCACTGCCCATGCCTGGCACAGAATACCAGTAGGTGCTCAGTCCATGTCCATTGAATCTAACTGTTGATAAGTTTTCTTTCTTTTTAAAAATTTTTTAAAATTGTGGTATAGTTGATTTACAATATCGTGTTAATTTCAGGTGTATAGCACAGTGATTCATTTATACATATATATGTATATATCTATTCTTTTTCATATTCTTTTCCCTTATAGGTTATTACAAAATATTGAGTATAGTTTCCTGTGCTATACAGTAGGTCCTTGCTGATTATCTATTTTATGTATAGTAGTGGGTATATGTTCATCCCAACCTCCTAATTTATCCTTCCCCCCACCTCCCTTTCCCCTTTGGTAACCATAAGTTTGTTTTCTATGTCTGTGTGATAGATTTTCTAAATGGAAAGAAAAAGAAGTAGATGGAAAAAAAAAAAGTGGATGGAAGCATATCAAAATGATAGAAGCAGCTGTGTAAGAGAGGTGGGAACGTGGGTGATTTTTACAAATCTTTCCCAAAGTGGAAGTTTCTAAAACATAACCAGTATGAATGTTCTGAAAAAAGAAAATATAATAGAATTGTTGACTCTTAAGATTAAAAAAGTGAATTTTTTAAAGATGACCATGTTTTTATTTTTCTTTTTGAATTAACAAAAAAAATTTTTTTAGTTGAGGTAGAGTTGAAAAAAATGAATTATTGACACTTCAATGATTTTAAGATGAGAACTAAGTTGTTGACATTGTGGTTAAAAAGAGCATTGCCACTCTGATCCTTTATCACTTTTATTTATTTATATTTTATTTATTTTTTAAAATTAATTAATTTATTTATTTTTGGCTGCGTTGGGTCTTTGTTGCTGCACACGGGCTTTCTCTAGTTATGGCGAGCAGGGGCTACTCTTCGTTGTGGTGCATGGGCTTCTCACTGTGGTGGCTTCTCTTGTTGCAGAGCACGGGCTCTAGGCATGCGGGCTTCAGTAATTGTGGCACACGGGCTCAGTAGTTGTGGTTTGTGGGCTCTAGAGTGCAGGCTCAGTAGTTGTGGTGCATGAGCTTAGTTGATCCGTGACATGTGGGATCTTCCTGGACCAGGGCTCGAACCCGTGTTCCCTGCATTGGCAGGCGGATTCTTAACAACTGTGACACCAGGGAAGCCCCCTTTGTCACTTTTAGAAGAGATTTGAAGTATTGATGTTGTGCATCTTCAAAAAGTGGATTATTCTTCATGATTTAGAAAACAAAAACAAAAAATTCTTGGTATTGATACTCTAATCATTACTCAAAAAATTAAATTATTGTCTATATAGTTTTTTGGGGTTTTTTTGCGGTACACAAGCCTCTCACTGTTGTGGCGGAGCACAGGCTCTGGACACGCAGGCTCAGCGGCCAAGGCTCACGGGCCCAGCCGCTTCGCAGCATGTGGGATCTTCCCGGACTGGGGCATGAACCCATGTTCCCTGCATCGTCAGGCGGACTCTCAACCACTGCGCCACCAGGGAAGCCCTATATAGTTTTTAAAGGATTTGAATTGTTGATACTTGGAAATTTTAAAAAAGAAACTTGAATTATTCATTGAATTGTTAGCACTCTTAGGCAAGATGTCCTAACTCCCTGTTGGCCATACATGAGGAGGGTGTCATAGCAGCTCTCAGCCTTCCCCTGAAGCTGGGTGGAGGACACTTGAGGGCCCATCGCCCAGCCACAGTGTGGAATTTTACATGTTTGGCTGCCCTTTGTCCTAAAATTATTTTGGAAAATTGTCTAAGGGCTCTTCCCTGACCCACTGGGAAGAAGTAGATACTGCAGTGCCCTGGGAGCGCCTGACAGTTGCATATGTCATTCAGCATTGTCTCCATACAACTGATTAACATGTCCTGGCTCCAGAATTTCTCCCATCCTCCTCCACTCTCCTGTGATGCAGAGGTCTTTGCTCTGCTGGACTCAGTTCCTTCCTTGCTGTCACTCTGGCCTTGTCAGACCGGTTCTTGGGCTTTTGTAGGAGCTGGAGTGGGGCTAAGGACTGGAGGAGAGGGTTTTGGAGGAAAGAGTTGAGATTCCAGGGGTGGTTTTAGGAGAAAAATGTGTGGCAGTTGTAGTGTGTGGAACCAGTGGATGGGAAAAGAAAAAAAGGGAATTTTAAGAGATACTGTTGATACAATCACTTTGGAGAGCAATTTGGCAATTGGTAAAGTTGGAAATGAGCACACTCTCCCAGTCAGCCATTCCACTTCTAGGAATAGGCCCTAGAGCCACTCTCACATGTGCACCTGGAAATATGTCCAAGGATGTTCACTGAAGCACTATTTGTAATCAGAAAAAATTGGCCCTGCTGTAAATGTCCATCAGGAGGGGGAAAGGATAAATAACTAGTGTTCTTGGGCAAGTGAATACTCTACAAAACTAGCAGCAATGAACTGGAGATAGATAAATCAGCATAGATGAATCAGCATAAATAGACGTCAAAAACATTGGGTGAAAATATTGGATGAAGGAAGCAAGTTGCAGAATAATCCCTATGGCAAGAAGCCATGCATGTATTTTAAAAAACCAAAGCAATGCAATATATTGTTTATGGATATTTATATTTGTGATAAAAATATAATAGCATGGAGTGAAAGGATAAACACCAAACTCCTTTTATCAGTCAGGATAGGTTAGGTCCATGCCAGTGTAAGAAACACCCAAAATCTCAGCAGCTTGTAACAAGACTGTATTTCTTGTTTGTGCTGCATGTCCATCAGGGGGCAGCAGAGAGGCTGTGTTCCACATCTCCTCGCTCTGGGGCCAGGCTGACCTGGAGCCACCAGTTACTGAAGCAAAGGGAAATCGTCCTATCTCTCAAATCTTCACCTTGGCCAGAGCAAGCCACATGGCCAAACTCAACTTCAAGAGGGCAGGTAACAGCTATCCTACTATGTGCCCCAAAGGAAAAGCAGTAATATTTGGTGGATAACCCCACACCCATGGTGGTGAAGACCCCTGGGAAGAGTACAAAGGGGTCTCCACCTGAACTGTAATTATTTTAGAAACTATGAAGCAAAAATGTGAAATTTGTTCATTGTGGAGGGAGGCTATTTGGGTGTTTTGTTTATTATTCTCCATGTTGTATCTTTTAAACTTTTCAACACTGGAAGTATAATTTTTTTTTTTTTTTTTTTTTTTTTTTTTTTGCGGTACGCGGGCCCCTCACTGCCGTGGCCTCTCCCGCCGCGGAGCACAGGCTCCGGACGCGCAGGCCCAGTGACCATGGCTCACGGGCCCAGCCGCTCCGCGGCACGCGGGATCCTCCTGGACCAGGGCACGAGCCCGCATCCCCTGAATCGGCAGGCAGACTCTCAACCACTGCGCCACCAGGGAAGCCTGGAAGTATAATTTTTTAAGGAAGGGAGCAATGGAACAATGTTAATATTAAAAATTGTATACGTGTGTCCTTGTGGGGACCATGTTTCCTTTCATGGTATTCAGGAGAAACATGAGTAAAAGAATTCAGTTGTTTTTATGTTGAGTTGGAGGCACGGCAGCAGTCTTTTGGACCTCAGCAACAGCCCACTGGGGTCCAACCTTGGTCTCTGCGTTGTGTGTGCAACTGTGTGTGCATCTCCGCCCTGCAGCAAGGGCTCTCCCTGACCTTGTCCTGCTTACCTCTGTTCTCTCAGTCCAGAACTTTCAACAAAGAAGTGCCTAGTAAATGTTTAATGAATGACTCTGATATGCTCATTTCTATCTAAATAATGAGCCATTTCAGGGCAGGATCCACGTCGTCTTCCTCCTGTGAGCCCTCCTCAAGAAGAAGGAATGAATGCTTGTTGAATGAATGAATGACTGCAGTCCTCCTTCCCCAGCCCATCAATGGAAGCAGAAAATGCACAGCCCTGTCAATTCCAACATGAGCCTCCCAAGGGGCTGGTAAGGACGGTATTTCTGCAGACTCTACCATGCTTTTATGCCTGCATTGAAAAGCTAGTGATTGTGCATGTGGCTGTACAACTTCCCGGCAGGTGGACTCTCAACCACTGCGCCACCAGGGAAGCCCTGGTTTTGTTTTTGATGTTGATTTTTTGTTGTTGTTTTTTTCTGCCACACCACGGGACAGGCGATATCTTAGTTCCCCGACCAGGGATCAAACCCGTGCCCCCTGTGATGGAATCACGGAGTCTTAACCACTGGACCACCAGAGAAGTCCCTCACCCGGTTTTAACCATGGAAAGTCCTGTGTCCCAGGAAAACTGTGATGGTTGGTCACTTGACAGCAACTCCCTTCTCTCTGGGCCTCATTTTTTTCTCATTCTCATATGAGAGGGTTGGTTCTCTTCTCATCTCTACATATCATGTCTAAGATTTTAGGAACAGGCCAGAGGGGAAGAGGTGAATCAAACAAGGAAGACTCAATTTGGAATTTTCTGAGAGATCTTTATTTTTTACAAAGAGAGTGAATGGGCACTGCCACCCCGGCCTTGGTTCTAGTGGCTTGCAATGGTCTGAGAAAAGAGGGGAAAAACCAGAATAGTCTAGTCAGGAACACAGCTTCTGACACCATATGGAACTGAGTTCAACTCCCAGCCATGTCACTCACTGGCTGTATGACCCTGGGAGAGTGACTTGAGCTCTCTGAGCCTCAGTTTTCTCATCTGTACAATGGGGGTAATCATAGTACTTACCTCATGGGGGTTTTAAATTAAACTATTAACTAAGGTGTCATCACGGTGCTTGGCATATGTTTAAGAGTCCATAAATGGTGGCTAAGACTATTGTCACGAACAGTATTAATCCTCCCTGACCACTCATTGCCAGATGAGGTTTGCACTCTCACTGGGGCCTGAGCTTCACCTATCACAGCTTCCATCACATTTCATCATTTTGCTCATTTAATCGTCTGTTCCCCACAAGACACACATCGCTCTATCCTCCATGACAAGAAAAGACCTGGACCAAAGGAGGCACTTCATATACACTTGTAGAAAAAAGGAAGTTCAGCAGTAGTTCAAAGCTCCACCCAGAAGCCCTTGAGATTCTTAGGGCCACACTGTAGCAGAAAACATCCTCAAACCCTTCTGGCATGTGCCCCACTCCCACTACTGACCTCCTAGGATCAGGATCTGCTGTTCTCACCCATCCCCCCAGCACCTCTCAGAAGAGCCAGCACCTGGAGCCCTCGCCGCTTGCCCTGTCCTGCTTACCTCGTCAATCCAGTCAATGAAGGCCGAGACTCGCGTGAACACTGTGGGCTTCTTGCGGGTGTTGCAGCCAAAGCCAGAAACGAAGCTGGTCACGCCGTGGACCTGAAAGGAGCCATCTGCTGCCGGGCAGTTGAGGGGTCCTCCAGAGTCACCCTGGAATGGTTGGAGAGCAGTGGGGGACTGAGCTGTGTCTGAGCTTTAAGGAATTGGTTCTGACTTTGGGGATTTTGAGAAGCCCTTATATGACTTGACCTCTCTGAGCCTCAGTTTGCTCCTTTGTGATGGGGCATGATATATATCTTACAAGATTTTGTGACAGTTAAATGAGGTGATAAATATATGGTCTTAGCGCAATGCCTGGTAGAGAGGAAGCGATCAATCAATGGCAGTTCTGATTATGAGTACCACAGTTGGTTATTAATATTGTTATTCATATTCACTTGTAGTACAATGAGAGTATTGCTAAGTATAACTTCAGGACCCCAGATTTGAAGGTGACTTTAGAGATCATGGTGTCCATATCCCTTGCTGTACTGATGGGAATCCTGAGGTCGAGGAAGGGACAGTGACTTGCCCCAGATCAAGTCAGTGTGTGAGTTGGGACTAGAGTCCAGAGACCAGAGCTGTGTGCCTGGGCTGCAGTGACTTCCTCCAAGTCCTGCCTGGCCTGGAGGCTGAATGAACCCAGCAGTCAAGATTCCTCCCTCTCCTCCCAGGCAGATAGCAGAAGTACCCTGGGCCCTGCACACCCAGCAGAGTGGCGGTAGCCCTGCACCACCTCGGGCAGACGAGAGCTGCTGACTCACATTGCACCCAGAGCGGATGCCCCCGCCGGCGCACACCATGGTCTTCTTCAAGGCTGCGCCCCACCAGTCCCACTTGGAGCAGTGCTTGTAGTCTACCACGGGCAGCAGGGCCTGCTGCAGCTTGTCCGGGAGCGGCCCTTTGGCTGTGGAGATAGAGAACATTGAGCAGGGGCTGTAGGGGTGCAGGGCTAGGGCTGGGATCTGGGAGTTAGGACTGGGAGCCCCAGAGTGGGATGGGGGGTTTGAGGAAAAGCCACTCTTCTAGTCTGATGGTAAGTCTCCTCCCACCAGGTTATGTGGTCCTGCCTGCTTTGTCCATCAGAACATCTCCAGCACCTGGCACACAGAAGACACACAAAAATCTTCCATTGAACACATTCACGTTTGGGAGGGTGAGGGGAGAAGGCTGCCTCTGGAGGAGGAATGGAAGAAAAGTGCAGGGATGCTCCTGGTGTTGCCCTCAGCCCCCCGCCCCAGGCTCTGTCATCCTACCCACTGTCCCTATGGCTGGCTGGAGGGGTCAGCACGTACTGTAGAGACGGCCCCAGCCGCTGATGTAGCAGGGTGTCCCATTGGGCAGGATGTCACCGGCAGGAGGGAGGCTGGCGAGCTGGACCTTGTCTCCCAGCTGGGCGCTGTGCGAGAGCTTGACGAGGGCGATGTCATTGCTGGGGATGAGGGAAGAGTCATGGGGAGCCTGATCCTCCAGCCAGGCCAAGCCCCACCCCTCAGCTTTGCTCAGGATATTTTACCTCCGGGATGCGCCCAGTGCCCCTTCTCCCTCCAGATCCCATGCATTCTTACTGCTGAGCAACTTTAGGAAGCCCTCCTGGCCTCTTCAGCCCATGCTGACCCTTGGCCTTTGTAATCGTCCTCAGCTTTTACACCAGTGGTTCTCACGCATCAGCTGTGTCAGAATCACTGGAGGGCTTGTTAAAACACAAGTTGCCAGAGCCCATTCCAGAGTTTCTGATGCAGTGGGTCTGGGAGGCCCCAAGGGTTCACACTTTTCTAATGAGTTCCCAGGTGATGCTGCTGCTGCTGGCCTGGGGACCACACTTTGAGAACCACTGCTCTCTTCATCTGCCTGTTTGTCCCTCAAGTAATTGCATCTGGGTCTGATTTTCTCTCCACTCACCCCAGGAGCCCCTGAGGATGGGTCAAGGTCTTGATCATCATGGTCCCCCACTTCTGCACTGCACTTTCAGGAGTTCTGCACCCTTCTTTGATCCTCTCACTGGAAAAATGCTGAGCTACCCAGACATAACAATTTTGCATATGCTTGAGAGGCTTAAGAAGCCCTGCTTTGTGTTCTCACCCAGTGATTTTCTCCTTGACCCTCATAACCACCCAGGAAGCCCAGAAGGCCACCCTTGACAAGTGGTCAAACTGAAGCCCAAAGAAGGGCAATGACTTGCCCAAGCCGCACAGTGACTTAGTGCTGGAGCCTGACTCTCAGTCCAGTGCTCGTCCTTTAGCCCACAATGCCGGCAATGCAGGATGCTCTGGATGAATGCCCATTGAATGGAGGAACCCTTGGATTTGGGCCAGGGGTGCCTGAGGAGTCCTGGGTTCTGAAGCCAACCAGCCGAGTGGCCTTGGGGGAGTTCCTGCCCCTCCCTGGGCCCTGCTCTCCCCTCTGTCGGGAGAGACGTTTGGTGTGGATGATCCTTAAAGGCTCTGTTGGCTCTGACCCTCAACATGTGGGACCTGGGCTCAGGCTGCTGGCCCAGCTCCATTGTCCCTGGGAGTCTTCTCAGAATCAGTGTTGGGTCATAGAGAGTCCAGCAGAGGAGCCCCTGGGTCCCAGGCCTGAGAGTTCACTCACCCACAGGCCACGCAACTGGAGTTCCAGAGTGGGTGCACGAAGAGGTCCCCAGCATTGACGGGGATCTCCTGTTCGGGGCCCTCTTTCTCAGAGCGGTCATACTCGCCCAACACCACCTGGTAGGTCAGGGAGCTCCTGTTGGTGGAGGTGACATCAGTACAGGCCTGACTGGCCTCCCCCCTTCCCTCCCACAGTCCCCCACTGCCCCAGCCTGCCTTGGTCTCACGCAGGGACGGGGCAAGTGAGAGAACTCACGAGATGCAGTGGCCTGCAGTTACAACCCAATCAGGGGCGATCAGGCTGCCTCCACAGGTGTGGTGGAAGGTCCCGTCCTTTTCATACTGCAGGGAGACCTGGTGGCAAGGGAAGGAGGAGCCTGAGTGGTCTGGGCCCCACGACGAGGGTTGCTGTATAGGTTGTGCACTGCACAGCTCTAGAGAGCATCATTCACACAGAATGGCACCTCTGGAAATGTGCAGTGCCCAGCCCACACAACTGTACCATCCATGGCTTCTTTCATGCTACAGTGGCAGAATTAAGTCATTGCAATAGAAACCACATGGCTGACAAAGGCTAAAATATTTACTCTCTCGTCTTTTACAGAACAAATTAGCTGACCCCTGTTGTAAACCAGTGCCACCCCGTAGAACTTTCTGTGAAGATGGAAATGTTCATTATGGTCCAGTATGGTAGCCACTAGCCACATGTGGTTATTGAGAATTTAAAATGTGCTTAGCACTGAGCAACTGAATTTTTAATATTACGTAATTTAAATTTAAATTTAATTTAAATTTAGGCCTATGTGGGAAAAGAATTTAAAAACAGAGTGGCATATGTATATGTATAACTGATTCAGTCTGCTGTATACCTGAAACTAACACAAATAAATTGACTACTCTCCAATAAAAATGAAATAAATAAATTTAAATAGCCACATGTGGCTAGCGGCTACTGTGTTAGTGCAATGAGTCTAGTCCTCTGTGCTCCCTTCACTGACCTCTATAAAGCCCTTCATCCCACAGGGAGATCAGCTCGGTGCTTTGTGACCGCCTGGAGGGGTGGGATGGGGAGGGTGGGAGGGAGGGAGATGCATGAGGGAAGGGATGTGGGAACAGATGTATATGTATGACTGATTCACTTTGCTATAAAGCAGAAACTAATTAAAAAAAAAAAAAAAGCCCTTCATCCCTTTATTGCTCCAGACCTTATAACCCTGTTGTATAGTTCGAGGGGTCTAGAAATGAGTTGCCCCAAATCTCACTCCTTAACCATCACGCTGAACTTCCACCATTAATGCACCAACCCTTGGCTTAAACATTGCCCTCTCCCCAGAGTCTACTTTTAACTTGCAAACAGCCCAGTGAGGGTTAAAGATAAAATGGGCAAAACTTCCATAAGAAGCAGATTGTCCAAGGGTTTCCTGGCCTTTGGAGACTGAGGTGAATACTGGAAACAGCACAATGGGGTCCACACTGAATATCCTGCAATCAGAGCGTGGGGTGCAGAGCCCATGGTGGGAAATGGTGCAGCTGGTATTGCTCTTACCTGCCAGGACCAGCTGTAGGGGACCGCATCCTCACCGTGGACAACGCGGGAGGAGAGGCTGTAGGACGTCTGGCCAAAGCCCGAGGCTAGAGGGTAGAGTAGAAGCGTCAGTCACCTAGAGGGTCCCGCAAAGCAAGGAAGAGGTCTGGGTCCCAGTCCTAGCTATGGCACAAACAGGCTGTGAGATCCCATACAACTCCTTCCCCTATCTGGACCTCAGTAACCACGTATGAACAATGAGCACTTGGACTAGAGCAGGGATTTCTGGACTCCCAGGAGTCTAGGGAGAGAGATGAACATGTGGCTTCCTTTCATGGCAGGAATGAAGGAGTTAATGCACTTAGAACCGTGCCTGGTACCCAATGAGCCCTTGAGAAGTGATAGCTATTGTTGTGAAGAGTGGTGTCTCTGGAGTAAAACTGCCTGGATTCAAAGTGCAGCTCTGCCCCTGGTTCTAGGATGGGCTACTTTACTTCTCTGAGGGTCAGTTTCTCTACCTGTAAAATGGGGATAATAATAGTACTGACCTTAAGGGGACTGTTGTGAGGATTACATGAGATAATATACGAAAAAATCCTTAGCGTTCTGCCTGGCATATAGTAAGCACTCAGTAAACATTATCTGTTACCATTCATTATTGTCAGTCAAGAGACGCTGCTTGGAGAAGGTGGCCCTGAGCTGTAATGTAATACGGCAGAGAGTCCAGGAAAAGGCTAGACCACAGGATATGGAGTGCAGTAGGGGGAGTGTGAGAGGAGAGTTGGAGGGTTAAGCAGAGGAACAGAAATTCCAACCCAAGCAGTCTAACCACAGACCCCAAAGTCTTTCCCACTAGACTTTATTCACCATCCACGTCGAGGACTCCCACCACAGACCTTTGGGTCCCCCAGTCTTCCTCCTGAGCTGGTCTATCACCCACAGCTTCCCCTCTATTCTCCTGCTCCAGCACCAAGCTGAAAACCTCCACAATCATGCCCCAGATACAAGCTGAGACCTCTCCTATGGAACCAGGTATTGGGTTTGCGAGACTCAGGGTGGGTTGGTAGATTTCAAGGGCTCCTGGCCCAGGGCAGCACAGGCTGGGGTCTTACCAAGGGCCACAAATAGGAGAAAACTCAGCAGCCGGAGCATCGTGAGTTTTGAGACGGCAGGAGAGAGATCCATAGCCTGAGGCTTTAATATAGGGCAGAAGACGGGTGAGGGGGGTCAGACTGGGCCCCATTCCCGGAACAGGTGGTAGAACACCAGGTCTCCCATGGTCCAAGGCCACAGCCCCCACCCACTGCAGATGGAGGAGAGACAGCCAACAACAGGATCCAGGGTTCCCTCCAACGTGTGGCTGCACAGGTGGCACTGAATGGCAAGCTGATAACAGGGGAAGGGGCAGGAAAGTTCACATCAGAACAAGACAGCCTCTTCCAGGAACAAACATGGGCTCTGGGACTGGTCACACCTGGGTTTTAATCCTGGCTCTGCCATCTCCAAGCTTTGCATCCTTGGACACATTGCTTAACCTCTCTGATCTTCAGGTTTCTGTCCTCTAACATAGGGTTAATATTAGTATCCACATCAATTAAAAAATTTTTTGTTGAGGACTTTATCAGGATGTTTTTGGGAATGCAGCCATGAACAAGAATTGTCCCTGGGGCTTCCCTGGTGGCACGGTGGTTGAGAGTCTGCCTGCCGATGCAGGGGACACGGGTTCGTGCCCCGGTCCGGGAAGATCCCACATGCCACGGAGCGGCTGGGCGCGTGAGCCATGGCCGCTGAGCCTGTGCGTCCGGAGCCTGTGCTCCGCAACAGGAGAGGCCTGCATACCGCAAAAAAAAAAATGGTCCCAGCTTGGGAATTCCCTGGTGGTCCAGTGGTTAGGACTCCACGCTTCACTGCTGAGGGCAAGGGTTCAGTTCCTGGTCGGGGAACTAAGATCCCCGCAAGCCAGGCGGGGCGGCCAAAAAAAAAAACCAAATAGAGCATTATAAAATTCCTCTGTGGATATCATCCCTATGACTTTCCTTTGCTTTCATTAGCGATTTCCACATGTATATGTATTCCTAAACAATACATTGGGTTTTCCTCTACTGGCCCTTTGTATAACAAGAATCACACAGTGATTATCCTTTTGTGATCTAATTTTTATTTTGCGTTCAATATTGGTTTCTGAGACTCATCCATTTGCAGTTGATTCATTTTTACTCTTACTAGTCCATACTTTAGATACGCCAAAATCTATCCACTCTATTGTTAATGGATATTTGAGTGTTTCTAACTCTTTGCTGTTATGGAAATGGTTCACAAGTATCTGTTCTATCCTTGGACAAGAATTAATGCACTGTAGGGTATGTGCTTGTACAGCTAAACTGGGTAATGACAGTATTGAATATTCCCACTAACGTGAAATGAAGGTTCCTATTATTCCACATCTGAGCCAACCTTTTTATTTCTGTTTTCCAATGTTTGCCCAATTGTGAGGTATGGAAGGGTCTTTCATTGTGATTTTAATTTGCATTTAATTGATCACAAATGAGACTGAGTATCTTTTTAAATGTTTTTTGGTCATCCATATTTCATCTTCCATGAAATGCCTGTTTAAGTCTTTTTGGCATCCTCTATTTTTAAAAAAATTATTCAATGCATTTAAACAAAACCAAGAAACTGTTCACCCATTTCTCCCCCTGACTGCCTCTTGCAACTACTAAATTGTTCTCTGTATCTACAAGCTTGTTTTTTTTGTTTTTGTTCTTTTTTAGATTCCACATATCAGAGAGATCATACAGTATATGTCTTTCTCTCTGTTTGACTTATTTCACTTAGCATAATGCCCTAGAGGTCCATTCATGTTGTCACAAATGGCAATGACAAGATTTCATTCTTTTTTTTAATGGCTGAATCTCACACACACACACAATCCATTCACCCTTCAATGGACACCTGGGTTATTTCCATATCTTGGCTATTGTTAATAATGCTGCAATGGGGAGTTCCCTGGTAGCCTAGTGATTAAGATTATGGGCTTTCACTGCTGTGGCCTGGGTTCAGTCCCTGGTCGGGGAACTGAGATCCCGCAAGCTGCGGGGCACGGCTGGAAAAAAAAATGCTGCAATGAACATGGGGGTGCGTATATCTTTTCAAATTAGTGTTTTAGTTTTCTTTGGATAAATACCCCGAAGTAGAATTGCTGGATCATAGGATAACCCTATTTTTAATTTTTCGAGGAACTTCCGTACTGTTTTCAATAGTGGTTGCACCAATTTGCATTCCCACCAACAGTGCACAGGGGTTTCCTTTTCTCTGTATTCTTGCCAACACTTGTTACTTCTTATCTTTTTGATAATAGCCATTCTAACAGATGTGAGGTGATACCTCATTGTGGTTTTGACTTGCAGTTCCCTGCTGATTAATCATGTTGAGCATCTTTTCATGTACCTGATGACCATCTGTATGTCTTCTTTGGAAGAATGTCTGTTCAGAGCTTCTGCCCATTTTTAAATTGGATTGTTTGATTTTTTGCTATTGAGTTGTATGAGCTCTTCATATTTTGGATATCAGCCCCTTATCAGACATATGATTTGCAATTATTTTCTCCCATTCAGTAGGTTGCCTTTTCATTTTGTTTATGGTTTCCTTTGCTATGCAGAAGCTTCTTAGTTTGATATAGTCCCACTTTATTTTTGCTTTTGCTGTTTTTGCTTTTGGTGTCAGATTCAAAAAATCATCAGTAAGACCTATGTCGAGGAACTAACTGCTTATGTTTTCTTCTAGGCATTTTATGGTTTTAGGTCTTATGTTCAAGTCTTTAATCCATTTTGAGTTAATTTTTGTGTACGGTATAAGAGAGTGGTCCAGTTTCATTCTTTTGCATGTGGCTCTCCAATTTTCCCAGCACCATTAATTAAAGAGACTCTCTTTTTCCCCATTGTATATATTTTTGGCCCCTTTGTTGTAAATCAATCGACCATGTATGCATAGGTTTATTTCTGGGCTCTCTATTCTGTTCCATTGATCTATGTTTCTATGTTTATGCCAACACCATACTGTTTTAATCACTACAGCTTTGTAATACAGTTTGAAATCAGGCAGCATAATGCCTCCAGCTTTATTCTTCTTTCTCAAAATTGATTTGGCTGTTTGCAGTCTTTTGTGTTTTCATACAAATTTTAGGATCGTTTGTTCTATCTCTGTGAAAAATACCATTGGAATTTTGATAAGGATTGCATTGAATCTGTAGATTTCTTTGGGTAGTATGGACATTTTAACACTATTAATTCTTCCAATCCATGAGCATGACTCTTTTTCCATTTATTTGTGTCTTCTTCAATTTCTATCTTTTTCTTCTGGCCACACCATGTGGCATGTGGGATCTTAATTTCCTAACCAGGGGTCGAACCTGCACCCTCTGTATTGGAAGCACAGTCTTTTTTTTTTTTTTTAAACATCTTTATTGGAGTATAATTGCTTTACAATGTTGTGTTAGTTTCTGCTGTATAACAAAGTGAATCAGCTTAATGTATACATATATCCCCATATCCCCTCCCTCTTGGAAGTGCAGAGTCTTAACCACTGGACCACCAGGGAAGTTCCCCATGTCTTCTTCAGTTTCTTTCATTAATGTCTTGTAGTTTTCAATATACAGGTCTTTAACCTCTTTGGTTAAATTTATTCCTAGGTATTTTATTCTTTTTGATGAAATTGTAAATGGAACTGTTTTCTTAGTTTCTCTTTCTGATAGTGTGTTATTAGTGTAAAGAAATGCAACCGATTTTTGTGTATTGATTTTGTATCCTACAACTTTACTGAATCCAGTTATTAGTTCTAACAGTCTTTTGATGGAGTCTTTAGAATTTTCTATATATAATATCATGTCATCTGCAAATAGTGACATTTTACTTCCTCCTTTCCAATTTGGATGCATTTTATTTCTTTTTCTTGACTAATTGCTCTGGCTAGAACTTCCAGTTCTAAGTCAAATAAAAGTGGTGAGAGTGGACAACCTTGTCTTGTTCCTGATCTTAGAAGAAAAGCTTTTGGCTTTTCACTGTTGAGTATAATGTTAGCTGTGGGCTTGTCACATATGGCCTTTACTATGTTGAAGTATGTCTGCTCTATACTCATTTTGTTGAGAGCTCTTTTAAAAAATAATAAATGAATGTTGAATTTTGTCAAACATTTTTTCTGTGTCTATTGAGATAATCATATGATTTTTATCCTTCATTTTGTTAATGTGGTATATCATATGACTGATTTGTGGATGTTGAACCATCCTTGCATCTCTGGAATAAATCCCACTTGATCATGGTATATGATCAATCCTTTTAATGTACTGTTGAATTCAATTTGTTAATATTTTGTTTAGGATTTTTGCATCTATATTCAACAGGGATATTGGCTTATAGTTTTTGGGGTTTTTGTGGTGTCCTTTTCTGCTTTTGTTATCAGGGAAATGCTGGCTTCATAAAATGTGTTTGGAAGAGCTTCCCCTCTTCTATTTTTTGGAATAGTTTGAGAAGGATAAGTATTAATTCTTCTTTGAATGTTTGGTAGAAATCATCTGTGAAGCTGTCTGATCCTGGACTTCTGTTTGTTGGGAAGTTTTCAATTACTGATTCAATCTCCTTGCGAGTAACTGGTTTGTTCAGATTTTCTGTTTCTTCATGATTCAGTTTTGTTAGTTTGTATATTTCTAGGAATTTATCCATTTCTTCTAGGTTGTCCAAATTGTTGGCATATAATTGCTCATAGTTGTCTCTTATGAGCCTTTGTATTTCTTTGGTATCAGTTGTAATATCTCCTCTTTCATTTCTGATTTTGAGTCCTCTCTCTTTTTTTCTTGATGAGTCTAGCTGAAGGTTTGCAATTTTATTCATCTTTTTCAAGAACCGACTCTTAGTTTCAATTATCTTTTCTATTGTCTTTTTAGTCTCTATTTCATTTATTTCTGCTCTAATCTTTGTTATTTCCTTCCTTCTACTAACTTTGGGCCTCATTTTTTCTTCTTTTTGTAGTTCCTTGAGGTGTAAATTTAGTTGTTTATTTGAGACTTTTCTTGTTTCTTGAGGTAATATTGCTTGAACCACCCCCTTAGAAGTGCTTTTGCTGCATCTCATAAATTTTGATTCGTTACATTTCTATTTTTATTTGTCTCAAGGTATGTTTTAGTTTCTCTTTTGATTTCTTCCTTGACCCATTGGTTGTTCAGTAGCATGTTGTTTAATCTCTCATATTTGTGAATTTTCCAGTTTCTTCATGTAATTAATTTGTAGTTTCATACAATTATGGTCAGAAAAAGATGTTTGATATTATTTCAATTCTCTTAAATTTATTAAGACTTGTTTATGGCCTAATGTATGATATATCTTGGAAAATGTTCCATGTGCACTTGAGAAGAATGTGTGTTCTGTTGCTTTTGGATGGAATGTTATATAAATATCTGTTAAATCAATCTGGTCTAACATGTCATTTGGTCATTTTAGACCAAAGTTTCCTAATTGGTTTTCTGTCTGGATGATCTATCCATTGATGTAAGTGGGGTATTAAAGTCCCTTACAATTATTGTACTTCTATCTATTTCTCTCTTTAGGTCTGTTAATATTTGCTCTATATATTTAGGTACTCCTATGTTTGGTGCATAAGTATTTACATGTTATATCCTATTGTTGGATTGACTTTTTTATCATTGTGTAACACCCTTCTTTATCTCTTATTACAGTCTTTGTTTTAAAGTTTATTTTTTCTGACATAAATATAGCTACTCTGGCTTTCTTTTGGTTTCCATTTGCATGGAATATCTTTTTCCATCCATTCACTTTCAGTCTGTGTGTGTCCTTACATATAAAGTGTCTCTTGTAAGCAACATAAAGACAGGTCTTGTTTTTTTTTATCCATTCACCAGCTTTATGTCTTTTGATTAGAGGATTTTGTGCATTTACATTTAAAGTAATTATTGCTACATATGTACTTATTGCCACTTTGTTATTTGTTTTCTAGTTGTTTTTGTAGTTTCTGTTCCTTTCTTCTTCTCTAGCTCTCTTTTTTTTGCAGTTTGATGACTTTCTTCAGTGGTATGCTCATATACCTTTCTCTTTATCTTCTGTGTATTTACTCTAAGTTTTTGCTTTTGGACCCCATGAGACTTACATATAAAAACTTAAATCTATAACTGTCTATTTTAAGTTGATAACAACTTAGTTTTGATCCCATTCTAAAGCTCACCATTTTTACTAGCAGCAGCTGGAACTTTTGAGATGATAGGAAAGAGACATATATACTGAGGCTCTAATATAGGGCAGAAGATAGGTGAGAGGGGTACAGACTGGGCCCCATTCCCAGAACAGGTGGTAGAACACCAGGTCTCCCATGGTCCAAGGCCACACCCCCTGCCCACAGAAGATGGGGGAGGGACAGCCAACAACAGGTCCCAGAGTTTCCTCCAACGTGTGGCTGCACGGGTGACATTGAATGGCAAGCTGATAGCAGGGGAGGGGGAAGGAAAATCACATCAGAACAAGTCAGCAGCTTCCAGGAACAAACATGGGCTCTGGGACTGGTCACACCTTGGTTCAAATCCTGGCTCTGCCACTTCTAAGCTCTGCATCCTTGGGCACATGGCTTAACTTCTGAGTTTCAAGTTTCTCACCTCTAACATAGGATTAATATTAGTCGGGGACTTCCTTGGTGGCGAAGTGGTTAAGAATCTGCCTGCCAATGCATGGGACACGGGTTCGAGCCCTGGTCCGGGAAGATCCCACATGCCACGGAGCAACTAAGCCCATGTGCCACAGCTACTGAGCCCGCGTGCTGCAACTACTGAAGCCCACGTGCCTGGAGCCCGTGTTCCGCAACAAGAGAAGCCACCACAATGAGAAGCCTGCGCACCACAACGAAGAGTAGCCCCCGCTGGATGCAACCAGTGAAAACCCACATGCAGCAACAAAGACCCAATGCAGCCAAAAATAAATAAATTTTAAAAATATATATTAGTATCCACCTCAATTTTTAAAAATTTTTATTGAGTACTTTCTCTATATCAGGATGTTCTTGGGGATGCAGCCATGAAAAGAATGGTCCCAGCTGGGACTTCCCTGGTGGCGCAGTGATTAAGAATCCACCTGCCAATGCAGGGAACACAAGTTCAATCCCTGGTCTGGGAAGATCCCACATGCCACGGAGCAACTAAGCCCATGCACCACAACTACTGAGCCTGTGCTCTAGAGCCTGTGAGCCACAACTACTGAGCCCATGTGCCACAACTACTGAGCCCACGTGCTGCACTACTGAAGCCCACGTGCCTAGAGCCCATGCTCTGCAACATGAGAAGCCACAGCAATAAGAAGCCCACACAAGAAGCAATGAAGTATAGCCCCCACTCGCCGCAACTAGAAAGCCTGCGCACAGCAACAAAGACCCAACGCAGCCAAAAATCAATCAATCAATCAATCAGTCAATAAAGGCTATTTCTGATTGTGGTGGAAGGTGCTATGAAAAGAATGAAATGTAGGTGACTGGGGTGGGAAAGGGAGTGACTCATTTAGATGGAGGACCAGAGAGAGTGACATTTGGGCTGAGGAGGTAGTGTTCAGTTGAGTCCTAAAGGGCAAGTAAAAGCCAGCCGTTAGAAGCCCTGAAGGAAAAGCTCTCCAGGTGGGAAGGACAACAAGTGCAAAGATCTGGAGGCTGGAATGGGCTTGGCTTGTCCAAGGAGAGGAGGTCAGTGAGGCTGAAGCATAGTAGTCAAAGTGAAGAGTGGTAGGGGATGAGGTCCAAGAAGAGGTGATGCCTAAAGCTGAATTCACACCTGATCCAGCAATTCCACTCCTAGGTAGGACCCTCAAGAAAATCATGCACATGTGCCCCAGGAGACATACACAAGAATGCTCCTGGTGTTCCTGTCCTCAATCCTCAATAACAGAAACATAGAAACAACAGAAATGTCCATGAAGGCAAATGGGTGAAAATTTGTAGTATATTTATACAATGGAATATTAATCAGCAGTCAAAAAGAATGAATCACCATGACATGCCACAATGTAGATAATTCCTAGGAATCTAAATTAAGAAGGAAAAGAAGGCCCCAGAAGATGAAATGCAGTTTAATACTCTTTTTATAGAATTAAAAACAACTGAGATTTTAAAATATACCTTTTAAGGAATGCAAATAGGTGAATAAAACTGTATAAAAAGGCAAGCAAAGGCATGATGAACAGAGGATTCTGGATGACTGTTAACTCAAGTCTGGGGTGGAGGAAGGAGGATAGATTAGATGTTGTTAGAGCTTCCTGCTTTGCTTTGGTAGTTTTCATTTTGGTTTTAGCTTTTTCAAAGGTAAATTTGCATACAATAAAATTCTCCAGTTTTAACTGTAAATTTAATAAGTCTTGACAAACACACACAGTCATGTAACCACCACCACAGTCATGATATGGAACATTTTCCTTACCCGAGAAATTTCCCTCCCACCCAGTCACTTTCCATCCCACCCCCACACCTGGCCCCCCTGGCAACCTGTGATCTGCTTTCCATCTCTTTAGTTTGGCCTTTTCTAGCATCTTTACATACAAATGGAAGCATGTAGTATATAGCTTATGTTTCAGGGCATCTTTCACTTGGCATAATGCTTTTGAGAGTCATCTGTATCATTATGTTAGATGTGGTTTTGAAGGTGGCAACTACATTATTTAAAATAACTGTCTGTCTAATAAATAAGAGTGGCCCATGAGCAGACTCATGATATTTGATCAATCCAATTCTGTTACCTGAAATCCAGATTTAGAGAGAGAGAGAGAATAAGAAAAAGAGAAAGAAAGAGGGGGGTGAAGGCCAGACCCTATAGGGTCTCTGCACGTCAGGCTGAGAAGGAGTTTGGTCTTTATTCTAACCATAAGGAGAAAGCTATGGTGGGTGGAAGTGGTGATTAAGTAAGGGAAGGACCTGGGATCTCGCTTTTGCTTTCAAATCATCCCTTTCCTGGGTCCCGTGGGAAGGATTGTGGGGTGAGAGTGAGGGGGACCGGCTGGAACTACTTCAGTCGCTTGAACAAAGCAGGGCTGTGAGGGGTGGGCGTGGGGCTGGGCCTGGGATGGCGGAGATGGAAATAGAGACATGTGGGTGTGGTCAGGGTATATTTTGGAGGTAGAGCGATACCTGAGATCACCTCAGTGAAGTGTGAAGCACAGAGTCTGGCACTAAATCAGTGAACTCAACTCACATTAATTTGTAGAAAAGACTTAGCACACCTTCACTAGCTGTTGGAAACAACCTCCCAGCCCAGGGACTGACATTTTGTAGGGGCTCAGTGAATGTTTGCTGAATAAGGCAAACAGGCTCTGCAGACTTTCCTGAGCAACGCTTGTCTCTGCTCAACACCCAGCGCTCTAAGGATCACCAGACTCCTTCCTGCTGGCGTTACTGATTGTGTAGAACCATACTTTGGGGGCTCCTACGTTTCAGAAGCATGGGAGGAAGGCAATGCTTAGTTGCTTTAAACGGATCCCTCGTGATGGGCTGTGAGGCATCAGCTGGGCAGGGTTTCTTTTAGGGGTGCAGCCCCCCCGAGAACTCCCACAGTGATGTCTGTGACTCTAATAGCCTGAGCCTGTGCTGAGTGTGTCGACGCAACAGAAGCAGCTGTGAAATCCTTCAAAGCGTGATAAAAATAGCTGTGCCCTCCCTTACTCCCTGTTCCCTATGGGCCTGGACATGTTTGTTTGCTCAGCTTTGAAGCTCAGAGCCACTTCCCAGACCCTGAGCAGAGGAAGAAAGGGGGAGAGGCCGAGGACATGGCTGGGGAGCCGGAGGGGCGGGTCAGACCCTCCTGGATCCCACTGTAGAGTGTCTGAAACAGACAGAGCCTAAAAGATGATCTAATCCATCTCTTCTGACAGACAGGAAGTTAAGGACCAGAGAACAGTGAGGACTGGCCCAGGGACCCCTGGTTTGTCACTGCCTGCCCCCTGCTCCAATGTCACACGATAAGACTCTCCAGCCTTTAACCAGGTGGCCTTGAGCAGGTCCCAGCCTCTCTGCAGACAGGCACGCAGCCACCCTGGCCCTCTGCTCTGTCCCAAGGGAGATGGACCCTCCAGGATTCTCTTTCACCACAACGCCTGTCAGGTCATCTTATCCTCGAGGCCTGGTGGACACACTGTCACGGGTGCTGCTGATTAATCCTCTGGGGTTTTCTGGCCTAGGAGCAGCTGGAGCTTTCCCCTGGGAAGAGGGAGCTGGCAGGGAAGCTGAGGGATCCACAGTAGGCCTCAGCTTAAAGCAAGCTGCATCCTGAACCGGAGGTAGAGGTCCGGGTGTGTGGGAGAGTATGGGCAGTTGGGAGGTTGGTCTGGAGGGTAAGGAGGCTGGGGTAGCTGAGGAGCCTTTTCTTAGGGAGGAGCGTTTTCATTGTTTCTAGTTCCCACCTGGTGGGAAACTTCATGAGGGCCAAACTTTCTTATCTATCTTTGAATTCCCAGCGCCAGAAGAGGCCTGGCACATGGTGTGTACTCAGCAATATACACATTACATTAAAAGAGGCTATTTACAATAGCCAGGACATGGAAGCAACCTAAATGTCCATCAACAGATGAATGGATAAAGAAGATGGGGCACATATATACAATGGAATATTACTCAGCCTTAAAAAGAGACGAAATTGAGTTATTTGTAGTGAGGTGGATGGACCTAGAGTCTGTCATACAGAGTGAAGTAAGTCAGAAAGAGAAAAACAAATACCGTATACTAATAAATATACATGGAATCTAGAAAAATGGTACTGATGAACCTAGTGGTAGGGAAGGAATAAAGATGCAGACGTTGAGAACGGACTTGAGGACACGGTGGGGAAGGGGAGCCTGGGATGAAGTGAGAGAGTGGCATGGACATATATACACTACCAAATGTAAAATGGATGGCTAGTGGGAAGCTGCTGCATAGCACAGGGAGATCAGCTACGTGCTTTGTGACCACCTAGAGGGGTGGGGTAGGGAGGGTGGGAGGGAGACACAAGAGGGAGGGGATATGGGGATATGTATACATGTGGCTGATTCACTTTGTTGTACAGCAGAAACTAACACAATATTGTAAAGCAGTTATACTCCAGTAAAGATGTGAAAAAAAGCAAAGAGGCAAAGAATGAATGAATGAAGCTAAAGATGCTTCAATGCCCATCTCTTCCTCCCCTGACTCTCATAAAGGGCACATCTGGATGCCCGCCCCTCTGCGCGTCCCGGAGAAGCCAGCCTAGCGGCAGCGTTTGGATGGTGGTTCTGAAGAGCAGCGTTCGGAGGATGTTAATCGTGTTCTGTGACAAATAAGCCACGATAATGGAGCCCCTGCTGTGTTCCCTGCTGGGGGCTCAGCTCCCACCCAGAACCCAGTGGGCACCCAATAAAGAATCAAAGATCCAATGGGCTTGGGAAATACGAGCTTAAAGAAAGTTCAAATGGATCTTTCCTGTAGGACTTCTCAGAGTCTGTAAGGTCCAATGTTCACCTTGAGTCACCCACAATGATCTTAAGTCCCAGATTCTCTGGTGCCTCACTGCCCTGTAGCACCCCGGCTACCAGCCCCATCCCTCTCAGACAGGACAGCTCAGCCTCAGAGATCAGGCAGGTGCCCCCCTGGCCCTGCAATGGCACCAAGAAGCCACTGAGGGGACCCAGGGCTGGGACGACATGCAGGTGGCTCCTGCCCCAAGGAAGACACTTGCCTCCGCTGGGACCCGAGGTGATGCTGGACAGTGGCACTGGGGAGGGATACGGGCCAGTGCCCTGTCTTCCTGGGGCTGAGCAGGTGGGTGGGACAAGCACCCCCCCACCTCCACTGCCCTGGGGGATGGTGGTGACGAAGGGGCTGGAGGTGTGAAGCCCCCTCCTTCCTCTGCTCTCATTCCACAGCCCTCCTGGCACGTACACATTCAACAAATGTTTGTCAAACACCTACTAGATTCCAGGCACTGATCTGTCACCAGGGATCCTCTTGCGAAGAAGACAAAGCTTCCTGAATCCACAGCCAGCAGGGGGCGTGTGCCAGCAGGAACCAGGTGTCAGCCCACTGGATGCTCTCCATCCGCCCCTCGCCAGGCTCCAGCCACCCTGCCCCGCTGGCTGACCTGATGGAAGCATCCATGGGCTCCATGGTCCCCTGGGTTTCGTTCAGTCAGTGGAAGGTGCCGGCAGGAGACTGGAGGACAGGAAGATCGGGCATCTATCCCAACGCCTGCATCCCTCCATCAAAGGCCCTGGCTCCTATCAGGGGACCTTCACGTTTCCCCACAGCTCCTACCTCAGGGCTCCATTCACTGCTTCCTCTCTCTGCCCTTTCCGGCCCGGGGGTGATATCGGCTCCCCGCTGTTGCTAGCCTTGAGATGCCTCACCATTCCTTGTTAGTTTCTCCAACCCCATCCGCACTTTTATTTATTTATTTATTTTTAAGATTTATTTATTATTTATTTATTTATTTTGTTTATTTGTGGCTGTGTCGTGTCTTAGTTGGCACGTGGGATCTTTGTTGTGGTGTACGGGCTTCTCTCTACTTGTGGCGTGAGGGTTTTTCTCTTCTGTTGTTGTGACGAGCAGGCTCCAGGGTGCCTGGGCAGCACACAGTCTCTCTAGCTGAGGCACACGGGCTCTCTAGTTGAGGCTCGAGGGCTCACTAGTTGTGGCACGCAGGCTTAGTTGCCCCGAGACATGTGGCATCTTAGTTCCCTGAGCAGGGATCGAACCCGCATCCCCTGCATTGAAAGGCGGATTCTTTACCACTGGACAACCAGGGAAGTCCCCGCACGTTTATTAAATATTCCTCAATTACCCCTTGGGCTTGACATCCATTCCCTTCCCAGACCCTGACCTATGACACACATTTGTTTGAATGTAACCGAGACCCCAAATAATGGTGCATGAATAAGAGAGAAATTTATTCTCCTCTAACCTCAGAGTCCAGGCTGGTGTGGCAGCTTTGCTCTGTGAAGTCATCTGCTCATTCTATTTCTCAGTTCCTCCAACTCTAGGGTGTGCCCTCACCCGCAAGGCATGGGTTCAGTTGTGTTCCCCTCTCCAAATTCCCCCATACCTCCGAATGTAACCGTATTTGGACATAGGGCCATTGCAGATGTAATTAGTTAAGATGAAGTCATTAGGGTGGGCCCTAATCCAGTATGCTTTGTATCTTTATAAAAAGCTGAAATTTCGACACAGAGAAACATGCATAAAAGGAAGGTAGCCACCTACTAGCTAAGCAGAAGGGCCTGAAACAGATCCTTCCCTCACAGCCCTCAGAAGGAACCAACCCTGCTGACCCCTTAATTTCAGACTTCTAGCCTCCAGACCTGGGAGAGAATATATTTCTGTTGTTTAAGTGACCCAGATGGTGGCTCCAGGAAACTAATACAGCCTTCAATGGCTCCTACACCACACCCACATTCCAGACGGAGAAACGGAAGAGGCAAGCTTGCCTTTATCTTTAAGCACCCAACCTGGAATTTGCATACCTCTCTTCTGACCAAGCTCAGAAATCAGCCTGTGGTTTCCCCACCACCACCCCCGACCCCGGCTGCCTGGGAGACCAGGAAATGTCCTGTGCACACGGAAAATGCCTCTTACCATGGAAGAAAGGGAGAATAGATATTGGGGGCATATGCAGATTCCTGGCACCGAATACCACAAATGTTTTCAGATGCCAGTAGCAGGAAACCCTGCCTAAGGTAAACAGTTAGGAAATTCATCATCTCACAGGACTTGACTTCAAGTCCGGAGGCAGGGGGAGCGCAGGGGAGGTGCCCCAAGATTCGGTTCTGTCCTCTGCTGTTTCCATGGCTCTGCCCTACGTAGGCTGTTGGCTTCCTCCTTGGGCTGGAAAGTCAGATGGCTGGTGGTGTCAGTCAGAGTCAAACCAGAAAACAGGAATCTCAAGTATTTGACATGGAGGGAATTGGTTACTCAGGTGAGGGAAGTGCTAAGAAGACAGCAGGGCTTAGAGCTTAGCCATGGTTCCTTCCAGGATTGGGGACGGAGGGATGAGATGAGCTGGGGTCGCTCAGCAGAAGCTGGGCCCTATCCAGGCCAGTTCCATGGGAGCCATGGAGGAGGTGCAGGGAAGAGATAACCTGGTTTCTCTCTTCCTCCTGCACTCCCATCTCCACCAGTGCGTCCCATTGGCTGAACCCAGCTGGAAACCAGCTGTCATGGGTGCCTGGGTAACCCAGCCTACAGGAGTCAGTCCCCCCATTCCTGGGCCCAATGGGGATGCAGTGAAGAATTATCCTAAGGCTGGAGCTTCCCTGGGAGGGGAAGAGAGGGCAGAGATGAGACCTATGACCTCTGCGGAGCAGGTGCCCCAGAGTGACAGGGGCCTTTGAAGGGTTTGTAACAAGAGAACAACACAGGAATTCCCTGGCCATCCAGTGGTTAGGACTTGGCGCTTTCACTGCCAGGGTCCGGGTTTGATCCCTGGTCATGGACCTAAGATCCCACAAGCCTCGTGGTGCAGTCAAAAACCCCCCAAGAGAACAACATGATCCAAAATGTTTTCAGACTCTATCTCTGACTGCTGAGTGGAAAATAGTTTAAAGAGGAGCAAGAATACCATCGGGGAGACTAGCTGGGATTCTACAGAGATTGTCCAGGTAACCAGCGTGAGGGCTGTGGAGAAGCAAGTGGGTTGAGGACAAGGTTGGTGCTCAAGAAGGACGAAGCCTGGGGCTTCCCTGGTGGCGCAGTGGTTGAGCGTCCGCCTGCCGATGCAGGGGACATGGGTTCGTGCCCCGGTCTGGGAAGATTCCACATGCCGCAGAGCGGCTGGGCCCGTGAGCCTTGGCCGCTGAGCCTGTGCGTCTGGAGACTGTGCTCTGCAATGGGAGAGGCCACAACAGTGAGAGGCCCGCGTACTGCAAAAAAAAAAAAAAAAAGAAAGAAAGAAAGACGAAGCCTGGAGCTGACAGGGGAACCACGGGGACGGGCACAGTCATGGCAGGCCGACCCAATTCTGTGTCCCAGATACACAGTCACTACAGGGGGCCTGCACACAGCAGGCACTCCCTCAGTGCCCCTTGTGTGCATATACACACATACACTCAGCTGTGCTATACCCACTATGGCTTGTCCTCAAGTGGCTGCCAGACCTGCCCTTCATATGGAAGAGTGCATACAAGAAACAGACAACTCCATTAAAAGAGACTTAAATGATTAGGGTTTTCTCAGCTAACCAGAAGGCAGGGGTGGGGGTGGGGAGGTGGGACAGTTGCCGATTGGTTAGCTCAGAGGCGCAGTGATGCCACCGGGGACCCAGGCTCTTGCCATCTTCCTGCTCTGCCAGCCTCAGCGAGTTGGCCTCTCTTCCTGGGCTGCCTCCTTCGTTGTCCAAGGAGCAGATCTGGAGACGAGGATTTGCATGCAGGTAGTTTATTTTGGAGGTGATCCCAAGAAGCCCATGTAGGGGAGCAGGGAAGTGAGACAGGGAAGGTAAGGAAGCCAACACGGGCTATGTTAGTGGACAACTGGGGCCCAAGCCACTAGGAACTCTGGGAGTCGAGGCCTCAGGGTTATCCCATCTACGTGTGAGAAGGCTCCGTGGGTGTCTTCCCACGCACATTCCTGGGGACACCTGGTGTGCACAGGTTAGGATCACTCACACGCACATCTCTATCGTGCTCGGGGCATGGTGTGCGAGCACATGCTTGGAATGTGCACCTTGGCTCCCCCATGTACACACCCCTGAGCATACACACAGCAGAGCACAACCATGCATGATTCACATACACACTGGAGAGCACACATTCCTCTGCATTAAAATAAACAACATCTCTTAGTCTGCTTAGGCTGCTGTAACAAAATGCCATAGACTCGGTGGCTTAAACAACAGACATTTATTTCTTCCAGTTCTGGAGGCTGGAAGTCCAAGATCAAGGTGCTGGTAGATCCCCTGTCCTGGTTTGCAGATGGCCATCTTCTCATCGTACCCTCACACGGCAGAGAGCAGAGAGCAAGGAAGCAAGCTCTCATGTCTCTTCTTACAAGGGCACCAATCCCATTCATGAGAGCCCCACTCTCTCGACCTATTACCGCTCAAAGGCTCCACCTTTTATATCATCACATTAGGGGTTAGGTTTCAACATATGAATTTAGGGAGACACAAACATCCAATCCATAACAATCTCTCTCACTGCTTCATACTCTGGCCTTTGGCTTGGGCCTAGCAACGGCTAGGGAATTAAACATTTCTGACAAGAACCCCACTCTGAGTAGCCCCTAAAGTGGAATCGCTGGCAGAAGTTGCAGCGCAGGAGGAGCAAAGTCTGGGAGCCAGGGCAGCCCTGCCCTGAGTCACATTGGAACTCTCCAGCCCAGGAGGTAATCTCTCAAGTTACCAGCAGGGGGTGCCAGAGAGCCATGACCCTCTCTTCAGGTTTTTTCCTAGTAGGTTGCCTGGTTTGTATAAGGGTGTGTTTGTCTCTGGGTGTGTTTGAGGGAGAGGACAGGTCTCAGAGTTTCCTCATGGAAGTTTAGCTGAGTGTGATGAATGTGCTCACCACCAATTCTAGGCGCAGCCTCACTCAGGCTCCAATGTTCAGACACAGCATTGGTGCTCAGTTCATGTCAGATGAATGGATAAGTAAACGGATGGATGCATGGATGGATACATGGATGGATGCATGCATGGATGAATTATTGGGTGAATGAAGAGAGATAAGATGACCCACGAGAAAAAAGGTAAAAAGAGAAGAATTGGGAAGAAGGGTGGATAGCAAGACAGATCAGGGTAGAATCGGGGGCGGGGGGGGGGGAAGAGAAATGCAAGGAAGGTGTGTGGCAGGGTGGGGCCAATGGGAGGTGAGTGAAGGGGGCAGGGCTAAATCTCCCAGCCTCGAGGCCTGGGCCTGATGTGTCTCTTTTTCCAGATGCTGCCCATTGCTGCCACTGCAATTCTCTGCATCTTTCTAGGCCAGTTGGGACTGGTGCCTTCCTAAGGAAGGCCTCCCTGAGCCCACGGTTGGGATCAGTCCCTTTTGCCTTTATGCTGCCATGTCTGGGGGCTTCTGCTGGGACCCCTCTGGTCTGTCTGGCTAACATATGGGTAGCAGAGTCGGATGGACCCAGGTTTGGTTTGAATTCAAGCTCAACCACTGTTGTGTGACCTTGACCAATATATCTGACCTCTCTGCACCTGGGTTTCCTCAGCTGGGGTAATACCAGTAGCTCCCTTACAGGGATTTTTTTTGATAATTTGAGCAGGTAGGACACTTAGCATGGGGCTTGGCCCTTAGGGAGCACTGAAGAGAGGGTGACAATTATTGCCTTTGCATTCCAGAGAGTCCCAACCTCAAAGGGTCTGTTCTATCATCAAGTTGTTGACCTTGATTTGGGGTTCAGGAGACGGTGTCATCAAAATGAATAGCGAACACCACTGGTCAATGTGTGTAAGCTCCCTGAAAACACTTATCTCTGCGTAAATCTTTTTCTGACACGTAAAAGGATATTTATTTCAGTGTTGCTTGAAATAACCAAACATAATTGAAAACAACCTAATTGTATATCGAGAAGAGAGCGGATGAATTGTGGCATATTTGTAGAAAGCAGCACTAAAGATTGAAAATTATGGAACTCGAGTTCCATGTATTGATATGGCTAGATCTCAAAAGCATTTCATTGAGTAAAAAGGCAAATTACAAAATAATGCATTCAGTATAATACCATAATATACATAGCATTTGAAAACAGGCAAATCAGTAATATTCGGGATAGCAACGTATGGGAACGGGATAAACATGATAACAAAGATCATCAGTGATCCGGACGGTGACACCCTCCAAGCAGGGAGGGAGTAGGGTTGGCCAGGGCTTCAGGTGGCTTCAACTGTATCTGTAAGCTGGACTTATCTTTTAGTTCCTTGAATATGGTTTGAGACCAAGACCATCTCTGCTTTTTTTTTTTTTTTTAATTAATTAATTAATTAATTAATTTGTTTATTTATTTTTGGCTGTGTTGGGTCTTCGTTTCTGTACGAGGGCTTTCTCTAGTTGCAGCGATCAGGGGCCACTCTTCATCGCGGTGCGCGGGCCTCTCACTGTCTCGGCCTTCTCTTGCTGCGGAGCACAGGCTCCAGATGCACAGGCTCAGTAGCTGTGGCGCACGGGCTTAGTTGCTCCGCGGCATGTGGGATCTTCTCAGACCAGGGCTCGAACCCGTGTCCCCTGCATTGGCAGGCAGATCCTCAACCACTGCACCACCAGGGAACCCCCGTCTCTGCTTTGATCTCCACAACAAATACATTGAAGAAACTGAGCTCATGGAGGCAGGTAAAGGGGCCCCACTTACCCAGCCTCTGAGAGGCAGAGCTGGGAACTGAACCCAGGTCCCCTGACCCCAACTGTCCTCCCTGCACATGCAGGCTGCTCCATGTTTACTGAACAGATGGCAGTGGTCTCAGGGACAAAGGAGGTGCTGAGGAGCTTGGGCAGAGCCGCTGAGCTCTGCAGGCTGGGCAAGCAAAGTGGGCTCTGGCCCACTGGACTCAGGACTCAGCCTAGGTCTGGTAGTGGTCTGGGCCCAGGCCAAGCCCAGGGGAGGTTTTCTGCCTTCCGGCCTGTTTCCTGGTGCTCTCCCAGTGGGTCAGAGGTTAGGGCTGGAGCTAGTCTTGGGCAGGGTCTATAGCAGGAAGTGCAGGCCTGTAAGCCTCCAAGCTGGCTCTTCTCCTGTTCCCACAGCCGTGCTCACCTCCCACCCCAGTGCAGGCACCCCAGGGGTACAGGCAAGAGGAATGACACCCAGTGAGCTCCAGTACTGAGGAGACCCCAGGCTTCCCCACAGTGGACCCCAACCACAGACTCCAAACCCTTCAGGGACCTGGTGGTCATTCATCCTGTCCTTCCTTCTTTCATCCAGACAACTCACTAAATACAGGGGCCTGTGCTGGGTGCCAGGGAGACAGGGGAGAGGAGATAGCCCCTACCCTCCAGGGGTTCAGTGTCCGCTCGGGAGGTCAGACATGTAAATAGATAAGCACCTAACAGACATTCAATACGTATTTGGACTGAAGTAAATGAAAACCGTCTAATAAAATATCAGCACTGGAAGGGCCGCTAGAGTCTGGGCCCTGTGGCCCAGAGGAAGGCTGTGACTTGCTCAAGTCATAGAGTGGTCCAATGGCATAACTGAAGCCAGGACCTAGGACTCCAGATTCCATCCAGGGCTCTTTCTGTGACATCCCATCCCTGCTTTTTTTTTTTTAAAGTTGATAATTGTGAAATATTTCAAGCATACAGAAAAGTTTAAAGAATAGTACTATGCCCCTTGGGAACCCACCACCAAGCTTTGTCCCATCTTCCCAGTGGTGCCTGGCAACTCCCTTCCCAGCCTGAACCAGATCCTCTCCTTGACTCCTGGGACATGTTTCTTTTGTGGGCTCCATGTAAGAGCTTTTTTCAAAAAGGGGCTGTGAGGTGTTTTCTGATGCCAACCAATGCTCCAATTCTCTGACACCCACTGTTTACTCAATAATTCAATTTGTTTCTAGCACTATCTCCCTGGTATGAGCACCAGATCCCACAAGTTACAGGGCTCAGTTCCACTTCAGACACCAGTGGCTGGTGGCCAGGGGCTACCCTTGTACTTTTTTTTTTTTTTGGCCACACCATGCGGCTTGCAGGATCTTAGTTCCCTGACCAGGGATCTAACCCGGGCCCCTGGCAGTGAAAGCGCTGAGTCCTAACCACTGGACCGCCAGGGAATTCCCTACCCTTATACTTCTGAGCTAACCATCCATAAATTGGGGGTTCCCACCACCCCCTCCTCAGGTGTAATTTGCTAGAATGGCCTGCGGAACTCAGGACCTTACTCATGTTTACCAGTTTATTAGAAAGGAATCCAATGAACATGGAGATGAAGACATACATAAGGCGAGGTCTGGAAGGGTCCTGAGAACATGCGGTAAAGACTCACGGATGCCATTAATGAGAACGACAGGCCTGGAACGGGCTTCAGAGACCATTCAGTCCCACTGTCTCCTTTCCATTTGGGCAAACTGAGGCCCAGGTCATTCGGCACATTAAGAACACAGCTGGGGGACTTCCCTGGTGGCACAGTGGTTAAGAATCCGCCTGCCAATGCAGGGGAAACGGGTTCGGGCCCTGGTCCAGGGAGATCCCACATGCCGCGGAGCAACTAAGCCCGTGCGCCACAGCTACTGAGCCTGCGCTCTAAAGCCCGTGCGGCGCAGCTACTGAGCCCATGTGCCGCAACTACTGAAGCCCACGGGCCTACAGCCCGTGCTCCACAACAAGAGAAGCCACCGCAATGAGAAGCCCGCACACCGCAACGAAGAGCAGCCCCCGCTCGCTGCAACTAGAGAAAGCCCGTGCGCAGCAACAAAGACCCAACACAGCCAAAAATAAATACATAAAATAAATATATTTATTTAAAAAAGAACACAGCTGGGCCTAGAACCCAATTTCCTCATCTGTCAAATATTGAACAGCCAAGATTTATTGAGAGTTTACAACACACCAAGGGATCAACCCCATGGGGCAGGTATTCTTACTATCCCAGCTTCCAGATGAGGCAGTTGAGGCTCAGATAAGGGAGGTAACTTCCCCAAAGGTCCTATGTCTGGTAGAACGTGCACAAAGCAGAGTCTCAGTGCTGAGTTCCTCTCTGGGAAGACAAAGGCTCTACCTCACAATGTTATTGAAAGGATCTAGTCATCAAAAGCATATTTACAGGAAGGGAAACATTGTCACCAGCTGCTCCACGTCTTAGCGGTGGTGGCAGGAGGGAAAGCCCCCTCACGTGGAAGGTGACCTTCCCCACCCCACCCCAGGTGAGAATAAAGGGAGCAACTTTGTACGGTCAACCAGGAACCGGAAATGTCGACTTTGACGTCAGCAGTCCGAGGAGGGGGAGCCCTGCGGGAGTGAGTGCCTCAGAAGAGGACGGGGTGGAGAGGAGCTAAGATGGAGAAGGGCTTCCCGAGAGCTTCATGGTGGGCGGCCCGGGCCCGAGGACAAAGGAGGAGAGGAGACGTGAAGAACCGCGCGGTGGCCGTTTATTCTATGTCGGGCTGTTTTCTGTCCTATGCTGAGTGTTTTCAACCTCTGGCAGCCTGCGCCTCAGTCAAGTCTATCGTAGGTGGTTTGGGGCACAGATGAGGAGGCAATAGTGATCACCGTGGCGGAGGAAGGGTGCAGCTTTGCTGAGAGATGATGGCAGTCACGGAAGAGGGGGCTGAGAATTGGTCCAGAAGCAGAGATTCAGAGTGAAGGGTGACGAGAGACCATAACAGCCCCCTGGGTGCCTCAGAAATAGTGAGGAAGGCTCTGAACTTCCCATGGTACATGGAACGGAGCTTTGAGCTATTTTATTTGATTATTAAAGGAAAAGGTAACCCCAGAAACCTGGAGGGCTGTGGGGTCCACCTGTTATATGCGGAAAACCCTTAGCGCAGTGTCTCCACTCAGGAATTGCTTAATAAATGGCAACTGCAGTGATGGCCCTGGAGGTAGCAGGTGCAATGTTTAGTGGGTAGACCTGAGCCAGATTGCTTGGGTTCATGTCTTGGCCATGTTCTTTTAGGTGAGTTAGTTCACCTCCACCCTTCAGTTTCTTATCTAAAAAATGGAGATGCTATTAACATCTACCTTGTAAGGTTGTAATGGGAAGTAAATGAGCAAATACGTATAAAGCACTCAGCACAGTGTAGTAGTAGTAGTCAGGGTTCTCCAGAGAAACAGAATCAATAGGAAATATACGTATATATATATATGTATTTCTTAGTCATATATGTGTGTGTGTGTGTGTGTCTTTGTGTTTGGGCTGCTATTACAAAAATACCATAGACTGGGTGGCTTAAATAACATTTATTTTTCACAGTTATGGAGGCTGGGAAGTACAAGGTCAAGGCACCAGCAGACTCAGTGTCTAGTGAGAGCTCACTTCCTGGGTCAGAGATGCCTGTCTTTTCACTGCATTCCCAAATGGCACAAGGGGCAAGGATGCCCTCTGGGGTCTCTTTTATAAGGGCACTAGTCCCATGTATGAAGGCTTTCCTCTCAGTGGCCTAATCACCTCCCAAAGACCCCCACCTCTAAATCCCATCACGGTGGGGATTAGGTTTCAACATACGAATTTGGGGGGGGACACAAACTTTTATATATACACATACACACACATACATATAGCAGCATATATAGTACAATGTTATGTAATACTATATACTATAGTATATGTTGTGTATATATGTACATACGCTATTTTTTTTATATTCATATATACATACATATATTTATTTATTATTAGGTATTGGCTCATGCAGTTATGCAAGGCTGAGAAGTCACATGATCCCCTGTCTGCAAGCTGGAGATCCAGAAATCTGGTGGTAATAGTTCAAAGGCCTAAGAACTAGATAGCTAATGGTGTAGATTCCAGCCTAAGTCTGACGATCTGAGGACCAGGAGTACCGAGGCCAGAAGATGAATGTCCCAGTTCAACTAGTCAGTCAGAGAATGAATTCAGCCTTCCTCTGCCTTTCTGTTCTCTTCAGGCCCTCAACAGATTAGATGGTGCCCATCCACAAGCAGAGGCCGGTCTGCTACTTTACTCAGTCCACCAATCCACATGCTAATCTTGTCCAGAAACACCCTCACAGACACACCCAGAGGTAATGTTTAACCAGGTATTTGGGCATCCCATGGCCCAGTCTAGTCGATGCATAAAATTATACACAGCGGGGCTTCCCTGGTGGCGCAGTGGTTAAGAGTCCACCTGCCGATTCAGGGGACGCGGGTTCGCGCCCTGGTCCGGGAGGGTCCCGCATGCCGCAGAGCAGAGCGGCTAGGCCCGTGGGCCATGGCTGCTGGGCCTGCGTGTCCGGAGCATGTGCTCCGCGGCGGGAGGGGACGCGACAGTGAGAAGCCCGCATACTGCAAAAAAAAAAGAAAAAAAAAGTTATAAAATTACACACAGCAGCTGGGACCCAGGAAGCATTCATTACATGTGGATCTTTATTATTGTGGTTTTATGGGTGAGGAAACAGAGGTTCAAAAAGGTTAAATCTGGATAAACAACAAGGTCCTACTGTATAGCACAGGGAACTATATTCAGTATCCTGTAATAAACCATAATGGAAAAGAATATAGAAAAAAATAATGTATATATGTATAACTAAATCACTTGCTGTACAGCAGAAATTAACACAACATTGTAAATCACCTATACTTCAATTTCTTAAAAAAAGGTTAAGTCATTTGGCCATAGTGACATGGCTTCAGCCATGTGCTGGTGACCTGGGGGCTCAAAAAAGAAAAAACCCAACCCAAAAAACCCCTGATTTGTTGCATTTGCTAATTCCTGTGGTATAAATGTTCCTGCCATGGTTGATTTCAACCTACCGATGATTTAACAAGGAGTTCCCCAGATTCTAGAATATTTCAGAATTGGCTTTTGTGAGCCAGTATGAGCTGAATCCCACGTACCACTACAGCACACTGTGCCTGAAACATGGGGGAATTTAGCTATTATTAGCTAATAACATTAGCTATTTTTTTCATGTAATTTATTATTTATTTATTTATTTATTGGCTGTGTTGAGTCTTTGTCGCCGTGCACGGGCTTTCTCTAGTTGTGGCGAGCGGGGGTTACTCTTTGTTGCGGTGCACGGGCTTCTCATTGCAGTGGCTCCTCTTGCTGCGGAGCACAGGCTCTAGGCACGCAGGCTTCAGTAGTTGTGGCTCATGGGCTCTAGAGCGCAGGCTCAGTAGTTGTGGTGCACGGGCCTAGCTGCTCCATGGCATGTGGGATCTTCCCGGACCAGAGCTCAAACCCGTGTGCCCTGCACTGGCAGGCGGATTCTCAACCACTGCGCCACCAGGGAAGCCTCAACATTAGCTATTATTGCAAGTCTGTTGAGCCAGCAATGTTCGCTGGGCACCTTCCTTACCCCCATTTTACAGAAAGGGAGATTGAGGTTCGGACAAGTTCAATACGTACCTGAGGTCACAGCACAAACCAGTTACTTGCTGTCCTGCTTCCTGAGTCCTCTCTCAGCAAGGGTGTATGTATAAGGATGTATAAGCCTACACATGACCATCATCCGCAGCCCCCTTAGAGGGAATTTCCCAGGCCCCATAACGATGAGAGTCCTGTCCCCGCCCAGGTTGGCTGCTCTACCTCAAAAGCGCCGAGGTGGCTTGGCAAGAGGGCAGTTCTTGCTGGCTGGGGCTACTGCCAAGCCACACCTGCCTCAGCGCTCCTGAACTCAGACGTGTCCTGGCTTGCTCCTGCCATACAGGGGTTTAGGGAAGTGTTGTTTTGGCAGCTGGTGAGCAGAGCCCATATCCTTGAGGGTGTTAGGGGATGAGGGTGTGTGACTCACTGTGCTTGGGTGGATGGAAGGCTGCAGCCAGGGGAGGGCCAGAACCCAGCCCAGGAGAGATTTTCAGCCCTGCAGGCAGGTTGGCCCCAAGCCAGATAAGGGCTCAGGTGAGTCACACTGCCAAGAGGCTGGGACAGATGTCCTCCAGGCAGGGTGGGACAATGACAATAGAGTCATGGCTCTTGGCTCTAGCTGTCTCCCCAGACTGCGATGGACTCACAAGTATGGCTGCTGAGTTGCTGGGTTTGCTCCTGGTCTGTGATGCTTCCAAGTGCCATGTGGCTGAAAGAATAAGGGAACACTCCTCCCACCATCTCAAGGCCAGGGGCAAGACGTGGGGGGGCAACTGCTGTGTGGCAGGAGAGGATTTAATGAGCAGCCTATGCACTAATGGGGCAGGTCCTATGGTCTCTGGAGAAGGGGGCTGTTCCCTCCATTCTTGGGGAGCCCAGGGGAATGAGATGCCCTTGAACTCTTTAAACCTGGGGTGGGGAAAGGACCCCTGTTGGTCTTGGTGGAGCACAGGAGGAGAGAGGGATGTGGGTAGGACTGCAGGGAGGGGCAGTCAGGTGAGAGGGGACAAAGCGGGAGGGGCAAGGGCTGATGGAAAGCCCATGATTTGCAGTTGGTTTGTCAATGCAGCTAAGGAGCCAAGGTTGGAGGCGGCCCAGATGGGGCAAGGGTGGGGGCCGCTGTGGCTGGAGACCGTGCGGGGAGGGGCACCCCACCGACAGAACATCTGTCCTGCAGTGCTAGGGAGGGAGAGGCAGCTGGCCTTGGCTGGGGGGTGGAGGATGGGGGCTGGACCCCTCCCAAAACCTCTCAGTTCATAGGGTCACTTACTGAGTCCTCACTGAATGAGTGGGTGACCCACCCTCTTCCTCACTTAGTGCTTAAGCCCGTAGGCTCTGGAGCCAAAACATCGGGTTTTAATTCTGGCTGCTGGATGAGCTTGGGTAAGTCTCTTGCTCTCTCTGAGCTTCAGCGACTTCATCTTGAAAGCAAAATACCTACCTCCTAGGGATGCTGCAAGGATTAAATGAGAGGGTGAATGTGGGGCCCTGGCACTGACAATGTCAGGTTCTTTGGCACATAATAGGTGCTCTACCAGGTCAGTCTCTCAGGGGTGGGTCTGGGCAGGAGGTGGGGTAGGCAGCTCCCCATCACCCTCCCTCCTGTGTCCCTGGGCTTGGAGTCAGCTGGACCCCGGCCGGCAGGCCTGAGAACCCAGGACCTAAGGCCAGAACCACACCTCCCCTCACGGGAGAAGGGGACTTTTAGTCTCCTTGACCCCATTCTGGCCTCCCAGACTCTCCTGGCTCGGAAGGCCTCTGTGGCCCCCACAGGACCTCAGGATCCCCTGGAGTTGGGGATGCCGGAGAGAGACATTCCTGATCTTATGGAACATAGCCTGGCTTTCTGGGAAGATGGAAGAATAGCACATTCCTCCTGAAATAATTGTCCTGGAGCTATTTCCAGAGGCTCTTAATGCCCAGGCCAGAAATGGCCAGTGATCTCGGCGCCTGGGTACCTTCAGGACAAACGGCGCAGAGGTCCAGCCCTCTCACTGGCCGCCTGCCTTCCTGCCCGGCCCCCGGTCCAGAACAGAAGCAGGCCTGGCTGAGGCCCCACAAGGGAACGGTTGCCACTGCTTCCCTGGCCCACTGAGTTTCCCTACACCCCTCTTCCTCCTTCCCCGGGGTCCCTCTGAGCCCTCCTCTTGGCTCCCTGTTTCAGCGGCTGTAACCACCCCACCCCAGGGCAAAAGGCCCTTCAGGGCTGGGGAATGTCCAGTGGAGGTTTCCGTGTGTATGTGCTTTGTGATCTTGCAGCTGATCATTAGGAAACATCAGATAAACCCAAATTGGAGAACATTCTCCAAAACAATTTGCCTGTGCTCTTCAAAGCTATCAATGTCATAAGAGACAAAGACTGAGGAACTTCCAGGTTGAAGGAGACCAAAGAGACCTGAAAACTAAAGGCAAGCCCGATTGTGAATTGGCTCCTGGATTGGATATACAGCTGCCATGGAGAACATCGGAGGGAATAATCATCAGTAAATTGTGGACTGTGTACTAGCTAACAGTGCTGTATCAGTGTTAACTATCCTGTATTTGATAAGTGGATATGTAAAAAAATGTCCTTGTTCTCCCAGCTTGTAGGAGATACACGCTGAAGTATTCAAGAGTAAAGGCTGCCATTGTCTGCAACTTATTCTCAAAATAATAATAATGTGTGTGTGTGGTGATAAATGTGGCAAAATATTAATAATTAGTAGATTCGAATGAAGAGTATATGGGAGTTCATTATCTTGTAAGTTTTCAGTAAGTTTGAAAATTTTTCGAAATAGAAAGTAAAAGTGTATTTTCAATACTTGCGGGAAGGAAATGATGGAGGGCAAATACGATGCAATCTCAAAGGGGGATCTTGTTCATTCATTCAACGGATATGTCCAAGATGCTCCTTATGGACCAGGACCCAGTGGGGTGGGGGGCACAGGAGTTCTGAAAGGAATCCTCAAGCTCTAGCCCACCACCCAGTAGGGACCCAACACGGGGTTGCTGACTGCGTGAGGACCAGGCAAGAAGGGAGGAAAGACAGTGCTGTTATGTTATGGGTCACTCAAAGGGACAGCACTTTAGGGAGACTTGATAAATGTTTGCTGACCCAACGAGAAAAGAAAATTGATGCTGACCACAGCCAACGAGAGTTATATCAGGCCCGGCACGGAACTTCCTGACTCTCAGCATAATTAAACACTAGAAAAACAACAGGGAACACTGGAAAAAGTCCACCCTAGCCTCACTTTAAAAATAGGGCCCATCTGTCATGGAGAGCTTAACGTGGTACTTGCCCTGAGGCAGGGGCCTGACCAGGATGACCCCTGGAGGCCTCTCCCAGCTCTAGGATTCCATGATTGTATGACAGGGCCAGCAGTCTGGAGTAGCAGCCTGAGGGTGTTCCCCAGCCAAGAGCAAGAGGATGGCTAAGTCATCTACCTCCTGAAGGTAGAGTTAGAGTGGGAGAGGGCGCTTAGGGCAGGTGGGACCAGGCAACCAGGAAGGGAAGGGAAGGGGGGCCTTGGGGACCAGCCCTCAGCCACCTCCCGTATTTCTGGAGGAGGATATGGGGTGGGGCGGTGGACGGGGATGGGAGAGGAAGAGGCGAGATTCTGGACATTCCACACGATTCAGACCCAATAGACAAGGGCAGCTGAAGGGCCCTGGGCTGGGAGAGGGGCAAGCAGCTGTTTTCCGGGTGGGACAGGCTCAAATACTGCTCCGTTCTCACTAGGCAGAAGTGGAAAATTAGCATCAAGCTGGCGGTAGTGGGGGAGAGAAATCAGAACCTTCCTTCTGGTAAGGGGGACTACTGGGGACCTGAGGGACAATGGGAACGGGGGTGGGGCTCCACTGCCCAGGCAGGCCCAGGGATAGGAGGCGGGGTTAAATGGACTGGAGCCTGGGCAAGCCCTAGTCCCTGTGAGGTGCCCACTTTTAGACCAGGAGGAGTAGGAATCCCAAAGCCCACTTCTCTTGTGGGGTGGATGAGGAGCTGCCTACACTCAGAGAGGATGAAGACCAAATATCCTGGAAGGTTCTGTCTCACAAGCCCAGCCCCGTTAGTAGACTTAGAGAACCACCTTGCCCCCGCTCCCTCAACTTGGGGTTCATAGAGTCGAGATCATCTCAGTTACAGGGTTAACAAGCACCCCTCTCCATCTGGTTTTCCCCATCAGTGCCCCCATCCAGGCAGACAAGACAACAGGTGTGGTGAGAATTCTTCCTCAGTAGACTGAAGTTGGGGGTGGGCAAAGTCACCCTGACAATGTGGCATTGTCTCTTAAGGGTCATCAGACACGCTCAAGACAGTACCTTGGCCCCCACCACTTACAAGCTGTGTTATCTGAGGCAAGTCACGTCATCTCTCTGAGCCTCAGTTTCCCCACCTGTCAAATAGGAATAGAATAGTGATTACCTCCTAGATTTGTAGTGAGACTTACAATGTAAGGCACAAGCAAAGGGCTGGGCAAAGAGAGAGGGCATGTATCGCATCGCTTCCAAGACATATTTTTTAGTATGAGGGTGCATTGAGCAGTGGATGGTTAGCTATTTGATATTACCTCCAAAGAATGTGTGTCTCAGTACCTGGAATTTCACCATTAGAGATTCAGTCCTTTGCCTTTATGGTCTCCTAGTGTCCCTGTTTAAAAGGTAAATGGGGGCTTCCTGGGTGGCGCAGTTGTTGAGAGTCCACCTGCCGATGCAGGGGACATGGGTTCGTGCCCTGGTCCAGGAAGATCCCACATGCTGTGGAGCGGCTGGGCCTGTGAGCCATGGCCGCTGAGCCTGCGCGTCCGGAGCCTGTGCTCCGCAACGGGAGAGGCCACAACGGTGAGAGGACCACGTACCGCAAAAAAAAAAAAAAAAAAAAAGGTAAATAGGAATTTCAGAATGTGGGCTAGAGTTAAAGGAAAACAGAGACTGCCCCACTTTTTTTAGGGGTCCTCTGGCCTCAGTTGTTCTCAGGGTCTTGCCTTCTTCCCCATCTCTTGTCCTCTGTGCTTTCTGAAGAATAGGGTGGCCGTTTTCCAGCTTGAAAATCCCTGGGCTTGGGAGGAGGATGGGAAGAGGAACACCCGGCAAGAAAACCCAGGGGGAGGTGGCAGGGAGCCAAGGAGAGGTGACCCAGCTCTCTCCTCCCCAGGCCCGGGGGACCAGCTTCCAGGTGAATTCTCAGCAGTTCCGCACCACGAAGCTTTGTCTGCCCGATTGGGACGATGCCTGGATGCCAAGGGAGCCGTTCTAACACCTGCAGCCACTTGAACCATCCCACCAATGTGTCCTTTCTGGCCCAGGCTGGGACTCCAGGCTGGTCCCACGGCCCCAGCGTGACCGGGGCTAACAACCTCAAGTGCTCTCGTACCTGAGTGGCTCAGAGGCAAGCAGCAGCCCTTCAGAGCAGTCCGACAACCCCGGCTCCCCCAGACTTCCAGTGAGGAGAATCTGCATGGGCCAGCCCTACAACTCCAGGTGTGTGGAGACAAGCCACTTGGTGAAGTGCCCCAGGGTGGCCAGAAAGCCCACTTGTCGTGGCAGTCTCCACTGCCTGCTCTGTACAGATCGTCCCTCGGGTCCCTCTGGCCCCACCTCTCTGGACCAACTCATCAGAGACATCAACTACCTTGCCAGATCCACCAATGCCTTCTACACCAACCGCCCTAAGTCATCCCTGAGCCTGCCGAGCTTGCAGTCAGCTACCTGGAACGCGCCGCCAACTCCATCCACCTGGACCACGTGGACCACTCCTTCCCCCCCAGGTACTCCAACCCCAGCACCAGACTGGCTGCCTCTGACAACTCCTGCGCCAGCACCTGCATGGCACCGTCCTCCAGGGCTGTCCATGCTTTGCAGTACGTGGATGACTCCACCAACCCGAGCTGCCCTCACGGGCCTCCTAGCCGGAACCTCACTCCCATGCTGCCACAGAAGCCGGGGATAAAGTTGCCTGAGCTCCCTCTGTTCGGCAATGGGATCTTTTCCTTAGGTCATCTGCCCAAGTTCTGGGAAGCAATCCTCTTGGACTGGAGAGCTCCCGAGCCCATCTCTAAGCCCTGTAGCTGGTGGTGACATTGACACCAACCGTGAAGTGGGCACATGTCCATCAGGCTGCAGTTGTGGACAATAAATTGTCTGTGGCAAAATGTACCTTCCAAGCCTCCACTGGGGGTGGTGGTGGGGACAGCCATTTAGATGGGGGGTTAGACACTTGAGGACCTACAGGGCCGGGCAGGTAAAGGTGAATGGGTGAAGGGGGCTGGGTGGTAGTAGGGAGTGGTGGAGACTGTGGCTGAGTGGAGAGGGGATACCTCGTCTAAACCCAGCTCTCAAATGGGCGGTTGCCTTTTCAAGAGAAGCCAGGAATCTGATTTTCTATGTGTTAGCAACGAATTTAAAAATATCATGGTGTTTGAGGGCTGAACAAAGGTACTTGCAACCTGAATGTGAGGCCCACAGATCTGAGTTTGGAATCTCTGATTTACACCTTGAATGAATCACTGGGGAGCTTCTCAGCCTCCCTTAGCCTCTGCTGAGGCTGTTCATTCTCAATCCCTATTCATATTCTTCTTTTTTTTTTTTTGCGGTACGTGGGCCTCTCACTGTTGTGGCCTCTCCCATTGCAGAGCACAGGCTCCGGACGCACAGGCTCAGTGGCCATGGCTCACGGGCCTAGCCGCTCCGTGTCATGCGGGATCTTCCTGGACCGGGGCACGAACCCGTGTCCCCTGCATTGGCAGGTGGACTCTCAACCACTGCACCACCAGGGAAGCCCTCACCTCCACTTTTATTCCATCTCTGAGGACTGGGGAGATCCTCCCTGGGTCCAAAGCTCAGCAGTGCAGCACACTCTTTATTCTGTCTCTTGCATCCATTCCCTCCCTAGGGAGAAGACTTTGGCCTTTGTCTGGTGGGTGCTCAGGCCCCTAGTGACCCATTGCCCAGGCGAACATTCACAGGAATACAGCTCGTTGGGGTCCATTTTGGCCCAGCTCAAGAGATAGTTCAAGAGTGTCCTGTTTCCTAAACACTCTCTCTGGCCACTCAAGGCATCCCCTTCTTGCTCTAGGCACATATTTGCATTCGAGTCAACCTTGACTCTCCTGGAGAGGCCTACTTTCAAAACAGTCCAATTTCCCCTAATCAGAGAATCAGTCCCTTGACCAGGACACTGCTCTCGGGGTCTCCCCTATCTAGCCCAGTTCTGGCTCACAAGAGGAGCTCAGTTATTACACTGATGTTGATTACAAACTCTCGTGCCCAATAGGTGTTCAGTAACCTTAACTATTATTACCTTAAGAATAATCACAAGGTTTCCCTGGTGGTGCAGTGGTTAAGAATCCGCCTGCCGATTCAGGGGACACAGGTTCGAGCCCTGGTCTGGGAAGATCCCACATGCCGCGGAGCAACTAAGCCTGTGCACCACAACTACTGAGTCTGCTCTATAGAGCCCGTGAGCCATAACTACTGAGCCCGTGTGCCACAACTACTGAAGCCCACGTGCCTAGAGTCCGTGCTCTGAAAGAAGAGAAGCCACCTCAATGAGAAGCCCACGCACTGCAACTAAGAGTAGCCTCCACTCGCCGCAACTAGAGACAGCCCGTGCACAGCAACAAAGACCCAACGCAGCCAAAAATAAATACGTAAATACATTTATTAAAAAAAAAAGAAGAATCACAGTATCACACACACAATGAATATTCAATAACTAATAATGTTAATCATGACAGCCAACATTTATTAAGCTCTTAAATATACTCCAGGCATTGTTTTAAGTGCTTTGTGTGTATTAACTCAATCATCTCATCAATCCTTTAAGAAAGGATCGTCCCTATTGTATAGATGAGGAAACTGAGGCACAGAGCAGTCAGGAACAAATGATTATGATGAAGATGGTTACAGTTATAGAACACAGTGGCTCTCCAAAAGAACTGTTTGAGGGAATTCCCTGGTGGTCCAGTGGTTAGGACTCGGCACTCTTACAGCCAGGGCCGGAGTTCGATCCCTGGTCGGGGAACTAAGATCCCTCAAACCCCGCAACATAGCCAAAAAAAAAACAAAAAAAAAGAGGTTGACATTTTCATTATAGAGTACTATGTGCAGAGCAGGCACTCAGTAATAATAATTATCTTCATGATTACAACATCTTGCACATAGTAGGTGCTCAGTGAATGATAGATGTCAGTGCAGAGCTCTGTACATAGCGAGTGCTCAAGTTTGAAGACTGAGGATTAGATTGTACCCAAAAGGGACAGGATCCCTGCGCTGCCCTAACTCTTACTCAGGGTAGAAACTCACTACTCATGATTCTCTCCCACTGGTCACTCAGCCCAAGTCCAGAGAAGATTCTTAGTTAGAGAAGGCCCTCTGCTCTGTGTGGCCAGGCAGAGGTCACAGGAAGTCCCCCATGTCCACTGTTCAAGCCATGCATCTGCAGGGTCCATGTAAACAGGAAGCAGCACACCGGCTGCAGAACAATGCCAGAGGCTGCTGTGCTGTCCATCTTGTGTACAGAAGCAGCTTACGTGTCCCTGCTGCTGAGGGTGGCTGGGGAAAGTCCTTCACGCCTGCAGACGTATGTCACTGTTATTGAGCACCCACACTGTGTGTCAGGCATGCTGCCAAGGCCTAAAACATAGGCTCACAGCCCTCTGCTCCTTGCGAGGCTAGGTTTTAGTACCCATTTTACAGAGGGGGAAACTGAGGCAGCTGGTAAATAGCAGAGCTGGAATTCTACCCCAGGGCTCTGCCCCTCAGCCAGTGCCCTTTCTATCCAAAGTGCAGTTTCTTTCTCAGTATTTATTTATTTATTTATTTATTTATTTATTTTTTTGCTGTACGCGGGCCTCTCACTGCTGTGGCCTCTCCCGTTGCGGAGCACAGGTTCCGGACACACAGGCTCCGCGGCCATGGCTCGCGGGCCCAGCCGCTCCGCGGCATGTGGGATCCTCCGGGATCGGGGCACGAACCCGTGTCCCCTGCATCGGCAGGCGGACTCTCAACCACTGCGCCACCAGGGAGGCCCTCTCAGTATTTATTGAACAGATTCCAAGAGAAAGAGGGGTAAACCTTGGCCTCCAAAATATGCAGAAATTTAGACAAAGCAAGGATGGTATTTAACCCTGGAGGTTCGGGCTGCCCCCAACACCAGTGTTCTGATCAGGGCAGCATTAACCTCAAATCCGTTCTTCCCAGGAAATAATAAACAAAAGGAGAAATTCCCTCAAAGCCCACCTGTGGTCTCAATTACCCAATCCACTGCTCCCTGCAGCCTTTGGTAACACTGAGTATAGGTGCATGATATTAGAAGTCCTTTTGTATATTTAAAACAATCTGGGGGGACTTCCCTGGTGGCTCAGTGGTTAAGAATCTGCCTGCCAATGCAGGGGACATGGATTCGAGCCCTGGTCCGGGAAGATCCCACATGCCGTGGAGCAACTAAGCCCGTGCGCCACAACTACTGAGCCTGCGCTCTAGATCCCAAGAGCCACAACTACTGAAGCTGCACGCCTAGGGCCCGTGCTCTGCAACAAGAGAAGCCACCACAATGAGAAGTCCGTGCACTGCAACAAAGAGTAGCCCCTGCTTGCGGCAACTAGAGAAAGACCGTGCACGGCAATGAAGACCCAGCGTGGCCAAAAATAAATAAATAAATTTATTTTAAAAAAAACAATCTGATATGGCCCTTTTCAGTTAATCTGATATCATGATTCTATGATTCTAGGAAATAAACACAGCTTTTTGTGTTACCAAGGTGTGTGTTGCCGAGACACACTCATCCTATTCCTGACCTTCACCATACCCTAAACTTTCCTCATCTCTGAATCTAACCTCCTAAGCCTTAGCCCACCCCACACCCATTCCTGAGGCCCACTTTATCTCTTCTGCCAGCACGTGACTGGTGCTGCTTGCTCTACAGAGGAAACAGAAAACTGGGGGTGTGTGACACCCTCCCCACTAGTTGCATCCACACAACCCCCTTTTTTTTGGGGGGGGAGGGGCAAAACCACATGTAATTTATTGGAATTATCACACAGCCCCCTTTTAAGCAGAAATCTCAAGAGAGGCAGATGCGTGCTCTGCCCGACTTGGTACCACCATTTTTGGCAAACTCTTTTAACAGCCTCCTGAGCCCCTCCCAACAGGGCAGGAATTTCTCATGAACAATTGAACAAAGCCGGGAACTCGAGGGAGAAGGCACAGGACATTCCAAAAGGATTTCCCTCAAGCTCCAAAAGACAACATGTGGGAACACTGCAGAAGGCTTATAGCCTAGCAAAGAAAAGTATGAAAGGGGCGGAAAGTCTGCCCAGTAGGAAGGGCAGTGCAGGCTGGAGGAAGGAACAAGGGGCTGGGGGTCAGGAGGTCTGAGTGTGTGGCCTGCCTCTGTCACTCGTGACCCTGCGGAAGCCACCCCACTTCTCTGGCCTCAGGTTTGTGGTCCTGAAAAACTGGGGGAACTACAAAAATAAACCGACAGATGCATACATATCAGCTCAGAGCAATGCTTTATGAATCACAGAGACCTGGAGGCAGCCCAAATACCCAAAGACAGGATAGGGTTAATGAATAACGGTGTGCTGATGAGACCTGACGCCAAATAATTATTAGAAATATCGGGACTTCCCTGGTGGCGCAGTGGATAAGACTCCACGCTCCCAATGCAGGGGCCCCGGGTTCGATCCTTGGTCAAGGAACTAGATCCCACATGCATGCCGCAACTAAGAGTTCTCACGCCATAACTGAGGAACCCGCCTGCCGCAACTAAGACCCAGCACAACCAAATAAATAAATAAAATTTTTCTAAAAGAAATATTACGTGCAAAGTCAACACGACTGCTATTCAGAGTCGCTGGCCCACAAATTGCTAACGATTACCAACTGCAATGAAGAGCTCGTACCAGAATGTAAATCCATGAGCTGCTTCCAAAACGGACTAAGTATTCCAAGAAAAAAATAGTGTCAGCTGAGCTAAACAGAGTGCTTATGATACAGTTGATTTACGCTCTGAGCAAACTTCTTATCTCATCTCGGACTGGTAATACACAGTGTGGGGACTGGCACTGGTCCACAGAGCCATTTTTAAGTAGCCCTCGTCTTGACTGGCACATAGAACTGTGTTTATGAAAATGTTAAGTGAGAAAAATAAGACAGGAAATCGTCAGCATGTGCTGATCACAGGAGGTAAAATGCCCATGTGTGCAGTGACGAAGGAAGGAAACTGAGCATTTATGGAGCTCCAACTACGGCCCCCACGCAGACATCTTCTAGAGCTGAAGCAGGGGTGTGTGGGCAGGAATGTGAGGGGCTGTATGGAGGCCATGAGAACTCCAGCCTGGATGGAGGGGAGTGGTGGTGGTGTGAGGGGCTCGAGTGACAAATTCCAATTACAGAGACCATTTATGGTCAGCTCAGGAGTCAGGGGCAGTATTTGCCAAGTGTGTTAGGAGAAACACCAGTCTTGTGAGATGTTAAAAGGTTTTTCCAAAAAACAAGTGGGTTCCATTCTTGAATATGTTGAGGAATGCTGGGTTAAGCAGAGTTGGACAGGCGACTTTACTGGAGGCCTGCTCAGAAACTTTCCAGTGCTGGTGTCCCTCGAGATGGCCAAAGTGTGGGAAAGAGTACAGAGTTCCCAAACTTCTTGACCAGGGAACCCCCTTTCCAAGGAGCATCTCAGAGGGCAGGTGATCCGTGAGGCCCCAAGGTGGAAGCTCAGCAAGAAAGCACTTGATAATGACGAGGGGTGTTGGGGAAATACGAGGAGGGGTTGAGAATGTGGGTTCTAGAGTCAGACAGACATGGACATGAATCCTGGCTCCATCATGGCTCCTGGCACTGTGTGATGTAGGCAAGCCACTTCATCCCCTGGGCCTCAGTTTCCTTGTCTGAAAAGGGTGGTAATAAAATACACTCACTTGCCTACTGCCTAGGACTGTGATCAAGCGAGATTCAATGTTGATCAGACTGTGAGGAGAGTTTATCTTTGCCCCAAGTACAAACCAGAAAGGGGACATTTATGCTATGCAGGGGACATTTACGCTATGCTTTGCTTGAACCAACTTGTTCTTTCATTCAGGTAAAATAATTCAAATGCCAACTTTGCCAGGCACTGTGCCCTTCACAGGGGATACAGTTGGGAACAAGTCAGAAAGCAGGTAGTCACGCTCTCTGCCTTCATTATGCCTCTTCATATTAAATGGTCTTCCAAATTATTGCAATTGTCAAAAATGTTAAGAGGGAGAAACATGGGGGAAGGAGGTTGTGGGAAAGCATAATGAGGGACATGATATAACCTGGGAGGTCAGGGAGGCTTCTATGGTGACATGAGGTTTGAGCTGAATCCTAAAAAAGAGTAGTAGAGTGAAGTGGGGTGGGTGTTGGGTGAGAATAGCCCTTAAGGAGAAGGAACCGCATGTGCAAAGACCAGGGTGGGGGAGGCGTGTGGCTGGAGAGTTGGCCAGGATTGCACCTCCCTGCCTTGCATGCTTCCCCTCCCTCTCCATGAATTTTCTCTGCCTGCTTAGAACTGTGTCCTCCCTCCTCTTCTTCCTCTTCTCCACATCATCTCCTGGTTCCCTCTCCTCCATCCCACTCCCTTTCACACCAATTTCCTGTTCCATATTCTCACCCAAGTACATATCCTTGCCCTGCCGGCATGTGTTTTCCCACACAGGCATTGCATCCCTTGTGCATAATAGATGTTTACTTTCATTGTTGAATGAATGCAGGGCCACAGCTAACCTTTGCTCATATTACAAAAGTTACCCCCTCTGGGCAGATGTAACACCACAACAGGATCCCTTTGGCTGCATACCCTTGTTCAGTGAACAACCTGCCCAACCATCCACTGCAGCCCTGAATGAATAAAGGAATATGAGATGAGTGAGAAGCTCCAAGGCAAAGAAAAGGTTTGGAGTAGGAGTGGAAGCCAGTAGAAGTTGAGTCTTGTCGATTTTGTAGTGGCAGACAGGTGACCCACAAACTCTGGCAGACAGGTGACCCACAAAGTCTACACTCCCCCATCAGACTAGATCAGACTCCTGTTTCTCGGAAGCCAAATTGTTTGGCTGCTCTTGCCTATCCAAACTCTGGTAGTCTCCCCTTATCTAAGGAACCTTGTGTGAGGCTTGAGTTGTTTCTCTCCCAAAGAGTGTGACCAGCACCCAGAGCTATGAGTACATACAGTGCGATGATAGGTGCCTCCTGGGCTCAGCAAGAGCCTGGAAGGCCTTGCCTCTGCTCCCCTTCTAAGCCATATGAGGAGATAGCCAGGCCCTAGACAAAGCAACTTGAGAACATTTACTAAAGATATCGAGGACAGCAAAATGAAACAGAGCCAGCCAAATCCCTTAGTGGGAAGGAGAGGATGCAGAATAAATAAGGGGATGACCAATCCTCAGGGTAGGTGGAGTTACTCTGGAACTTTCTCGACAGGCCATATTTCCTGCCCTCCACGTCAGCCCAGTTCCTTCCAGTCCAGTAAGCTTTACCATCTCTTTCCTCAACCTCTTTTAGGAAGCAAGACTTATAGCTCAGATTTAGTCTTGACCAAACATCTACAAAGAGTTGCTTGTTCTCCTTTTCCTTTGCTTATGAGCAAATCATCCAAGAAGCCAAGGCTCTGGGACTTAAAGGGCCCGAGGTAGGGAACATTGAGGCAGCTCACAAAATGCAATTTGTAAAGGATGCTGACCCTCCACGGGCAGGCAAGGCCTTGGAAAAATCCTGCCACCAAGGCTGGCCACCTGTCAACTCTGAAGTCAGTGGAGTTTTGTAGTTTTCCTCATCAGACAGGGAAGTTTGATGAGTGCAAGGCTGTACTCCCCCATCAGACTAGAGGTCATTGGGGTTGGGGGCTGCATCTGGCCTTCAGACTGAGAGCGACACTGGGTGCAGGGACTGCTCCTCCATCAGACTGGAGTCCCCTGAGGGAAGAGTTGTGTCTCCCTCTCTAGATTGGGAGCTCACCCAGAAACAGTTAATAAGAGAAATGGCTGGGACTTCCGTGGCGGGCCAGTGGTTAAGACTGCACTCCCAATGCAGGGGGTATGGGTTCCATCCCTGGGCGGGGAACTAAGATCTTGCATGCCGCAGCGCGCACCACCCCTGCCCTGCCCCAAAAAAAGAAAGAAAGAAATGGCTACCGCTTATTTAGGGCTTACCATGTGCCCCAAACTGTTCTTTTTAAAAAGTAAATATACGAATTCATTTTAATCCTCATAACAGCACTGTGACAGAGGTCTGAACATTATTCTCCTTGTGTAAATGATGAAATGGAGTCGTGGAAAGATTGAAAAATCTGTTCAAGATTGCACAGCAAGGTGATGGAGGCAGGATTCTCCAGCAGACTGAGAACACCACGAGGACAGGGATTATATCCTCCCCTTTCCCTCCATCAGGTTAGGGGTTCACCAAGGGCCAAGATCAGGCATCCCTCCTCTGTCCGCCCTACCTCCCTGTCTGGAGCAGAAACAGACCTTATTCAGTGCTGTGTCTGGCATCTGGGTTGGGGCCGGGGAGTTGGCCAAACCACTGTGAATGTAGTTTCTGCCCCTTACAGCTCTGAGCTGGTCCCCTAGATACACCCCACAGGGTGGAGAAGACCCCAGCTTTTGGAGATGGGGCATTTATCTGGGATGGGAGTCAGGATGCCAGTATTTTCTTAATCCCCCAGGTACCAGTCAGGATGCCAGTGTTTTCTCATCTCCCAGATGGGAGGCTTCAGAGTGCTTGGGAGACTGCAGGCTGGCCCTTATCACAGGGAACATGCCTTCCGGAGCCAGGCCTGGTGCCGCCCAGTGAGCTGGGCATTTCCTTCTGTCCACAGCTCACCTCACTCCTGGCTGCAGACCCCAGTTGTGAGTCTCTGGAACCTAGCAACTCTCACAGGAAACAATGGAAACTTCAGTTTTTATTCTCCTCCACCGTGACTCAAAAGGTTTTCCTTTAAGTGACACACACACACTTACACACCCCAGTTTTCTCTCCACCCATCAGCCTGGGCTGCCCTAGAAATTCTCAGGCAGCAAGGAGACCATGGCCTGGGGAGGCCTGGTGGCTTGGCTGTGTGTGTTATCTGTGGGTCTGTGTCATCAGGGACTGTGATTTACCTCCCAAGCATCTGTGATGGGCTTTGGCAGTGTCTGTTTGTGTCTGGGCCTGGGTGTGTGAGATGGTGCATCTCTGGCAGTGGGGCTGTGATTTATGTGAATCAAAGTTGGCCTGTGAGTGATTTATGCGGAGAATGGCGTGTATCAGGGGTAATTCAGGTTCGTATTGAGTGCCCACTGTGAGGTACTGAGAAAATGTAAAAAAAATGCAGGTGCTGTGCGTGTAAGAAATTATGTTGGGGCTTCCCTGGTGGTGCAGTGGTTGAGAGTCCGCCTGCTGATGCAGGGGACACGGGTTCGTGCCCCGGTCCGGGAAGATCCCACATGCCACAGAGCGGCTGGGCCCGTGAGCCATGGCTGCTGAGCCTGTGCGTCTGGAGACTGTGCTCTGCAATGGGAGAGGCCACAACAGTGAGAGGCCCGCGTACCGCAAAAAAAAGAAAAAAAAAAAAAAGAAATTATGTTGGCCTCTGTGTGAGCTGTGAGACCCTGTGGGGAATCTGAGCATGAAAACGTCTTTCCGCTTCCTGTCCTGGGATTCACATATGTGTGTGAAAATGTGACTATGAACGTGGTCAGCTGAGTGTGTGTGTATAAGCTGTGTCCACTGCGGCACCTGTAGAGGTGAGGGTTTTCAAGGGATAGAGTGATCTTTTGAGTCGGGGAGGACTGTTAGTATATGAAAGTTGGGTGAAGGGAGTGAGCGTGTGCCAGCGTTCACGGGCAGTGGATGAGCACGTTAGCGTGTGAAAGTTATAAGTGTGCAGGTAATCTTGTGAGCCAAAGTTGTAGTGAGCGCGTGTACCAAACGCGCCCGTGTGAGCGCGTGCTATTCTGGAGGGTCCTGGAGAGCGGCCCGCGTGCAGTCACGTCTGCGGAGTGTGAAAGGGTGTGAGAGCAGATGGATTTAGGAGTCCGGGGGTCGGTGGGGAGGTGCGGGAGAGGCGTGCACGTGGAGGGAGGGTGGTCCAACGCGCAGGGCCCCAGCCCCCGTCCCATCCCAGACTCCAGGCCGGGTTTGGCGGGGAGCCGGGTTGGGCCGCGGCCCGCCTGGAGGGGGCTGGGGGCCCAGACAAAGGCTCAGTTGGCTACGCAGCGGGCCGGGGAGAGCGCAGCCCTCAGTCCCGGGGCGGTCCAGGGGGCGGGGCCTGGTGCCCGGGGCGGGGAGACCCGGGGGCGGGGCCTTGCCCCGGGGGCGGGGCGGCCGCGGGAAGGGTGGGGGTGGCTGGAGTGGGCCGCCCTGTCCCGAGGACTCGGCAGCCTGGCGAGCGGGCGGCTGCGGGCGGGCGCCGAGCGAGCGAGTGAACGGAGCGGGCCGGGCCATGGGGCGGCAGGCGGTGGGCGCGCTGCTGCTGGCGCTGGTGCTGCACGGGCGGCTGCTCGGGGTGAGTGTGCGGGGCGGAGAGGCGGGAGGCGCCCGGGGCCCCGCTCGCCGCCCCCGCCACCTTGGCTGGGGCGCCGAGGCTGCGCGGCTGGGACTCTGGCCCGGGACGGCGGCGCCCGCCAGGGACCCCGGGCCGGCACAGGCCGGAGCCACCCTCCTCCGTGGGGCTCTCCCGAAGGGCACCCAGGGGACCCCGCGACGGACCGGGGGCGGGGCTGGCCCTCGTGGGAGCCCGTGGGTCGCCCGGCCACGTTGCTGAGTCTCAGACTCGCGCTAGGCATGGCCCGGCCTGCCATTCCTGGGGGCCAGGCTGAGAAACTTCGAGCAGGGTGGAAACTCGGCAGGGCGAGGACACGCCTTTCTTTGCCAGCTTGGAACAGGGGCACTCAGTGGTGATGGGGACCATATCCATCCTCACTGGAACTTTACCACGACGTCTCTCCCCTTGGGGAGCTGGTCACCAGGCAGGCACAAGTAAAGAACCGTTCTGGACACAACTGATTCTTGTGTGGAACACCCACGGGCCCTGGAGTCCCACAGCCCAGGAATTGAATCAATCTCTGCTCTTCACTGAGCAACTGTGTGACCTCCAGCAAGTTGTTAACCTCTCTGAGACCAGCCCACATGCCCAAGGGGAACTCAGAATACACGGCCTCAAAGTGCAGGACTGGGTGGAGTACGTGCAAAAAGTGCCTGTTGCTGAGCCAGTTTGTGGTGGACAGTGAGTGGCTCTGTTTCCCAAGCTTTCTCCTCCACAGGTCTTCAAGGTGCAGGGGAGGCCTGCCCCTACAGTCCAGCCCCCTACTCTGAGCTTGGATGGGTCCATGCTGAGAGAAAGAGGACACTTGGCCCGGAGAGGCTCTGAGGACCCAGTGAACCTGAGAAGGGCAGGGCGGGGTCAGTGGGCAGGGAGCTGGTGGCAGATGTGGATGGGGCACATCTGGGGATCTGGGCCTGCGTGGCGAACCACAGAGCCAATCCACCCTCTTTCAGGTGGTGCTGGGCCATCCCTGTCCCCTGTTCTCAGAGCCAAGAGAGGGTCTCATCTAAGCTGGCCAGTGTTTGCCCAGTGACTGACTCCCTGTCCTCGCCTTGCAGGCTCCCTCTCACCTCTGCCCTCCTGAGTCACTCGTTAACCCCCACCCCAGACCTGACCCCTCACCTCTCCTGCCCCACCCACCCAGCACCTCTCCTCCCCCATCCCCATCAGGGCAGCTTCCTTAATCCTCTGTCAGCCTCTCACTGCAACACATCCAGCAGGGCCCATCCATCCAGTTGCTCCCCAGTCTTGACCTGAACTTGCACCTCCCAACACTGATCTTTACTTTTCCAAAAAGTAGACACCAACCTAGCACATGAAATGTTCCTTTTCTGACCCTACCCCAGCTCTGCCCCCTAGTCAGGGGTTTTACCATGGCAGGAGTGGGGAGGGGGGAAGGAGATGTTTGCTGTGTATGGGAGGAATTCCCAGGTTGCAGCCAATCCTCATTCACTTGTTCGTTCACCACATCTTTAGGCAGCATTCCATGACAGTGAGCAGGAGTTCAGGGTTCATTCATTCAGTAGATACTTGCTGAGCACCTACTGTGCACCAGTGCATCCAGCACTGGGGGCTTATGGGTGAACAGAAACAGGCCCTGGCTGCACTTTCCCAGAACTGAGATGGGTCAACAGGCAGCTCTGATCCTGTGGGATTACAGTCTCCTCAGCAACCACACCGAGGTCTTCATGGTCCCACCCTAGGCTGAGGGTAGAAGGGCTGGAAAGAGCTTGGCCTCTGGAATCTTACAGACCCATGTTCGAATCCCAGCTCTGCCACTTCCTAGCTGTGTGTCTGGGACAAGTTCCTCTCTCTGAGCCTCAGTTTCCACATCTGTAAAATGGGGGTGAGAAGTTTGTTGTAAGTTTTAAACGCCAGCAGGCTTCTAGCCCTGTGCCCTAGCCAGCCTTGGGCTCCTCCTCATCTGCTGCCCTTTATCTCTCCTGCCTTTCAGTTCATGTCTGCAAGCCTGTAGTGAGTGGGTGAGGGTAGGACGCAAGGGGAGGGTAAGGTGGTCCTTAGGAAGCTCAAGACCTCACTGGGGGCAGGAGACAGAGGAAATAGTGGTCTGTGATTAAGTGTGGGAGTAATTTCAGTTCAGAGGAGGTGGGAAGGCTTGCTGGGGGAGGGGGCCAGGCCTGGGTGACTCAGGGCCTGTCTTGGCCTGCTGGGGCCTTAGCCCTTCCTTTCTTGGAGCCGGCGCCGCCAAGAGACGGGTTCTTGAGGATGATAGTGGTGTTTTCCAGCGCTAAGGGGGGAAGTCACTGAGATACCTGTTTCCTGCCTCCCCTGGGTTTTCTTGCTGGGGAGGCTGTGGCCAGGCGGGAAATGGAGGAGCCTCCCCTTCCCTCAGGGGCAGTGTTACCTCAGCCCTCCCCTTGACATAACTGGCCGTGCTGTCTTTCCCCCTTGCTCCAGATCTGCCGCCTGGAGGGGGTTGTGAGTGTGCGCTGGAGATTTCCAGAGGGAGGGTGCAGGTCTGTCCACAGAGGGAGGCAGAGGCTGGCGGGGGTAGAGATGGACACCCCCCCCCACCCCCACACCAGCCGAGTTCCTTGTGTCCAGGGAGTCCAGGATCCCCACCGGCTCGGCCCGGGCCTGTTCTCAGGCTGAGTGCAGGCAAGTTGGGATCTGCGGGCCTGAGGCCCAGCCCGGGAGATGGGTGGAAGGAAGGTGGCAAAAGGTGACTGGGTTTAGGGCTTGCAGTAGTGGGGAGGGCAGTCTTGGGGTACTGCCAGATGCTGACAAAATAATATGGGTAGTTCACATTAATCCAGTGCCCACTGTCTGCCACGCATGAAGTTTCTCAACAGATCCTCACACGTTGTTCCCTCACTCACAGCCTCCCTGCCCTCCCCATGTTGCTCACGTCAGACCGCAGCCCCTGACTTAATTTAGCCCCCAAGGCCCTACAGATCTGGCCTCCCCCTCTCCCTCTCAACTCTCTCCTCCTGCCCACTTACCCCTTGCTTGCGCACTCCAGACATGCCGGCCTTTGTTTCTGGACCGTGCCAGACACGCTCCCACCTTAGGGCCTTGCATCTGCTGTTCCTTTTGCCTAGAATGCTTGTCCCCCAAATATCTGCGCGACCCCCTGCCTCACTTCCCTCAAGTCCCTGACTGCTCTGCCCGATGTCCGCTGTCCCCTTACACGGCTCTGTTTTCTTCTTGTCACTATCTGATGTGTATTTATTTACTTGTTTATCCCCACCCCACCCCCCGTTTAAGCTTCATGCGAGCAGGACCTTATGTGCTTTTGTTCACTGCTGCTCTCTCCTTAACACCTGGCAGGTAGTAAGCGCTCAGTAAACATGTCTGTTGAATGAATTAAGCTATAGCTACGAGTACAGTCCCCATTTTCTAAGCAGAGGAGACTGAGGCACAGAGGGATCGTATAACTTGCCCAACAACTCACATGCACTTTGCTTGGAGGCCCCACGAGCCAGGCTTTGAAGCCACACGAAGCTCCTCAGCACCCTACCGGCATCCCTCGTAGCCGGCAGGCGGTGGGTGTTGATAAAACTGTCACCACTGATGTTGATAAAAGGACTCAGGTCCTAGGTGGTGCAAGGGCTTCCTCGGGCAAGGAGGATTGGGGTCTGGCTTTGGGGACAGAGGCACTCAGGATGGGTGTGCCCGAGTGTCCACGGGGCCTCCTGGGGACACCTGCCCTGGCGGGAGCCTAGAAAGACTTAACTCTAGGGCAGTCATTTGTGGGATTGCCTGTTCGTTTGTAGGTTTGTTAATTAATTTCCTCACCAATATTCCCTGAGGCCCTAGAGACAGTTGAATTAATCCAGGGGCCTTAAGGCCTAAGTGCGCCAGGCCGGGCCCTACCCTGTGTGGGAAGTGAAGGGGAGAATGGCTGGCCGCCCGGCCCGGAGTCCTCACTGGATTCCCCTGGCTGTTCCCTGGGGGCTGAAGGTTTAGGGTGAGTCTGCAGAGGCTTCAGGGCTGCCTGGCCTTGGGGCGAGTCTCAGGAGGGAGGGTGAGGGGGCCGCCCAGGATGTGGAAAGATCTGGAACGATGATTCAGAAGCCACTTGGAGGCCAGACGTGTGGGTTCTGGACCCTCAGACCACTCGGGACATGCGGGAAGGGCTCCCAGCCCTGGCCTGTTGCCCCCTGCCCCAGTCCACTCCCAGCTGTGAGGGCTCAGGCTGGAGGAGGAGGAGGGGCAGAACGTGGCCGCGTCCCCCCCCCCCCCCCCCAGCAGCTTCCCAAGGATCTGCGGAGCCCCCTGCCCTTCCTCCCAGGGCCCACGCCGGCCTTCCCCTCATCTCTCTCCCGCCAGGAAGCAGGAGGGTAGGCTGAGGGTCCTGGCCCTGCTGGAATGTTGCCCCAGCTCCGGCCTTGGCCTCTTTGGCCCTGCTGCCCCCTCCTGCTTCCAGGGCCTGGCCGGGGCCTGCTGGCTGCCCCAGCGCCCAGAGCTGGCTGACTGAAACCCAGAAGAATGTGTGGAACTCGCTTCGCGGGGAGCCGCCAGCTTCACTGCCCAGCCTGGTGGCGTCGGGTGCATGTCAATAGCGGCCGTGAGAAGGGAGTGGCTCGTGGCTGCTGGGATGGCTGGGCCAGGGGCACCGTCCTGCAAGTCCTGGGAACAAGGCAGCTCTTTGAGGCCTGGGAATGCGGGGCCTTCAAGTGTCAGCCGCCCCCAGAACCCACCCTCCCCTCCTTTCCTTGATGCCCATGTGTGCCAGGGCTGCAGGGACCTCAGAGCATCCCAGGGTAGGGGGTACTCGTGACATCTGTGAGATGTCCTGAGGACCAGCTCCCGGCTGCCTGCCGGAGCCCTGTCCCTGAGCCACAGAGGAGGGTGCCCTGTTTCTCTGTTGCTCTGGATTTCAGGGTGGTGTCTGGCACACAGAGGCTTGCAGTCTGTGTTGAATGAATGAGTGGACAATGGTGTATGCAATTAAATATTCTGTAAACTAAAGTCCCCGAAGTGTTAGACTCAAAATTCATTTCACAGATATTTATTGAGCATCTTCTAAGTACCTGACCCTGTTCTAGGTGCTGAGGCTGTGGCAGAGAACATAAAAGTCCAATTCCCTTCCCTCAGGTGACTTGCATTATAGCAGGTGCAGGGAGACCCAATAAATATAATATGGCAGGTGGCGGTAAGTGTTTGGAAGAGAAAATAAAGCAGGGAAGGGGATAGAGAGTGATCTGAAGGAGGTGAGGGTGTGAGCCCTACAGGTATCTAGGGAAAGGGCTCTCCAGGCAGGGGTAACAGCTGACACAAAGGCCCAGAGGTGTGCTTGGTGTGTCTGCGCAAAGCAGGGGGGCCCACATGGCTGCAGCAGCATGGGTGAGGGTTGGTGGATGCGGCCAGGGGCTTGGCAAGGGAAGGTGGGGCAGAGCCTCAGCCACAGGAAAGACTTTGGATTTGCTTCTGAGTGAGATGAGAGATCACTCTAGTTGTTGTGCGGAGAAGACAACGTGGGACATCAAGGTCAAAAGCAAGGAGTCCATGACCCAGCCCCGAGGCTATGGGAGCTCGTACCAGGGCAGTGGAGGCACGAAGAAAATGTTGAATCCTGAGTATATTTTGAAAGTAGGACCAACAGGATTTGCTGATGGACTGGCTATGGGGGTGAGGGGACAGAAAGAGAGGCGTCAGGGACGTCTCCATAAGCTTTGGCTTGGGCATCGGAAAGGTGGGGCTGCCACTAACTGAGGTAGGAGAGCTCCAGAGGAGCAGACTTGGGAGGAGGGTGGAGAATGGCAGGTGATGGAGGGGATGGCATGGGGGAGGGGACAGTGTTGGACTGACTCTCAGCTAGGGCAGCCCCACACCCCACACCCCAAGTTGGAGCCTCTGCATTGGCTTGGAGGGGGTTCTTGCTGAGAATACATTTGTGCAGCTGCGGACACCGATCCCTTGGCAACCCCCCAGCCTAAGCTCACAGCTTGTATATTTATGTGTTTTATTGAAATTCACTGTCTTCCCCATCTAGAGGGCGGGCATTCAGTTTTGTTTGTTACAGTTTGCCCGGTGCTAGGCTGCTGGGCAATAGTAGGTGAACACTTATTGAGTGAATAAATTAATGGCCTTGAAAGACTTCCCTGGTGGCTTAGTGTTTAAGAGTCTGCCTGCCAATGCAGGGGACACGGGTTCGATCCCTGGTCCAGGAAGATCCCACATGCCGTGGTGCAGCTAAGCCCCTGCGCCACAACTACTGAGCTCTCATGCCACAACTACCGAAGACCGCGCGCCTAGAGCCCGTGCTCCGCAACAAAGAGAAACCACTGCAGTGAGAAGCATGCCCACCGCAACGAAGAGTAGCCCCTGCTCGCTGCAACTAGAGGAAGCCCGCGCACAGTAACAAAGACCCAATGCAGCCAAAAATAAATTAATTAATTAAAAAAAATTAATGGCCTTGAAGAAGCCAGCTGGCCAAGAAGGCCCAGGCTCCTTGCTGAGGCTGGACACAGGGGGGCTCTTCTTCCCAGCCACTGTTCTCTGCCGGGATCTGGAGCATGTGAGACAAGCCAGGGTGCCCACCGTGCCATGTTCCACTTTTCTGTGCCCCGACTGGACTTGGAGCGCTGAGGACAAGGGAAAGGTGTGGGCTCAGAGGGTCATGCCTTGGCTCAGCCCCAACTGGCTGTGTGACCTTGGGCAAGTTGCTTCATTTCTCTGAGCCTCAGGACAGAAATGGAGATCATGATGCCTGGTTCCCGGGTGAATATGAGACCAGGTGGATGCACCTCATGCAGTACCTGGGATGTGAGAGTGTTTGACAGTCAGTAGCTGCTCTATTAGTCTGGTTCCTGCTGAGGGCACAGCCAGAGTGGTATTTGACTTGGGGTTCCCAGTGCCCAGCATGACACACCTTCTCCTGATCGCAGTTGCTGCCACCTACTGACCCAGGCCCTGCTCTGAGCTTGTTGAATGAATGACCGAGTTAAGGGATCCTGCCTGCTCCCTCTGCCTCTCTTTCTCCATCTGTGAGCCCCGGATGTAACTGCATCTGATCTGTCACTGGCTCCCCTTCCCCCACTGAGGCTTCAGCTGCAAGAAAAAGTCCACCCTTCCACCCTGATTGCTCCTTCCTGTAGGGGGAGAAGGAGTGGGGGCACACTCCAGGGTGTGGCCTGGGAAAGGCTGGAGCCTGTGGACGCATTGTCCCCTTCCCAGATGTGTGCAGTTGGTGGGCTCTGAGCAACAGAGGGTGTGGCCAAGTGGCTCCCATGGGTACAGAAAGGATGTTCATGCATCTTAAGGGGAATGGTGGAGGGGGGCTTCCTGGGACTCCATCCCAGCCCCACCCTCCCTCAGGCCCACTGGAGGAGACAGGACCTTGCCCGGGGAGCCCTGGGCAAACCTGTAGCAGGTCCATTGCCAGGGAAGCTGGAGTTGCACAGCTTTAAATCTGGCTCCCATGGGCTCTTAGAGAAATAGCAGGGCTAAAAGGAAAGAGACGCACTCGTGCTTGGTAACCGCTCCCTGCACCCTGGGCTTTTTCCTTGGGCTGCTCGGTAGAGACATGCCCCTTCCCCAGTAGGATGGGTCATGTCCAGGTGTTTCATTTTTTAACATTTGGCATCTTTTCCCCAATCCCAGGCTGTGGGGATGGGGAGGCAGCCCGGGGCTGGCAGGGGAAGGACTTTAGAGGTGGCCTGAGGTGACCCCACAGATGCTTCTCCTGGGGTGGGGCTGGGAATTCCCAGCTGCCTCTGGCCCCTTCCCAGCCCACCTCCAGGTGCCTGCCTCCACCTCTGTCTCCCCCGCCTCCCCATACTCACCCCCAAAGAGCCAGCTCTGCCCCCGCTCCTTCTGGTCCTGGCCTCCCCTCCTCACCCCAGCTGACTCATCCCTCTCCTTGTTTGGCGTTCCCAGTTTTCAAATACTTGGGAACTGGGATCATGCCTCTTCTTGCATCTCTCGCTGGACTGGATGCTCTGAAATTCTGGCCTCAGAAATCCTAGCCCTGCTGGCCTCTATCACTTAACAGCTCTTCTCCCCCTCCTGCCATTTGCCTTCCTGTGACCCTTTGGCCAGAGGAACAGAGACCTAGGAGTTTTCTGAGGGCAGACCAGTCTCTGTGCCCTGGGACTTCCAGGGTCTCCTCCCCAGTGACCTCAGTCATCCAGGTTGCCGCCCTCTCTTAGCCAAGCCCCACGCAGGGCTCTCTCCCAGCATTATCACATATAATCCTCACAGTGGTCTTTTGCTGTTGGCATTATTATCTCCATTGTGCATCTAGGGAAAATGAGGCACCGAGGTGGGGGGCATGGCTGGCCCAAGTCATCCGTTCAGTACCTGGCACAGCTGGGAATAGAGCCCAGGTTGTCTGACTCCAGACTTGTCATCCCCTCCTGAGTGGGTCTGGCCTGTTGCAGGGAGAGAGAGGAGGATCCGGGAGGACTGGCACAGTCACGACAGGCTGCCTTGAGGAGGTGGACTGGGCCAGCCTTGGCGGAGGGTACAGCAAGCTGCGTATCTGCCATGTGGGCTTATCCAGCTCCTACTTCTCAGACTTGGGTGCCTTTTGCCCCTTGGCATCCAGCTCAGTTTAGTGATAACATTCCCCAGGGAGGTGGATTTGGCTTTCCCTGAAATCGAGACCCTTGGAAACCTGGATCCTTCTCAGTCAGGTCCCAAGCTCCCTTTGGGGCCTGTAGGTTTTGCCTTGTTTGGAGTTCAATGGATTTTTGCTGAGTGGGGCCTGCTCTGAGGCAGCCCTGTGCTCACCTCGATAGTGGCACAGTTGGGAGCAAAATCTATCTACAAGCCCCAAACTGTGTAGTTTGTTTTTTGTTTGTTTGTTTGTTTTGGCTGTGTTGGGTCTTCGTTGCTGCACGGGGGGTTTCTCTAGGTGCGGCGAGCGGGGGCTGCTCTTCGTTGTGGTGCGTGGTCTTCTCATGGCAGTGTCTTCTCGTTGCAGAGCGTGGGCTCTAGGCACGCGGGCTTCAGTAGTTGCAGCATGTGAGCTCAGTAGTTGCGGCACACAGGCCCTAGAGCGCAGGCTCAGTAGTTGCGGCTCACGGGCTTAGTTGCTCTGCGGCATATGGGATCTTCCCGGACCAGGGCTCGAAGCCATGTCCCCTACATTGGCAGGCAGATTCTTAACCACTGCACCACCAGGGAAGTCCCCCAAACTGTGTCATTTGAACATCTTTGTGCAGCAGAGGAATCAAGTCTTCATCCATCCATTCATTTATTCACTCATTCATTGCCTGAGGACCTGCTGTGTGCCAGACATTGTGCCAGTGTTTTGTCTGCATTTTCAACTTTCCTACGTAATTGGGATTATGCCTCCATTTCCCAGATGAGAGAAAGCTCAGAGGAGAGAGGTGACTTGCCCAAGATCACACATCCAGGTGCAGAGGAAGGTGGGAGCTGAATCCAGCTCTGTCAGTCCTCCTGTAAGAAATTAGAGTGGTGGTCCCTCCTCTCCAGAAGCTCTGGGTCTTGTCGGAGAGGTAGGGCTCATGGACCATAGTTACCCAGCACAACTCCAGTCTAGACAATAGCAGATTGTCAGGGAAGGAAAAGGTCAGTTGGGCATGAATTCTCTGGAAAGACTTTCTGGAGGAAGTGGGCCTTCAAGAGCAAGGAGGATTTGGCTGGTGGAGGAGGAAGGCATCCAGGGCAGGGGTCCAGAAGTTGTCCCCATCTTCCCTAGATTCGCATTGTTGTCAAGCGTGTGAGCAGGAAGGCTGTAGCCTGCAGCTGGAGTCATTAACACTGGAAAAGAATGAGAGGAAGTCACCAAGATAGCTGAGGTGACAAGCATTCCAGTCCCCTGCCCTGTAACTGGTCAGACCAGGAGGCAAGAAGTCAAGGCCTGGGCCTCCACTTGGTTGCCAGCCAACTACTGACCGTCTTCCCTGGACCTCGCTTTTCCTACCCACAAAATGGGCTCCTTGTTTTTTGGCCACTTGCCAGTTCAGAGGAAGGGGACGTTGAATTCTTGGAGAAAACTGTTAGCTTGTCCTCAAGACTTGGTGGTAGCTACCAGGTAAAGCCCACCATCTTACCAATTTCATGTCATCCTTCACTGACTACCTGCCGACGAGTGCCAGACCCTGGGCCAGGGAAACAGATGAAGGAGAAGACCCCCTGCTCCATTAGACCTTCCTGAAGCCTCACCTGTCCTCCCGTGTGGACCTGGGGTCACTCCTGCAGTGGTCCGCCCACATCAGATCACCTGCTGCTGAGCTAAGATCCGGAGGCCTTGTAAACGTCTGTTGAGCAAGTGAGCATAGACTAGGAGTCACAGGATTCCTGTACTCCTGGCCCTGTCAGTGGGATCCAGGGCAAGTCATTTAACTTCTCTGAGCATAATTTTCCCCAGATGCAAAATGGGACCGTTCATTCATTCATACAGCAAACAGTTATGGAGTGCCAGCTCTACGCCCAGCCTTGTGTTAGGTTTAAACACCTAGCATGGATTGAAGGAGCTTCTAGTCTGACAGGGGAGACTAGTCAATAAAAGGGGAGGGTGATTCAATAAAAGGAGGCTGCATTCAAGGAAGAGTCTTCTAAGAGCTTGGGAGCAGCTTTTCAGGGCCACACGACCTCTGGGAGATAGCTGGGGTCTTTGTGACTTTGTCTCAGCCCCTGTTTGTTATTCTAGTTACTGTCTGTTTCCCTCCAGTTGGCTTGTGGGAAGAGGGGTCTTGGGGAGACAGCCCCCCTGGGCTAAGGCAGGGGAGAAGACCCACAGGGCAGAGAGGAGAGCAGTCTGGTTTTGCTGTGAGTCTCAGATGAGCTCATGGATGTGGAAAACAGCGAGGCTTATTTATACTGAGTCTGGTTATTTTAATTTAAGAGAAATGGAAGCTGCCCATGGAGCTCAGGTTTGGGGCTCCGTGACATTGAGTGAGTTAAACAAGGAGAGTAGGGCTGAAGCTCCTGCTTTCCACTTTCCTTCCTCTCCTCTCTCTCCCCACTCTTCTGGGGGATCTGGAGGGAGGCAGAGGTCTGCTCAAGCCTGGATTTGATTTGAAGAAATGGGAGGAAAGGGTTAAGTCCGCCTGGTTTCCCACCTCCTGGATGGGGGGAGGTGGGGAGGGGACAAGGACGGGGATGGCTGGGGCAGGAGCCGGGGCAGGAATGTGCGATAAGATCAAAGCTTCCAGCCTGCCTGGGCCTCACCTAGGTTTCACCTGAGCAATTGAAGGGAATTCTCTAAGTGACCTCCTGGGGGAGAGGGTGCAGGTCCCACCCACCACCCTTCAACACTCCAGGAGGCCCCACCCACCTCAGGCCTCAGGTGCTGGAAGCCCTAGGGGCCACCTTTACGTGACACATCCAGATATGGGGGACACCCTGCATACCACCCCCACCCCTACCTGCTCTTTCACCTGGGATTTCTGGCCGGGACTCAGAGCCTCCTTTATGTGGCCTGTTAGCCCCCCATCTGTTCATTCTGCAGGTTATACTTTGAGACAGTGTCATGGGCAGGAGGCACAGCCCTGAGTCCTGTCCTAGCTCCATTACTTATTGCTGTGTGACCTGGGCCGGTGACTTAACCTCTCTAAGCTTTAGCTATCAGCTGGGAATGGTAATACCGTCTTTGCAGGGTTTTAGTGAAGATTAGACATCATTTAAATCACCGCCAGCCAGAACAGGCAGTTGATGTATGACAGGAACTATTATTTTGTGATTTTCCTTTTTCCCCTTCAAGACTGCCCTTGGTACTTCGTCCTGGATAAACCTTGGGGCTTGGTTTCTTTCTGCCTCCCCCTGACCTTTGAGGAGGCTCCAAACCCCAGGGTCCATCCTCTTGTCCAACCCTCTTCACTTGTGGGTCTTCATAATTTTGGGAGGGGAACAGGGCAGGAAGAGTAGTGAGTGAAGAGGGCCCAGATGCTCCTAAGTGCCTTCCAGGCACCTTCTGGGCCACCTGCATAGTAATAGCAGATTAGGCCTCCCTGGGCCAATCACCCCTCCCTTGTACCAGGGGCCTCAGTATCCCAGTGGTGTGGCTGGGAAAGTGGCCCCAGAATTCCTCAGGTGGGAAGGGTCTGGAGCGTCTGGCCTTGGCCCTGAGGGTGCGATGCTCTGCCCTGGTTAATGATTACTCTATATGTTAAGAGAGCAGGGCAGGGGGAGGCCCCGCCCTCCCAGCTCCTTAACCACTGGTTGCACCTGAGGTATGTCAGCACTTGGGTGCTCCCTGCTTTTTTTTTTTTTTTTTTTTTTGTTCCCTGCTTTAATGTGGCAGCCTTGCTCTGGGGCACATGGGATGCAGGGAGCAGGGAGTAGGGGCTTGGAATCACAGATGGACAGGCAGCCTGTGCCCTTGGAGTCTTAGGGACAGGCTTAGGACTCACAAAACCTGGGTGAAATGTGAGCTAGGGTATAACAGGCCCCTGTGGTTTGGCACCAGCCATGTGAACAGACCCTACAATGATACATCAGGTGAGCAGGCCCTTTCTAGCCCCCAAACCCCCTTCGCTCCTCCTCTCCTGGGCTCAGACCCTGCAGAGGCATCCCAGCTAGAAGGTAGTACATGGTTAGGGCTTTGGGGCAGCTGGGCTCTGGTTCCAATCCCACCTCTGCCACCTCCAGGCTACGTGACCCTGGGCAAGTCACTGCACCTTTCTGAGCACCCATTTCCTCATCTGAAACAAGAGAATACTAAATCCCTACCTTGCGGGTGTCAGTGAGCCAAGGTGTGGGAAGTATTTAGCTCGTAATGAATACCTGGGGAATGGTAGCAATTATTACTACTGTAGTTTTTGTTATTAGGAAAAAGTGAAAGTTGAATCTTAGTTTTGGGTAACCAGGGCAACATTGGCCCACGGGATGAGCTGGAGGATTTGGGCCTGGGGACGGCATGGGGAGATCCCAGGAACACATATGAGAGAGTGTCCCAGGAACATGTATGAGAGGGCTGGAAGGATGGTGAGAACAGGGCTTTGGCGGGATCTCTGTCTACCCCAGGCCCACCTTGGTCCTCCCAGCTTTCACTCCTCCCTGGGCTGGGTCTTGAGGCTGGTGCTGGCCAAGAATGGAGGAGGAGGGAGAATTGTTTATTTTGATAACATTAGGGCATTTTCCCCCACTGGCAGCTGCTATTTTGAGAGCCCCGGAGAGCAGGGGCTATGGTTAAATTAGGTAATGTTGCTCCAGAAGGAATGTGTGAAGCAGGGCGAGGCTGCAGGGAGAGGACAGTTGGTTCACTCCGTGTAAAATTAAACTGCAGCTTGGAAAAGAGCAGATCGGGGCCGCTTTATAAGGCGATGGAGGGGGAGGCTGCTGGAAGCTGCCGCTGGGGGAGTGGAAGTGATGGTGCAAGGCCTTTCTTGGGGGAGCTTGGGCTTTTGCCTGGAGGCCTGTCTGGTCCAACAGGGGCCTGCAATGGGGCTGAGGGGCAGGGCTGGTGTGTCCTCAGCTCCAGGCCCCTGGCTGCCACTGAGGCTGGTGGGGCTTGGGATGGTGTGATACATGGGAAGGATGGATCTGCAGACATGGCCTCGAATCCTGCTTTTGCCTTGATTTTTTTTTTTTTTTTTTAATTTTTGGCCGCACCGCATAGCACGCGGGATCTGAGTTCCCCGGCCAGGGATCAAACCTGTGTCCCCTGCAGTGGAAGCGCAGAGTCTCAACCACTGGACCGCCAGGGAAGTCCCCTGCTTCTGCCTTGAGCCCTAGCCTTCTGTGCTTGGGCAACCCACTCAACCTCGCAGGACCTCAGTATTACTGGGGTGAAATAACGGTTCTAATCCCCTAGGGATGATTCTTAGTGATTAAATCTCTAGAAGAAAAAGTGTAGCTAACTTTTATTGAGGGCTGCTGTGTGCAAGGTGCTGTCCTAGTCCCTTTTTGTTCTCATAACCTAAAGGGTGGTCCATGCACCAGCAGCTGGGGCCTCACCTGGGAGCTTGTTAGAAATGCAGTCTCAGGCCCCACCCAAGCCTACGGAATCCGAATCTGTATGCTAACAAGATCCCAAGATCCCATGCTGATTCCTGTGCATGTTAAAGATGGAGAAGCTCTGCTTTACATACATTGTCATTTTATCTTTTTTTTTGGGGTGTGTTGGGTCTTCGTTGCTGCGTGCGGGCTTTCTGTAGTTGTGGCGAGCGGGGGGCTACTCTTCATTGCGGTGCATGGACTTCTCATTGCGGTGGCTTCTCTTTGCTGCGGAGCAGGGGCTCTAGGCGTGCGGGCTTCAGTAGTTGTGGCACGTGGGCTCAGCAGTTGTGGCTCACGGGCTCTGGAGAGCAGGCTCAGTAGTTGCGGCACACGGGCTTAGTTGCTCCGCGGCATGTGGGATATTCCCAGACCAGAGCTCAAACCCGCGTCCCCTGCAATGGCAGGCGGATTCTTAACCACTGTGCCACCAGGGAAGTCCTGTCTCATTTTATCTTGAAAACCACCCCCATGATGTAGGAATTATCATTTGACAGTTGTGAAAACTCGGGCCTGGAGAGATGGCCAACATAGAAATGCCATCAATGTTGATTTTCTTCACTATTCTCCTCCTCCTTCCCCTCTTTTGGTCTGGGCTGGGGTTGAGGAGAAGAATGGGGTGTCCAAGCTCCTAGCAGGACTGGAGAAGGACCAGAATATCCCTTGTCTTTGAGACTTAATCAGACTCTCTTTTCTCCATTTGCCCATGGGATCAGCACAGCTGGACCTGAGTCATCTCCCCAAAGTCATTCCACACTTCCTGTCCTTGGAGAAAGGTGGGGCAAGAAAAGGGTTCTCTACTGTGCTTGTGGCCACTGCTTGGCAGATTGGGGAACGGGGCGGTGGGGAGTCAGAGCAGGAGCTTCCCGGGGCTCAATTAGGGTCACCCCTTCTATCACTGGTACTCTTGGGACTGAGTCAATCTAGCAGCAAATATTTTAAGGAACATCTACTATGTACCCAGCCCTGGGAAAGTATGCTAAATTTCTCCCAATTCTGTAGAAAAGAAAAAGAAAAAAAAAAGTGTTGCTATAGTTTATTTAGTACTTACCATGTGCGACATGCTGTGCTAAGCACCTGACTTGCATTATCTCTGTTATCTGTTTAATTTCACTGTCAGTTTCCTCTATAAAATGAGGTTGTTAAGAAGATAACATTTGTCAAGTGCCTGGCGCATAGGGTTTGTCAAATAGATGTAATAAGTACAAATAATCTCCCAACAAGGTGGGCACTATCATTGCCCCCATTTTACAGATGTACAAATTGAGGTCCAGGGCAGGGAAGGGACTTGCCTGTCAGGATCACAGGAGATTAGGGCAGAATCGTAAGACACTGAGTCCCCAGACTTCTAAGCCACTATTAAAATTTAATTCAATTTAGTAAATATTGTTTATTATCCACTAGCTGTTGTTTGGCATTGGGAAGTGTCTAAAGGTTAAAAAAATATATATATATCTATCTATATATATATAGATATAGATATAGTATATCATATATAAATATGATGAAAAAAACTCAAGCTGGTGTTTGTTCCCAAGGAGCTTTGGTTCCAGCCAGAGAGTAGAGACATTTACTCAAGTGGCTGTATTTAAGACCAAATCTCTAGCCCTCTTAAGAGGTAGAAATTAAGTCCTACGGATGTATGGGGGAGAAAGATGTCTTTGTTGGGGGGTCCAGGAAGACTTCAGAGTGGAGGTGGTAATTAAGCCAGGCCTTGAAGGATGGATGAGTAAATTAGATTGGGAGCCAGAGCAATAGCATTCTGGGAGGAGGGAACAGCATACATAAAGGCTCAGAGGCAGGAAAATGTGCCATGTGAGAGTGTCGTGCAGATCTCAGGAGCCCTGGGGGGCTGCGTGGGGTCTGGGGTGATGAGGTGGGGGAGGCCAAGCCCAGCTGTCTCGTCACTGAAGATTCCCAGCGTTCTCAAAGACTTGGTTCCTCAACTAGCTGCAATTAGTACGTCATCATTCTGCCTTTTCTTCATGTCAAGAAATCAAAGACTTTTATAAATGGCCCGTCTGGTCAGCATGTGATAACCACCGACAGAATTCGCGCCAAATGCAAGAGACTTGATGCCTTGATCAACTGGGCAGCTTATCGCCCACGCACGTACGAATTCCGTTAGTCTCTGCCAGGGTTGATATTGACCCTGGGTCGGAGCACAACAGAGGGGCCAGGCCTGGGTTCTGATTTCTTCTGTGTGGCTTGCCTGCTGTGTGGCTTTGGGCAAGCCTCAATTTCCTCCTTTGTTAAATGGAGATAGCACTCCCTCCAGGATTGGTGTAAGGACTGGTGGTGATGTTGTAAATCTGCACTGCCCAGTATGGTGACTGCCAGCCCACATGTGGCTGTTTAAGATTTAATTAAAGGAAATTCAAGTTTCTCAGTTGCACCAGCCGCATTTCAAGTGCTCGATAGCCACAGGTGGCTCATGGCTACCTTATTGGACAATGTAGATATAGAACATTTCCATCACTGCAGAAAGTTCTGTTGGATAGCACCAGTGCATAAAAAGTGCCACGTGCACTCAGTAAGGAATCACTGTTGTCATTTTTACTGGGTCCCCGTCCCGCTTTGGAAGCCCCAGTCTGTGGAGGCCTGCGAGACCCCTGGGCCCTGATGCAGGCAGACAGGATTGCCCCCCTTGCCACACTGTGCCAGACCCACTTTCTCCCTGGCGCTGGGGAGGTCTCACTCTCCCCTTGCCTAACTCCATACGTAACGTTGGAAAGTCTGTGAGTCGGCTCCATCCAACCCACCCTTCCCCACTAAATTTCCCACCCACTCCCCTCAGCCTGTCTCTGCTTAGTTCCCGGTTCAGCTGCTGGCATCTGGACTCTCCACATCCAGCCTTGGAGATTCCCACTGCCCATTCTCGGGGTGGGGGTGGGGCCTCCCGTGGCAGTCCCCAGCTCCCAGCAGAGGTGCTGGCTGCCTGGGCTGCCTGGGCCCCTCTCGGCAGGGCGGAGATGATAGTTTGTTGTGATGGGGGCAGTGGGCAGCCTGCCTGCTCTAACGCGCCTGTATCTGGGAGCCAAGCATGCTGCTTGCACTTGGCTGGGCCTCAGGGTCTGGCCTCGTGCCCATAAGGGCTGGCCTGCTTTGGCACCCCTGGTTACAAAGGCCGGTCATGGGCCTCCGCCTGGTCGGGAACACCAGGAGCTGTTCACGGGCTGAGTCCTGGGTGCTGGGGGAGAGGCATGGCTGGCACCTGGAGCTGGAGTGCAGCACAGATTCCTGGCTGTGGCTGGGCCCTGGGTGCTGAGCGGGGACAAGGCCCAGGCAGGTGTAGGCAGGGTGCAAACTCTTTGGCGGGGGAGGGGGCAGGCAGGAAGTCGTGCTGGGTGGTTCAGGTTGGTCTGGTCTGTATGTGGCATTCACACCTGTGGGGTGGAGCTTCGGGTCTGAGGTGCCAGAAAAGCTCAAGGTCACCTCCTGGCATCATACTCTCCCCTCCCCCTTCTTTTGGCCCCTCCCTCATCAGCTGGGAGGTGGACGAACAGGCATTGCTGGTCCATGAGTCTGAAGACATGGAGGCCCAGCAGGAGATGTAACCTGTCTGAGATCACACAGCCAGTTTGGAGGAATCAGGTCCTTGACTGAACACCTTGCATACTTTTCTCCCGCCCTCTCCCTCCCCATGGGAGTTCTGATGGACTCAGTAGCCCCTGGACTCTTTGCTGAGGAGGGTTGGAATTCTAGTTCTGCCACTTACTCCTTCTGTGATCTTGGCCAGCCTCTCTGAGCCTCATGTTCCTCATGTGGGGAATGGGGATAATTATAACTCACTCCCAGGGCAATTATGGGTATTAGATAACTGACCTCCTGGATGTTTCCAGAACATTCAAAGGATACTCCTGCCTTGGGGCCTTTACCGCTGCTGTTCCCTGTGCTCAGAGAGCTCTTCTTTGTGCAGGCACCAGCTTCCTTCACACTTCTGTGCCACAGAAGTGGCACAGATGGCCTGTATAAAATAGCAGCCTCCACCCAGCCACTCCGTGTCCCCCTCACCCTGCTGTATTTTCCCTTTCAGCACTTTCAGCATTTAACAAGTCCTGGTTTATGATCCAGCTGCTCCGTGATGGCAGAGGACACGCATGGCTCAAATACCTACTCACATGACAATTCTTGGTTATCTTCCCTTCTCCTTCCCGACACTTCCCAATACCTAATGGCCACTGTTTATTGGGCCCTTGCTGTGTGCCAGACACTCCCTGTGCTAAACGACTCACAGCTGAGCTCCGTGAATGTCAGAGGGTGCCCCTCACTGCCGGCCGTGTCGCTTCCGTATCAGAGATGAGGGGTGGGAGGTCCTGCAGTGACTTGCCAAAAGCCTCCGGACTGTCAAGTTGCAGAGCTGGGCCTCCAACCGGGTTAATCCTACCCCAGAGCTTACACTGTGCCACCTCCTACCTTGGGTTAACAAGATCGGAGCCTTCATCCAAACTTGGGGATCAGAATCCATGTTTGACAGGATTGAATGAATCAGGTTTAGGGGTGGCTTTCAATATTTTGAGGGTCCCCCTTCCAGCTCTCTCTTCTCCTCCTGTGATTGGTTATTTACAACCGTTCCAACCTTCCCAGAATGACAGGTGCTCTTTGGCTGCGGAGCCCCAGAGACCAAGACAAGGCCCCAGGGGCAGGGCAGGGAGCAGGGGGTGGGCAAGGTCCTGGCTGTCCCTGGGCTGTCCTGGGGCAGGTGGACAGGATGTTCCCCCAGGCAGCCTACATTCTTGGTCGAAGGTGACAGGCAGTGGGAGATTTATCATTTCCGGTAACCCGGTAACCCAAGTCCCTGGGAGGTGAATTCTCCCTGCCAAGGACACGCACCCCTTGCTTGCCAGCACTTGCTGCCATTTCCTCTGCTGGGCCTGTCTGACTGGGTCTTGGGGTGGGCCAGAGGAACCAGTTCTCAATCCCAGAGGTTGAGACTGGGGTCTCAGGCCTTGATCAGCCCACCGCAAAGACCCAGCCTAATGCCACCTTCCCAGAGTCCTCATCTGTGCGACCCGGACCCCAGCCTTGGGGACGGATGGGAAGAAGGGGGCATCGTGGAGAGTGAAGGGCCCTGTGTTAAGAGCCAGGACACCTGGGTCCTGAGTCTACCTCTGCCATCAACTTGCAGGGAGACTTCCTCCTCTCTTCCTTGAGCTGCTGCGTCCTCTCCGAGTACCCAGCACTGCTGTAAGAACTCTGCATACATAATCCAACTTCTCTTTGTAACAATGCTCCAGTGGGGAGGGACACTAAAATGAAGCTCCAAGAGGTCACGTCACCCAGAGGCAGTCAGGCAGAGATGGGTGTGAACTCAGCCTCTTCAACACTTGCTGGGCCTCCTTAATGTCCTTACTTCTCTTCTCTGGGCCTCGGTTTCCCCTTCTGATAAGTGAGGGTGTTGGGCTAGGTGATCCCTTCCTGCCCTGACAGCCCAGGACCCGGGAATCCATCGGAGCCTTTTGTAGGTAGGTTCCTCTTGAGCCCTGTCTAGCCTGTAAGGGGGCAGAACAGGGACTATTCCCCCAAGGGGGTTCTGAGGAGCTCACTCTCTTGGCGTGTAAGGTCTTGGTGGGGTAGGAGTGGGAGGAGAGGAAAGGCAAGAAGTGACATTTGAACCTAGTAAGTGTCAGACACTGGGTTAAGCTCTTGGGTTGTCCTGCTGAATCTTCACAACAGCCTTGTGAGGTGGCTATTTTTATTCCTGTTTTACAGATGAGGCATCAGAGGCTCAGAGAGGTCAAGTGATTTGCTCAGGGCTGCACAGCTAGGAAGTTGCCAGGCTGGGGTGTCCAGTCAGCTCTAACTGGTGTGAGGTGGCATGTGGCCAACACACGTTTCCTAGGATGGCTTTGATTTATGAATAAAATAATATAAAAATAGTCTTTCCAGGCACTTCCCTGGTAGTCCAATGGTTAAGACTCTGCGCTTCCACCTCAAGGGGCGTGGGTTCGATCCCTGGTCGGGGAACTAAGATCCCACATGCCACGCGGCGTGGCCAAAAAAAAAAGTCCTTCCAAAGCACTGTGAACATGTCCTAGAATTTGGAATCCAGACTACATCTCCCAGGCTGCCTCTGACACCCGGAAGTGGCCCAAGAATCCTTTGTTAAACTGTTCTTCATGTTCGCTTTGGAAAATATGGTCAGTGGTAATTATGGGTAGGCAGGAGTTCAGAGGAGAAAGAGCCGCGTGGGCTGCAGCAGACTGGAAAGGCTCGGCGCTGAGCTGGGAGTGGAGCTATGGGGGCTGAGAGGGGTCTGGGGTGGGGCCAGGCCAGGCTGAGTTCACAGGCTCCAAGAAGGGTCCCTGCAGGGCTTGCAACCCCAGCCATTTGCCAGGAAAACCACAAGGCCCCTCCTAGGACCCCCTTCCTACCCAGACCTGCCCAGCCACCTCCCCCCAGGGGGTCTGGGGCAGCCCAGGCTGCAAGCAAGGCATGTTCAACCTGCAGACCTTTGCTCCAGCCCCTCCACCCTCACCCCAGACTTCCCAGGGAACTGGGGAAAGGGCTACGGGGTGGGGCAGCGAGGCCTGCGTCCTGGCCAGTGAGCCCGGCAGGGCCAGGCACCCTGGGATTTGAGCAGTTGACAGCATGAGGACTGAGATGACGCCAGCCAGCCGGCTCCCACCCCCTCCTGCTGCGGCGCCCTTGGCCCTGAGACCCCAGCAGCTGTCAGCAGGGAAGGGTGACAGAGGAGGACCAGAGGTGACCTCTCAGCCCACCCCTCTCCCCCTGCTTGGGCCAGGTCCAGAACTCATACCAGCTGTTGTCAGCCGCTGCCAAGCCTTGTTCCAGAGCCAGCAGTGGGCACCCCGTCCTCCCCAGGACATCTTCCCACCGTCCTTCATAGCTGCTGACCCTGGGGAGGGGTTGGGGCTAACATGGGGGACATGGTCACATCCCTAAATCCCTTTGATTTTACTAATGACACAAAGGAACAAGAATAAATGCTCCTGTTTTTATGGAAGAGAAAACAGTTCCAGAGAGGCCAAGTGACTTGCTTGAAGTCACACAGCTACTGAATGGCTGAATTCAGGCTCTTGACTCCCAGCTCAGTGCTCACCGTGCTGCCTTTCTTGGGGGTGTTTTTGTGCAGGACTATAGAGACTTCAGCATTCCTGGGTTTGATTCCCGCTTGTAGTTTTAGGCCGCTTTGTAGTTTTAGGACCCCAGGCAAGCTCCTTAACCACTTGGAGTGGAACTCGCATTTTCTTGCTTATAAAATAATAATAGTATAGACCTCTTGAGATTGCTGAGCAAATTAAATGAGATAATCAATGTAAAGTACTTAGCATAAGGCCTGGCCTGGTCCAAGTGCCCAAAATGAGATCTGGCAATATTATCACCAAAGAGTATTAACCACCTGTGTACTCAGCACTGTGGGTGGTTCTGTGGGGGTTACAGACACATTCCACAAATATTTATATCAGATATTTATTTGGCACCTACTGTGTGCCAGGTGCTAGAAAAAGAGCAGTGACAAAACAGACAAGATTTCCACCCTGCTTACCTTCTCCCCCACACGGTAGCTGGGGAGACACAGCTTCATTTTAACCACAGAAGCCTCCAAGTACTTTTACACATACTGATGGTATTATCCACATTTTGCAGATGAGAAAACTGCAAATGCAGAAAGTGTGGGCTGAGAAGATCAGTGGCTGAGCAGGGGCCAGGACCCAGCTCCTCCAAGGGTCTTAATTAGAGGCCATGAGGGCTTCCTGGAGGAAGAGGCACTTGTGCAGCATCCCTCGGGGCCTTAAGGCCTGGCAGGAGAGGTTGAGACACATCCACCACAATATAGCAGCAACAATTTCAGGAAGGTCTTGCAGAGGTCAAGGCCTCTTGTTCCCCCGGAATGAGGCCCAGCCAGAGCTTTAAATACCCCATGCAGCCCAAAATAGCCCCCATTGTCTTGGCCTACAGCTGGGGAGATCCAGGAGAATCCTGAGGGAGACAGACCTTGGAGGTGGGGAGCAGGAGGAGGTCTTCAAGCACTTCCCTCTAGGGTACGGGTGGTGTTTTTCTGATGACTCTTCCATTTGGCTCCTGCAGGAAGGCCTGCCTTGTGGAAAGGGTGGAGCAGCTGCCGAGACTCTGCGTGAGCAACGTGCAGCCAAGGGGGGGAACCTGGTGGGCGGGGGACTCCCAGAGAGGGCCATGTGCCCAAGTGAAGGTGCTCCTTTGTACCCCAGGGATGTGTGTGCTTTGGCCCACTGGGCCCTCCTCTGTGGGCAGGCCTAGCCAGGTCCCCTGCCCCGGGCCTCCTGGCACCCTCTCCTGCTCTGGCTATTTTGGGCACTGGCTGTGTTCAGGCATGGGGAGGGGTGGGTAACCCTGCCCAGACCGAGGATGCTGGGGGTGCTCCCTGGACCACCATTCCAGCCTCTTGGATCTTTGAACACTATAGCCTCTGCCCCTGACCTCATTGTCAAAGGGTCATGGTCAGTGGACTCCAGTGGGATGCTGGCCCCCCCAGCAAGGGTAAAGAAGGGTGCCAGATAAATCTTTACCCTCAGGACATTCATGCCATCAGTATCAGGAATAGTTGTGCTGCTGCTTTTTTTTTTTTTTTTAATTTATTTATTTTATTTTTGGCTGTGTTGGGTCTTTGTTGCCGCGCGCGGGCTCTCTCCAGCTGCAGCGAACGGGGGCCACTCTTCATTGCGGTGCGTGGGCTTCTCATTGTGGTGGCTCTTTTCCTGCAGAGCACGGGCTGTAGGGGCACGGGCCTCAATAGTTGTGGCAGGTAGGCTCAGCAGCTGTGGCGCACGGGCCTAGCTGCTCCGCAGCATGTGGGATCCTCCCGGACCAGGGCTCGAACCTGTGTCCCCTGTGCTCGAACCCGTGTCCCCTGCGCTCGAACCCGTGTCCCCTGCATTGACAGGTGGATTCCTAACCACTGCGCCACCAGGGAAGCCCAGTTGTGCTTCTTCTAAGCAACGGGTTTGTTTTTACCTCCTGGGACACAGAATCCAGGGACCGGTCAGGTTTCCTTCTTCCCACTGGCCACTGGAAAGCTTAGAACCTAATGCATTGTCACTTTCCCAGGCCTCCAGAATTGAGCACATGCTTCCCGCCTACTCGTCTCACTCCAGTCCAGGCCCTGTCTACTGTAATACAGTTTTTCTTATGCATGTTTAGTTGGTTTTCTCTTGCTGTTACGTGTATATCTTTGTAAGTTGCTTTGAGTCTTTCTGGAACAGGGTAGTGGGGGAGGTATAAACAGGTAAATGACGATGATGAAGATGGTACCCTTCGCTGGTCAGTTTCCTGAAGTCTGCTCCTTATGGCTGGGTCCTCGCTTTGTAATTCCCTCCCCAAGCCCCGCTCTCTGTGCTGGTGGGAGTCACAGCCTAGAATTTTAGAATTCTAACATTTCAGGGTTTCAGTGTCATAAAATGGCAAAGCCAGAAGGAACCTTTGGGATCGTCTAAGCTGAAAACTTTTAAACTTATTATTAAGCAGTGAAACCCTTGTTTCAATCAAAAGAATGGTATTTTGGTTAAATACTATTGTATTTTGATAAATAACAGCGAACACTTATAGAGCCTCCACCATGTGCTAGCATTTTACAACAACCCTATGAGGTAGATACTATTATTATAAATTATCATGCCCATTTTACAGCTGAGGAAACAGAGGCACAGAGAGGTGAAGTAACTTGCTTACAGCTAACCGGGGACTGAACCAGACATATTATGTAGAAGGTCAGAATATAAAATGGGAGAAGAAGGAATTTGTTTTTTATTGAAGTGAGTATTTGGGGGAGGGGGCCCAAACTCTACCTGTTCCCCCCACCCCCTGAGGACAGACTGGAAAACAGTGATCTAGGCCTACTGCATCATTTGACAAGGGAGCCTGAGGCCCAGAGAGGGGAAGGGACTTGCCCAAGACATCGGGGTGAGCTGGAAGCCCATTCTCCATCCCTCATGGCCCGCCTGCTGCCTGGAGGACCACCAACCCCTCCCACCTCCCCTCACCCCCAGCAATCCCCCATCCCCATCTCTGCTCTCAGCAGCTGGGCCCTCCCTTGATCACTCCGCTCCCTTTGTCTCTGGGCATGGATACCCTGGGACCTTCTCCTTGATCCTAGGGCACTGGGAGTGACCAGGTTCTGGGCTACCCTCCTTGTCCTCTCTGAGGGACTCATCTTGTGAGAGGGCAGCTGATGGCCAGAGAGGGAAGGAGCAGCTCCTGTCTGGGTTTTCTCACCCCAGGAGAGAACATATCCTCCTGCCACCAGCTAGCTGTCACCTGGCCCACTTTTCCTTTGTCAGCACTTCTCATATGGCCTTGGGGCTTTTCTCTCTTCAGGAACCCCCTTTTCAAAACCCCTGTGGTGGTGGCTCATAGCTTACATCTAAAGCCTTACTTTGGAAGAGCTAGTTGGCAGCTAGCTGAGGGAAAGGCGGATGTTTGGGGTGGGTGTTCCCAAAGTATGTTCTGTGGAACCCTAGTCCCATGAGGTCTGCATGAAGAAAGGGTTCCAAATTAAGCACATTTGGGAAACACTAAACAGTTGTCCCCCTTCCCTCATCATGGTATTTGGGACACTTAGGACTTAGGGAACCAGCTCAGCTTTGTGCAGCCAGCCTTTCCCAGAAGTGTTTGTCTGCATGACCTTCCCTCATACCTATTCCTGTCCAGAGTTACTGTGCCCTGGAATGGACATTAGTCATGAGGAAAGGGGACAGGGGGGTGCTTCAAAAGGAAGGGGCCCTTCCTCTTATTTCCAGCTCTGTTGCCCACAGGCCTATCTTCAACCATGGGCTCGGCCCTGCCTGCCCCTCCTCCCCCTCCAGGAAGCAGATGAGGAAAGCCCCTGGGGCAGGGGGAGCTGGCTTTTTTGGCTGCAGCTGTTGGGCTGCCATTCCAGCCTGTTTTTTCCTGTTGCTGATGCCCACGGGAGCAAGCAGGAATGGAGTCACTGAGGCCTGGCTGTCTGGCTGCCTTGCGCAAGGCCCTGGAGCCAGAGCTGTGGGCCTGCTTGCCTCTGAGATCCCTGCCCATTCCCTGGGATGCTGGTCTGGGCAGCGGGCAAGTCTCTCCTCAGTGACCGTGGACAGCTTCTTGTGCCCCCAGAGATGGGCCTCCTGGCTGCAAAGCTCCAGGCGTCAGAGATGGCAGGAGGAGGGCTCAAGTAGAACAGAGTTCCCTCTTTGGAACCAGGGGTCTGGCTTCAGCGTCTTTGTGGCCATGGGCAAGTCACCTTTCTAAGCCTGTCTCTTGATTTGTAAACCCGTTCATTCATTAATTTAACAAATATGATTGAGCATCCCCTGAGTGCCAGGCACTTTTAGGGGCTGGGGATTCAGCAGTGAACAAAATGGACAAAGTCCCTGCCTTCACGGAGCTGATGATAAACATGTAAAATGTAGGGTAGAATTTAAGTGGGGAGGTCGTCTGAGGCAAAGTAAGGGAAGCGACAGAGAGCCAACTATAATGGATCCTGGACCTGGGATATAGTCGGGTTGGGTCTCTCTAAAGGTGACATTTGAGCAAAAACCAGAGGAAGAGGAATGTGTACACCTGGGGGCGGTGTCCCAGGCAGGGGACACAGCAAGTGCAAAGGCCCTGAGGTGGGTTGGGGCTTGGTGTGTTTGAGAACTGTTGAGACAAATGTGGCAGGGAGTAGGGAGGGCACAGCAGGAGAGGAAGTGCAGAGGTCTGTATAAGTATATACACGTGTGTGTAGGTAGATCACACAGTAGCTGGTTGGCCATAATAAGGGCTCTTTTCCTAATTCTTTGGTGAGTCGAGAGCAGTGGAAAGGCCTAACCCAGTCTGTTCAGGTTCATTGTTGTTTGTGGTGTCTCACTTCATTGAAAATGTGTGGAACACTCCCCGCATCCTCCCGTAGGACTGGCACTGTGCTAGGGACTTCATTCATGAAATCTGTGGGCCGTGACCCCAGAAAACGTGGGCACACCCGACCAGGTTGGTGTGGCCTCGAAGGTCCACAGGCGCGCCAGTGTTCCATGGCCAGAGAATCTGAGGACAGAACAGGGCTGTGGGCAGGAGGCAGGCACGTGAACACCACAGGCGCTGTTGGCACCAACAGTACTTGGTGGATAACGTTCAACCCCTGGGGACCTTCTTGCTGGGCGGCCCAGCCCGGAAGCTGCCACTGGGCCACTCCCACCACAGTGGCCCCACCTGGCACGTGGGTGGGGCAGAGACATTTCCCAGTAGCTTCCTGCTTCCTCCCTGTAAGCGGCAGGCAGCACACTCAGCACAGGGGGAGACCCGTACTTGGGCTGTAAGAGCAGGAAGAGAGTGTGGGGACTCCGGGGGGGCTGGGAGAATGGGGCTCTGTGACCAGCACCATGACAACAGCACAAAAAGGGGCACTGCTCTTGAGTGGAAAAGCCCATTCAGGGCTGGTTTCCTTTCATCCTCTGCCACCTGGCACACCATGTCCCACTGCACCAAACTTCTTCCCGGCCCTCAGCCCACCTTCCTTCTGCCTGGTGCATACTCTGTCTCCCTTCTCCATCCTGCTTAGGCAAAATCGTCTTCAAACCCAGCTGAATTGTCATTTCCCCTGGGAAACCCTCCCCAACCTCCACCCAGCCTGTCTAAGTGGGGCGGACCCTCCTCTGGGCTCTCCCAGCCCCTGTACTTCCTCTGCAGGGTTCTCTGCACACTGTGTTGTCATCACTCGGTTTCGTGGTCTGTCTCCACTAGGCACACGGAGCTCCGTGACCATCTACTTCCTCATTTTATCCTCAGGGCCAACACCTATTAGATGCCCAAAAAGTAGAGGTCAGAGTGACTGGAATTGAACCTTATGGGGTAGGTCTGATTGATGACCATTTTTTAACAGATGAGGAAGCTGAGCCCACCCAGCTAGAAAGAGGCCGAGGTGGCCTAGAATCGGGTCTGTGCACCCTCTGTGCCCCACCGGTCACATCTCTCTGACACGCAGGGATAAAGTGCTCTTGCTCGGCCATGGCTGTAGCAGACCCATTTGGGCGCCCACCCCAGCTATATTAGAGGGGCCTTCAAGGCAGAGCCCGGGTCAGGTCTACTTGGGAAAGGGCCAAATTCAGGGTCTTTGGCCACACTTCCCAAAGCAGGTCACCCCTCATTCTACTTGTCTCTCCCAGCAGCTCCAGGAAGGAAGCCAACAAAGCAGGGTTCTTTGCTTTGAGAAGTGTGGCCAAAGACCGTTCTTATCACCAAGAGAACTGAGACCTGGCAGGATTGTAATCCAAGGGCAAGGTGTCCTAGGATGGATTTCAGCGAGTGTGTGATTCAGTCCCCTGCTTCTCTTGGGATGAGGTGTTATGGCCTCGATTTTACCAATGGGGAAATGAAGCCCAGAGATAATTCTGGTATATGCTAGCTGTGTGATCTTGGGCAAGTCCTTACTTTCTGTTCTGAACTTTGCTTTCTTTTGTCAAATGGGCTAATTCCTACCTCAGGGTTGTTGGGCAAGTTCGTTTGTTCATTCATTCATTCTTTCACCATGCCACCTAATCAACAGATTTTTTAAAAATATTTGTTTGTTTATTTATTTATTTTGGTTGCTCCGGGTCTTCGTGGCCACACGCTGGATCCTTTAGTTGCAGCATGCGGACTTCTTAGTTGCAGCATGCATGCGGGATCAAGTTCCCCAGCCAGGGATCGAACCTGGGCCCCCTGCATTGGGAGCATGGCGTCTTACCCACTGGACCACCAGGGAAGTCCCTCAATCAGCAGATATTAATTGAGCACCTACTATGTGTTGTCTGTTCTGAAGATGCAGCAATGATCAAAACATAAAAATCACTGTCCTGTCCTCCTGGTGCTTTGGCTCACATTGACTGAGATGGCTGCAGTTTGCTAAAAGGGAAGGGTGTCAAGGGGCTTGTCCAGGGTCACATGATGAGTTTGGGGCAGAGCTGGGATGAGAAGCCCCAGGCCCCAGCTTCCTACTCCCTTGGCCAGGGTTGAAGACCCTGACTGGGCCTCAGCACTCCCTCGGGACCCTGGCTGGAATGCTGCCTTTCCAAGTTCCAGGCCATGGTACAGAGGGCAGGGGTCAGAAGGAGGGGCCTGCTGGCAGCTGTGCCTCTGAGCTAGCACAGGGGCCCCACTTTCAAACGGGATTTCTGTTGCCTTAGCTGTGTGAACTTGGGCAGGTGACTTCCCTTCTCTGAGCCTCTTTCCTTATCTGTAAAGTGGGGGAGCCACCAGTGTCTGCCTTATGAGGTTGTGGGTTTGCGTGAGATAAGCCTTCTATAGACCTTATCTCAGCGTCTGCACATGGTGAGCACTTGATGAGCCTCAGCCATTCTCCTTATTTGGGGGATCTGTGTCCTTCCTGGCCACCTGGCTGGCAAAGATCCTGCCGCCTTGGGAGCCCAAGTGTGGGAAGCTGGCAGGGCTCCCGAGTGGCACGGGCAGTGCAGGCATGCCAGAGGAGGCTGCGGCCGCCTCCTTTCCGGCCCGGCGCCCCTCTCAGCCTGCCAGGGGATTAAAGGCCTTTTGGCCTTTGTGTTGGGCCCTCCCGCCCCTGGCAGTTTGCACAACAAAGTGCTGCCCTGACAGATTCCTTCCCCTTTGCCGTCTGCTGCTCGTGGACAAGGTACCCAGCAGCCTGGGGGTGGGGCATGGCACCTTGACCCCGTATCTGGGGCCTGGGTTGTAGCAGAGTGGGAGGAGCACTGCGTCATAGAAGAATGGGAGGAGGAACTTGTCTGAGTTTGGGTCCCTCCCTGGAGATTCGGGGGCTTCGGGTCACGCTTCTGCTGGTCCCTCCACCTTAGATGGGGGAGGGGGCAGAGTCTGTGCTGGCAGAAGGCAGGTGGGCAGGCAGCGGCTCGTCTGTCCCCCACCCGCACGCTGTCTCTGGACTTTGATGGAGTGAGCTCACACTCCAGGCAGCTGCAGCCACCCTGGGGACTGCGGTACTCAGGCCTTCCTGCCCAGCTGGGGGGTGGTGGAGGGCTCAGCCCCAGGCCTGGACCATGGGGAGGTGGGGGAGGGGGAATGGGCTGGCTGCCCAAGACATGGGAAGAATGTCTCTGGAGAAGCCCGAAGTCCCCCAGTCCTCCCAGAATCAACCTCAGAGCAGGCAGACAACTTGAGCCTTGAAACCAAGCTTCACCCCCAGCCAGGGCCCCGCCCAGCCAGCCAGCCCAGGGCCTGGGCAGCAGAGCTAGACCCCTCCCTTCATCCCAGACCTGAAAGTGACCCTAGGCCTGAGCCCAAATCCCACGCCCCCGTGCGTCACTTCATCGCCTCTCAGCCCTTCACCTCTACCCTGCACCCCCTGCACAGTACTAATTCTAATGCTTATGGAGCACTTACTGTATACAGGGTACCAGGCTGAATGACTTACATGCTTAATCCCATTTACACAGCTGACCCTCTCTGAGCCTGCAAAATGGAAATAACAGTTATAAGTTCACAATCCCTTAATTGAGACCCTTGGAGTCAGCCATGTTTTAGAATTCAGAAGTTTCCAAACTTGAGAAAGGGGACATAGAGCATGTGCCAGCTGTGATGTGACATCCTCGGTAGAGTCTGGGGCAACACCCCATAATCAAACACATTAATATTGCTGCAGCAAAATGTACGACTGTTTACCCTAAGTGGAGTGAATAAGCTATTAATAGCTTCATGTCAATTTAGGTCAGGACTTGACACCAAATGAGCTTGCTATAAACTTGTTAAAAACAAACAAACAAAAAAAACCACTCGGTTTTCGGAGCTCCCTGGATTTCCCTTACTGCAGATGAGGGATAGTGGCCCTGTAGTGCCAGCCCTCCCGGGTTGCTGTGAGGATTCATTGAGTATGTTTAGGACAGGGCCTGGCATGGAGAAAGCCCTCCGTGGACAATGACCATTCTTATGGTCGTCTCTTCACTTACCACTGTGTCTCTTCCTACAGCTTTGATTTTAGCAGCGCCAGAAACTCTTGTCTATACACGTAACCTCTACAAGACCCACAGTCCTCACTTAAAAACTCCTTTTTAAAACCCCACACCCCATATCCACTATCTGTATCTGTACCTCCCCCTGTACCCCAAAACCTCTGCCTTCTGTACCCCTTGTTCATGGCTTGACCTTTCACCCCCACACTCTTCCCAGACATCCTTGGCTCCTTCTGCATCCTCACCCAGGCCAGGAGAGGAAGGCGCAGCCAGTGTTCCCGGTCCCCAAGGGGCCTTTGCAGGACTTGGACCTGGAGCTCCATGTGCGACCTCATCCTCACTGGAGGGCCTGGATCCAACCCAGCCTCTGAGAATGGGTGCTTCCCAGAAGTCCCCCGTCTGTTTGATATCCTGCCTGTCTGGCCGCCCCCCGCCTCACCCTGCCTGTGTTCAGGGAGTGTCTGGCCATTGTGTGTGGGGGGGGCACTTTGCCCACACCTCCACCGCACGCAATTGTTCCTAGGAGTCTAGAACAGTCCTTGGCCTGTGTGAGTCAGCTGCCCCCTCCTTTCCTTCACCAGGAACCTGCAGGGTCTGGAAAATCCCCTTCTCTGTTTGACTCCTTCCTCTCTGACCCAGGTCTGCCCTCTGGACCCCTCCTGTCTGGCCCCGCCATCTGGCTCCAACGCCTGCCTGAAGTACTGGGTTCCTCTGGAAGGAAGCAGGGCTCCCTCACAGCCGGAGACAGGCTGCAGTGCAGGAAACCTGGGTTCTATTTCTGCCTTTGACCTTGGAGCCACTGATGGCCCTCCTTGGGACCTTAAGCACCCGCTGTATGGGTCCAGGACGCTGCCAGCTCAGGCATCCCATGAGCCATCCTGGGAGCTGGTCCGGTTGGGGATGGAGACCGGCCAACCCTGGGCCTCCTGGCCCTGCCCACTGCTTGGGCCTCATGGCCAGCGCAGAGGCCCAGCTCCAGCCCCATGTCCTTTCCTGGGGAGCAGGGGCTTGGGGTAGGGAGCTCAGAGGGTCCTGGGACAATCTTGACTCTGCCAGCCAGTGGGGGCCATCCACACCAGCTCATCCATCTCAGGGGGTCATTGTCAGGGTCAGATGACACTGAGGCTGAGGAAATGCTCTGTAAACTGTGAATTGCAGTTGAGAGGCTTTGTGGGAGTGATTCTCAGTGACCTCAGTTGGTTCCTCTCTTCCACAGCCTTCGTTACAGAGGTGGTGTGGCACAGTGGTAAGGACTTAGCTGTTGGATCCAGACCACCAGGGTTCAAATCCCAGCTCTACCCTGTGCTAGATCTTCAGGCAGGTTCCTGACTGTGCTCCATTTCCCCATCTTTACAGTGGGGCTACCTAACACCTAACCTGGGTTAACACCTACAAAATCCTTAAAGGAGTGCCTGCTGCATAGTAAGTGCTCAATAAATGTTAGTTCTTTTTATTCCCCAAGTAGACTCTGGACTTTCCAGCTCTGAATCCAAATTCCCTTCTATGGTCAAGTCTCAGGCTCTTTGGGGCTCTTTCTGGAAGCTTCTTTCCAGCCTGGCTTCATCTCCCTTCCCAGATGTAAAATACAGCTGTTAAAACCTTTTGATCTTCAGCTTTCCACAAGTGAAGTCTCTGCTCTTGCTGGCTTGTGCCTTGCTGCAGACCCTTACCTGACCCCAAAGCCTCGGGTCCTGGGGTAGGGACTGCAAGCAAGGGCAGGCTGGCGTGCACAGAGACCATTTCCTGGGGTCCCTGGGGTGGAGGGGCTTCGGTCCAGGACCCGCCATGCTCTGGATTCTCTCCTGTCACTGCAGATGTGTGTTCCTAGCATTTTTTCCAAGTTGAATCTCTCTTTGCTATTTCCTGTCCATTCCCAAGCCCCAGTGGCCTCTCCCTCCCTGGGAGAAGCTCTAGACCTTGCTTACCACCAGGATTTTCCTTTCCAGACAGCCGTCTGGTGTCTGGGGGGGGGCAGGAATCTCTGTGCACCGTGCATGCCCTCCACGGCCTTGCTTCCATGGGGAGGGAGAGGGGATGGCAATGACACAAGGAGAGCCCTCCCCAAGTGGGGAGGGTCCTGCCCCTCATCTCCTCTGCCCGGTGTCAGTGCCCCTGCACCAGCCCTAGCCTCACTCCCCTTAGGTCAATCAGGGCCTTCTCAGGACCACCCCCGCCCCCAACCCAGTGGGAACATTGCCCTCTACCCCTGCCCAGGGGAGGAGGGAGAACCCCTGGTAGGGGGCTAGTCTTGTGGTTCGTACCCATGAGTGTCAGAATCCCCTGAGCATGCATGACTTTAACCCTCCCAGCTGGGGTGGGGAGAGTCTGACTCAGCGGCTCTGAGAAGGAGCCCAGGAATCTATTTCTCACCAGCTCCTTGAGGTTCTAAGGCTTATTCCTGGATGCCGACCTCATGGGCATGGCCCAGAAGTCTACTGGCCACCCAGGGCTGGAATGGGCACTAGTCCAGAGGGAGAGGGAGGGGAAAGAAGGAACAGGAGGGACTTCCCTCGTGGTCCAGTAGTTGAGACTCGGTGATTCCAATGCAGGGGGACGCGGGTTCAGTTCCTGGCTGAGGAACTAAGATTCCACATGCCGCGTGGTGTGGCCAAAGAATAATGAAATAAAATACATGTGAATTCAAAAATATATATATTTTAAAAAAAAAAGAAGGAACAGGAGGAGGGATATGCCCGTGGATTGTGCGGGGAAGGGGCTTTAGGGGATAAGACATGGGCAGTGCAGACATTACGCAAGGCTTGGTAGCACTGCAAACACAAAGATGACCAAATGGCGCCCAGCCCCTCCCCCCAGGGAGCTCCCAGCCTGGGAGGGAGATGCATATAGACTGCTTGGGGGTGGGTGGTACCTTCAGAACAAGTCATGTTCAGGAAGCAGCTAGAATTAATAGGTGATGACACTTTTGTCCATTCGTTTATTCAAGCATTTATTGAACATGGAGTGCTGCGAAGGTAGAGATGAGCTCATCACAGGCCATGCCTTCAAGGTGCTGTCATTCAGTGGAGGTACAGGTCATTACAGTGTGAGCCCTGGAGGGCCCAGAACCCAGCCTAGGGGCAGAGGTGGCTGGAAAGGCCAAGGAGTCATGACAAAGCCTCCCAGAGGAGATTTTCTTTTGAGTCATATTTATTGAGGTGTAAATTACATACAATAAAACATACCCACTTTAAGTGTACAATTCAATAATGAGAATCAGTTGTATATAACCAGGGGACCGTTACTCCAAAAGGTTTCCTGTGACCCTTCCCGGACAGCCCTACCCGACCCCTGGTGCCAGGCAACTACAGATCTTTCTGTCATTATAGATTAGACTTTTCCCCCATGGGTTTCATATAAGTGAAATCATATGCTATGGAGTCTTCTGTGTCTGGCTTCTTTCACTCAGCATATTGTGTTTGAGATTCCTCCATGTTTCCAGGCCTATATGGAATTTGTTGCGTTTTGTTACTGAGTAGTTAGAGGAGGTGATGTTTAGGTGAGTTTCGGAGGATGAACTGGGGTTATCCAGGTAAACAAAAGGAGGAAGGGCATTCCAAAAGAGGCACCAGCTGATGGGCTTCCCTGGTGGCGCAGCGGTTGAGAATCTGCCTGCCAATGCAGGGGACACGGGTTCGAGCCCTGGTCTGGGAAGATCCCACATGCCACGGAGCAACTGGGCCTGTGAGCCACAATTACTGAGCCTGCACGTCTGGAGCCTGTGCTCCGCAACAAGAGAGGCCGCGATAGTGAGAGGCCCGCGCACCGCAATGAAGAGTGGCCCCCGCTCGCCACAATGAGAGAAAGCCCTCGCACGGAAACGAAGACCCAACACAGCCATAAATAAATAAATAAATAAAGCAAACTGTCAACAAGTAAAAGTAAACACTATTATATTAAATAATAATAATAAAAATAAACAAAAAGTATCCGCTGAAAATGCACCTAACCTGTGCTCAGATTAGCATATTAAATCATGACCACAAAAGAGGCACCAGCTGAGAAAAGGCCAAAGGCTCCAAGACATGGGCTGTGTGAAGCTGGGGAAGCAGGGAGGGAGAAGGATTGGCTGTTTCTCTGTGTTTCCTCTCTTTGGCCCTCTCTGCTGCTGCCACCACGTTGTCAAGCCAGTGGGGGCTGGGTTTGGTTTTCACAAGTGAGACTATTTCCTTCTGGTCAGGCTGGGCTCCCCAGCTAGGGCTGAGGCCAGAGCAGGGCCAGGCCATCTGGGGCTGGGTGTGTGAATCCATGCACTCTTGTGCTTGGGGGCTCTGGGGTTCCCTTGGGCTCTGCTGGGCTTGTTTTCCTCTAAGTTACCTTGTAAAACTCCTTTGGAAACACCTCAATCTTGTCTAAGGGGAAAGAGGCCTTCATTGTCCACACCCATCCCCAAGAAAGGCAGGGGTCATGGCTGCTGGGGCCCTTCTGCGCCGGCCTGCAGGGTGCGGGGTCCAAGCCGCCCCTCTGTGGAACAGAGCCCGAGGTGGAGCCTGTGCTGGGCTCAGCTGCAGCCCGAGGTCACATGAGTTGACACCACGCCTGACCTGCCCCCGTTCAGCCCAGCAGCTGGGCTCCACCCCCACCCCCACCCCCCGCTTCTGGGTGTACAGATGTTCCTGTCAGTGTGGCTACAAGTGCCAGAGCTGATCTCCAGCATGGCTGGAATGTGTTCCCTGTGGCCTGGAGATTTGGAGGTCAGACCAAGGCAGAAAGAGGTGGCCAAGATGGCCGGGGCAGGGGGGCAGGGGGCTGCTGTCGGGGGCAACAGCTTCAGTTGACCTCCCCTCCATTTCTGCTTCTGTCCCCCATCCATGCTGCCCCTGGCCACCCTGTCACCTGCCCACATCCCCCATCTTTGCTGGCCCCGGTCACCCTTTACCTGCCTGTGTCTCCCTGTCCACTAACTCATGTCCTGGATATCACTTGCCTTCTCCAAAGGAAGAAGAGTCGTCACTTACCAAAGTGATTTTAAGTTTGTTGTCAGGACTTCCCTGGCGGTCCAGTGGTTAGGACTCCGTGCTTCCACGGCAGGGGGCACGGGTTCAATCCCTGGTCGGAGAACTAAGATCCCACAGACGCGCAGTGTGGCCCAAAACAAACATAAGTTTATTTGAGGATTCATGCAGGGGCTAATGAGATTTGGGGAAACTGAGTCAAAAACAATGGTACAGCCCCAGCCTGACTGTCTTTGCCAAACCATGTCTGATTTAACTGCCAGAGGGCCTTGGGGTGGGACTCTGGGCCCCCCCTTGAAGTGAGAAGAGGGGTCCTGGGCTTGGCAGGAGTTGGAGAGTTTGACACAATTGCTCGTGTGGTGTCCCACAGGTAACCTGCGGGCTGAGGGCATATGATGGCTTGTCCCTGCCCGAGGATGCAGAGACAGTCACAGTGGGCCGTGCTGGCTGGAGCTATTCAGACCTTTCTGATGATGAGGACTTCCTGGCTGATGAGGCCTCCGGAGGTGAGCAGAGGGTTCTGGTGGCTGGGAGTGGAAGGGGTAAGGACAGAATTGGGGTTCTTCCCACCGGTCCTTAAAGAGGCTCCAGGATGCTTGCCCAAGGTGGCACCTCAGGAGATGGACTAAGAAAGATGCAGAAGCAACCTAAGTGTCCATCAGCAGATGACTGGATAAAGATGTGGTATATACATATACAATGAGATACTACTCAGCCCTAAAAAAGAATGAAATTTTGCCATTTGCAGCAACATGGATGGACTTGGAGGGCATTATGCTAAGTGAAATAAGTCAGACAGAGAAAGACAAAATACTGTATGATATCACTTATATGTGGAATCAAAAAAATACAACAAACTAATGACTATAACAGAAAAGAAGCAGACTCACAGATGTAGAGAACAAACTAGTGGGTTACCAGTGGGTACAGGGGAGGGGAGAAGGGCAATATAGGGGTAGAGGAGTGAAAGGTACAAACTATTAGGTATAAAATAAGCTACAAGGATATGCTGTACATCATGAGAAACATAGCCAATATTTTATAATAACTGTAAGTGGAGTATAACCTTCAAAAATCATGAATCACGGGAATTCCCTGGCAGTCCAGTGATTAGGACTTGGTGCTTTCACTGCGGGGGGCCTGGGTTTGATCCCTGGTCAGGGAACTAAGATCCCACAAGTCGCGCAGCACAGCCAAAAACAACAACAAAAAAAATTGTGAATCGCTATATTGTATACCTGTAACCTGTATAATATTGTACAGCAACTATACTTCAGGTTTTTTTTTTTTTTTTTTTTTTTTTTTCTTTTTGCGGTATGTGGGCCTCTCACTGTTGTGGCCTCTCCCGTTGCGGAGCACAGGCTCCGGACGCGCAGGCTCAGTGGCCATGGCTCACGGGCCCAGCCGCTCTGCGGCATGTGGGATCTTCCCGGACTGGGGCACGAACCCGTGTCCCCTGCATCGGCAGGCAGACTCTCAACTACTGCGCCACCAGGGAAGCCCCAGGTTTTTTTTTAATTCAGAAAAAAAAGAGGTAGGCTAAAAGCTGCGTGCGTCCTGAGCCCTGGTCCCAGTGACTGCAGGATCCTCCACTTAAAACTGTGTGACTCGGGACTGGAGGCTGCTTCTCCTTACAGCCCAGATTGAGCAGGACCTAAGGGGAGGGTGGTGGGCAGTGCACAGTAGAGGATGATTACGGCCCCCTACTCCACTTCCTCCCATTCTCACCTAGAGGCCAGTCTGACCTGGCCCCACCCACCCCATCCGTCCTGGTCCACACCCTCTCTGATGGAGGCTTCCAAGCTGGCTTTTACAGGCCGGCCCTCCCTAAGTGTGGAGAGGAGGCAACAGCTGTGTTTTCATGACCTTCCCCACCGTGTGCCAGGTGCCCAGAACACTGCCTGACACCCAGTAGGTGCTCAACAAAGATGAGTTGTTGCTGAATAAGTCTCTCTTTTGCTTGTAGATGGTGTGGGCAGTGGGGACCTGGGCAGCGGGGACTTCCAGATGGGTAAGTATCTGGGGGCATGGCACAGGCCCCCATCCTGCCCCCGGGGAAGCCCCAGAGCAGGTCTTCCCAGCCACAGAGGTGGCATCTCCTGGACTGAGGGCCTTGAGGGCTCCTTGTGCCTGCTATGGGGATGGTCTCATCCCCGCTGAGTGACAGTTGTGTGCCTTGGTTGGCCAGTCCCTGCAGGGTTGGGTATGGACAGGTTCTGTGCCTGCCTGTGCTGGGAAATGCCCAGTTCTGATAGGGACTGAAAGTCAGCCACTCAGCATTCAAAGCCAGATTCTCACCTCCCTGGGCGGCTCAGCTGTAGAGTCCTTCCCCAGAGTCCTCCTTGGGGGTGAATGCTGCAGAGTGGGGGACCCCAGGCAGGGGTGGGCAGACAGAGGGGACTCTGTGGCACAGGCATTTGGGTAAGCCAAGAGCTGGACCTGGGAAGGAACCTGCCTTAGGTGGGGTCACCTGCTGGGAAGCTGAAGTTCCTGGGTTGGGGAAAGAAGGCTGGGCTTCCTGGAGGGAAAGGAATCAGGCCTCCATCAGCTGCCCACTCTGCCAGCACTCCAAGTGCATAGCCAGAGCAGGAACTGGCCCAGCGCTGAGACTGAGGCTTCAGAGTCTCTGTTTCCTCCCACCCTGGGATTCTGGCGAGAGAAGGAACCACTCGGGACAAAGCCATGCGGTTCATGCTGCCTTCTCTGAGAGCCAGTGCCTGGGCACAACGTGATCAGGGCCAAGGATGGAGCTCAGCTCAGAGTCACCACTGGGCGGCCCTGCTGCATCCCTGTGCTGCCCACCCCAGCAGGCCTGGGGCGAGTCTGGCCTGGGTCCCTCCAGGGACGGGGTTGCCTCCCTACGGCTGGCATATCAGGAGCATCCCAATGCCAGAGGGTGGCATCCTAACCGGGCCAGTATGGATAGGAGGGTTGACCCCTGGGTGGCACAGTCCTGACTGTGACCTCCCAGCACCTGGAACGCAGACACTGCCTGAAGCTTTTCCATGTGTAAGTCTCTGCAGGGCTACAGATGCCTGGGAGCTGGGTGGGGCCTGTGTGTGGGTGTCAGGTGGGCCCCATGCACACAATGCACACCCCAGAATGGCCGATGCTAATGTGTCTCTGGGAGCTGCCTCTTGCCAAGCCAAGTCTGCCTGCTGAGGCCCTAGGTCAGTCCACCCTGTCCCTTCAGAAATATCTAGAGCCCCCTCCCAGGGGGCTGCTCACAGCAGCTCCACTTGCTTTGAGTGGTCCTTGCTAGCCCACCTCCTCCCATGAGAAGCAGCTATGAGGGCAAGAGAAGCCAAAGGTGGGGGAAGGATGGGGATGGGGGGCAGCAGCTGGGGAGGGCCCAAGGGCAGGGCAGGAGCCTTTCCTTGTAGGTGGGGCTGATCTATGGGATGATGTGGGGCCTTAGGCCCTCCAGACCCAAACGCTGGCACCAGCCCGCTGCCCCTGGGGCAGGTCCAGGCAGCTGGGCTGAATCTCAGCCCAGGAGGCATCAGATAAATCTCCCTGATTCCCAGGGTCAGTGTGCCTGCTTCAGCCTTGCCCAAGGGCAGGTCCCTGCTAACTCTGGTAAGCAAGGGCCATCCTGACCATGATGGGGCCGTGCCTGGCCACCCCTTGACTGACCCAACCCCCAACCCTGGAATGTCTGAGATGGCTCCGCCCTCACCCCTTCCCTCGGGCAGGGTTGCGGCTCCCCTTGGCTCTGTTCCAGCCCTGACTGCCACCCCCAGGCCAGTACCCCTCCTGGACAGCTCCTGGCTCTGCCTCCCCACCATGGGAACCCTGCCCACCTCCCCTCGCCCAATCTTTCCACCTTCTGACTGTCTCTTTGTCTGTCCTGCTGACAAACTGTCTACATGTCTCCCCTGCTCCCTCCCTGCCCTGCCTTGGGCCATCTCTTTCCTACTCTGTGTGTCTCTGTCTCATGCTGCCTTTCCCCCTCCACCTCTTGGACTTGCATCTCTGCTTCCATGTCCCTCTGTCTTTCCCTCTTTCCAATCCGCCTTTGTCTCGTCTTTTCTCTCTCTCATTCTCCCCACCACTTTCTCTCTGTCTCTGCCTATATCTATCTCTCTGTGTCTCTGTCTCCATCTCTCTGTCTGTTTCATCTCTTTCTGTTTTCTGTCCCCATCAGTCTCTGTGTCTCTCTGTCATTTCCCCCCTCTGTCTCCCTTTGGTCTCGCCACCTCCCTGCTGTCTCTGCCCCTCCTCACCTCCCTCTCTGCAGGCCCTGGGCCACCCCCGGGCCACCCTCCCGTGGCTGGTGTGATGGTCTTGGAGCCTGATGAGGAGTCTCCTTTCCCTCTCTCCCTCCCCCTCCTCTCTCCCAGCTCTTCCTCTCACTCCTTTGTCTTCTTTTCCTCCCTGGCCTGCACTTGGTCACACTTGAGGGTCAGAGGCACCTCTCTGCAGGGTCTGGGGCCAGGCCTGCCTCTGGCCCCACCCAAGCTGGCCTCACCTTCTCTCCTGCCCCTGCCCAGGAGGCAGCCAGGCCCCAGCCGGGCACACAATCTAAGCACAGTAGGCCGGACCCCTGGTGTAGACAGGGTGGGTGCAGCAACCCCTCCGGGAAAAGGCTAGGGCCTCGGGCCTCGCTGATCCTGGGGACCCAGAGGGGCTGGGCTGGGGTTCGGGGGCCCAGGTGTGTGGGGGAGTTCTGTTGAGCAGGGACTGGGTATCGAGTGTAGGTGGGGTAGTTGGCTCCGGGGCTGGGGGTGGTCAGGTGTGTGTTCCCCACCCCACTCGGGGTGCCGGGCAGCTCTGGGCCTCCCGTCCCTCCAGCCATTGGCTCCAACTGAGATGTCCAGATGGGGTCAGATGAGGGCCAGCGTGGAGCTGGTCAGCCAGGCAGGCGCCCAGAGAGCACTCCCACCCCGGGCTGCATCACTCCCCGTCAGCACCCTCAGCTCTGGGGGCTGGTTCCTGAAACTCACTTTCTGCCCCAGCCCTCGGATACCTGCCACAGGGAGGCCTCTCAGGGTGGAAAAGGGGGTGTGCTCATCCTGACCTGCCCCTGATCTGGGAGAAGGCAGGGGGTGGGGTCAGGTTGGAGGGTCCGTGCCCTTCCCAGGCCCTAGTAGAAAGGGGCTTTGTGGAGCCTCAGCCCCCTCCCCCAACAGCGGGCACATTCCTGGGCAGAGGCCTGGCCTCCTCGCCCGCGCTGGGCCGCAGTGCCGAGGCCAGGGGCCAGGGTGGAGGACTTTCAATGGGCCTCTGTGCCAGCTCACAAGAGGCCTCTGTGGCCAAGCTCGCGGCCCTCACGCTCCAGCCCACGGGGCCCCGCCCGCCCAGCACCCAGGAGCCCAGCCCAGCATGGTCCCCGTGATTCAGCGCAGGCAGTGCTGCCCTCACAAGCACCTTCTCTTGGTGCAGGAGTTCCCTCTGGCTGCTTGCTAGGCTGCCATCCTGATGCGCCCAGGACTTGCTCCGTGAGCTGCAGAGGGGGAGGGTCCAGGCGCAGAGGGCGTGTGCACCTGTGGACCTGCCGGACAGAGTAAAGGGGAAAGAGGACAGGCCCAGCCAGTGCCACTCCCTGCTCTGCTGCCCACACGCTGCTCGTCTGTCACTTCTCAGAGCCCACTTCTGCCTCAGGGACAGCTGCTGTCCCCTCTGCCTGGAGTACTCTTCTCTCAGGGGCCTCCCAGTGCCTCACTCTCTGCCTTCAAGCATCCCCTTTGCGGAGAGGCCTTCCTGGCTGCCCTGGGGAAGTAGCGACCTACCCCCACCCCAGCACACCCGTTCCCCCAGCCCTTGTTTTTTTTTCCCTCATAGTCCATATATTCCTTGCCCATTTGTTCTATTTCCTTTCTCCTCTCCCTAGAAAGTGATCTTTATGAAGTTCACTGCTATATCCCTTGCCCCTAGAACACTGCCAAGCATATGAAAGACCTTCAGTATAGATTCGATAAAGCAATGAATGCCTCTCTCAGATGGGAAGAAATAAAACCAAATCCATTCCTTCAGTTTGTCTTAAAGACCAGAGATAATACAGCTAACGCATGCAGCCCCTAGTGTGCGCCAGGTACTGCCATAAGCATTTTACATTCATTATCTTATTTCATCCTCCCAACAGCCGTCTGGGGTGGGCACTACTATCGTCCCTGTTTTATAGATGAGGAAACTGAGGCACAGGGAGATTAAGTAACTTGCTTAAGGTCACAGGGCAATTTTAAGTTATTTTAATTGTAAGTGGAAATTTTGCTCCAGAGGCTGAGCTTTTTTTTTTTTTCGGTACGCGGGCCTCTCACTGCTGTGGCCTCTCCCGTTGCGGAGCACAGGCTCCGGACGCACAGGCTCAGCGGCCATGGCTCACGGGCCCAGCCGCTCCATGGCATGTGGGATCTTCCCGGACCGGGGCATGAACCCGTGTCCCCTGCATCGGCAGGCAGACTCTCAACCACTGCACCACCAGGGAGGCCCAGAGGCTGAGCTTTTAACCACTAAGCTATACTGCCTCTCATATATTAATAGCTCATATTATATTGCCTCTACTATGTGCCAGGCTCTGATCTAAGCAGTGTGTGTGTGTGTGAGTGTGTGCGTGTGTACATATATATGATTCATTTGCAACTCATAACTTCTATTATGAACTCTGAACATTATGAGATTTAATGTGCATAAAGTGTATATAGTAGGTGCTTAATAAACAATAGTTGTAAGTGTATGCTCACCCCAATCTGCTATGAATTTATTCAGCCATCACTTATTAGGCACCTCCTCTGTGCCAGGCTCTATGCAAGCACTGGGGTACAGGGTGAATAAGATCCAAGGTTTCCCCCCATCAAGTTTATAGTCTAGCAGTGGAGAGAAAGATGACAGTAGCTTCTGATTCCCTAGCACTTGCTCTGTGCCAGGCGCTGCATCTTCGTGCACAGGGAGATGGCCTTGTAAGCATGATATCATTTATTCCCTGCAGCAACCCAGTGTGGTAAATGTAATTAATATGCACATTTGACCAAAAGGGAAACAGAAGTTCAGAGAGGTAAGGCCCATGCCTGATGTGTGGCTGACCTCAGAACCCACGATCTTTATGATGATGCTCTGGCAGGATCTATGCCACGTGGGGTAGAAGGTGCTCTGATGGGAGAAGCCAAGGGGCTGGGGGAGCCCCAGAGGAGAGGCCTCTACCCAGCCAGGGTCGGGAAAGGAGGGCAGCTCAGGCAGTATTCTTGGAGGAGGTGATGACTGAGCTGAGCCCTGAGGGTGATGCCTGGCATGAATGGGGGGGTGGGGAAGCGTGTCACGGTCACTCTCGAGTAATTTCTGTGCCAAAAAAAAAAAAAAAGGGACTTCCCTGGCGATACAGTGGTTAGGACTCAGTGCTTTCACTGCAGGGGGCCCGAGTTTGATTCCTGGTCGGGGAACTAAGATCCCACAAGCCGCGCGGCGCGACCAAAAAAATATTCTGTGCCAGGTCCTCCTCCTCTGGAAGCCACCCCTTCTTACCCAGCCTTCCTCTGAGCCAGTGGAGGTCTCCTCTTCTGCACTATCACTTAGTATCTGGATTGGGCCATTTTCCCTGTTAGTTGAAGCCATTCACTCAAGGGTGGGGCCTCGGCTTTGACCCCTGGGCGGCCTCCCAGAGCCACTGCAGTACGTGCTCCTACAGGCAGTGCTGGGCACAGCTGTGGGCACACAGGTGTCAGCCTCAGCGAGAGGTCTCTGGGGACCATCCCCCCCATTTCCACCCACTGGCCCAGCTGCCTGAGGCCACTACCTGCCAGGCTGGGCCCCTCATAGTGACACCGCCCCCCCCCCCCCCCCGCCCCGACTCCTTTCTGCAGTTTATTTCCGGGCCCTGGTAAATTTCACTCGTTCCATCGACTACAGCCCTCAGCTGGAGGATGCAGGCTCCGAGGAGTTCCGAGAGGTGTCCGAGGCTGTGGTAGACACGGTGAGGTGAAGGGGCTTTGGGGAGCTCCCCGAGTATGGCAGGGCAGGACTGAAGGTGGGGTGAAGGGATCTGGAGTCTGATGGTGCTGTGTCCCTCTCCAGCTGGAGTCAGAGTACTTGAAGATTCCTGGAGACCAGGTTGTCAGTGTGGTGTTCATCAAGTGAGAAGGGTCCCCTGGGGCGGGGGGTGGGGGCTGGTGAGGGACTGACAAGGATGGGGAGGGCCAGGAGGGGAGGCAAGAGAGGCCTAATGGGCTGAATCTCTATTGGTAGAAATTCGGGAATCGGCAGGGGTACAATTTGGACTTTAAGTTGCCTTGCATGGGGTACAGGCTATCCAGCAGCAGGGGGAGAGTCAAGAGATCAGGTCTGAGCGTCAGGCAGGGGGCCAAGGGAGGAGCTGAGACCCCAGGCATCTTCCTCACCCTGCTGCCCTGCCCCCCACACCCATCCCTAGGGAGCTGGATGGCTGGGTCTTTGTGGAGCTGGATGTGGGCTCCGAAGGGAATGCAGATGGGGCTCAGATTCAGGAGGTGCTCTACACCGTCATCTCCAGTGGCTCCATCGCCTCCTACATCACCTCTCCGCAGGGATTCCAGTTCCGACGCCTGGGCACAGGTGAGCCCTCCCTGGAACTGAGGGTCACCTCCTCCAATTTCGCAGACTCATGTGGGCCCCCTTTCAGTGTCACCACCATGGGCTCTCCTAGCTTGGCCTTGCACACCACTAGGGACAGGGAGCTCACTACCTTATGAGTCTGCCCCATCAATCTTTATGCAATCTTGGCTTGGGTTGAGCAACATGTGTTTCCTCTAACATGTACTCAGTAGACCCAATTTCCACTCTCTATTAACCTCTCTATGTTGACAATAGGTAATAATAATTCCTTTCTTCATACAGTGCTTTCAGGTCCAAAACCACTTCTGTGTTTAATAATAACCAACAATTCTTCACTGACCGTTCAGTCTTCATAAGAATTCCTATGAAGCAGATATTATTTCTCCTGTTTTAGAGATGAGGGCACTGAGGCCCAGCGAGGAAAAATGATTTATCCAAATCCACATACACAGATAGTGCAAAAGCCAGAAAGTAAACCAAACCCTGTGTCTCTGCTGGTCTTGCCAGAACCTGTGATGAGACGAGCTGAGAAACACAGCTCAGAAAGAACAAGAAAGTGGCCCCAAGCCACACAGCTGTTAGATGCTCAGGCCTGGCCTTCGTACTCTCAGTCGGCCCAGCTTTCTTTTTTTTATTTTATTTTATTTTATTTCTTTTATACAGCAGGTTCTTATTAGTTATCCATTTTATACAGGCCCAGCTTTCTTTTCACTGCACCCTCTGTCTCCTGTTTCAACTCCCTGAGTGTTTTCTTCTCTAGGCCAAGCAGTCCCAGTTCATTCCTCACAAGCTACCGTTCCCATCCCATCCCAGTCTCCATCTCAGTCCTCTCTCTGGGAAATGTCACCATCCCAGACTAAGTGGAACCCAGAACTGAACAAACTTCATCCCTACCATGGTGTCACCCAATCAGAAAAAAAGGGTGAAATCATTTGTTCTGCACGCAAAACCTCATTCAATGTGCCCAAAGATCAAGTTTGTTCTTTGGCAACCCCAGGCCCAGGTCTGAAGATTGCTGAGGCTCCAGTCCTCTTATCCCCACTTTCCAACGAGTCCTCCAGGCTAGGGATGGTAGGATGGCCTGGTTCAGCCCTGCAACCCATAGCCCCCAGGTCCCAGGTGGGACGGCTGCTGATTACACCTTCCTTTCCAGCACAGACACCCCCGCCCCCCCTGGCCGCTGTGGTGGCCGCAGTGACACCAGGTGAGAGTGTAAGCCAGACCCAGGCTGAGCCGGGTAACTAGAGAAGCTAATGGATGGAGGGGAAGGAAGGATGAGGGCAAGATGGCTGGGCACAGCCCACAGGCCGCCCCGCCTCCCCTTCCTCTTCATCCTCTCTAGGCCTGGTTGTGGCCCGCACGTGCGTGCTGTGGTCGTTGCATGGTGTGGCGTGTTAGCTGTGTGTGGGGTTTGTGTAAGGGACGGGTGAGGCCACTGCCACACAGCCCACACCCCACATGTGCTGTGGATGTGTTCACCACGTGCTCTGTGCCCTCGCTGAGTCTGCCAGGAACCACGTGGCCTGACACGGAGCCCCAAAGCCCCCTCCCAGCTCTGCAGCGCCTGTGCCGCCCGTGACATTTTCTGCCAACTCCTGCCTGCCTCTCTGACTATCCCACACCCCCGCAGTGCCCCAGTTCCCAAGGGTCTGCACCGAGGCGGAGTTTGCCTGCCACCACTACAATGAGTGTGTGGCCCTGGAGTATCGCTGTGACCGGAGGCCTGACTGCAGGGACATGTCTGATGAACTCGATTGTGGTGAGGGGCTGTCTGGGGACACGGTGGCCTCCAAGTCAGTCCGGGGCTGGGAGGGTTTGCTGCAGGCACAGGGGTCTGCGGGAGGTGGGCAGGGACACCGGAGGGGTGATAACAGGGTCAGGGCCTGGGGAGTGGCAGGGGGCGAGGGGTGAGGAGCCACCCCTTCATGCCAACGCTAAGCGGGCTCTGTCCACAGAGGAGCCGGTCCACCAGCTCAGCTCGCAGCCACCACCTCTGGCGGAGACACCACCTTTACCGTCCCAGCCGGAAGCAGCCATCCAACGGCAGCTCCCAGCCACCCCTGCTCCCCAGGTTGTGTTCCCCAGTCCAGGCAGGCCCGTGCCCTGTGGGCCCCACGAGGCCACATGCCGCAGTGGGCACTGCATCCCCAAAGACTACGTGTGTGATGGGCAGGAGGACTGCAGGGATGGCAGTGACGAGCTGGACTGTGGTGAGGGCCGGGCAGGGGCGTGGGTGGGGATGCAGGGGGTGGGGAAATGGCCACTGAGGGCCGCTGGCTGAACCTTGCCTGGTCCCCCCAGGCCCCACCCCACCCTGTGAACCCAACGAGTTCCCCTGTGGAAACGGGCACTGTGCCCTCAAGCTGTGGCACTGTGATGGCGACTTTGACTGTGAGGACCGCACCGATGAAGCCGACTGCCGTGAGTGCCCCAGCGTCCTTCCGGCGCCCCCGGCCCATTGACCTAGCTCCCTGAGCCCCGACCCTTCGAGGGCAGGTTTGTGTGCTGTCCCTGTCTGAGTGGTAGAGGCCCTGGGGACAAACTTTAAGGTTTATCTCTCTTTGACTCTGAGCTGGCCTTTGTAGCAAGCAGTAGACTACCCGTGGTTAATGTCTCTTTATTTATTTTTTTACCATTCATCTTCTCTTTGTCATATATGCTTGTGTGTGGGTCAGACAAGTAGGCTTGATACACGAGGGTCCCTTGATGAAGGGGTCCTTGATGTATGTGTGAGTCAAAGCCTTCCTCTTACGGGTCTAGAGTTTTTTCATCTAGAGCTGGTTCTGAGTTATTTGTTCCTCCATCTGCCCAGCTTTTCATCCATGTGACCATTCAGCTATCCACTCTCTATCTGTCCATCTGTCCAGCATCTTTCCTCTCTTGCATCCATTTATCCACCCACCCACTCATCCAACTATCCATCCATCCATTATTTATCTGCAAAGTTCTTCATCAGTCTGTCTACCTATCTACGTATCCAGCATCCTTCCTTCTGTCCGTTTCATCATCCATTCTATCATCCATCAATCTGTTGTCTATCCATCCATCCATTTGTCCAGCATCCTTCCTGCCATCCATCTCTTCATCCATCCATCTATCATCATCCATCCATGCATTATCCATCTTGCCAGCTCTCCAGGCAACCAGCCATTCATATAGCCAACATCTTTCCTTCCTCCTCTTCATCTGTTCAGCCATCTATCCATGGCTCATCCATCCACCTAGTCAATGTTATAAACATTATGACAGTCAAATGGGTGAGACTGGAGAGTCAGAGACCATATCAGGTACCATCTTGTGGTTTCTGTCCTATGAGGTGAACCCTGGGGCTTATTAGTCCAAGATTGAGGATAATCTTCTAACCATTGCTCTGTGATCCTGGGTCACATGTTTGAGTGCGTGTTGACATTCTTAGTGTCCGCTGGTCCGGCTTCTCCTCCTTGCCTCCCCTCACCTTCCGCGCTCTGCAGCAAACCCTGGAGAGAAGCAGCATCGTGCTGCAGACTGGCAGAGTTTTATGATGCCCTTCTGTGGCTCTAAGCTTGCCTGACAACATGGCCCTTTGGGAGAGAGAAGTAATTGAGGGTTTTAGTTGACAAGCCCTTCTCAGAGGCCTCTGCGGGGGAACAGTCTAAGGAAGACCAAGTCCTTGTTGACAGAGCGCAGAACAGAGAACATGAAAGCCAAATGACTTTGGGGGCTTGTGGGGTGTTGGACCAGAAGCCCCCGAGGGAGTGGGAGTAGGTGGCTGCCTCCTGGTCTCCTCTCTGTGCCTTCTCTGTGGACGGGTGGCCTCTGCTCCTGCACCACTCTGCCCTTTCTGTCCCTGCCTGTGTGTCTGTATCAAGCTCAGTCTTCCAGAAAAAGAATGTCAGTTACCATCTACGAGAGATGTCTAGCTGGGGCCCAGCCCTGGGGCCAGGCCAGCTCCAGGCCTCTGGCCAGTCCATAGATGGCTGCCTCAGGTCAGGCTACTTAGAGGGGTACAGAGCAGCGAGGTCCAGGCTGCGGCAGGCCCTCGCAAGACCTTTCCAGTAGCCAGAACTGCCCAGGTGTTCCCGGCGTCCAGAGATCCTGGCCACTGGGGCTGTGCCTTTGACCAGCGGTCTTGTGCTTCTCTGGTGGCTGGCTGTGGGAGGAGCTGAGTGACTGTGGCGTGCCAGGTATAACTGTCTTGGGGAACGCAGGTAGAGTGTGCTTCATTGCTGACCGGTGACCATGACGTTGTGGACGGCGTCGTGGCAGCAGAGTCTGGGTCTGGGCCTGGTCAGGGCAGCTGTGTTGTCATGTGGGCGCGATGAGACAGTGATCCTGGGGACACCTGGGGAAGGTGGGCAGGGTGGGCTGTTGGGCATGGGTAGGCAATGGGGGGTCCTCCCTGAGGGCAGTGGGCACTGCCCACACCACCTGGCTCTGTCCCCAGCCGCCAAGCGCCCTGAGGATGTATGCGGGCCCACGCAGTTCCGCTGTGTCTCCACAAGCACGTGCATCCCGGCCAGCTTCCACTGTGACGAGGAGAGCGACTGTCCCGACCGCAGCGATGAGTTTGGCTGCAGTGAGCAGGGAGCTGGGCGGCGAGCTCTGGACCCTGGGCCCCATCCCCACCGTCTCTTCTCCGGCCTGGCTCCTCTGAGCCATTGCCCCACCCCCACCCCACTCCCCCTCCCTTTGCCCCTCCCACCCCTCACTCCTGCTCCCATCTCCCAGTGCCTCCCCAGGTGGTGACCCCTCCCCAAGAGTCGGTCCAGGCTTCCCGGGGCCAGACGGTGACCTTCACCTGTGTGGCTATTGGCGTCCCCACCCCCATCATCAACTGGAGACTCAACTGGGGCCACATCCCCTCTCATCCCAGGTACAGCTCTGGGCCCCGGCAGGGGTTGGGGACGTGGCGGAGGTGCGGCCAGTGGTCCAGGCCTGACCCCCCCCCCCCGTCTCGGGGCCCACCAGGGTGACAATGACGAGTGAGGGAGGCCGTGGCACGCTGACCATTCGTGATGTGAAGGAGGCAGACCAGGGCGCCTACACCTGTGAGGCCATGAACGCCCGAGGCATGGTGTTCGGCATCCCCGACGGTGTCCTGGAGCTCATCCCGCAGCGAGGTACGGCCCCTGGGCAGGTGGGCACCGGGCGTGGGGCTGGAGCCGGGGCTGCCTGCCTGGGACCGGCAGTAGCCCGCTCCCTTGCCGCCCCGCAGGACCCTGCCCCGACGGGCACTTCTACCTGGAGCACAGCACCTCCTGCCTGCCCTGCTTCTGCTTTGGCATCACCACCGTGTGCCAGAGCAGCCGCCGCTTCCGAGACCAGATCCGGCTGCGCTTTGACCGGCCCAATGACTTCAAGGGTGCGTTGGTGGATGGGAGGCAAACGGCAGGCTCCAGCGGGCTCAGAGGGCAGATATAGGAGAGCAGCATGCCCTGGACACATGGGGCCAGTTCAGGGAGGGACATGGCGTTGCTGAAGAAATGCTGAGCCCTGTAAGAAGAGCATTTCAGGGGAAAACAAACTTTTTTAGGAAAAGCCGAACACATAGTTGATATTTGCCTGCGTTAGGTGTCGAGGAGGATGGGCTCTGGAGCCGGAGTCTGGGTTCAAATCCTGACCCTGACCCTTACTGCCTGTGTGCCCTTAGCCAAGTTACTATCTTGTGTCCCAGTTTTCTCATCTACAAAATGGGGATAAAATATTAACTACCCAGGTTGTTATAAGGACTTAATGGATTAATATGCATAAGCCACTCAGAATAGTGCTTGGTCCCTGGTAGGTGCCCAGTAAGTATTCCGTAATGTCATCCTCACTGTCCTCATCATCCTCACCCTGCAGAATGCAGAGGCACCAGTGACCCCAGAGCATTAAGAGCCAAAGCTTTGGCATCTTCTTAGCCCAGGGATGACCTCCAGATGCACTAGTTACTGCCTGTGTGACTTTGAGACTCTTGGCTTCTTTGGGCCTGTTTTCCCAAACATAAAGGCAGGCAGTTGGTCTCGGTTCTCTCTGGCTCTGAGAGGCAGAATGGCGTGGGCCCAGGCATCAAACGGACCTGGGTTCAGGAACATTGCCATTATCACAGAAATGCCATCTCTTGGATGGTTGGTACTGCCCTCGAGATCTGGGAGGGTGCTGTAGAGAGAATTCGTGTGTGTGTGTGTGTGTGTGTGTGTGTGTGTGTGTGTGTGCTGGACTAGGTGACCCGTCATGATAACAGTAACAGCTAACCGGTTTTTGAGCACCTCCTTTGTGCCACATTCTGTTTTAAGCATTTTATATCAGTTTGTTCATTTTAGCTTCCTAATAACCCTGTGAAGCAAGCCACTATTACCCCCATTTTACAGATAGAGAAACTGAGGCCTTTGCTCAGATCACACAGACTGAGGCCTTTGCTCAGATCACACATCTGGAGGGTGGTGGAACCAGGACTTGGGCGCCCATTCTTCAGCCCTGTGTATGTCTCTACTGCCTCCTGAGGGCTGTTCCAACCCTGACAGTCCATGGATCTATTGGCAAGCAAAGGCTCTGAAAAGTCCTGCTGCAAAAAATCCCCTTGACCTTTCCTTGACCCTGGGGTTCCCAGATGGTTCCCAACCATCATTCTGAAGCATTGGCTTTGCCCAGAGCATGCTTTGGGAGACCCTCCAGAACTTCAGGAGGAAAAAAAAAACTTTGCTTTTATTTGACTTTGGGAGAGAGACCAACGTTCTCTCTAAATCACACTTCTCCCCAAACTTTCCCATCTCTCTGGGTTACAGCCCCTCAAGGGGGCTATCTGGGCCAGAACATGCATGGCCCTCACCCCTCCCCTTTGCCACCCAGGCGTGAATGTGACGACGCCCTCGCAGCCCGGGATGCCACCCCTCTCCTCCACCCAGCTGCAAATTGACACCGCTCTGCAGGAGTTCCAGCTGGTCGACTTGTCCCGACGCTTCCTGGTCCATGACTCTTTCTGGGCTCTGCCTGAGCAGTTCCTGGGCAACAAGGTGACAGGCCGGGCTGCTGCCCTGGATGGGGAGGTGGCCGAGCCCCGCTGCACATGCCCAGAACCTGCCTGGGCTCCGCTCCCTCCGAAGCTGGGGGCCAGCAGGGCAGTCTTTGCTCTGGGAGACGTTGTCTTGCCCCAGCGCAGCCCTCCGTGGGCAGCGGCTCATTCATTCAGTGCAGGGTCAGGCCTGCCATGGTCAGGTTGGGAGGAATTCTGACTCAGCTGTTGGAAAGCCCTCTCGGACCACTCGCCACGTCTGAGCTAGGCCCAGTGCCCTCCTCCGGCCTCCCTGGGCACCTTTTACACAGTGTTATCAGACTGCTCCCCCAAATTGGACTGAGCATCCCCAAGGCAGAGCCCAAGTCCCACCCATCTCTGCTTCCCTGTGCCCAGCTCCGTGCTGGACACGCAGTACCAGCTATGCAGAGTGAGGGAGGAGGGGAACAAGTGGACACACAGTGGGAATCAAGCATGCCCATGACTGGCCCAGCCCTGATCTGCCCTATCTCGGCCAGGTGGACTCCTACGGCGGCTCCCTGCGCTACAAGGTGCGCTATGAGCTGGCACGTGGCATGCTGGAGCCAGTGCAGCGGCCAGACGTGGTCCTGGTGGGCGCCGGACATCGCCTGCTCTCCCGAGGCCACACACCCACCCAGCCCGGTTCTGTGAACCTGCGCCAAGTCCACTTGTCTGAGGTGTGTGGCCCCTGATCCCTCAGGGCTGGCGGTGAAGGGGGTACAGGCTGGGCAGGTGCTGATGCATGACCCCGCCCGCCTTTGTCCACACCCAGGAGCATTGGGTCCATGAGTCTGGCCGGCCAGTGCAGCGAGCGGAGATGCTGCAGGTGCTGCAGAGCCTGGAAGCTGTGCTTATCCAGACAGTGTACAACGCCAAGATGGCTAGTGTGGGGCTGAGTGACATCTCCATGGATACGACTGTCACCTACGCTACCAGCCATGGCCGCGCCCACAGCGTAGAGGAGTGCAGGTGCCTGACCCGGCAGGGCCGGGGGCCACAGGGACCCTGGCAAAGATAGGGGAGAAACAGCAAGGCCTCATGGTTCTTGCAGCCACTGTCTTGGTCCTGTCCCCACAGATGCCCCATTGGCTATTCCGGCTTGTCCTGTGAGAGCTGTGATGCCCACTTCACCCGGGTGCCTGGTGGGCCCTACCTGGGCACCTGCTCTGGCTGCAACTGCAATGGCCATGCCAGCTCTTGTGACCCTGTGTATGGCCACTGCCTGGTGAGTCATGCCAGCTGGCACTTGGATACTGGCTAGGGGCAAGGGCTCAGTGGGAGGTTCAGGCTGAGGCTTCCTTGTACCCAAAGCTTAGCACAAGCCTCCAGAGTGACTGCCATGGCCGCCACCCAAGCTATCATGACCTCTGGATGCATTAACAGAGATATTATGTCCAGATAGGAGAGGTGAAAGTGCTACTCTCTTCCACCTTGGTCAGACCAATCCTGGAGAGTACTGTGTATAAAGCATGGCCCTTAGCAGGGCATTCCTAAGAGGAAGGAACCTATAAATCATACATGATTTCTTAGGAATGGTGGAGGGAGCTGGGATTGTGGAGCTGACAGACGGAAGCCTCAAGCAGGGAAAACTTATCTCCAAATCCCCGAAGAGCTGTCAGGGGTAGAAGGAATGGCCTACAGAGGGCAAAACTAGCCAGCGGGTGCGGACTGGGAGAAGAATGTGGGTTTAGGTCAATACAAAGCAGGCATTTGGAACCTTCTATGGGACAGGCTGCTACGTGAGGTGGTGAGCTCCCCGTCAGGATGGAGCCGGGTGCTCCCCTGTCTGCCAAGCTGTGGGGTAGTTCCAGCATGATGGGAGAGGCTGATCCAGCCGGCCTCAAAGGCCCACCCTCACGGAGCCCATCTGGTCCAATGTGGCCTCACACTGGGGTCAGAGGGCTGCTCTGTAGAACCTGAACCACTCCCTCCGCTTCCTCCCAGAATTGCCAGCACAACACAGAGGGACCACAGTGCAACAAATGCAAGGCCGGCTTCTTCGGTGACGCCACCAAGGCCACGGCCACCGCCTGCCGGCCCTGCCCTTGTCCATACATCGATGCCTCCCGCAGGTCAGACCCAGTTCGAGATGGGGCACATAGGGCTGAGGGAGTGGGTAGTGCTGTAGGCTAGGGGCATCCTCTGGGCAGGGAGATGGGAGACCTGCCTGGGTTCAAATCTTCACCTGGTCACTAAATTATACTAGGCCCCTTGACCTCTCCAGGCCTGCTTCCTTTTCCATACAATGGGCCCATCTGTCTTCCTAGTGTTGCTATGAGGCTGCAGACCAAGAGCAGGTGGGCTTCATAGCCTGCTATGTCCCTGTGGACAGCAGTCATTCCCAGAGTGGGACCGTAAGCCCTCGCCTGGCCCATCATCGCAGCCCTGCCCCATGTCCTGTCCACTTGGTACCCACAGGTTCTCAGATACCTGCTTCCTGGACACGGATGGCCAAGCCACGTGTGATGCGTGTGCCCCAGGCTACACGGGCCGCCGCTGTGAGAGGTGAGGGAGAGCCGGTGGGGGCTGGGAGAAGCAGGCCATCGTGGGTGGGGGCATGGGAGTGCCGTTGACAACCCTCTCCCTCCCCCAGCTGTGCCCCCGGATATGAGGGCAACCCCATCCAGCCTGGCGGGAAGTGCAGGCCCACCAGTGAGTATCACAGCCACCATCCCCTGGCACCTCCCCAGGCTGCCCACCAGGCCCCAGTCCCCGAGACCAGCACAAACCCCGTGATCCTTGGGGAGCCGCCCCGCCCTGTCCAGGTTATGTCCATCCCACTTCCATCGTGCCTGCCCATACCTACTTTGTGTCTCCAGACCAGCAGATTGTGCGCTGTGATGAGCGAGGCAGCACGGGGACCTCTGGAGAGGCCTGCCTCTGCAAGGTACGCATGCCCTCCCCCGCCGACCCCGGGGGCCTTGGGTCCCAGCACACAGCGGGGAGAGGGAGGAAGGAGGCTCCATCCTCTCCATGGCTCCTTGGCCAGTGGGCGGTGACCTAGCTGCAGGCAGATGGGCCTGGTGGGCTCGTCTTCCCCTTCACGAGAGGTGGCCTGGCATCAGGAAGGAGCACTGGTTTGGGGTGGCAGGTGACCTGGGTTCAAGTCTCAGGTCCTTTGCTAGTCACTCTTTGTGTGACCGTTATATCTGTACTGTACCTTTGCTTTAACCGTGCTTTCATTCCACACTGACACAATGGTGTAGCTAGTAGCAACACCAAGTCACAGATGAGGAGATGGGGGCTCAGAGGAGGGAAATGGTTTGCACTGAGGGTGGGAGCATCAGGTGTCTGCAGAAAAAAGAACTGGGCAGATTTTGAAATCAGGCATTCCTGATGTTACATCCCAGAGTGGATTAGCAAGCTGAGGAACCCTGTGTAGATCATTTCCCATTCCTGAGCCTCGGTTTCCTCATGTGCAGTATGGAGATGTCACATCCCTCTCAAGGGACTTAGAGGAGTTAAAGGAGGTGCTGGTTGGATAGAAACTAGCACAGTTCATGAAACACTCCACTCATAGTAGCAGTAATTATTCTGACCACTTTGCTATATTTCAAGTCTAAAATGTATTTGTGAGCCCCCTAGCAACCAAAGAGAAAAGAGAAAAACGATTGGTTGTATAAGCTCCCGTTAATGGGGAATTATTGTTCACATGGTGGCCGCCCTCATACGTGTGCTCTTTTCACGGCTCCCTCTGGCCTTGGGTTCCCATCTAGAATATGGGTGGGTTGGACCGGAAGCTCCAGGCAGCCCCTCCTGTGGGCCACCCTGCAGCTCCCAGCTCTGTGCCTGCAGAGCAACGTGGTGGGGCGCCTGTGCAACGAGTGTGTCGCTGGCTCTTTCCACCTGAGCACCCACAACCCTGACGGCTGCCTCAAGTGTTTCTGCATGGGCGTCAGTCGCCAGTGCACCAGCTCCTCCTGGAGCCGCGCACAGGTACCTACACGAGGCGGGTGGCTGGGCAGACTGGCGGGACCGCCAAGCCCAGGGCTGGGTGGACCAAGGGCCAGTCACAGGCCACGGCCCCCATCCCGGCCTCTTCTCCCCCCCCCCAGGTGCTGGGGGCCTCTGAGGAGCCCACTCCGTTCAGCCTGACCAACGCCGCGGGCACCCACAACACCAGCGAGGGCATCTCGTCACCCATGCCCGGGGAACTGGTCTTCTCCTCCTTCCACAGCCTCCCATCTGGGCCCTACTTCTGGAGCCTCCCTTCACGCTTCCTGGGGGACAAGGTGGGCGGGGGGTGGGAAGAGAAAGGGAATTCCAGGCAGCGTGGTACCTTTGGAGAAGAGGCGGAGGAGGTGGCCGGAGCAGTGGCAGGGCCCGACGGTGGGGGCCCCAGCTGAGCACCTCTCTGCCTTGTGTCCCAGGTGACCTCCTATGGCGGAGAGCTGCGCTTTACAGTGACCCAGCGGCCCCAGCCTGGCTCCGCGACTCTGCACAGGCAGCCGCTGGTGGTACTGCAGGGCAATAACATTATCTTGGAGCATCACACTTCCCAGGAGCCTAGCCCCGGGCAGCCCAGCACCTTCACCGTGCCCTTCCGAGAAGTGAGCAACACCATCCCAGGAGACCCCCTGGGGGAGGCGGGCAGGCCCCCTGCCCCTCTCACTCAGGTGTCAGGCTGTCAGGGGTTGCAGCCGATAAGCTCTTTCCTCGGCAGCAAGCATGGCAGCGGCCTGATGGACAGCCGGCCACGCGGGAGCACCTGCTGATGGCGCTGGCGGGCATCGACACCCTCCTGATCCAGGCATCCTACACCCAGCGGCCAGCGGAGAGCAGGTGTCTGGGGCCCGGGGCGGGAGGACCGGAGGGGACTTGGGGGTGGCTCCAGGCTAAGCGGTGCGACGTGGTGCAGCCAGACTGCCAGCTCTGCTGCTTTCTGGCTCTGCGGCCTTCTTGTGCCTCATTTTCCCCATCTGTAAAATGGAGATTATAACAGTACCTCCCTCAGAAGGCTTGTCTTAGGTCGGGTCCCCAAGAAGCAAAGCCTGAGATGGGGATTTGGGTGCCCGTGATTGACAAGGAGAACCTGGGAGGGAGGGACACAGGAGGGAGAAGCGGCCAGGCAAGGAAGCGGTGTCAGGTGAAGACCAGCCTCGGTCTCATCCCCATGGAGCCCTGCAGAGTCATCCTGCCTTGAGGCAGAGGGACCTTTGTACCCTGGGTCAGTCTGTCATTGGTCACCCCAAGGGAGTGGGACAGTGTGACCTCTCCTGGCAAGGAACGTTCATTCCCTGGAGGAAGTTACAGGTATAAGCCTTTCACCACAGCCCTTGCAGCTGCTGGGGCATGGACGCCCAGTCAGGGAGCTGGACGGGGCCCCAGTAGCATCAACGCAGGGCTGCTGAGAGGATTAATGAGGTGATAGCATGTAGGGCTCCAGGGGTGCCAGGCCAGCGCGAGTGCTCATTCATAGTGGGTCTTGCCACACCCAGGATCTCTGGCATCAGCATGGATGTGGCTGTGCCTGAGGACACTGGCCAGGACCCTGCACTGGAAGTGGAGCAGTGTACCTGCCCACCTGGGTACCATGGCCCATCCTGCCAGGTGAGCCCTGGGCCCCACCCACCTGTCCAGCCAGCTCCCTCCACGGTGCTTGCTGGCTCCTCCTCCTTTAGCTCTCCCACCTCCCCAAGCCCGCCCCAGCCATCCAGTGGTCCCTTCCCAGAACGGCCCCTGCTGAGGAAGTCCCCCCACCGTCATCTTCCTGCCCCCAGGACTGTGACACAGGCTATACACGCATGCCCAGCGGCCTCTACCTGGGCACCTGCGAACGTTGCAGCTGCCATGGCCACACAGAGGTCTGTGAGCCCGAAACAGGTGCCTGCCAGGTGAGTCCTACCCTCCTTCTTTCCTACCCCAGGGATCTGTGGCCTCCAGGGGCTCAGCCTCAACCCACGTTCTACCCCCCCCCCCCCCCACAGGGCTGCCAGCACCACACAGAGGGCCCCCGATGTGAGCAGTGCCAGCCCGGATATTACGGAGATGCCCAGCGTGGGACACCACAAGACTGCCAGCCATGCCCCTGTCACGGAGCCCCCGCTGCTGGCCAGTGCGTCCAGTCCCTGCCTGTACCTGCCCTTTCCTGAAACGTCCATTGCCCTGCCCCAGATTCCCAGACCCTTCTGAGAGGCAGTGGTTAAATTTTGGCCTTACCACTCCCTCAAGGTGTCACTTTGTATAAGATACACTTCTCTCTCTGGACCTCAATCTCTTCATCTGTGAAATGGGGATAATGACGTACCTCCACCTTGGCCCCTGGTGTGAGCATGAGATGATACCGTGGAACTCTTAGCACAGAGCCTGGCATGTAGCTGGCACTCAGGACACCTTAACTCACATGCCCGCTCCTCCTCTCCCTCCTGCCCTGGTCCTAAAAGAAGAGCTGCTGACCTTCTAACTGGAAATTTGCCCCCCACACCCACAGAGCCACCCACACTTGCTTTCTGGACACAGATGGCCACCCCACCTGTGATGCGTGTTCCCCAGGCCACAGCGGGCGTCATTGTGAGAGGTGAGGCAGGTGCGGGCAGGGTGGGGAGCGTGCAGGAGGGGCTGCCCCTGGAGTCAGACTAGGCCCAGCCCTCCTGACCAGAAGGAACCAGAATCCACCCACTCTGCCTCACAAAGGCCCCCAGAAGACAATCAGCTCCTTTACCCGAGAGCCTAAACCTTTAGCCTGGCATTCGAGGCCCTCAGAGATCTAGGCCTGCAGTTTGCCCCCAACTCCCAACACCCCCTGCCCCCCTGCCCCAACCAGGCCAGAATCTTCCCAGAAAACCCCTCATTCTTGCTGAAAGTCCTGGGTTTGAGGCCTGACCATGCTGGGCATGTCCCTGCCCTTCTTCTCCCACCTATTTCCCCATCTGTGAAATGGGTGAGTTAGGCTAATAGTTTCCTTCCAGCACTCTGAGGTCATTGAGTCCAATTCGGGGCCCCCAGCACAGTCCAGGATTCTGTGGTTCTTCCCTCCATTCACCCAGTGCTTTCTCTCACCACAGGTGTGCCCCAGGTTACTATGGCAACCCCAGCCAGGGCCAGCCTTGTCGAAGTGAGTCCGGTTGGGGAGGCTTTTGGGATCTGGCTACCCTAGGGGTGGAGCTAGGACAGAGCCTTTGTTCTCCTTCAACCTGTGGCAAGTGACTTTTACCCTTCTGAGCCTCGGCTTCTTTATCTGTAAAACGGGGGCAGTAAAAGGCCCACGTACCCCAGAGGGCTGCTGTGAATGTGTATAATGCCTGTGCGTGGTAGGTGTTCAGAAACAAACACTTCCTCTCTCAGGTGGCAAGTTAGATGCCCAGAGGGTGGTGAAATGGGGATGCTCGGTGGCAGGTTTGGGGTTCCAGCTGTGGCTTCCCTCCACCTCAGGAGACGGCCAATTGCCAGGGCCGATCGGCTGTGGCTGTGACCCCCAGGGCAGCATCAGCGACCAGTGTGACTCTGCTGGACAATGCCAGTGCAAGGTTAGTACAAACCCCTGCCCTCCACGAGGCCCTGGACCGCGGCCACAGTGGTTGCCAGGCCTTCCCTGTCACCATACCCTCAGGGCTGTCCCTGCGCCCCCGCCACCCTTCCTCGCAGGACCCATCTCTGCCCTACTGCTCGGGGCCTCGTGGAAAGTCAGGCAGCATCTGATGGGAGCTGGGGCCTAGGCATGGGGGCAGCAGGGGCTCCCCAGAACTGCTGGAAGTGGCTGGGAAGCCTGGCCTCAAAGGCTGCTGAAGGTGCAAGAGAGCCATCCGAGCTCCCCGCACCCACCTTTCTACCCATCCTCCAGGCCCAGGTGGAAGGCCTCACCTGCAGCTATTGCCGGCCCCACCACTTTCACCTGAGCGCCAGCAACCCGGTTGGCTGCCTGCCCTGCTTCTGCATGGGCATCACCCAGCAGTGCACCAGCTCTTCCTACACGCGCCACCTGGTAAGAGCCCCTACACTGCCCCAGCACCGGGGCCTGCCGCCGGCCTCTCCTGGCTCATCACTAGGGCGGGGCAGGTGAGAAGCCTAGCCCAGTGGCATCCCCATGCCTCCATCACTGCCCATGTAAGCACAGATCCCAGCAACCCTCGCCCCCGCCCCTAATGCCCTCCCCATGACCCCATTATTGTTTATGTCATCACTGACCCCAACCCCCTCCTTCCCCCAAATGTCCTCTCCATTTCCCCATCATTTCTGTCCTAGCCCTGGTCTCACCATCCCCCCATTCCCCATTCTAATGCCCACCCCCGCCCCTCCCCCACCAAGGTGCCTGCCCCAGCGCCCAGGCTGACCCCCATCCTCCTTCTGCTGCCAGATCTCCACCCACTTTGCCCCTGGGGACTTCCAAGGCTTCACCCTGGTGAACCCACAGCGGAACAGCCACCTGACAGGAGGCTTCACCGTGGAACCAGTGCCCGAGGGTGCCCAGCTTACTTTTGGCAACTTCGCCAACCTTGGCCACGAGTCCTTCTACTGGCAGCTGCCGGAGGCATACCAGGGAGACAAGGTGTGACATGCAGCAGGGCCTGGCAGACCCTGCCTGATCGCCAGCTCTGAGCCAGGCCCCTGCCAAGCCCTGGGGCCAGCAGGGACTCAGACACGAGTTGACCTCAGAGCAGTCTGGGCTGGCAGAGAAGCATGCCATGTCATGGTTAAGCGTGCAGCCTTTGGGGTCATATAGGCCTCGGTCTAAACCCAGCCCTGCCGCTTCCCAGCTGGCTGCCTTTTGATAAACCTCAGCTCCAAAGCAGTTCCTCCAAAGGAGGATTAGAGCTCATGCCTGGTGCATAATAAGTGCTCCCCTGTTAACGATTATTAGCTTTCGTGCAGTTAGTCAACAAACAGGTCCTGAGCGAGGCCCTGGAAACACAAGGACAAATGAGACACAGTTTCAGTTTCATTCATTTGCTCACACATGGAATTCCCTCTGTGCTGTCAGCCCTGTGCTTGGTGTTGGGTATTCTTATTAGAGGTCATATTTACTGATCTCTTACTCTGTGCTGGGCACTGTTGCAAGCACTTTTACATGTCGTAAATCACAACTGCATGAGCTAAGTACAACTACTGCCCTATTGCGTAAGTGAGAAGACTGAGGTGAGAGAGGTTAGGTGACTTGCCTGGGCTCCCACAGCCTGAAGGTGGCAATGCTGGGATTCCAACCAGGTCAGAGGCCGCCCTTAAATACTACACTAGTCGGAGTCGTTGCTCCGCCAGTGTCACGGTCTAGCGCGGAGGTGATGGGGCGATGGTGTTAGTAGCACGGTGGGGTGCAGGGTCTTTGGCTGGACTCCAGGACGGCTGCCCAAATGGGTTCTGTGAGTGGTCAGAGCCACCTGGGGGCACCCAGGGAAAGTGGGTCTTGGTACAAGCATCCCCTGCTGGCTGAGGCCGGTGTTCAAGCAGATGTGTCCCCACGCCCAGGGCCCCAGGAAGGTCAGGGACACTTAGGAGGGGGTGTTCAAGGCTGCCCTGTCCCTGTTCCTTGGACAGACCCACGTATCCCAGCCTCCTCCCAGGGCTGGCTGCCTTCTGGTCGCTTCTCCCTTCTCCTCCTTTCCTGGCCTCCGCGTCTTCCTCCCTCCTGCCCTGCAGCTTCAGACCTTTCTTTCTCTCTGATCCCCTCTCCTGGCATTTCCCTGTGCCCCACAGAGGGAGGCATATTTTGCGCGGATGCAACAGGCTCACCAGGTAGGCCCGCAATCTGAGTGGTGTGAAACTGATGTGACGTGGGCATGGTGTGTTCTTGGATGCCCTCAGCCCCGCATGGGGAGATGCCCAGTGCCCCGGGCATTATGGGTCCACGTGGACCCAGGTCGTGCCCGATGGCGCACGGTCAGGGCACTGCTGTGCCCAAGCCCTGTGATAGCAGGAGTTAGAGCCAGGACGGGTGTGTGCCTCGTCTACTGTGTGGTCTGGTCCTGGTGCCAACCGTCTGTGGCCAGAGCGGTGGCTGAGTTAGCCAGGAAACTAACTTGATGCTAAACCATGTGACTATACCTGGCCCACCAGGTTACCCCAGCGCTGTCTCCCAAGCGGCCTCCATTAACCATCTGTGTGTGTACGGCCCTCCACGGCCTGGAGTTAACCCTGTGTGCCAGCCTGGAGAAGGGAGCATGCGTCTTTCTCCCCAGTCCGCGTGGGCCTTTCTGGCTGCCATATCCACGGGGAGAGGACACCCCCCAGGGCTCCAGCTCTAGGGCTCTGGGAGGGTCTGAGCTGGCCTGTGCCCTCTACCTGTCAGAACCGCACGTCCCTCTCAGAGGAGCAGTTGAGGGCAGCTGTGGCTGCTGGGAGGATCCTGGGGCCCCCACAGGGCAAGGGCCGGACACAGCAGCTGTCACAGAGGACAGCCAAGGCCTGGCTGGGGACAGCCTGTGTCTAGGGCCCCAGGGAAGAAATCAGCACAGTCCAAGTAGGAGCTTGGGGCTGAGGCCCTGGCCTTCCTGGGCCTTTATTTTCCCCCAGGCCAGGCCAGGCCCCAACCTGATGCCCAGACCACTCCAGTGTTGCCCTTGGGAAGCATTACAGAACTGTGAGTGGCTTGGGCTGGTACCATGGGCATGCATGGAACGTGAGGCCCACGGAGCCGTCTCGGCACCACATATGCCCCTGGGGCTGCCTCCAGCCCCTCTAGCCTGAGCTTGGGCAGAACTGTCTGCCCCTCTCTTACCAGGGGTACCCACTCTATGAGCTTCTCCCCGTAGTCTGGGCCCATTCCAGGGAGCTCCACCAGTCTCACCGGGAGCAAAAGGGCAGCAGGTACAAAGGCCGGAGCGTCAGGCATCGGCACTTGTGAACAGATAGCACAGGCGTGGGCGGCTGGTTGGACCTGGCCCGACCTGGGGGCAGGCAGAGCCTCACGGTGTCCTTTCTGTCCTTCTGCTCCTTTCCTCTGTCCTGCCCTCTCTCTCGGTCCCCCAGGTGGATGAGGCCCAGAGGCGGATGGATGCCGAGATCTGGCGGCTCCTTTCCAGCTTTGCTGCCCACCCCCGGCCCCCTCCCCAGGGGCTCTCGCCCCGTCCCCAGCCGGCAGCTGCTCTGCAAGCAGCTCTGCTCTCCCCCTCCCCCTCCTCCCCCCTCCTCCTCTGCTTCTCTGTCTTCCTCAGCAGGCTCTCAGGTATGTGCCAAAGCACCCACCAAGGGACACGCCCCCCACACCCATCGTGTTTTCTAGACTTCAGTTTTCTTTGAACCAATTTCACAAATTCTGCCATTTCTGCACACCACTTGGACAGTTATTTACTCCAGTTTTTTCTTTCAACCAATCATATACCAACTCAGTTATGCTAGTTTTACATTTTTAAATACACATTAAAACAGCCACTAAATTTTATTTATTTATTTATTTATTTATTTATTTATTTATGGCTGCGTTGGGTCTTTGTTGCTGCACACGGGCTTTCTCTAGTTGCGTTGAGTGGGGGCTACTCTTCACTGCGGTGCGCAGGCTTCTCATGGCAGTGGCTTCTCTTGTGGAGCACGGGCTCAGGAGTTGTGGCTCTTGGACCCTAGAGCACAGGCTCAGGGGTTGTGGCGCACGGGCTTAGTTGCTCCGCGGCATGTGAGATCTTCCCCGACCAGGGACTGAACCCGTGTCCCCTGCATTGACAGGTGGATTCTTAACCACTGCGCCACCAGGGTAGTCCCAAAATAGCCACTAAATTTTAAAATGTTCTCTGGTGTGCCCCGTAAATCATCTTGGGATCCACAAGGGGCGTAGCACCAGATGTGAGGAGACACCGACCCAAACCACGGCCAGTGAGAACAGTTGGGGTGTCCGGGTCCAGACAGGGGAGCAAGTTGTCCAAAGAGCTGGGCCAGGACCTGAGCTGTGGGGCTGGGGGTGGGGTTTCTATCCCTCTGCCCTCCTGGGCCTCCCTCTGGGGTCTGTTCTCACCCCCGTTGGGACCATCTCTGCCCTTTTGGCCCCCGACCTGTTCGATCCACTCTCACCACCTGTCCTTCTGTCCTAGTTCTCTCTCTCCTACAAAGGCTTCTCTCTGCTTCCTGAAAGCCTCTATTATTGGCAGCTGCCCAAAGCCTTCCTGGGGAACAAGGTAACAAGGATTTGGGGGGGTGGGGGAATAGGGGTGTCATCAAATCCTAAAATATCAGAGGGCCCTTTGTCAAAACCTTTTATGACACAAATGGGTAGGCCAAGGCCCAGAGAGGGGTCCCACATCCAGGTCAAAGTAGGGCTGAGATCGAACCCAGCTCAGCTCTTACCCTTCAGCGAGCCACAGTCCCCTGACAGAAAGGCTATCTTAACTGGGAGGTAAGGCACCTCTTCTTTGGTCTCCCTTTACCCTGTATCCAGGTCACTGACCTAGCTCTTGGGACTGCATTCATTCATTCAAGAAGCATTAAGTACTTACTGTGTGCTGTACTGTATATGCGTAGAATAAGACCCTGGCCTCCCAGAGTTCAATGTTAATCTGATTATCATTCCTGTCATGTCGGAATCACCGTCATCATCATCATCGTCATTATTAGTAGTATTGCATTTGTACTAGTATTGTTCCAGAAATGATTTAGAGTGCCTCTTAAGAACACACACAATATGCAATAAAATAACATTCAGAGAAGCAGACAAGACAGTCTGGTTCAGGGGGAAATGAAGGTAGGAAGCTTGCTGGAGCCAGGGGTGGAGCTGGGTGCAATGAGGGGAGTTAGCAAGCATTGAGGCCGTGTGCTCAGCAGGCCCTATGCTGAGTGCAGGGTTTTACGTGGCCTGCATTACTTAATCCTCATACTACCTTTCAAGGTAGGTATTATTTTTATTCCCATTTCCATAGGAGGAAAGTTGGGCTCAGAGAAGTTAAGTGACTTGCCCAAGGCTGTCCAGCCAATAGAGCTGGACTTGAACCCCAGTCTTAGACTGCAGGGTCTGCTCCCTTAGCCACCCTGCTGTACACACCTGCAGCTTGGCCCTAGACATGGCGATGAGCTTGCTGACATCCAAAGAAAATGGGAAACCAGCTGTTGCATGGTTATCTGGTTATGCCCCTAAATTCCTTACCTCACCCTGAGCTTGTGGAGAACATCCTCAGGGCCTGTGTAGCCCAGGGCCTGGCATGTCATCAGTAGATATTTAATAAATGCTCACCAACTGAATGAACACAAATGAGCAAATGGGCCAGGCCTGACACAGTGTGGTATTGACCTGAACAACTGCCCTAGTGGCAGAGGAGAGAAAGGAAAGTCCTGTGGGGCAGAGCTGGGGCCTTGGCTGCCCAAGTGGAAGCCCCCAGCAGCAAACAATAACGCTCTTCCAGTTGTGAGCAATAGGAAACCCGAGTCCAGCTGGCTTGCCCGCAGTGAAGAATCTATTGGCTCATGAAAGTACAAAGTACAAAGCCCAAAGATAGCTGGTATCAGGCATGGCTCGACCCAGGAGCTCATTAGGACTTTATCTCAGCTGGCATCATTCTCCAGCTTCCAATCTGACTAGTAAAGGGGGTTTTTCTGTTCCAGTAGAAAGGGCAGAAGTACCAGGTTCACATGTTCATCCCTGCTGGAGCAGAGAGGAGGAGGGGTGGAATGTGCAGATTGGCCAGACCTGGCTCACGTCTCCACTTTAGAGGAGGAGGGGCCGGGCCCCACAAACCACACAGGCTGCCTGTAGAACATAGTTTCCTTTCAAGGAAACCAGGACTACAGTTTGCAAAACAACAGGGGAAATGGACTCTGAGCAAACAAACAAAAACCACCTACCCAGGAGGCAAGAGTTCTGAGGGGCAACTTGCCGCATCCCCTTGCCCCCCCCATGGCTGAGAACTTCTGAACCCTCTGCAACCTCCCTGTGGTGGTCACAGTCATTACCCCTGTCTGCTTTATGGGAAATTCCTTTAATGGAAGGGACTTGGAGCTTGTTTGCTGGGATCGTGAGACAGTGGGAAATGGGAAACCCCATAAAACAGAATAGAGGCTTCTCAGGGTCACTGCCACCAGGTCTGAGACTGTGAAGGAACTGATAGATGTCCTGTCACTTAGGCAACCACCGGCCTCCGGTTGGGTGGGGAGGACAGCACGGGTGCAGAAAGGCCTCCAGAGGCTCCGCCCCCTCACCTGTCTGGTCGCACACCCCCCAGAGGAGGGCAGAGTCAGGTTGTGACTGCAGGGCTTGCCTCTTGCAGGTGGCAGCCTATGGCGGAAAGCTGCGGTACACCCTCTCCTACACGGCGGGGTCCCAGGGCAGCCCGCTGTCTGACCCTGATGTCCAGATCACGGTGAGCACATGGATTCCACACCGAGTGGGCAGAAGGGGAAGGTGGAGGCTGGGGGTACCCTCAGTGTTTCTTTCCTTTCAGTCCAGCACTCAGCTGGCCTGGCACCCACCCACTAGTTAGGCCCATGCCCCCGCCCCACCATCTGTTTGGACACTATGTAGGCAGAGGCCCAGCTGCTGGAAGATGGGGTAGTGGGCATGTACCTGACTCCTTTGAGTACGTGAGCTTGGGAGATTGGAGAGGTAGGAGACTGGGATTGGGAGAGGAGCCCACTGTCCCCGAGAGCCCCTCAGTTCCCCTCCCAAGCCCACTCGTGTCTCTCCAGGGCAACAACATCATGCTGGTGGCCTCCCAGCCAGCGCTGCAGGGCCCGGAGAGGAAGAGCTACGAGATCATCTTCCGAGAGGTGAGAGGCACTCGGCCACACCATGTCTGACCGTCTGCACCCTCCACCCTGCTTCGGAGCCTGGCTTTGACGCCAGCTACACTGCCTCTCACTCCCCCCATCCTCAGCTAACGGTCCTTGGCCAGTGCCTGGAAGGCAGGTGTTGGGGCTGGGGGCACTGCAGAAACAGCACACAAAGCCCAACGCCCCTCACCCTCATTTGCTGTCTTCCCCCACCAACCCAGGAATTCTGGCGCCGGCCTGATGGGCAGCCAGCCACCCGTGAGCACCTCCTGATGGCACTGGCTGACCTGGACGAGCTCCTGGTCCGGGCCACGTTCTCCTCGATGCCAGTAGCAGCCAGCATCAGCGCGGTCAGCCTGGAGGTGGCCCAGCCTGGGCCCTCAGAGGGACCCCGGGCCCTTGAGGTGGAGGAATGCCGCTGCCCCCCGGGCTATGTCGGCTTATCCTGCCAGGTGAGTGTGACCGGCCCAGATGCCTCTGCGCTAACTGGATCAGCAAGAGGTCAACTGGGCCACCTGTGATTACTGTCATAACTTTAATATACTCAGCAACATCTCATTTATTCTTCCCAACAGCACTGAGAGATGTGTAATTGTCCCCTCTTAACAGATTTTTTTTAAAAATGAGGCTCTGAAGGGTGCACAACTTACCCAAGGGCACATAGCTACACTCTGCAGACTTTAAGACCCAGCTCATGTTCCCAGTATGCCCGCCAGAGACAGAGAGACAGAGACACAAATTAGCCCAAAGCAGAGCATGGAAGTGCCTCAGAGTGGTGAACAGCGTGGATTAGAGTAGCATTCTAGGCAGGGGGTGCAGAATAAGCAGAAGCTCAGAAGGAGGAATGTGTGGGGACATAGCCTGCGATGCAGAAGGGTCACCCCTGGAAAGCTGAGTGGGGGGTGCTTCCTCAGGCCTGGAGCAAGGCTCCCTCCAGCAGGGACTGCCAAGCTGCTGAGGGAGTGCTGGGGTCAGAACTGAACCCCAGGAAAATTCCTCTGCCCCCAGTGAATGAGATGGATGGAGCGGGGGAGAGACAGTGAGTCCTATCGGGAGGGAAGAGCGGTAGGGGGTGGAAGAGAGGGCTGGCAGATGGAGGGACTCCAAGGACATTTGCAGGGTCCAGCTGGAGACTGAACACGAGGGCAGGGCCTGAGCTGACTGTTCACCACTGAATCCCTAGGCACGAAGCAGGCAACCAGTTAACATTTGATGAATGAATGTGGAACTGGGGAAGGGGGATCGCAGGAGGGAAGGGGGCAGGGCTGCAATGCCAAGTGGGTGGCAGGGAGGTCAAGCGTGGAAACAGCTAGCTCCCCACCCAGCCGAGGAAGTCCCAGTGGGAAGTCCACATCTCTGCAGCTTTACATCTGTGCACCTTTGCCGTGTCCACAAGAACTTTCAAATCCAAATAGATGAATTCACGTCCCTTGAAGTTATAAAATTTAACACATTTTGAAGGAGAACCCCTGGGGAAAGCAGAATCCTTGGTGCACGTTTTCCACAGCGAAGCAAAACAGATTTATAAACATCCCTTTGAAATGGTTGGGGAGTGAGGGCCTGGAGAGATTTCAAAGAAGGGGCAACGAACAGAAATTCATTATTGTCAGAACCCATGATTACTCACTTAGGATGTGGAAAACATCCTTGGTTATATGGGTGCTGCGTCTTTCACTTTACTGAGCAAATGTAAACATAGTCATAAAGGTCTTCGAGGACTCATCCCAAATCCAGGTCTCCTGAACTCCCTTTTTCCATCTCAGGGTTACACTTTTCAATAAAGACCCTGCCAGAAGACTTTTCAGGGATGAAGTCCTGGGGCTGGAGAAGGGTTCTCCGTTAAGAATGAACTGTTATTTCAGTATATCCAGAGTGACTGGAGATGCCAGGCAGGATGGGGGTGACACTGTCCCAGCTCTGGAGTGTTGGCAAAGTGAAGATGGGGGAGGAGAGCTACCAAGAGGGGGTGCTGGGGTGGAGAGCTGGGCCTGGAATTTCCCTGCCAAGAGCCAGTGGGAGTCTAGATGGTGGAGGGGGGATGGAGGAGACGGGTTCTAGGTCTGCTGTCTCTGGGTGGGACCACAATGGAGACAGAGACCAACTCTCCCCTCTACCCCCAGGACTGTGCCCCGGGCTACACGCGCACTGGGAGTGGACTCTACCTTGGCCACTGTGAGCTGTGCGAATGCAATGGCCACTCAGACCTGTGCCACCCAGAGACCGGGGCCTGCTCGGTAAGATGCAAGCAGGGCCAGGGCAGGGGTCAGCTTGGCTGGGCCTGGGTGGGGTGTCAGGGCTGGCTGTGGGATAGGGAGGGGTTTGGTTTGGATAGACCCGGATCCAGGGGCAAGGTCGTGGGGCACATCCTATGGGGAAGAGCTCCTGGCCCAGCAGGTCTGGGCATCGAGGGGTTGCAGGCATGGTGGGGTGGCCAGAACTATGGAGTAACATCCTTCCTTATAAAGAAAACTTTGGGGGAATTCCCTGGCGGTCCAGTGGTTAGGACTCCACGCTTCCACTGCAGCGGGCACGGGTTCAGTCCCTGGTCGGGGAACTAAGATCCCTCAAGCCGCATGGCATGGCCAAAAAAAGAAAAGAAAAGAAAACTTTGGTTCCTGCTATTTCTTTTTTTTTTATGTTTATTTATTTATTTATTTATTTATTTTGCGGTACACGGGCCTCTCACCGCTGTGGCCTCTCCCCGTTGTGGCCTCTCCCGCTGTGGAGCACAGGCTCCGGATGCGCAGGCCCAGCGGCCATGGCCCACGGGCCCAGCCACCGCGCGGCATGTGGGATCTTCCCGAACCGGGGCACGAACCCACGTCCCCTGCATCGGCAGATGGACTCGCAACCACTGCGCCACCAGGGAAGCCCCCTGCTATTTCTTATCACCAAAGTGACACATGTTTTCTGTAGAAGAATCAGACTATAGAGATAACTTAAAAAGAAAGTAAAAATTCCCTGAAATCCTACCATCTGGAGGTAATTACTGTCAATGTTAGACTGTGGAGCTCTTTTGCTCTTTTTCTAGGCAAATATTTATGCAGATTAATATACCTTTCATTTTACAAATAACCATAGGATCACTGTGTTTTATGATCAACTTTTTTCACTTACAAGTTCATGACGTCTTTGAATATTTCAGTAGTTTTTTTGTTTGTTTGTTTGTTTGTTTGTTTGCGGTATGCAGGCCTCTCACTGTTGTGGCCTCTCCCGTTGCGGAGCACAGGCTCCGGACGCGCAGGCTCAGCGGCCATGGCTCACGGGCCCAGCCGCTCCGCGGCATGTGGGATGCTCCCAGACCGGGGCACGAACCCGTGTCCCCTGCATCAGCAGGCGGACTCTCAACCAGTGCGCCACCAGGGAAGCCCTTTCAGTAGTTTTTTATACCTGAACTTTTCAGAGTGATGTATGTATAGCTGTCCAGGGTATGTGGTCAAGGACCAGGGGTTGACAGAGCCACAAGCTAAATATGGAATGAGGAATATGCTACGTTAATAAAAGAAACATGGATCTCTTTGGAGGAAAACATAAAACCCACACACATTTTTACGATGAAGCACTTATTCCCAAAACTCCGCCCCCACATACTCATGTGGGGACTTTCCTCTGATATTACAGGTATTTAGGTAGAAAAATGTAAGAAATGGAATCAGTATCATCCTTTTTGATAGCTATTTGGATGGGTGCTCTTTTTAATTTTCTCAGTTCTTTTTTCATGGTTTGTTTCCAGCATTTTGCTTTTATAAACACCACTGAGATGAACATCCTGTAGCGAAATCATTGTGCCCCTCTATGACTATCTCTTTAAGATAAGCTCACAAACATGGAATTTCGAGGTCAAGAGATTACAAAATTGTACAGGTTTTGGTAAATTTTGCCAAATAGCAAGTAGCTGACATCCTTGTGCCTCGCAGCAATGCCAGCACAACGCCGCCGGGGAGTTCTGCGAGCTGTGTGCACCTGGCTACTATGGAGACGCCACGGCTGGAACACCTGAGGACTGCCAGCCCTGTGCCTGCCCACTGACCAACCCAGAGAACATGTGGGTGCCCTTGCTCAAGGCTCAAGGAAGAACTTCCACTGGGGAGTGGAGGGCATTGAACTGACTTTTGGGGGAGAAGTGGAGGGAACAGGGTGGGGAGTGGGCGTCCCATGGCCTGACCTTTGCCTCTTATCCCAGGTTCTCCCGCACCTGTGAAAGCCTGGGAGCTGGTGGATACCGCTGCACAGCCTGCGAACCTGGCTACACTGGCCAGTACTGTGAGCAGTAAGTTTGCAAATAGGAGGGATGAAGGGAGGGGGCATATGGTAGACTCCTAGGGGAGAGTCCTGGATGATGTTGCTCAGAAAGGTCCCTACCAGGATCATGGCCCTCCCCTGCTCAAAACCCTTCCAAGATTCCCCATTGCCCTTGGGACCAGCCCAAGCTCCTTAGGTAGCTTTATCACTCTTCAGTCACATCCCATTTCTGACACCCAACTCTGTACTCTAGCTGGGCTTCATTTCTTGACTTCTTCATGTTCATCTCTTTGCATGTGCTATTTCCTCTTCATGGAACATTCTTCACCCTCAAACCGCCTGTTCCTGGCTAACTCCTGTTTAGCCTTCAAGGCTCAGCTTTATTCCCTCATTCAGCACATTTTTATTGAGCATCTACTGTGTGCCATGCAGTGTGCCAAGGTGTTGGAAATAAAGTAATGAGCAAAACAGAATCAGTCCCAGCCCTTATAGCTTCGCAACTATAATGGGAGACAAGATAGTGAGTAATCATACAAATACATAGTTAAAACAGTGATAAGTTCGCTACAGAGTACAGTCCACTCCGAGGGAATATAGCAGCTCAGCAGTCCCATCCTCTGGGAAGCCTCCTGATTTTCAGGGCTAGATTAGTGCCCCCCCCACCATGCCCTCACAACCCCCATAGATGTCCATCACTCTCATTTACATAGTTTCCATGTTAGTTTCCCAACAAGTCAGTTTCATAAGAGCAAGGACTTTATCATGTTTACTGTTATGTTTCAATAACCTTGCCTCGTAGTTGCTTAATAAACATCTGTTGAATGAATGTTTCCCTGAATCCAACCTACTGACATTTCCTCACACTCCCCTTTCTCAGCTCCCAGAGGCCCTGTGGTGGGGCTTTTTTGGTCTCTGAAGTCCTTCCAGAGCTCAGAGCTTCTTCACCCCATACTGGGCAGAGAGCTGAGCTTCTGTCTCCCCAAGTCCACTATGAGGCACTGGGTCCCCTGGGGTCTGACACAGCTGGTCCTTGTTTCTCCTACAGATGTGCCGCAGGATACGTGGGTAACCCCAATGTGCGAGGGGGTCAGTGCCTGCCACGGGGTAAGTGGGACCATGGTCTTGGGTCAAGGTGATGGGCAAGGCAGGGGACCCAGGGAATTTGAGAGTTACCAGGTCTGGGGAACAGGGTGAAGGGTGGGGCACGCGAGTGTTTGGGAGGGCAGAGATATCTGAGACAATGGTACATGCTGGGGGCCTCCTGCCTGAATGGCCTCTCCTGTCCCTCCCCCAGCAGACCAAGCCCCGCTGGTGGTCCAGGTCCATCCAACTCGGAGCATAGTACCCCAAGGTGGTCCCCACTCCCTGCGGTGCCAGGTCAGTGGGAGCCCACCCCACTACTTTTACTGGTCTCGTGAAGATGGGCGGCCCTTGCCCAGCAGCACCCAGCAACGACATCAAGGTACACATGGCCCCAGGCCCTTCGGCCATTCCAATGGAAAGGGAGGCACGGGTCTGACCCTGCCCTGCTGAGATCCTATAGGGACCCACACGCAGGACTGGGTGGGAAAAGGGGTACATCTGTACTAATGAGCTCCCATCTCCTTGCCACCAGGCTCCGAGCTCCACTTCCCCAGCGTCCAGCCTTCAGATGCTGGAGTCTACATTTGTACCTGTCGTAATCTCCATCATGCCAACACCAGCCGGGCAGAGCTGCTGGTCACTGGTGAGTTTCTACTCCTCTGTCCACAAGACTGCCTGTCCTGGGATGGGCTGCAAACTGCAGACCATCTACCAGAGGGGATGGTGGACGAGGACACTGGCCAGGAAGATGGAAAGAGGTGATGGGTCAAGGCTGATGTTAGAGGCAGAACTGGCAGGACTTGAGTCTGGTCATTGAGGGAGAGAGAAAAGCCTAGGGGTCTGGATTCCAGCAGCTGGGCAGAGTGCCATTTACTGAGATGAGAGAGGATCCAACAGGAGGGCACCTTCATTTGAGCTCCACCAAAAGCAGAGGCTGAGGCAAGGATTTGTGTGTACATAGTTTATTTGGGAAATGCAATGAAACAGGGAAGAGAAGGCATCCAATAAACAGTGTGTCATTGAACACATTACCACCTAAAGCAGTTGTTACTGAACACAGCCGAGGCAGCCCCGGGAAACTCCAGAGTAAAACATGCTCCTTGGAGTCCCCCTGCCCTCCGCCCTAGGGTCCAGGGATCTGGGGTATGTGCACACCAGCTCGTATCAGTCACTGACTGGGACCTGTTCCAGTAGCATCGATTCCCCTGCATTCTGTCCCACCTCATGGGCACACACAATGGTCACCCGTGGCCTGAGAAAACCCTCATGCAAAGAAATGCAGCAGCTGCAGAAGTCAGGCAGGTTGGTTCTGAAGTGACGAGGGGACATGGGTGGGGCACCAGCAACACCTGCCACCAACAGGTCCGAGGGAACCACAAGTTTGGTTTTGGACTTGTTAAAGTTTGAGAAGCTTGGGGAAACATTGAAGTAGGTACATCAGGTGGGCATTTGGATATGTGAATCTGGAACTCAGGAAAGAGGCCCTGGCCAGAGAAATGAATTTGGGAGCTGTTGGCATAGGGGTGGGGCAGGATGAAATTACCCAGGAGAGTGTAGCTCGAGAACAGGGCCCAGAACAGAGCCCCAAGGAGCTCCAACTGGAACAAATGGAGGAGGGAGGACAGCAAGAGAGTGAGCAGGGGCAGCCAGTAGACAGGAGGAGGCCGGGGGAGGTGGTGAGTTGGAAGTCAAGAGGGGAAACGGGGCCTCCCTGGTGGCGCAAGTGGTTGAGAGTCCGCCTGCCGATGCAGGGGATACGGGTTCGTGCCCTGGTCTGGGAGGATCCCATATGCCGCGGAGCGGCTGGGCCCGTGGGCCATGGCCGCTGAGCCTGCGCGTCCGGAGCCTGCGCGTCCGGAGCCTGCGCGTCCGGAGCCTGTGCTCCGCAACGGGGGAGGCCACAACAGTGAGAGGCCCGCATACCGCAAAAAAAAAAAAAAAAAGAGGGGAAACGACTTCCCGGAGAGAGTGGCCGTCCTCACCGGATGCCCTGGGAAGGTCAGCTTCAGACAGAGAAATAACCCTTGGAGGTCATGCCTTGACAAGAGCGGTTTGCAGTGGAGAGATGGGGTAGAGACTGGATGGGAGTGAGGCAAAGAAGGGATGGCAAGGCAGCCAGTGTACACAACTCTTTCAAGACTCTTGGCTCTGAAGGGAGGCCAAGAGATGGGGCAGTAGCTGAGGGGTGTATAGGGTCAAAGGGGCATTTTCAGAGATGAGAAATTCTAGAACACATTTGTCTATGGAGCAGAATGATCCCATGGGGAAGGAAAGGAGAGGGCACAGCAGGGGGAGGGGGTCCTTGGGAGGGGCTCCAGCACTCAGGAAGGGGAGTTGAGGTGGAGTGGGAGGTGGGGAGAAGTCTCATCCTTCAGGCACCAGGAAGGAGGGAGGTGGGAAGATTTAAGAACGTGGAAAATTCCTGACTAATTGTTTCAGTTCTCTCAAGAAGCGTGAGTTGAAGCCATGGAAGTGGAAGTGGGGGGGTTTCAGGAGGGTGGAGAAGTTGGGAGCAGGTGTGAAATGGTTGTTTGGGAGGATAGAAACTCAAACCAGACAGAGAAGCCCAGTTGGAGTGAAGTGCGAAGTGTTAAGAGCTCATTTGTGGTCTGTGATCATGAATTGGAGCCAAGGGGATCATGGTGTGATGTTCCCTGATCACAGCCTGCTGGGTGCTCAGTGCCAGCAGGAAGAAAGTACATGATGGGTTTCGGCCAGGATGAGGGAGGGCGGTGCCAGGGAGTGGAATGGAATCTAAGCCAGACTGGGAAGGAAGTGACATCCGGATGGGGTGATGAAGAGGGAGAGAAAGTGGCCACAGGACAGCGGCCTGGCCAGCACCCAGCTCACTGGGGGACCTCCCGTCCCGGCAGAGGCTCCCAGCAAGCCCATCACAGTGACAGTAGAAGAGCAGCGGAGCCAGAGCGTGCGTCCCGGAACCGACGTCACCTTCATCTGCACAGCCAAGAGCAAGGTGGGCGGGGCAGGGAGTGGGCATCAGTGAGGATCTGTCTTCTGGGGTCTCCAAGCCCCACCCGGACTCCCATCCCATCTCCCTTGTCCTGCCTGCAGTCTCCGGCTTACACCCTGGTGTGGACTCGCCTGCATAATGGGAAACTGCCAGCCCGAGCCATGGATTTCAACGGTATCCTGACCATTCGCAGTGTACAGCCTAGTGACGCGGGCACCTACGTGTGCACCGGCTCCAACATGTTCGCCATGGACCAGGGCACAGCTACGCTGCACGTGCAAGGTACACTGTTCATGTCCATGCCTGACTCACCCAGTCCTGACCTTTCTCCACATCCACCAAAATCAGTGACCATATCTTCATTCAGCTGACAGTTTCTGAAGTATGGCAGGTCCTGGCCTAGACTCGGGTGGGAGGGGACAAACAGGAGCTCTGCCCTCCTGCCCTCCATGTTCTGTAGGGAACAAGTGGACAAACAACATAATTACACAGGTGACCAGTGCTGGGACAGGAGTAAACACAGTGATTGGAAAGTGAGGAATGAGGTGGGAGAAGGGTGAGCTATTCTCCGTGGGGTGGTTGGGGAGGGCTTCTCTGAGGAGGTGACATCTCAGCTGAGACCTGAAGGAAAGAGAAGTTGTTCAGCCACATAAGAGCAGGCGGACGAAGCAGCATGTGCAAAGGCCCTGAAGCAGGAGCATGTTGATGTGTTTGAGGGACGCAAGGCCAGCGTGGCTGGAGCCATGGAGGGGAGGTGGGGTGAGGGACTTGAAGATGTGGGCAGAGGTGAGTACACGCAGTGGGTCACAGCAGGGAATTCAGATTTTGTTCTAAAAGCCACGGACAGGTCTTAAGTGGAGAAGTAACAAGACCCCATTGACATTTTTTTTCTTTTTTTTTGGCCACGCCATGTGGCATGCGGGATCTTAGTTCCCCGACTAGGGATCGAACCCACGCCCTCAGCAGTGAAAGAGCAGAGTCTTAACCCCTGGACCACGAGGGGATTCCCCCATTGACATTTTAAAGGCTCCCTCTGGCTGTTCTATGGACAAATGGCCACGAGGGGCTAGAGTGGAAGCAAAGAGAGTGGCAAGGAGGCTGTTGCCTTGGCTCCCTCCCCACCGTGACCACATACGCTTTCTCCTCCCTCGTCAGCCTCGGCCACCCCGTCTGCCCCCGTGGTCTCCATCCACCCGCCACAGCTCACAGTGCAGCCTGGGCAGCTGGCTGAGTTCCGCTGCAGTGCCACAGGGAAACCCACGCCCACCCTCGAGTGGACAGGTGAGGCCGTGGTGGGAATGACGGTCAGGGCCTGGCTCTCCTGCATATGGGGGCCAGTGGCAGGACTCTAGGCTGTGGACTTCAACCCCTGGGGGGCCTGGCAATGCCAATCCAGTGGGTGCTGACCCCACCTCTCCACATCAGGGGGCCCCGGTGGCCAGCTCCCTCAGAAGGCCCAAATCCATGGCGGCATCCTGCGCCTGCCAGCCGTCGAGCCCTCGGATCAAGCCCAGTACCTGTGTCGCGCCCACAGCAGCGCCGGGCAGCACGTGGCCAGGGCCGTGCTCCACGTGCACGGTGAGAGGACGGGGCTGAGGGTGGGCGGTTGGGAGCTCATGGCAGCCCAGAGAGGTGTTCTCACAGGGCTCTGTCTGCAGGGGGCAGCGGGCCTAGGGTCCAGGTGAGTCCAGAGAGGACCCAGGTACATGAAGGCCGCAGCATCAGGCTGTACTGCAGGGCTGCGGGTGTGCCCAGCGCCACCATCACCTGGAGGAAAGAGGGGGGCAGCCTCCCCCCACAGGTGAGGATACCCATCCGGGCCAGGCCCACGGGCTCAGCGGAGTCCCAGCACTTGCCCCCTGCCCCTCCCATCTCCTCTTCTGGTTCCCTTCGCTTCCAAGATGGTGCCCTGCTCAGACCTCACGCTCCGTGTGTCCCAGCGGGTGGCAGCCGGCAGCCTCCTGCTCTGCTGCCTGGCTCTGCCCTCCTTGGTGCCCAACTGGAGTCCTCATATTGGCTCGGAGCTTGCCTCTACTCTTTATGCCCCCTCCTCCTGCCCTCCCTGGCTAGCCCTTTCCAGGCTGCCTGGGCCCCTCGGGCGGCTGACCCTTCTCGCCGTGTGGCAGGCCCGGTCTGAGCGCACAGACATCGCCACGCTGCTCATCCCAGCCATCACTGCTGCCGACGCCGGCTTCTACATCTGCGTGGCCACCAGCCCCGCGGGCACCGCACAGGCCCGGATCCAAGTGGTTGTCCTTCCAGGTGCGGGGCCTTGGGGCTGAAGGAGTGGGAGGGCAAGCCAGGGTCCCGCCGAGGCCTGCTCACTCCCCCTCTGCTCCCAGCCTCAGGTGCCAGCACCCCGCCAGTGAGGATTGAGTCCTCATCACCTTCCGTGACTGAAGGGCAGACGCTGGACCTCAACTGCGTGGTGACAGGGCTGGCCCACACCCAGATCACGTGGTACAAGCGAGGGGGCAGCCTGCCTCCCCACGCCCAGGTACGAGGGTCCCTGAGCCCGTGGCAGGGGACCTGGGGATGGTCCTTCACACAGCCTGGCACTCTGCACTCTGCACTCTGCACGAGCAGGGTCCGCCCTTGTTTCCCTCCCTCTTTGGCTTCCCATGCGGGGCGGCTCCGAGCAGAGGCAGGCGCTGAGGCACAGAGGGAGTGCTGACCGCGGCCTCTCCCCATCCTCACATGCCTCTGTCCTTACCCGGCCCAGGTGCATGGCTCCCGGCTGCGGCTGCCCCGCGTCTCACCAGCTGATTCTGGAGAATACGTGTGCCGAGTGGAGAATGAGTCAGGCCCCAAGGAGGCCTCCATCATCATCTCTGTCCTCCACAGCAGCCATTCGGGCCCTAGCTACACCCCAGGTGAGGAGCCAGTGGGGCTGGGTGGGGGCCGAGCCCTCCGACCTGCCCTCTGTTCCCAAGGCTGGTGCCTGTGGTCTCTTCGATGCCATCAGGACAAGAAGAGGTGCTCCAGGCAGGCTTCAACCCTCCACTCCCTGCAAGGAGAGATGAGGGGACTGAGGGTGGGGACAGGTTGACCTGACTTACCTGGGACCCCATGAGGAGGGTGCTGTTTTCAGAATTCATCAAAAAGCAGCAGAGTCAGGGTTGAACACTGAGTTGGGAGTCAGGCTGACCTGGGTTCAAATCCTGGCTCTACCCTTTATCAGCCTTGAACTGGTTATTTTACCTCTGGGGCCTCAGTTTCCTCACGTGTGAAATGGGGACAGTAGCACTGCCATGTAGTGTGAGTACACAGCGTGCACTCTAAAGAAGGGAGTTGTGGCATTATTGTCTGCATCCTTTGGCCCCACCTGGGCGCTAAAAGACTCTGGTTCCCTGCAAGCCAGAGCAGCTCATCACAGATCAAGGAGTCATGCGTAGGCAAATGGACCTTGAACTCCAAGTTGAAGATCAGAGAGGGAAAGAGGGCTCTGGCTGGCCCTGCCGAGGCAGAAAAACATGGTCCCAGCCCTAGAAGGCCTCCCATCTGCCCTCCCAAGCTAGGGCCTGGTCAGATCCCAGGACCCTCTGCTCCAGGGCTGCAGGGCTGGGGCTCAGGAGCCCAGGCCTCTGACCAGCTCCTTTGCGCCCCAGCTCCTGGTGGAGCCCCAGCTCCAGGCAGCAGTCAGCCCATCCGCATCGAGTCGTCCTCCTCTCATGTGGCCGAAGGGCAGACGCTGGATCTGAACTGTGTGGTGCCCGGGCAGGCCCACGCCCAGGTCACATGGTACAAACGTGGAGGCAGCCTCCCCGCCCGGCACCAGGTACAGCAGCCCCCCAGGGCCAGCCCGCTGGAGGGGTTGGATGGAGCTGCTCAGGCCCCTCCTGACCCTCCCTATTTGCACTCAGACCCACGGCTCACTGCTGCGGCTGAACCAGGTGTCCCCAGCAGACTCAGGCGAGTACGTGTGCCGCGTAGTCCTCGGCTCTGGGCCCCTCGAGACCTCTGTCCTAGTCACCATCGAGGCCGCCGGCACTGGCTCCATCCCCGGTGAGTGACTGCCAGTGACAGGGCAAGCTGGTGGGGGCGCTGAGAGCCTTCCCAGGTGCCAAGGCCCTAGTGACTCCCTTTGCTGACGCGGGGAAGGGGAGGGCAGGAAGCCCACCTTGGGGCTGGCTACAGGGCCGGCCCAGGAGGACTCCACTTCTCTGAATAACCTGCCGTCTTCCCATCACTGTTCTCTCTGGCCACATCACTCATGGTTTTGCTCCTGCCTCAGTTATCCTCATCTCTCCCACTTCCTCACTCCCTCTGCAAGGCTTGGCTCCTGCTCCAGCCCTCCCCTCAGGGTTGCTCAGCCGAGGACCTCAAGCCCAGGCCACTGAACCCACAGGCTGAGCTGGCTCCAGGGGGAACAGTCCTTTCCTTCTCTTCTGGGGAACATCTGCTACCCTCGCCCCTTTCCCCACAGCCCCAGGACCCATCCCGCCTGTCAGGATCGAATCCTCATCCCCCACGGTGGCCGAGGGGCAGACCCTGGATCTGAGCTGTGTGGTGCCCGGGCAGGCCCATGTCCCGGTCACGTGGTACAAACGTGGAGGCAGCCTCCCCGCCCGGCACCAGGTACACAGCGGCAGAAAGGCAGGAGGGGGCCAGCCAGGCCAAGCTGTGGACAGTGGGTCGGCGGGGGCAGCCTCTGAGCTGAGGGGCTGTCAGTTCCCAGCTCAGAGGAACAGGGTAGGGGGTACCTGCTGAGCTCTGAGAAGCACCCCCCTCACACCCCTGCCCATGGCTGTCCAGGTCCGCGGCTCCCGCCTGTACATCTTCCAGGCCTCACCAGCTGACGCAGGCGAGTATGTTTGCCGGGCCAGCAATGGTGTGGAGGCCTCCATCACAGTCACGGTAACCAGGACCCAGGGAGCCAACTTCGCCTACCGTGAGTGGGACCTCCAGGCTGCGCTTGGACAGAGAAAGGGGAAAGGCGGGGGAAGCTGCAGAGAACTGGACTGACCAGTGACCGTCTTCTCCCCCAGCTCCTGGTGGCACCCAGTCCATCCGCATTGACCCCTCCTCCTCTCATGTGGCCGAAGGGCAGACCCTGGATCTGAACTGCGTGGTGCCCAGGCAGGCCCACGCCCAGGTCACATGGCACAAGCGCGGAGGCAGCCTTCCCGCCCGGCACCAGGTACAGGACCAAGAAGGGAACAAGAGGGAGGCCACTGGGGAGTGGAGGTCAAGGGTAGGGTGGGTTGGAGGCTCCTCTGAGACGGGGAGGCCTAGGACCCCACTGCACAGGTGTGGGGGGGAATGGTCCCAGCCTCTAGGACCAGCCAGCCTAGGTGTGGCTGCTGCTCCCACCACTTCCTCGCTTGTGACCTTCAGCGAATTACTTAATCTCCCTGTACCATATTTTCAGCATCTGTAAAATGGTAATAATAGTACCTCCCTTACAGAATTATCTTAAGGATGAAATGAATTAACTTACATGCAAAGCGCTCAGAGCTCTGGCTCATAGAAAGTGCTGTGAGCTGTTACTGCTGTCATATCAGTAGCTACTTTTTAAAAATATTTATTTATTTATTCATTCATTCATTTGGCTGCGCTGGGTCTTAGTTGCGGTGTGCAGGATCTTTAGTTGCGGCATGCGGGATCTTAGTTGTGGCATGCAGGATCTAGTTCCCTGACCAGGGATCAAACCCGGGCTCCCTGCATTGGGAGCACTGAGTCTTAATCACTGGACCACCAGGGAAGTACCATCATTAACTTATTATTGATATATTTTATAGAATTTAGGATGCCACTGATTGCAAGATGCACCATTATTTTATGTACCTCTAAGGAGAAAAAAAAACAACAACTGCCATTTGTAATTGTAATTCACTGTGAGATGCATCTTGATTTCAGAGACTTTAAAAAGTATGTCTAGGGAATTCCCTGGCCGTCCAGTGGTTAGGACTCCATGCTTTCACTGCCAAGGGCCCGGGTTCGGTCCCTGGTTGGGTAGCTGGGATCCCGCAGGCCGCACGCTGTGGCCAAAATAATAATAATAAAAAATAAAATAAAAATAATATGCAGGTTATCTTCTCCATCCTATTTTTTTTTTTTAAGTGTGTAAGAATTGATGGAGTGTGGTATTAGTGATTGCCCAGTTCCCCATGGCTCCTCCGGGCCACCCCTCACTCCTGGGACAAGACACCCGCTTCACCCCTGAGCAGGACAGAACTAAAAGCCAGTTCTCAGGCTCAGAGTGAGGCAGGGCAGCAGGTTATAGGCGCGAGGGTCCTAAGAGGGCCCCTTCTGACCTCACCTTCCTTCTGGCCAGACCCATGGCTCACTGCTGAGACTCTACCAGGTGTCCCCAGCCGACTCGGGCGAGTATGTGTGCCGTGTGGTAGGTGGCTCAGTGCCCCTGGAAGCCTCCGTCCTGGTCACCATTGAGTCTGCAGACTCTGTGCCTGGTGAGTGGTGCTGGGGGGAGGCTTCCCACTCCAGCAGTGACAGGACCCCAGAGACCAGCAGTCCCTACCTTCACTCACACCCTCCCCTCCCCCTCTCCTCCCAGCTAGGGATTGACCCTCTGCTCTCTGTCCCCAGCGCTGGGGGTCACCCCTCCAGTCCGGATCGAGTCGTCCTCCTCACACGTGGCTGAAGGGCAGACCTTGGATCTGAACTGCCTGGTTTCTGGGCAGGCCCACGCCCAGGTCACATGGCACAAGCGCGGGAGCAGCCTCCCTGCCCGGCACCAGGTAGGAGGTGGGGTGCTAAGGGGGGCCTGAAGGACCCTCGAGACTGCGGAGTAAGGAGCTTTGAGTTTGGATACTGCTTTGCCACTTGCCTGGCCAGTCCTTTGACTTCCCTGATCCTCAGTGTCCTCATCTGCCAAATGGGCTCACACTGTCTACCTCACCTGCCCCATAAGTGGCAAATGCCGGTCCCCCACTTCTTCCCACTGGACCCAGTCCCAAACCTCGGGCAAGGGAATTGAAGGGTCATGAATGGTGGTTCTCCCTGGAAGAGCTTCCCTAAAGCTTCATCTGGCCGGGTCTGGCTGGGATAGGGACCAGGGGAGGGGGTGGGAGCCTGGCTGTGAACCTGCCTCCCCTCCCAGGTACATGGCTCGAGGCTGCGGCTGCCCCAGGTGACTCCAGCTGACTCTGGGGAGTACGTGTGCCGTGTGGTCAGCAGCTCGGGCACCCAGGAAGCCTCCGTCCTTGTCACCATCCAGCAGCGCCTCGGCCCCTCCCGCTGTGAGTGTCTCAGGGGTCATAACAAATGGGCTGGGAGGGCCCCTCCACCCTCAGTGGCTCCCACACCCTGCCTTCCATTTCACCCTCCCAGCCCAGAGCGTGGTGTACCCCGTCCGCATTGAGTCGTCCTCAGCCTCCCTGGCCAATGGACATACGCTGGACCTCAACTGCCTGGTGGCCAGTCAAGCCCCCCACACCATCACCTGGTATAAGCGTGGGGGCAGCCTACCCAGCCGGCACCAGGTATGGAACCAGCAGGCAGAGAGGGCAAAAGCTGGGGTCACCGGCCCTGATGGGAATCAGGAAGAGCTGTCAACAGCCCGTCTGTGCTCATTCAGTCATTCAACAAACATTGAGTGTTCTTGCTGGACAGGCCCTGGACCAGTGCTGAGGATATGGAGATAAGTCCCACTGACCTCAACTGGATCCTGTACATAACATTCTTTGCTTCACTCACTCACTACATTTCCCTGAGAACCTGCTCCAGGCCAAGTCCTGGTCCTGGCACTAAGGAGTCAAATGGAATGAGACCACTGCCTGCCCTCAGGGAGCTCACAGGCTAAAGGGCGAGGCAGACATGCCATGTGACAGCGCCATAACGGGCGTCACCGGGGAGGGCCTCAATGGGCTTTCTGCAGGGGTGACGGGTGAGAATAGTCCAAAGGCTGGAGACACTGTCCACCCAGCCCAGAGCCTCAGGAAGGCCACCAAGGGAGTTCTGAAGGAGGCCAGGGTGGAGGCTACCCCCGACAAGGCAGTGAGGCTCCCGGAGTCCAGGGGAAGCAGCAGCAGCAGCACCTAAGACATGGAGGTGCTGCCCGCACCCCCCTGACACCTGCTCCCCCTCAGATCGTGGGCTCCCGGCTGCGGATCCCCCAGGTGACGCCCGCGGACTCGGGCGAGTACGTGTGTCATGTCAGCAATGGTGCCGGCTCCCAGGAGACCTCGCTCATCGTCACCATCCAGGGCAGCGGCTCCTCCCACAGTGAGAACTCCTAGGGCAGGGGGTCTAGGCAAGCGGGTGCAGGGGAGGCAGCGAGGTGCCTGGCACCGTCACCGTTGTCTGACTCCGGCCATGTGGTGCATTCCTCTCTGTCCCCAGTGCCCAGTGTCTCCCCACCAATCAGGATCGAGTCCTCGTCCCCCACGGTGGTTGAAGGGCAGACCTTGGATCTGAACTGCGTGGTCGCCGGACAGCCCCAGGCCACCATCACGTGGTACAAGCGTGGGGGCAGCCTTCCCCCTCGACACCAGGTACAGAGTAGAGCCTGGCAGTGGGGTGGGCAGTTCAGGGACAGCCCCCCATGGGCAAAGAACATGAAGCATTAGCTGGCAGTCCTCCCTCCTGCCCTGGGTAGACAGAGGGTAGCCTCAGCCAGTCTGATGGAGGAGGCCTGAGCCAGCCGGTGACCCCTCAGCCCCTTGACTCCCTCCCTCCTTATCCACACCCCTAGGCCCACGGCTCCCGTCTGCGGCTGCACCAGATGTCCGTGGCGGATTCAGGCGAGTACGTGTGCCGGGCTAACAACAACATCGATGCCCAGGAGGCCTCCATCGTGGTCTCAGTCTCCCCCAGCACCGGCAGCCCCTCTGGTGAGTCCGATGAAGACCCAGGAAGGAACTGGGAGACGCAGGTACCAGTGTTTCCCGGGGAAGAAAGGCCCTGTAGTCAGAGCCCTCAGAGGAGGGTGGTGGTCCAGGACGAGGGCTCAGCAGAAGGATGCCGGGGTTCACATCCTGCCTGCACCACTAGGGACCTTGAGGGAGTGACTCTCCCCTCTCAGCTTCCGTACCCTCATCAGTGAAGTGGGGATGTCGATCATTCCATCCTCAGAGAGCTGTCCGATACAGTGGCCACTAGCCATGCAGGGTCATTAAAATTAGTTAAAATTCTAAATTCACATTTCAAAAACAAAGCGCTCAGTAGCCGCACACAGCTGGCTGCCACTGCACTGAACAGTGCGGATAATAGAACATTTCCATCGTCGCAGAAAGTATGTGAATTTTGTGAGGACTAAGTGAGTTAATGCATGTAAAGTACTTAGAACAGTGCCTGGCGTACTGTAAGTGCTTAATAAGCGTTAGCTATTCTTACTACCTTGGGAGGGTGGAGGCTTCTACAGCTGAGGCTCCCACCAACCCAGTTGTTCCCAAATCTGACCATGACCAAAGCCCCGACTTGCTCTTTCTGTGCGCCCAGTCCCTGGCGGGGCCACGCCCATCAGAATCGAGTCGTCATCTTCACACGTGGCCGAAGGGCAGACCCTGGATCTGAACTGCGTGGTCCCTGGACAGGCCCATGCCCAGGTCACATGGTACAAGCGCGGGGGCAGCCTCCCCACTCACCACCAGGTATGGGAGTTGGGGGCAGGACATAATGGGAGGGCTGCTGGATGTGCGGGCCCTGGCTAGGGGCCTGTCCCCCAAGCTCTGCCCGGGAAGGAGGGCCTGGGATCCCCTGTGCGGTGCAGTGCCTGCCTGCGTCCGAGGTTGGACCCTGGCCCCAGCCTTCAAGGATTCCAAGTGCCGTCTCACTCTGCTCCTCTCCCATCCTGTCCCTGCGCAGGCCCACGGCTCACGGCTGCGGCTGCACCAGGTATCCCCGGCTGACTCGGGCGAGTACGTGTGCCGCGTGGTGAGCAGCTCTGGCCCCCTGGAGACCTCAGTCCTGGTCACCATCGAGGCCTCTGGCTCTGGCACTGTTCTCGTCCCTGGTGAGGATCCCTACAGTGGGGCTGGGAAGCAGGAGGAGGGAAGAAAGGAGGGCTCGAGAGCCAGATCAAGTGGGCTTCATCCTGAGGGCCCAAGAGCATGGGCTTTGGAGTCTGGCTTGTGTGGGCTTGAGTCCCGGCTCCTCTGTCCACACTCTGAAATGTTACACGAGGGATTCCTCTCGGTGTGTCACTTTCCTCATCTGTAAAGTGGGGCTAGTAGAGGCTGGAATTGCACCTCCGGGATCTGAGAGGGTGATTTTAGCTGGTGCCCTGATTGAACTTTTTTTTATATTAATAGTGATAATGTTAGGGAAAAAACATCAACACGTCAAACCTGTCATGATTGCATGGAAATCATTGCCTATGATGGGGCTGTGTGTTTAAGGGTTTTCTTAAGTGAATCAATTGAAAGGAAAGTGTAAAGGAATTAATAGCACAGGGAGCACATGGCCATAGCAGACATCATGATAAGAGTGCCTGACTTGCTAAGTAATGAACGGGATATGCACTTGCCAGGTGCTGGGCCCTGGTATTTTTATACATATTAACTCATTTCACCGTCACAATAACCCTTTGAAGTAGGTGTGATTGTTCTGTCTGTTTTACAGTTGGGGAAACTGAGGCATGGAGAGGTGAAGTAGCTTTCCCAAGGTCACACAGCTAATAAACGGCAGGGCTGGGTTTTGAACCCAGGCAGTCTGGCCCCAGAGTCTGGGTTCTTAGCCCCATACTACTCAAGTCTGGGAAACGTTAGTGATCTGTGTGGAGCTGCCTGGCCCTGAGCCCTGGCCGCCAGTGGTGCCGGGAGCACAGGAGATGGTGGGACCATTGTCTGGGGCTGGGCTGGGACAATGAGGCGCCAGGCTAGCCCAGCTGCTCCAGGCTTCAGGGGAATGGGAAGGGGGGAATCAAGGCCGTCTCCCTGTGGCCTCTGGCCTGACCATCTGGGCACCCAGGGGCAGGGGCTGAGGACACAGGGAGTCCCAGCTCACTGACTTCTTCCTGTGCCTCAGCCCCGGGCAGAGCCCCACCCATCCTCATCGAGACCTCCTCCTCCCACGTGGCCGAAGGGCAGACCCTGGATCTGAAATGCGTGGTGCCTGGCCAGACCCACGCCCAGGTCACATGGCACAGGCGCGGGGGCAGCCTTCCCACCCGGCACCAGGTATGGAGCCTGGAGAAAGCAGGATGTGGGCATTCCCACCCCACCCCGTCCTCTGCCCGGGAGGGAAGGTGGCCCCAACATCCGGGGCTTCAGGAAAATGGCAGCAGGAGATCACTGGGACCCAGGAGTTTAAGAACAGGCTGGGCATGGTAGGGCCGTCACTGGCTGCCCAGCACCTTGGTGCAAATTAGAAAAGGACGCCTCTTATTCAAGACACTGGACTTTCTCCTGCCAGGAATAGCATAATAGTAAACATACCCCCCAACGTCTAATGTCAAAGGGGGTCACCTTTGGCAGGAGGCAACATCCACAATGGTACATGACAGCCCTGGGGTACAGGTATGAGAGGGCTGGGACGTCTGACGGCCTTGGCCACCAGCCCCCCGGCTCACTCTCCCCACTCTCACCCCACCCTGGCCAGGTCCATGGCCCCCTGCTGAGGCTGAACCAGGTGTCCCCTGCCGACTCTGGCGAGTACTCCTGTCGAGTGGCCAGCAGCTCAGGCACTCTGGAGGCTTCTGTCCTGGTCACAATCGAGGCCTCCAGCCCAGGCCCCATTCCTGGTGAGTGACAGGAGCGGCGGGCGGTTCTGGGCACAGGCTTGGGGGCCCCTGCCTGGCCTTGCTCCCCCTGCTGTCCAGCAGGGCTCTAGCCCTCAGCTCCAGGAAGGTCCTCCAGCCCCTCCCCCAACCACTGGGAACCAAGGTCTCACCAGGGCATCTCGGCCCCCAGGGGACAGAGACCCTTCTTAGGTCAATGGTGCTCAGCCATGTCAGTCACTCTCAAGCCACTGCACCTCCAGGAGGGCCAGCTGGCACTTGGTGCCACCACCTCAGGTCTCTGCCTGCACCCCCGGGGCCGCCCCTTTCTCACCCACCCATTGTGCCCACAGCCCCAGGACTGGCCCAGCCCATCCACATCGAGGCCTCCTCCTCCCATGTGGCCGAAGGACAAACCCTGGACCTGAACTGTGTGGTACCCGGGCAGGCACATGCCCAGGTCACGTGGTATAAGCGTGGGGGCAGCCTCCCCGCCCGGCACCAGGTACAGGGGCCAGAGGTGGGGAGGATTCAGGGCAGGCAAGTCTTGACCTGCAGTTGCCTTCTGCATCCCAAACCTTCTTCACACAAACCCTGGCATGCTTGGGGACCCCAGGGGATAAAATACTTTGCGGGGAGGAGTTCAACAGCCTGGGAATTGAGAGACCTGGGTTTTTCTCCTGGCTTTGCTGCTGAATCATTTCCTGCAGCAGCATCCTCCTCTGAAAAGGGGATGGAGTGGACTTGTAGGATTCTGTGAATGAAGCTTCCTCATCTCCACCAGCTGGAGCCCTGAGCTCCTGAGAACTCTTGGGCACTGGCACAGCCGGGCTTGGGGACTTGCCCTGTCCCGAGTGCTCTGGCACGATAGCCACCCTCTCCTCACTCCGACAGACCCACGGCTCCCGGCTGCGGCTCCACCACGTCTCCCAGGCCGACTCCGGAGAATACGTGTGCCGTGTGGTTGGCAGCTCGGGCCCTGAGCACGAGGCCTCATTCACGGTCACTGTCCCGCCCAGTGCAGGGTCCTCCTACCGTGAGTGAGGGAGACGCCACGGGCCGGGGGAGGCGGGGAGACACTGGGGCTGAGGAGGGGGGAGGGGAGGCAGGGGAGCCCACCCAGCCCTGCTGAGCCCAGCCCTCTGCCTCCGTCCTCCCCCAGGCCTTAGGAGCCCTGTCATCTCTATCGACCCGCCCAGCAGCACCGTGCGGCAGGGCCAAGATGCCAGCTTCAAGTGCCTCATCCATGATGGCGCGGCCCCCATCAGCCTTGAGTGGAAGACCCGGAACCAGGAGCTGGAGGGTGAGCCGGGGGGATGGGGGGCTGGAGGCGGGTGTGAATGCACGAGAATCACCACTGGTGGCTGGGCAGAGACCACCATGGCACCAAACTTTCTGTGTGACCCCGGGTAAAGCCCTTCCCCTCTGGGGACTTGCTGTCCCTATCTGGATGGTGAGAGGGCTGGACCCAGGAGTCTCCAAGGACTTGTTTATCCACCATCTGTGACCCTGTGAGCTGGATACACCCAGACTGGAGGGGTCGGGGCCATGGGGCACTGGTGTGCCTACTGGCAGCGCCCAGGCAGGAGGACACCCTCACTGACCACACCCTCCTTGATGCCAACCCCGCAGACAATGTCCACATCAGCCCCAACGGCTCCATCATCACCATTGTGGGCACCCGGCCCAGCAACCACGGTGCCTACCGCTGCGTGGCCTCCAATGCCTATGGTGTGGCCCAGAGTGTCGTGAACCTCAGCGTGCACGGTGAGGGGCTTCAACCCCGTGGGCTCTGACTTCATGTTTCCAGCCCCGATTCCGAGCTCAGAACCTCCAGGCTTAAATCCAGCCTCTGCCACTGCCTCTCTCTTGGGCATTCTCCTTCTCTGAGCCTCAGTCTCTACATGGGTGCAGTGGGGAGACTAGTGCCCACTGGCAGTTACTGGTAAGGGGCTGTGACAGTGCATGTGACCAGCAGAGCCTTGCATGTGTATCAGTGGTGTCATTCCTCTGGGCAGGGCCCCCTACAGTGTCTGTGCTCCCCGAGAGCCCCGTGCGGGTGAAAGTGGGAAAGGCCATCACCCTGGAGTGTGTCAGTGCTGGGGAGCCCCGCTCTTCTGCTCGCTGGACCCGGATCGGTGCCCCCACCAACTTGGAGCAGCGGGCACCTGGGCTCCTGGACAGCCACGCGGTGCTGCAGGTGAGGTCAGGGGGGTCTCATCTCTGGATCTGAGGCCCAGTCAGGGCCCGTTCTTGAGCAGTTGCCTGGAGGAGAGAGTGGTGGATGGACAGATGGGTGATGAATTGGTGAAGGAAGGGAGGGATGGGATAGGCGGGTGATGGCTAGATTGGAAGACGGTTAGGAAGAAAGAAGGAAGGTGGAAGGAGGAATGGGTAGAAGGATGGGTGGTTGGGTGGGTAGGTGGCTGGGTGGGTAGATGGATGGATGGATGGGTAAATGGGTGGATGAGTGGATAGGTGGGTAGATGTATGTATGGATGGATGGATGATGGATGCATGGACGGGTAGATGGGGGGGTGGATGTGTGGATGGATAGACTAATGGGATATCTTGAGTGTGAGCCCTCAAGCAGCCAGTCAAATAGGAAAGCTAAAAACAAAGGGACGGGTAGAAGAAAGAGGTGAAAGCAAGCCAGAGGGCTGATGCCAAGGTCCCCCCTCAGTGGCCCCATGACCAACATCCTTGCTTCTTCCAGATTTCGTCAGCTAAACCATCAGATGCAGGCGTCTACGTCTGCCTAGCTCAGAATGCACTGGGCACAGCGCAGAAGCGAGTGGAAGTAATTGTAGACTCGGGCACTGTGGCCCCAGGGACCCCCCAGGTCCAGGTAGAAGAAGCCGAGCTGACTGTGGAAGCTGGACACACGGCCACCCTGCGCTGCTCAGCCACAGGTGTGGACGGGGGCTGGTACACGGGGCAGGCAGAGCAGCGGGCCCTGGGCCTGAATTTAGACATAAGAGGCCTGAAGAGGATGTCATGCTCAGGAAGGGGGCTTTACTGCTGGCAATCTCCCGGTGATGGCTGAGGTGCCCACTTTGTGCCCCCCATGAGGAGCAAGCTGACCCAGGTCCCTTCCTGACCATCCCACCCCCAGCCAGTCCTGGGGCAGCCCACCAACCTCTGCCACTCCACTCCACAGGCAGCCCCACGCCCACCATCCACTGGTCCAAGCTGCGCTCCCCGCTGCCGTGGCAGCACCAGCTGGAAGGGGACACGCTACTCATCCCACGGGTAGCCCAGCAGGACTCGGGCCAGTACATCTGCAACGCCACTAGCCCTGCCGGGCATGCTGAGGCCACCATCGCCCTGCATGTAGAGAGTAAGGCCCTCGTCCACCCTCCTCAGGCTACCCCCTCCGCACTGCATGGAGGTCTGAGCCCCCCAACCAGGCCACACCCTGGACAGAACTCCAGGAAACCTATCTGGAGGGCCACATGCACCTCAGGCCCTGGAGCCTGCCCTAACCTAAAACCCACGTCCCCTCCTGGGACCTGGGCTTCCCTCATCCCCAGTCCTCTGGGCTCCCCGTTCAGCTTCCCTAGTCCTTTGGCAAGTCGCCAGGGCCCAGCACCTGCTCCCATCCTGACCTCTGCTCTTCGCCACCCTGACCTCTGTGTCTCTAACCCCAGGCCCGCCGTATGCCACCACAGTCCCGGAGCACGCCTCGGTGCAGGCAGGGGAGACGGTGCAGCTCCAGTGCCTGGCTCATGGGACGCCCCCACTCACCTTCCAGTGGAGCCGTGTGGGCGGCAGCCTCCCTGGGAGGGCAACCACCAGGAATGAGATGCTGCTCTTTGAGCCTGCGGCCCCTGAGGACTCAGGCCGCTACCGCTGCCGGGTCACCAACAAGGTGGGCTCAGCTGAGGCCTTCGCCCAGGTGCTGGTCCGAGGTGAGCAGCCCCAGCTCAGGCTGGGTAGAAAGGGGTCAGCTTTCCTCCAGGCGCTTGTCCGAGCCTTTCACTTACCCCTCAGCTGGTGCCGGGGGACCCCCACCTGGGGCACGAAGACCCCCCTCCACTACCCTATCTGGAATGCCTTCTTTCCCCCCAGGAAGACCCCAGTCACTGTGTTCTCAGCAACCCTAGCTCTCACTGCTGCATCCCTCCCTTGGCATTGACCTCATACTGCCAGAGGCTATGTTTACATGAGTACCCCCAGCCTGCCTCGCCTGCCAGACGGAGGATGCTCAGGGCAGGGCCTGGACCCAGCATCTCAGCAGCCCCGGGCTTGTCCACCACAGCACCCAGAATGGGCTGCGTAAATGCTGGACGGTGACAAAAATGGATGTGTGATAGGGCAGCACCTCACCCCCGGATGCCCAGGGCTTCAGTGGATCTCTGAAGAATCCCACATCTCCGTGGGCTCCTCAAGAGCCTGGACCGAAGGGAGCCCAGGTCCTGGGTTCAGTGCACAGCCCGATCGCTTGATAGTTGTGTGACCTTGGCCAAGTCAGTGAACCTCAAGCCTCACTGTCTTCATCCTGTAAAGTGGAGAGGACAATGCCAGCACACAAGCTGACTTAGAAAGGGACACATATGTAGAGCCCGTGGCACCTAGTAGGCACTTGGTAAATGGTGATAGTATGCATTTGACCCACCCTCCCATATGTCCCCTGCACCCGGACATTAGGCGCCTTCACCTGGGATCCTCCTATTTTTAATTAATTAATTTATGTATGTATGTATGTATGTATGGCTGCATTGGGTCTTCGTTGCTGCGCACAGGCTCTCTCTATTTGCGGCGAGTGGGGGCTACTCTTCATTACAGTGCACGGGCTTCTCATTGCGGTGGCCTCTCTTGTTGCAGAGCACGGGCTCTAGGCGCACAGGCTTCAGTAGTTGTGGCGCAGGGGCTTAGTTGCTCCGCAGCATGTGGGATCTTCCAGGACCAGGGCCTGAACCCGTGTCCCCTGCTTTGGCAGGCGGATTCTTAACCACTGCACCACCAGGGAAGTCCCTCTCCTATTTTAGACTAGAGCCAGAATAGTCTTTGCTGTCCTTCCTTCAGGTGTCTGAATCTTTCCAAGGCCAACCCCTCCCGCTCTCGCCTTGGGCTGCCCTCCCCTCCCGAAGGCCAGGAGCTTCTGGAAGCACAGCCCAGCACTCCACAGGCTCTTATTTGTGTTGATTGAATGACTGCACGAGTGAGCAGATGAATGAAACTGCCAATGAAAGGCCTTTTTTCCCTGGTCAGAGAGGCAAACAGGAGGACGTCCCCTGAATGTTAGGGTGGGGGTTTCCTGGGTCCTGGAGGGGCATCGGGGATATCACACATACGCGCGCACACACACACACACACACACAACCTCTTACCTGTCACCGCAGGCCCCTCCGGCTCTCTCCCCGCCACCCCCATCCCAGCAGGATCCACGCCCACCGTTCAGGTCACGCCTCAGCTGGAGACCAAGAGCATAGGGGCCAGCGTCGAGTTCCACTGTGTCGTGCCCAGCGAACTGGGCACTCAACTCCGCTGGATCAAAGAAGGGGGTCAGCTGCCTCCCGGCCACAGCATGCATGATGGGGTGCTCCGGTGAGTGGGAGCAGTGGCAGGACTGAACTTGGGCATGCCAGCCCAAGGCACACAGTGGGGCTGTTAGAATACCTATCCTACTGGGCTTAGCATAAAACAATGGCCTTGGGCAAGTCACTTCACCTCCCTGAGCCTCAGTGTTCTCAGCGGTACAGTGGGTTATATGAGACCAGAATGAGATAACCTAAAGCACTTAACACAGTGCTTAGCATGTGGAAGGCCTTCAGTAATCAGTGGCCCATGTTCGTATTATTGTTAAAGGGAAGAGAACAAGCTCTGAGGCCAGATATATACATGTGACCCAGATCTCAGCTCTGCTACTTGATAACTGTGTGATCTGGAACTCTAGACCACAAGGTCTTGGTCTAAAATGGGTGTGGTGACACTCACCCTGACTTCCTACCTACCTCCCATGGTTTTGGGGAGACTAGAAGTTTACATTGTGTGCTGATACTTGACGACTTTTAACTCCCACACAGTTGCAAAGTATTCTCACCAATTGTTTTTATTCACTGATGTCTTATTATTTTTTTCTTTACAGAATCCAGAACTTGGACCAGAGCTGCCAAGGGACGTATATTTGCCAGGCCCATGGACCATGGGGACAGGCCCAGGCCAGTGCCCAGCTTGTTGTCCAAGGTAGGACGGTGGCTTCAGGCTTCTGCTAAGAGCAGCGGACAGAGGTGAAGTGCACAGGGACCATATTCCCCAAGAAACCCCTTAAATGTGTACAAATAAAGAGAAGTATTTGATTGTATCTTGCTTTCGTCTAGCACAGAGTGAGGGGGCTTGACAAATATTGCAAGGGAGGGGGGAAGAAGGGAGATGGGCGGAGTGAGTGGGTGCTCAGACAAACCAATGAAAATGACTGCGGATGCACAAGTGAGTAAAACGAATGAACAAAGAGCACACAAGTGAGCGTGCTAATGAGTGGATGCACGAAAAAGCGAATGAAATGCTGAACGCCTCGGGCTCCAGTGCTCACCTTTTCTGGGGCAGTCTGCGGCCTCACTGAGCCCAGGCCTGCAGCAGGCTGGCCTCACTCTGTTCTGCCTCATCCTCCCCCAGCTCTGCCCTCTGTGCTCATCAACATCCGGACCTCCGTTCAGACCGTGGTGGTCGGCCATGCCGTGGAGTTCGAGTGCCTGGCCCTGGGTGACCCCAAGCCTCAGGTGACATGGAGCAAAGTTGGAGGGCGCCTGCGGCCCGGCATCGTGCAGAACGGAGGCATCGTCAGGATCGCCCACGTGGAGCTGGCTGACGCAGGACAGTACCGCTGCACCGCCACCAATGCTGCAGGCACCACCCAGTCCCACGTGCTGCTGCTGGTGCAAGGTGAAGGCTGGCAGGGAGCTCTGTGGGGCCCGGGAGCGTGCAGGGGCTGCTCTCACGCCGTCTCCTGCCTTACCTGTGCTACGCCTCCTTCCTGCTCTCTTGGGGATTTTCAATTTGGTGTATTTAGGGAGCAGGTTTCATAACAAGCAGGTGCAGCAGGGGATCGCAGTGAGTGTTCCTCTGGGGCAGCTGGAACTTGCAGGGAAAAGCTGTGCCATGGGGCATCAAGAGGAAATCAGATAAGTAGTCTTCACCTGCTGGAGCTCCTGCTCTGATGAGGAAGACCTACAGCTCAGTCTGATGGCAGGGACAGCACAAACGCAAAACAGACGTAAAAGACAGTAAAACGTGGACAATGGAGGATGCCAGGCAGACACAATCTGTGTGTTCTTCAAAGGCTATTCTTTTTCACCCCAAGCCCTATGACTTGCCCCAAACTTACCCACACTGCCCTAGTACCCCCTTTTCAGGTCCCCAGAGGGCTGCACAATTTTCCACCCAGGTGTGTTGAAGAGGCTCGGTCTATGGAGTCAGTTGGACCTGTCCCTGAGCCCTGGCTCTGCATGGTTCCACCTGTGCAACCAGGAGTGAATGGCCACAGTTTCCTCCTCTGTGAAATGGGGACATAGTGCCTCCCTTCCAGGGATGGCATGAGGATTAAATGAGTCAGGACACAGGCTGGGCTTACAAACAGTTGGTGTCATCAGGTTGATGGCCTGTGTCTCCTCCTCCCCTCTCAGCCTTGCCGCAGATCTCAACGCCCCCAGAGGTCCGTGTGCCCACTGGTTCTGCAGCTGTCTTCCCCTGCATGGTCTCTGGCTACCCCACTCCTGACATCACCTGGAGCAAGGTAAATGCTAGGCAGGAAACCAGCGGGCGTGCCTGAGGGGAAGGGACCAGGTCCTCACCATCTCGGTGCCCCCAGGAGCTGGCCCAGGCTTGGCCCAGAGTATGCACGCCATGTCTGAGGGTGGGCCCCAGGCAGGGATGGGAGACAGGCCCCGTGGAGGTGTGGGCCAAGGCCAGGGTTTAAAGCGCCAGTGTGTTTGCAGCTGGATGGGAACCTGCCGCCTGACAGCCGCCTGGAGAACAACATGCTGCTGCTGCCCTCGGTCCGGCCCCAGGACGCAGGCACCTATGTCTGCACCGCCACCAACCGCCAGGGCAAGGTCAAAGCCTTTGCCCATCTGCAGGTGCCAGGTGAGACCACACACCCCGGGTTAGGCAGCACCCTGCCCGCCACCTTGTGGGTCGTGTCTTGAACTGTGCTTTCTGCCCACAGAGCGGGTGGTGCCCTACTTCACGCAGACCCCCCACTCATTCCTGCCGCTGCCCACCATCAAGGATGCCTACAGGAAGTTTGAGATCAAGATCACCTTCCGGCCCGACTCAGCCGATGGTGAGCAGGGGAGGAGCTGATTGGGGGGCCCGGGGCTGGGCATCTCCGAAGTCACTGCCATCAGGGTATGAGCCCTGGCAGCCCCCAGTCCTCAGCCTTCCCTGCCCCAGGGGCTCCAGGCCGGCCGGGCCTCCCCCTCTGGTTCTCTCATGCCTCCTCTCCTCCATTCCCTCCTCTGTGATACCTGCACCCCAGCCTCCCCCGGTCCCTCTGCCATTGGTGCAGCAACCCCCAGTCCTTTTGTCCCATCTCCCTGCTCCTGTCTCTGCTCCTTCCTCCTTTTCCCCATCTCTCACCCTTCCCTCCTCTCTCTCTCTCTCTCTCTCTCTCTCTCTCTCATCTGTCTCCTCCCACCTCTTACGGGTCTCTGACTTTCACTGTCCAGGCCTCCTTCTCTACTCGGGTGAGTCTCCGCCTCCCTCTCCTCCTTCAGGTAGACCCTACAGTGTAAGTGAAGCAAATTCAGCTTCTTTCTAGGGGCTCTCAGCAAACCCCTTCTATTTAGGGCCCCATCCTGAGAGTGAGACGCCCTGGCTGTGTGGGGTGTGCTGGAGGGAGGGACAGCAGTTAGCGAGGGGAAAGGCTCACAAGCTTAGGCCATTCGTTCCGGGGCTGGGCAGACAGGGAGCCCATGGCTGGACAGGAGGCCCTAACACAGCTGTGCCCGCCCAGGGATGCTGCTGTACAACGGGCAGAAGCGGATCCCAGGGAGCCCCACCAACCTGGCCAACAGGCAGCCCGACTTCATCTCCTTCGGCCTCGTGGGCGGGAGGCCCGAGTTCCGGTGAGACCCTCGCCCTCCCGGTTTACAGGGGAAGGGGGGCTGGGGGACTAGATTGCAGGACTTTCGTCAGGCACACACCACCCTGGGCTGAGTTGTACGACGGAGGTTCTGAAAGAAGGAGGAGATGTGACCGTTACCTTCGGTGACCCCCCGTGCTGCCGGGGTCAGCACAGTGCGCCAGCCACGTGGCGGAGGAAGCAGCCTCAGACTTGCACACAGTTGCAGCAGAAATACTCAGCGATGCTGAGTGTGTCCTTCCAGGGTGGGACTGCTGCAGGCCAGAATTCATTCATTCATTTATTCATTCAACAGTTTTTTGCTGAATACCTACTATGTGCCAGGCACTGATACAAACAAAACAAATCAAGTTCTGGCCCTTGTGGGACTGTATATTCTAGTTGGGGAAGACCAGCCACAAACAAAGAAGGAAAGAAACAAGGTCATCTCAGAGGGAGGAGTGCTCAGACGAACAGTGAGGCCAGGTGCTACGCTGTAGGGCCTAGAGCCAGGGGCACTTGGAGCCCCGGGGGCTGCTCTGAATAAGCTCCCAGGGAAAGAGTGTAGGAGAAGAAGAACCCCTGGGGAGGGGCAGGGATAGGGTGAGCTGGGGGTGGTGGTGGGGCGAGAGCACAAGGCAGGACAGGAACTGGAGCAGGATGGCAGGGAATGGCATCCACACCTTTGCCCAGCCTGGGCTCCCTGCCCAACCCTTCCTACAAACCCCATATCCGCTCTCTCCCGCTCTGGCCCTCCCTCCCACCCCCTGGAGCAGGTTTGATGCAGGCTCGGGCATGGCCACCATCCGTCACCCCACACCGCTAGCACTGGGCCAGTTCCACACCGTGACCCTGCTGCGCAGCCTCACCCAGGGCTCCCTGATTGTGGGCAGCCTGGCCCCGGTCAACGGCACCTCCCAGGTGAGACCCAGCCCCGTTCCTCTATTCCTAGCCCCTCCCCACCTCCGCTCAGCCTCTGCCATTCCTGATTTACCCCCTGTCCAGGGCAAGTTCCAGGGTCTGGACCTGAATGAGGAGCTCTACCTGGGTGGCTACCCCGACTATGGCGCCATCCCCAAGGCAGGGCTGAGCAGCGGCTTCATAGGTGAACCCCCTCCCCACCTTCAGCCCTGGCCAGACCTCACCTGGCTGGCAGAGCACCTGGGAGGGCACTGCAGGGCGTGGGTTGGAGCTGGGCAGGCCTCCCTGCACCCCTGCCTTGGCTCATCCTGCCTGCCCGCCCCCCAGGCTGTGTCCGGGAGCTGCGCATCCAGGGTGAGGAGATCGTCTTCCACGACCTCAACCTTACGGCGCACGGCATCTCCCACTGCCCCACCTGTCGGGACCGGCCCTGCCAGGTAACCCCACACCGCACACTCCTCCCGGCCGCCCAGGCCGCTGTCCTCAGCCATGGCCAGCCCTGGTGGGGAGTGGGGAAGGACCAGAGTGTTCTCGGTCTGACTTCCGGGGGCTGCTTTGCAGAACGGGGGCCAGTGCCAGGACTCGGAGAGCAGCAGCTATGTGTGTGTGTGCCCGGCTGGCTTCACCGGGAGCCGCTGTGAGCACTCGCAGGCCCTGCACTGCCACCCAGGTGTGTAACCCACCCTCTCCATCACTGCCACTCCGGGCTCTTCCCTCTGCCCGTTGCTGCCCCGTCATACCCACCCCAACTGCTAACCGGACTCACCACACTCTCTCCATCTTTCCCAAGTACTTAACCACTCTTTCTGGATTCTGACTTCCATCACTGCCATCCTAATATCCACCATGCCTCCCATCTCTGCTACCCAAGCACTCATCCCCTGTCACTGTACCCGGACACTCCCCCCAGCCCCAATCACTGCTCCCTGGTACCTACCACCTTCCCATCTGTTACCAAGGCACTCACCCCCCTACCCACCACCCAGGTACAGTCTTTCAAGAACAAGAGTCACTTGTTCACTGCCCCCCTTGCTCTCTCCCTGCCCAGCCTCCTCTGGCCCCACCCTTGCCCGAATCCATTCCTCCTCCCCGGTCACCCGATGCAGCCCTCCCAGGTGTCCCGGCCCTAAGTAGCCAAGGCCCCCGGGGGGCAGGCAGTAGTTAGAGTTCTGGCATCAGGACCCCACCATCTCCCAGGCCACCTCAGTGTCCTCCTCATTGGCCTGTGTGTCCCCCAGAGGCCTGTGGGCCCGACGCCACCTGTGTGAACCGGCCCGACGGCCAAGGCTACACCTGCCGCTGCCACCTGGGCCGCTCGGGAATGAAGTGTGAGGAAGGTAAGTGGAGCTGGGCCTGAGACCCCCAGGGGTCCCAGTAAGGACGGGAGAAGCTGGGCAGGGCATTCTGAGGCCAAGACGGGCCCTATGGATGATAAAATTATTCCAGAGCCAGAGGGCCTCAAAGTCACCTGGCCAAGCTTCATGCCCAGCCTGAATCCCGTACACAAGGGCCCCAAAGGGGAACCCCATCTAATCGGAGATCCAGCCTGGTCTGTAGTGCTGGGGGCAGGGTGCTTCTAGGCTGTTGCAGCCATTGCCCAGCTGATCCCGAGCCTCTAGGACTGGAGAGTGGGGTGGGCAGGGGTCCCAGAGGAAGGCTGCATAGTTGGAGCCCTCCCAGGACTCTGGCATCCCCACTGCCCTGGCTGAGCTGTGGCTGCTGCAGGTGTGACTGTGACCACCCCTTCCCTGTCCGGCGCGGACTCCTACCTGGCGCTGCCTGCTCTCACCAACACGCACCACGAGCTACGCCTGGACGTTGAGTTTAAGCCACTGGCCCCTGATGGAGTCCTGCTGTTCAGCGGGGGAAAGAGCGGGCCTGTGGAGGATTTCGTGTCCCTGGCGATGGTTGGCGGCCACCTGGAGTTCCGCTACGAGTTGGGGTCAGGTGAGCACTGACACCAAATGCAGTTGAGCTGTAGGCACCAAGCTCCGTGCCCGCCTTGGCCCTCCACACCCCCGGAGACGGGAGGAATAAATTCTGAAGTCAGACCAACCGGAGTCCCCTGTTCTTCACGTTCCTTCTCTGTGTGACCTGAAGCAAGTCTCTAGTCCTCTCGGGTTCCTCTGGGACACTGGACTGGGAGGCTGAAGGAGGTTCCCCGTCTGCTCAAGTTCCTGTAGGGGGTGGGACAGGGCAGAGGGCCATCCATGTGCCAACCCTGCCGGCGTCCTCCCCAGGGCTGGCCATTCTGCGCAGCTCTGAGCCCCTGGCCCTGGGCCGCTGGCATCGCATATCCGCAGAGCGTCTCAACAAGGACGGCAGCCTGCGGGTGAACGGCGGGCGCCCTGTGCTGCGCTCCTCACCTGGCAAGAGCCAGGGCCTCAACCTGCACACCCTGCTCTACCTGGGTGGTGTGGAGCCGTCCTTGCAGCTGCCCCTGGCCACGAACATGAGCGCTCACTTCCGCGGCTGCGTGGGCGAGGTGAGCGACTTCCAGACGGCAAGCGGGGAGGGCGGGGTGATTTCCCTCCGCCTGCAGCCAGCCCAAGGTGCTTGGGATCAGAGCCTCAGTTTCCTCCTCTGTAAAATGGGTATAATTACACCTGCTTTGAAGGTTGTAGTGAGGAGGGACTGCACTGATGGATGCTCCTGGCACACAGTAGACCCTCGACTTTGGTCCTCCCCCGCAACCCTAGAAACCCACGTTACTGCTCAAGTTCCAGCCTGGGTTCCCAGCTACCCTCTGCTGCAGTCTTCTCTCTGCTGGTACACCCGTACTTCAGCCTCCTGCCTTCTTCGAGTCCCTTAGTGTCCCTATGCCCACAGGTGTCAGTGAATGGAAAGCGGCTGGACCTCACCTACAGCTTCCTGGGCAGCCGAGGCGTTGGGCAGTGCTACGACAGTTCCCCGTGTGAGCGCCAGCCTTGCCTCAATGGTGCCACGTGCATGCCTGCCGGCGAATACGAGTTCCAGTGCCTGTGTCCAGACGGCTTCAAAGGCGAGGGAGCCTGGCCAGGCACTGGGAGGGAGGGGTGGGGGGTGGTCAGTGGCCGCTCCAGCCCATGCCCACTCGCCTCTCCCCTGGCCCACAGGAGACCTCTGTGAGCACGAGGAGAACCCCTGCCAGCTCCGTGAGCCCTGTCTGCATGGGGGTACCTGCCAGGGCACCCGCTGCCTCTGTCCCCCTGGCTTCTCTGGCCCTCGCTGCCAACAAGGTAACTGCCCCAGCTTCTCTCCACCTCCCCCTTGGGGCGCTGGGGCCTGACACAGCCCACCGACTGGACCCTGCCTCTCCCCACAGGCTCTGCACATGGCATAGCGGAGTCCGACTGGCATCTTGAAGGCAGTGGGGGCAACGGTACGTACTTGCTGTGACCAGCCAGAGCTGCTGAGCAGGCTTGTCCCTCCCAGGCTTTGGGTCTCTCAGCCCCTCTTCCAATGACCCCACCCCTCCATCCTGGCCTCTGAACAAAACCAACCCAGGTGAGAGGCTCCCTGGGCATAGAGAGACAGAATAAGAAGAGCACAGCCGCACAGAGCTGGGTCCTGCCCTATGCTCACTGCCTAGTGACTTTGGGCAGGCCCTTGAACCACTTTCACTTCTGTACCCTCCTCTGTATTCATGCATTCCAGCAACAGACATGTATGTGTGCCCATCCTTGCCCTGGGAGCAGTAAATATAAGATGCGTAAGGCAGGACCCTCATTCTCAAGGATTCCACAATCTGTTTAAAAGCAATGATAATGATTTGTAAAAATGAATACTTATTGAACATTTACAGGCCCTGTGCTAACTGCATTATAGATACATATCTTATTTATCACTAATATAATAGGAGAGGTAGTGGCATAGTGGATAAGAACCTGGGTTCAAATCCTAGCTCTACCACTTACTAGCTGTGTGACTTGGGTGACTCACTTAACCTCTCTGTGCCTCAGTTTCCTCACATATAAAATAGAAAGAAGTAACATCCTTCCACAAGGCTTTGGATAAAATTTTGTGTGAGAGTAAAATTCTTTAATGTATTTTAAATGCTTAGAACAATGTCTGGTCCAGGGTGGGCACAGAATGTTAGCTTTTGTTAATATTATAGCAAAGGCATAGGGTTGTTACAAGGACCCAGTTAAAAATTATGTTTGTAGCTGGATGTGAAACTTCCTGCATGGTGACTAGCAGATAGTAGGTGCTTGGTAACTGTTAGCTGCTAACTTCATCAGTTGGTGGAGGGTGGCAAAGTGTCACCTACCCTGGTAGCTGCCAGGCCTCAGGGGCCAGCACTGGTGTGGGATGGCTTTGACCAGGTAGGGTTGGGGATGTTATAGCCACACACACAGTGTGAACGATGCAGCCGAAAGGTCTGGGTTGCCATCCAGGCTTCCCACTTCCTGGGCAAGTCACTCATCCCTGGACCTGTCTTCCCGTCTGTAAGATGGAGGGAGTACAAAGGTTCAGAACCGTTTATGTGCCACTGACCTAGATGACCAGCTGCCCCAGTTTGCTCAGGACTGAGGAGCTTCTGGGGATGTGGGACTTCCAGAGCTAAAACCAGGACAGGACCCGGCAAATAGAGATGGTTGATCACCCTACCTGGACCCTACTGACTGCATAGAATGAAATACATAGTATTTCAAAGGGAATCAATTGTTCTGAAAGAAGGTTATCAAAATATTTGAAGTTTTTTGCATCTTTATTAATGCATTAAATACAAGATCTAGTGTTAGGGTTAGGGTTAGCTACCACAATTGCAATAAGCATAAACAGTGTTTTGAAATATTTGCAGCAACTGTAATGCAATAAGGAAATCTTCCATTGGTGACTGAGTCACAGGCCCTGCTACTCCTTCAGTGTGTTGCCTACCTGCATTACTAAAGGAACCGCTAACCTTCAAGGAGAAGTGAGCAAGGCTAGAACTGTAATGTTCTCCAAGCCAAGTTCACAGGCCTCTGAATTCTGCCCCCAGCCCCCTTGGGTCTCCAGGGACTGCAGGTTCAGAGCCCTGCAGTAGTACAGGTCGGGGTGGAGGTGGGGGTCAAGGGCACCGATGCGGGATGGATACTCCATGCGGGTGAGCAGATGTCCCAGCATCGCCCCCACTCCCCCGACAGATGCCCCCGGGCAGTACGGAGCCTACTTCTACGATGACGGCTTCCTCGCCCTCCCTGGCCGCATCTTCTCCAGGAGGTGAGAAGAGAGTCTGTGGGCCCAGGGTGGGGAACGGGAATCTGGGACTCCTGCCCTCTCACCCACTTGCCCCGCACCACAGTCTCCCCGAGGTGCCCGAGACCATCGAGCTGGAGGTTCAGACCAGCACGGCCAGCGGCCTCCTGCTCTGGCAGGGCGTGGTAAGTGTGGATGTCCCACCCAGGATCTCAGGGTTCCCAGCCCCCTGGTGGCCACAAAAGTGGGAGAGAGGAAGGAGGAGGCCACAGCTGTCGGTAGCCCCCAGGAACCCTGTGCTTCTCTGGTAGGAGTTGGGAGAGTCTGGCCGAGGCAAGGACTTCATCAGTCTTGGGCTTCAGGATGGGCACCTTGTCTTCAGGTGGGTCCTGGCACCCGACCCTTCCTCTCCCTTCCCTCAGCCCCCTTACCCTTCAGTGGCTTCCCCTCCGGTCAGCCCCATGGCCCCCCCAACAAGAAGCTGCAGCGCCCAGTGCCCCAGCTGCACACCACCACCACCGTCCCACACCCCCTCCAGTCCTGCCCCCTGCTCACACCCTCTTGGGCCTGTGTGACTACAGCTACCAGCTGGGCAGTGGGGAGGCCCGCCTTGTCTCTGAGGACCCCATCAACGATGGCGAGTGGCATCGGGTGATGGCACTGCGGTAAGGGAGCCCCCCGGGCACTAGGGCGAAGGGCCCAGAGTCCTGGACTGGGACAGGACGCCCCCCATCATGCGCAGGGAGGCAGGCATTGAGCTCTGGGAAGACAGAACTTGAAGCCAGGGTCAGGGGAGAGCCCGCCAGCCGGAGCACAGACTTCCAGGGCAAGACAGAACTCCTTGGGGTGGGCGCACAAGCACCCTAGGGGATGGATGAAGCCTGGGTGGGGTGCTAGGAAGTTGTGTTTGTGGGACCAGATCTCTCATCCAGCGGAGGGAGGGGGCAAGAAAGAACTCAGGGAGCGGGGGGCACACTGCTCTGACTGGAGTCTCTGTAAGCAAAGGGAGGGGGCTCTCACTGGGTTGAGAAGGACGGGGGATCGGTGGTGAGGGGCCTGACCCCGTTCCACTGCAGAGAGGGCCGGAGAGGTTCCATCCAGGTGGACGGAGAGGAGCTGGTCAGCGGCCAGTCCCCAGGCCCTAACGTGGCAGTCAACACCAAGGGCAGCATCTACGTCGGTAAGTCTTGAGCTCGGGCCTCGTGCAGGCCTGGGGCTGCTCCTCCAGGTGGGGGAGGGCCTGGGGCTCCGGCACAGGTAGAGCACGGGGCCTTCCTCCCCCCACCTCCTGGAGCTGACAGGCCCCGCCCTCTCCCTTCCCCACAGGTGGAGCCCCCGACGTGGCGGTGCTGACCGGGGGCAGGTTCTCCTCGGGCATCACGGGCTGTATCAAGAACCTGGTGCTGCACTCTGCCCGGCCTGGCACCCCGCCTCCACAGCCACTGGACCTGCAGCACCGCGCCCAGGCGGGGGCCAACACGCGCCCCTGCCCCTCGTAGGCACTGCCTACCCCACACGGACTCCCGGGCAGCGCCCCAGCCCCACAGCGTCGACTATATTATTATTAATATTATTATTATGAATATTTTGTAAGAAACGGAGGCGATGCCACGCTTTGCTGCTACTGCCCTGGGCTGGACTGGAGGGTGGGCACGCCACCCCACACAGACACACCTGGGCAAAGCCACAGGCTGCTGGGCAGGGTGGGTTGCATGGGAGCAGATGCCTCAAAGGGTCACCAGGACTTGGGGTCGGGCACGGTGGCTGAGCAGGCTCAGAACTGCCCCCACCGACAGAGCCCCCCAAGGTAGTGCTGGGCTGCCCATTTCTTCAGCCCTTGGGCAGCCCTCATTTCTACAGGAGCCAACCTCGGCTTCCAGCCTGGAGCCTCACCAGCTACCCGGAGCAGAGGGCATCGCAGTGGCCTTTGCCACCCTCCTCCGGGTTGGGAAAGCTCTTTAGTGCTAACTGTGGTGCAAAAGGCAGCTCACCCCTGGGCAGGCAGCCCCCAGCCCTGCCAGCCCATGTCCCAGCGCCCCTCCACCTCCGCCTAGCCAGCCGGGCCACCGGCCCCTGGCAGCCTCCCCCCTCCCGCCAAGCCTTCCTGGCCTGCATCCCTCCCACCCCACACCTAGCCCAGGGCCCCTGCCCTGAGGGGCTGCAAGGGAAAGCCCACCCCAACTCTTACCAGGAGCTGCTACAGGCAGAGCCCAGCACTGAGAGTGCCTCCCTGCCTGCACCAGGCCACGTCCCCCCACTGATCTGGAAGTGAAGGCCCAGGGCGCATGGGGGGAGGAGAGCTCTGGTGGTCGGAAGGAGTCAATGCCTTGGGTAGGGGAGCCGGGACTCATGACTGGGAGGGACAGGAAGGGGGCGTGACAGCCCTGCCCCATCTGCGGGAGCCCCAGGGCCCAACTGGGGGCAAGCGCCCTCCCCACCAGCAGCCCCCAGATGTGGGTCCGGGACGCCTGGCTTCTGTGTCCTAGAAGGGACCCTCCTGTGGTCTTTGTCTTGATCTTTCTTAATAAACGGTGCTATCCCCGCCAGGGATGTCTCCTGTGTCTTTGACTACAACTGGACTCGTGGTACCTGAGGGTGGGCCAGGTTGGGACAGAGAGAGCAGGGCAAGTGAGGTCCAGGAGTGAAGCAAGGCAGCTTCAGGTGAGCGAGGCCCCTACTCCCTGCCCTTCACTGATCCATCAGAGTGCCAGTCACCGTGCAAGTTGCAGGGTCAGCTGCCTCCTGTGGCCTTCACCATGACCCTGTGAGGCAGGAATCATCCCATTTTCCAGAGGAGCAGACAGTCTCGGAGGGTTATATGATCTGCCCAAGATTGGACAGCCCTGTGGGGGGTGGGGGCAGAACCCAGGGACTGTCTGACCCCAGAGCCCACTCTCCTTCCTCTGATGCCCACAGCCTCTCTAAGGATGACCCCCCTGACCTGGCTCACTCAGCCGCAGGCCCCCAGGGGCCACCTGGCCAGGACATGTGTAACGGACGGTGCACACCACCAGCCCACCAAGCCAGCCGGCTGGAGGGGCAGCTGCACCAGAGGAGGCCCATGAGGAGGCCAGCGCCACCGCCCGCGGCTGGAGGCCTGTCGCAAGAAAGAGCACTCAGGCCTCAGCCTGGGCCAGCTGCCCCCACCCACCACTGGAGAGGGACAAGTGTGGTCTCGGCGGGAGGAGCGGCAGCAGGTGATGACCAAGAGCCATCTACCTTCCGGAGCCGCATCCTGCCGTGCAGGGTCCTGGCGTGCTGGGGGGCTCCGCTCAGCTGCAATACCCAGGGGGCCCTCAGACCTGCGAGCTGGGGGAAGAGTCAGGGGCCCGGAGGTACCATCATCCGTACTCCCTTCCTGGCTGGGCACCAGAGAGGGACTGGCAGTGGGAAATAACAGCTCTAACACACTGAGATCTGCCCCTTGCGGGGTATGATTATGTCTTGTTTAATCCTCCCAAAACCTCTTAGTGTTAGTATTTTTATTTCACAGATAAGAGAAGTGAGGCACAGAGAGGTTAAGTCACTTGCCCAGATCACACAGCTGGAAGTGACAGGGGTGGACTTGAACTCACAGTCTAGCTCCAGGGGCTGGGGTGGATGAATGGAGCTACTTTTCAAGGAGTAATGCTGTAGTGAGCATTTTCTGTGCACCAAGCACCATGTTCTGCGCTGGGCCCTTCACCCACAGGATTTAACTTACAGTTCATGACAAATCTGAGAGGTTAGGTGTATCATCCCCAGTTTACAGATAAGGAAACGGAGACATAGAGAGGTTCATTCTTCCACTCACTTGATGAGTATTTTTCAATCACCTGCTACTATACCCCAGACATTGCTCTAGGGACTGGGGGATATGACAGTGAGCAAAATAGACAAAAATGTCTCCATGGAGCTGGCATTTTAGTGTGAGGCAACACAAAACACAAATTCTACCATGTGTCAAATGGAGATAGGTGCTACGAGGGAAAATTAAGCAGGGAAAGGGACAGGGCATGTTGGCGAGGGGCAAGGTTGCTATTTTTCTTTTAATTGTGGTAAACTATACACAACAAAATTTACCATTTTAACCATTTTTAAGTACAGTTCCGTAGTATTAAGTCCATTCATATTGTTGAGCAACCATCAACACCATCCATTCTCAGAACTGAATTCATCTCATAAAACTGAAACTCTGAACCCATTATTAATAACTCCCCATTTCCCCTCCCACCAGCCCCTGGCAACCATCATTCTACTTTCCGTCTCTTTGACTTTGAGTACTCTAGATGTCTCATATAGGTAGAATCACATAGTATTCGTCCTTTTTTTTTTTTTGCGGTACGCGGGTCTCTCACTGTTGTGGCCTCTCCCGTTGCGGAGCACAGGCTCCAGACGCACAGGCTCAGCGGCCATGGCTCACGGGCCCAGCCGCTCCACGGCATGTGGGATCTTTCCAGACCGGGGCACGAACCCGTGTCCCCTGCATCGGCAGGCGGACTCTCAACCACTGCGCCACCAGGGAAGCCCCAGTATTCGTCCTTTTGTGACTGGTTTATTGCAGTCAGAATAATGTCCTCAAGGTTCATCCAGGTTGTAGCATGTGTTGGCATTTCCTTCCTTTGTAGGGCTGAACAATATTCCAGGGTGTGGACATACCACTTTTGTTTACCTGTTTTTCTTTCAATGGACACAGGGTTGCTTTTCTTTTTCTTTTTTTTTTTTTGGCCGCACAGCTTGTGGGATCTTGGTTCCCCAACCAGGAAACCCGTGGCCCCTGCAGTGGAAGCGCGGAGTCCTAACCACTGGACCGCCCAGGGAAATCCCAGGGTTGCTATTTTTAAACAAAGGGGTCAGGAAAGAGCTCATGGAGAGGGTGAGGGTTAAGCCAAGACCTGCAGAAGGCAAAGGAATGAGCATGTAAACCTTTGGGAAAAGCCTCCAGGTAGAGGAAAGACCTAGTGAGAGACCAGAGGCAGGACAAGACTGGAGCGTGGAAGGAGCTGCCAGGGGCCGGAGTGGAGGAGCTGTTGGAGCAAGCGGGCAGGTGGGAGGTGACGGGCCAGGTCACTCAGGGCCTGGGGGCCCCTGGGAGGCTTGTGTGGGCTGAGTGAGGAGTGAGGAGGGTCCTGCGCACAGGAGTGACGTGATCTGACTTAGCGTTTTAAAACGCTCCTCAGAGGGGCTTCCCTGGTGGCACAGTGGTTGAGAGTCTGCCTGCCGATGCGGGGGACACGGGTTTGTGCCCCGGTCCGGGAAGATCCCACACACCGCGGAGCGGCTGGGCCCGTGAGCCATGGCCGCTGAGCCTGCGCGTCCGGAGCCTGTGCTTCACAACGGGAGAGGCCACAACAGTGAGAGGCACGTGTACCGCAAAAAAATAAAAATAAAAAAAAATTAAAAGCCTCCTCTGGGGAATTCCCTGGCTGTCCAGTGGTTAGGACTCCACGCTTCCACTACCGGGGGCCCAGGTTCAATCCCTGGTCCTGGAACTAAGCTCCCGCAAGCCGAGGGGTGCGGCCAAAAAAAAAGAATAAAATGCTCCCCTGTCAGGAGAGCTTAACTCCCTGCTAGTGTGTGGGCTGCGCGCGGTGACTTCCTCCCAAAGAGGACAGTGTGGAGAGAGGAGACAGAGTAACAGTGGAGAAACTGACAAACACAGCCTCAACCCAGTGACCAAGGCCAACATCAACATCCGTGGATCATGTTGGGGAGTGATCGCGTTGGTTTGACCTGGTGTGCACTTGACCTCTGGGATCTTCCTCCTCATAACCCACGACTGCAGCCTTATCATGAGGAAAACATCAGATTAATTCCGACAGCACTGATGGCTTGGTTATGGGCTGAGAGGGAAAAGGGAGTAAAGGACCACTCAACCGTTTGGGCCTGAACAACTGGAATTCAAAGCTGCCACTGAGTGAGAAAGGGACACGGGTGAGGAGCAGGACGCAGGGCAGGCTGTGGGTCATGAGTTCAGTTTGGGGCAAGTTAAGTGTGAGACCCGCCTGCACAGCCACGTGGAGATGTCAGGTGGGGAGGTGGTTATATAAGTAGCGTTCAAAGATGAGTCCAGCTGGCGATACAGTATAAAGGAGAACGAGGAGGGAACGGGTGTGGCAGCTGGAGGAGAGGACGTAGGGCCCGGGCCTCTGGGCACAGAGCATAGTGTCAGGGAGGACCCTGAGGAGTGGCTGGGAGGGAAGTGTGTGGGCTCCCAGGAAGCTGGGTTTTACCCCTCAGCCAGGTGCATTTTTGCAACGAACAACCTGTTCAACAGGACATGGCAACCCTGACTGGGAGTGGGGCATATCCAGATTCCTAAGGAGGATAATCAGGGGTGACCTAGTCTGGTCCCCTCTGTCCATCCACAGAGGTCATTCCTGGTTATGTCACTCAGTGACTCTATGACCTTGGGCAAGTCATTTCTCCTCCCTAGGCCTCAGTTTCCCCATCTATAAAATGTGGGAGTCAGGCTGGATCAATGGTTTTCAAAGTCTTGAAGGTCACACTCAAGTCTCTCAGTGGGACATCAGTCAGCCGCGGCCCAGGCCTCCCACGTCAAGTAGAGCATCTCTCCTTGTGATGCCTGGGGCCTCTGCAAGGGTCTGTTTAGGAAAAGCTTCCACCACTGAAATGACATTTGGAAGCAGCTGGATTCGATCACCGTTTGAGCTAACATCCTCTGCTCCTCAGGCAGTCTGGTCTGAATGGATTCCCCACTACTGTGCCTCACCTTATCCTCTCCTGCCACACCCGTGCCTCCGGCCTCCAGCTTCTAACCCAGCTGCTCAGCAGGGCCCAAGCCACACCTGTCACTGACCTCTGCAGTTAGCTGCTGGCCACGAAGCCTGGTCACTGCCGTCGCCACAGTTGTCCATGCCCAGGGATCGCACACCAGCCTCGGGGGGATGCACCTGCTGTTCTGACATCGGAAGTAGGCACAACAGGATCCTGGGGTTGAGAGGGGAGGCACAGTGAGGACACTGAGCACCACAGAATGTTTGGCCCTTTGGGGAGGGAATGTGGGAGGTGTGAGCAGGAGAGGCTGTTTCCATGTGCGTGCAAGTGAGAGTATGGATGAGACAGGTGTATGATCATAAAGATGATGATGGGGATGGTGATGATGATGATGATGATGATGGCAGCTAACATTTATTGAGCTCCTATTCCAAGCCAGGCATGGTTCACATCCCAGCTCATTAAGTTCTCACATTAACCCTATAGGGTCAATACTATTATCAATCCCATTTTAGAGATGAGAAGACCGAGGCACAGGGAGGTTAGGTCACTAGACCAAGGCCACACAGCTTGTATCTAAGCAGCAGGATAGGAATTCAGCCCCATGCTCATGAGCACTGTGGCACCCAGTGTGTGTGTGTGTGTGTGTGTGTGTGCGCACGCGTGCGTGCATGCAGCCTATGGTAGCCCAGCAACCTGAACACTCCAAGCTCATCTCGGCTCGTGGCACTGCACCTGCCATCAGCCCTGCCCGTAACTGCATGGCTTGCTCCCCTCAGGTCTCCACTCAAATGTCATCGTGTTGAAAGGCCTGCCATCACCTCCACGTGAGAACGGCACACCATCCCTCCCCCACCACCCCTTTATCCTGATTTGGGTTCCTCTGCAGCACTTACCACCTCTGCAGATTATGGATTTGATCGGTTCTTTGTTTATGGTCTGCCTCCCCCACTAGAATGTCAGCTCAAATGGGGCAGGGACTTCTCTTTCATTCACTGCTGCATGTATCCCTGGAGCCTAGAACAGCACCTGGCACAAGGGCAGGTACTCAATCTTTGTTAAATGAATGAATAGGCACACAGGTGAGAGAAGGGTATGACTTGGTGCACAGGGTGTGGCAGACAGGTTGGCTTACCCAGCACCCCATTCTGTAGAGAAAAGCTGGTTCAGGAGGGACTGACCAATACCATGGCTCAGAGGTGGACATGGGAATCAGAGCATTCCATTCCTGGCCCCGGGAACGGACACGTGGCCCATGTGACTAATCAAATTTGGCCCCGAGGACTTTTCCTAGAACCGTAAGAAAAGATCTTCGCGGTTCCCTGGCAGTCCATTGGTTAGGACTCAGCTCTTTCACTGCCGGGGGCCCAGGTTCAGTCCCTATTCAGGAACTGAGATCTTGCAAGGCGCTCGGCGCAGCAGCCAAAAAGAGAGAGAGAGAGAGAGAAAAGATCCTCACTCTTTATTTCACTGAGGTGAGAGTTATAAGGGGGACTGTGAGCTTGGAGCTTCAGGGTCACCTTGCTGCCAAGTAGAAAGAGGAACTGGAGCTGCTTGAGATGGAAGCCAAACAGACCCAGTGCAATGCAAAGGGAGAGCCCAGGTGGCATTACTTGATCTCCTGAATCCAGCTATACCTGAACGAACACCTTAATATCCCAGTTATAGGAGCCCCCCAAGTTCTCCTTTGGCTTAAGCCAACTTGACTTGGGGTTTTTTCATGTGCAAATGAAAGTGAATGTTCTAATTTATAAAAGATGTGCAGGGGTAAAAGTGAATATCTGTGAGAGAGAAAACACAAACAGTAATCCAAGTAAAAAGTGGTAAAAAGTGATCCAGGGAAGCCAGAGTTGTGACAGGGCTTCACCACTGCCGCCTGCTTTTGAGTCCAATCCTGCTAAACACAAAGCAGCTGCAACATGCTTGGCTTGCACCTCACGGAAGGTGAGAAAGGGAGGGAGGGAGGAAAGGAGGGAGGGAGGGGTTGATTTCCAATTAGCCTGTGAGATCTGCCTGCAAAACAATATAATAGGACCCTTGGCACGCTAGAGCCCACAGGAGCCAGAAAGGGGACCCCAGGCACCATCAGTCATGGCCCCAAAGACACACATGAGACAGCAGGGGGTGCTCTCTGACCAGCTCAGGTTGAAGGGCTGTCCAGGGCCTGGCATGTCGAGGTCCAGCTCCTGGTGAACCTGTGTTGGCTCTCAGAGGCCCCCCTGCTCTTGCCTTGAAGTGCTCACAACCCCACGTTTAATTCTCCAGTCTGGATATTTTGCCAGCGAGGGCGATGATGTTTCTCCGAGGTTTTGGAAACTTCTGGGCTTTGGCAGCTCCTCTGCTGAAACATCAGTGAGTGTCTTCAGTCCTGGGGAAACCTGGTGGGACTAAAGCCTTGACTCAATTTGAGCAGAGGACAAACTCTAGCAGTTAAAGCCCAGCTCCTCCACCTGTGAGCTGGGAGTCCTGTGGCACTTCACTCAACCTCTCCAAGCCTGTTTCCCATCCATAAATACGAGGGTAGGAGCACCGGCCCAGAAGAGCTGCTGTGAGAACAGATGAGATCTGGCATGCAAAGGGCCAAAGGCAGTGCTCAACAAGGGATTATTATCAGTTCCCTTTCCTTGCCTAAGTGGGTTTCTGTCACTTACAGCCAGAGTCCCAACTCTCGGCCCATCTGCAATCAGGTGGACCCAGGACAGAGAAGCCAGTGTGTGAACATGAGAGTGTGTGAGTTGCATGGCAGTGTGCAAAGTGGTATTGTGTACGATGAGGTGTGCATGATGTGAACTGTGTGTGGGAGAGAGTGCACAGTACACCAGGCCTGTGGGTTGGGTGTTTCAGTGTGTGTGGCACAGGTGGGTGTGCCAGGTGTGTGTACGAGGTGTGAGTTGTGCACAGGTACAGTGTGTGTGAGTGGGGTGGGTGCTGGAGTGTGAGATGTGTGAGTGTGTGGGAATCGTGTGGGAGTGGGAGTTGTGTGTGAACAGGTGAGGGGCTGGTCCGTGCATCCATGGAAGTCAGGTTTTTGGGGTTGGCTCTTTGGGTCTGGACCGCCCTTTACTGAAGCCCCTGACCTTGCCGCCAGGCCCCAGCCCCCGCCCTCTCTCAGGACCAGCCCGCACCCACCCAACCGGAAAGAGGAGACTTCACCCACGAAGTCCACGTGGGGCTGGCGGCCTCTGGTGACCAGGCGCAGGCCCAGGAAGCCCCCGGAGGACGCCACCGGCCCAGGGATGGTCAGGCCGCAGAACCAGGCCCCCAGGGGCCGTGGCGCCCCCGGCGGGCCCTCGTAGAACTGCAGGTAGGACCCGGGGGTGCAGGGGTCCTCCGGCGCTGGCGCCGGGGAGGAGGCGTTGGGCGCCGCCGGGGTCAGGCTGTAGACCAGGAAGAAGCGGAACTGGAAGCGGATCCTGTCGCTAGGGGTCGTCGCCTGCATCCAGAGCCTGCGGTCGGTGTCCGGGGCCACGAAGTAGAAGCGGCGCGACGCGGAGTACGAGCGCAGCAGCAGCCGTCCCCCTGCCACGTCCGGCCGCACGGGTCCACCAGGTCGGCTTCGGCGAAAAGCACCGACCCTGGAACCATGCGGTCCCGTTCCAAGCCTGGCCCTGCCCTCTGCCCGCTGTGTGACCCCCGAGTGAGTCACTCAGCCTCTCTGAGCCTCAGTGTTCTTGTCGGGAAAATGGGGATGGTTGAGCAATGTCAGAATTTTTGTGAGGATTAAAAAATGTAATTCAAGTCCTCAGTCTCGTATTCAGAAACCCTAGGATGTGTTTCAGAATTTTTCAGATTTTAGAAACATATATAATATGTTGCAGCCCCACATGGAGTCTGCCACAGCCCTCCACGATCAAACACATTTTCTAGAGCAATTGCACAGAACATGTACCCTAAGTAGGACAAACAGACTGTAAACAGCCTCCTGTCAGTTCAGGTCAGGTGTTGCCAGTTAGTTAGCTAAGAACAAATTTTGGTTGTCAGAGCTTTTCATATTTTGTAGTGGAAACTAAAGGATTGTGGATGTGTATGGGTTCAGTGCTTAGGACAGTGCCTGGCATTTAATGAGCATTATGGACGTGTTATTCAAGGCTGGGGGAGGGCATTTCCTGGCCTTCCCTCCAGTGGTTAGGACTCCACACTCTCACTGTGGAGAGCCCAGGTTCAATTCCTGTTCGGGAAACTAAGATGCCACAACCCTCGCAGTGCAGCCAAAAAATAAAAGGATGTGGGAGACACAGTTGGGCACCTGCCCAGCCAACAGGCATTCCCTGTTTCTCCTTGCTAAGAGAAACTTAATTCCCCTCAATTATCAGAGAGGCCCCCTGGTCTTTGGCCTAAACCAAGCCTTGTAATCCTAATTCCATTTGCCAGGTTTAGGGATTGGCTTGTGAACTGATTCTGGCCAATGAGATTTAAGGAGAGGTTTGCTGAGGGTTCCTGGGAAAGGTTTTCCTCCCTGATTTAAAAAAAAAAAAAAAAAAAAAAGGAGGGAGAGCTGTGTGATGAGGAGCTCCTTTTTCTTCCTGCTTTTGAAAGCTATTGACTGAGGATGCGACGCCCAGAGCTGCAGCAGATACCTTGCAAGGATGAGGTCATGAGAATTATGGAGGAGCCCTGACATGGTTGAGCTGCTGAATTAACCATTTCTGGACTCATATCTGGCCTCTCTTCTTAAGTGAAATAATAAATGTCCTTGTGGTTGTTTTTTTTTGGTTTTTTTTTTTTTTTTTTTTTTTTTTTTTTGTGGTACGCGGGCCTCTCACTGTTGTGGCCTCTCCCATTGCGGAGCACAGGCTCCGGACATGCAGGCTCTGCAGCCATGGCTCACGGGCCCAGCCGCTCCGCGTCATGTGGGATCTTCCCGGACCGGGGCACGAACCCGTGTCCCCTGCCCCGGCAGGCGGCCTCTCAACTACTGCGCCACCAGGGAAGCCCTGTCCTTATGATTTAAGCTCTGTTTAGTCTGGTAACTTACTTACAACCCAAAACATCCTCACTGGTACCGTGTTGTTGTGAGGATTAATGAGATAACGTGTAAGTACTCAAACCATCTGATTTTTGTAAGGGTAGAGAGAGAACAGGACGTGGCTTTTCTGGTGCATGGTAGGGGCACCAGTGGTGCTTGAGGACAAGCCGGGATGTGGGTCTTCGGGGGAGAAATTCTCCATTAGGGCTCAGGATGTGGGAGCATCTTCTCATATCTGTGCAGACCTACTAAAGCCAGAACCTGCCCTGGAGGCACACGGGACAGGCGGAGGTTTAGAGAGTGGGTGAACGAGCACCTTCTATGAGCTGGGCACTGTCTATGTGTCTTGCATGGTTTATCTCACCTTATATGCACAATAATAATAGTCCCTTAAGACAGCGGTCCCCAGCCTTTCTGGCACCAGGGACTGGTTTTGTGGAAAACAATTTTTCCACAGACGGGGGTCGGGGGGTGGGGATGGTTCAGGTGGTAATGCGAGGGATGGGGAGCGATGGGGAGTGACGGGGAGCGATGGGGAACGAAGGCGAGTGATGGGGAGTGACGGGAGTGACTGGGAGTGACAGGGAGCAACGGAGAGTGACGGGGAGTGACGGGGAGTGACGGGGAGCGATGGGGAGCAAAGGGGAGCGATGGGGAGCGAAGGGGAGCGATGGGGAGCGATGGGGAACAAAGGCGAGTGATGGGGAGTGACGAGAGTAACTGGGAGTGACAGGGAGCAACGGAGAGTGACGGGGAGCGATGGGGAGTGACGGGGAGTGACGAGGAGTGATGGGGAGCGACAGGGAGCAACGGGGAGCAGCAGATGAAACTTCGCTTGCTTGCCCACCACTCACCTCCTGCTTTGAGGCCCGGTTCCTAACAGGCCGCGGACTGGCCCTGGGGGTTGGGGACCCCTGCCTTAAGGGGCAAGGGCCTATTATTCTTTCCATTTTACTGCTGAAGAAACCAAGTCTTAGACAGTGGAAACAGTAATGTCAAGGGTGTGTGTGTGAACGCAGGGCCGTCTGACTCCGAAGCCCACAGTGTTTCCCGGTGCCAGACTGCCCCACCCGCCCCCAGACACCTGCTTCTGGGTGACTTGGAGCTCCAGCTACCCAGAGGGTTGGGGGTGGACTTGAGGGTGCCAGCCAAGACCAAGCACAGGGTTTCCCAGTGTCTCCCAACTCAAGGGATCCCAGCTCATCAGGGTGAGTGCTGATTGAGGAAACACAATCTCAAAGGGTGGTGGGACCTGAATCTCCTGCCTGCCCCAACCAAACCACCTTGTACTCACCTGTGTGCAGAGCAGACACAGTCAGGGCAGTTGCCCCCAGCAGGAGCAGCCTTTGGGGCAGCTGCAGAGGACAGGCTTCCATCCAGGCCCTCCTGTGCCCAGCGATGGGGAAGACCTGCAGAATCTGCAGTTTGGGGTCTTTGGGGAGACTGGGGTATAGGGGCCTGGTTAGGCCAGTGGAGGGATTGGCGGGACACAGAGAGCAAGGGAGGCAAGTATGCCAGCTCCTCTGGTCTCTTCAGTGATGTTTGTGCTCCCTGTTCCAGATCCTTCTTCAGATCAGGATTGTGTCTAGGGTTGTCATGGAGATTTGGGACTGGGGCTGGAGCCTGGGGAGAGAAGGCAGAGAGGATGTCTGCTCATCCCCTGCCAGACAGGAACCAGGAAACTCAGATCCGGTTCAGCCACAGGGCTTCTGGGAGGGGGACCCACAGCCTCAGAGAGCTGCTGCCTTCCTGGAGAAGTTGGCATTTTAGGGCTGAGCTTAAGGGAGCCCCAGGACATCAAAGGGCCTCTCTGAGGGCCTAGAGAGGCAGCAAGTGGTGAATGAGCGCTGGCCCAGGAGTCTGCTCTATTTTAAAGACAAAGTATTCCTGCCTCAGGGCCTTTGCCCTCACCGTTCCTCCACCTGGGGTGTCCTCTCCCATGGAGGTCCATGGCTGGCTTCTCTGGGTCATTCAGATTTCGAGCTCACATGTCACCTGCTCAGACCACATTTCCCTGACCACTTCTCAGTCTGAATTAGTGTTCTCCCTCCCTGTCACTCAGTCCCATGTCCGCAAATTTATCTCAGCACTCACTGGAATTACTTTGCTTATTTATATCTTGTATGTATTGTGCATTGACCGCCCCCCACCCACTAAAATTGTGTTCTGTGTCTTGTTGTTCTCTGAAGCCCTAGGTCATAGAACAGTGCCTGGCACAGAGCAGGCATCCAGGAAATAAGAACAAATGTGTGGGGACTTCCCTAGTGGTGCAGTGGTTAAGAATCCACCTGCCAATGCAGGGGACACAGGTTCGAGCCCTGGTCTGGGAAGATCCCACATGCCGCCGAGCAACTAAGCCCGTGCGCCACAGCTACTGAGCCTGTGCTCTAGAGCCCGCGAGCCACAACTAGAGCTCACGTGCCACAACTACTGAAGCCCACATGCCTAGAGCCCATGCTCCGCAGCAAGAGAAGCCACCTCAAAAAAAAAAAGAGAGAGAAGCCACCTCAGTGAGAAGCACGCGCACCGCAACGAAGACCCAACACCGCCAAAAATAAATAAATTTTTTTACAAAAGAAAAAGGACAAATGTGTGACGTTGAGCGAATGACCTCCCTTTATTCTGGGTTTTACTTCCCCATGTGTAAAAGGAAGGGCTTGGGCCATTTCAGCCTTTTTCAAAACCTGTAATTATTAGAACCATTTTTTTACAAAGGCATTATACATGGAACCTTAATATATAAAGCTGAAACTTTTCAAGTCTCAGTTTTCTTATCCGTAAAATGGAATAATGATAGTTCCAACTTTGTAGGTATATTGTAAAGGGTAAGTAACTTGATACAAGTGGGGTATCAAGTTACTTACTTAGAACAGTGTCTGTCACATAGTAAAGTGCACAATGCACGTCAGGCTGGATGATGACCCTTAATGTCATCATTATTACTTAAACAGAGGTCATCTATGTTTCCAGAAGTCCCCACCTCAGACTTTGAGACACCACCTCAGAGTCTGAAGACTGTATGAGAAGGTTAAAACCACTGGCCCTGCTTCTCTCTAATGCTCTTCTTTCTAGTCCTGACATTCGATGCAAACTTGATACCCCACTGTGTGTGATGTCCAAGGCTAGGCCTTGGGGGACTCCTTTGGCAGGAGTGGATTTATCATGAAACCCTTGAAGCTGGCCGCTCTCCCTCTTGAGACGGACAACATTCTGCCTATGGAATGTGTATCTCTCTAAATAAACTTGATTTCACTTTTAAAAAGAAAGAAAGAAACTTGTGAAGCTTACACATCAGGACATATTATTTGCATGAGATTATATATTTTTATAAAATTTACAAAATTAAGATATTTCAACCACAGTCAATTCAGATCACTGTCTCTTTCCACCCCAATCTCCTCCATTGCACCTCTCTTCAGATGGTCACGGGCATTTTTGAAATCTGGCTAAGGGGAGGTGGCTTTGGGTTTGGGTTTGGGGGGCATATAATTATGGGGTCCTAGCTCCTTCCAGGTATAGTTTTATTATTTCAAATAAATGCCCCAGAATGCCTTCCAGTAATCCTCCTCACGCCCTCTATGCTGTGATATGTTGTGATATGAAGGTGCAGAATCAGAGATCATTTATTATGCCTGGCCTCGCTGGTGTGAGGGTATTGGAGGAGAAATAAGGTTTGAAACATATGAAGCCAGAAGCCAGTCTATGGAAAATCCTTCCAAATCTTAAAGCTCACATATGTAAGAAATTTGATAGCGGTTATCCCAAGTTTAACAGTCCTTAAGAGAATAAATAATCTTACTAATAACGAATTGCAAAGCTCAAGAAAAAAAGTCTAAATGATCACTAATAAAAAACTAATTTTGGTCAATCATGCTAAAGGAAAGACTGATTTATCTTTCTAGTCCTGTTATAGAAAATATCGTATAGTGTTGTCACAGAAATCATAAAAGGGTGTGCAGCCAAGAAAAGTAAGGAAAAAAGTATCACAGAAGAGATTTAAGCAGTATTTTAATAAAAACGTGCTATTATTTTAAATTTATATTGTTCATGGTATTCGTCAGTTTTTTTTTTTTCTTTTTTATTTATTTTTGGCTGCGTTGTTTCTTCACTGCTGCACACGGGCTTTCTCTAGTTGCAGAGAGGGGGCTACTCTTTGTTGCGGTGAGTGGACCTCTCATTGCAGTGGCTTCTCTTTGTTGCGGAGCACGGGCTCTAGACGCACGGGCTTCAGTAGTTGCAGCACGTGGGCTCAGTAGTTGTGGCTTATGGGCTCTAAAGTGCAGACTCAGTAGTTGTGGTGCATGGGCTTAGTTGCTCTGCGACGTGTGGGATCTTCCCAGACCAGGGCTCGAAACTGTGTCCCCTGCATTGGCAGGCGGATTCTTAACCACTGCACCACCAGGGAAGTTCCTGTCCATTTTTTAAACTTTAAAAGTTGTTGGACATGGAAGCAACTTAAGTGTCCATCAACAGATGAATGGATAAAGAAGATATGGTGTATATACAAATGGAATACTACTCAGCCATAAAAAAGAATAAAATAATGCTATTTGCAGCAACATGCATGGACCTAGAGATCATCCTACTAAGTGAAGTATGTCAGAAGGAGAAAGACAAATACCCTATGGTATCACTTATGTGTGAAATCCAGAATATGACACAAATAAACTTATCTCCAAAACGGAAGCAGACTCACAGACATAGAGAACAGACTTGTGGTTGCCAAGGGGGAGGGAGGAAGGATGGAGTGGGAGTTTGGGGTTAGCAGATGCAAACTATTACATATAGAATCGCTAAACAACAAGATCCTACTGTATAACACAAAGAACTATATTCAATATCCTGTAATAAGCCATAATGGAAAAGAGTATGAAAAAGAATATATATGTGTATGTATATACATATATATATAAATAACTGAATCACTTTGCTGTACAACAGAAATTAATACAACATTGTAAATCAACTATACTTCAATAAAATAAATTTTAGAAAAATAAAAATAAAAACTTTTGAATGTAAGAGTATTTGTGCTTCCCGACACTGGAAATGTCAGCATGAAGAACTTGCTTTGAGAGAAAAATAGTATTAATAAAAGTGCTGTTTGATCTAAAGCTCTTCACTCTAGTTAGCAAAAGGTGTGAATGGAACGGAATGGAATAAGTCTTCTGAGAAAGCAGAGCTTTTCTTTGGAGCTGTTTTTTGTTTGTTTGTTTGTTGTTGTTTTTTTAATTTGATTTATTTTTATTTTTATTATTTTATTTCTTTCTTTTTTGGCGGTACGCGGGCCTCTCACTGTTGTGGCCTCTCCCATTGTGGAGCACAGGCTCCAGATGCGCAGGCTCAGCGGCCACGGATCACGGGACTAGCCGCTCCGTGGCATGTGGGATCTTCCTGGACCGGGGCATGAACCCGTGTCCCCTGCGCTGGCAGGCGGACTCTCAACCACTGCGCCACCAGGGAAGCCCCTGTTTGTTGTTTTTACGGTACACGGGCCTCTCACTGTTGTGGTCTCTCCCGTTGCGGAGCACAGGCTCTGGACGCGCAGGCTCAGTGGCCAAGGCTCACACGCCCAGACGCTCCGCAGCATGTGGGATCTTCCCGGACCAGGGCACGAACCCGTGTCCCCTGCATCGGCAGGCGGACTCTCAACCACTGCGCCACCAGGGAAGCCCTGGAGCTGTTTTGAAGGAGTAGTTGGGCAATTAGTACTTTTCTCAAAGATGCTAATCCTACTAAAATGCTCTGGGATTTGGGTTTAGAACATCTTATTTTCAGGCTTTATAAGCAGTTCCTGTTTTCCACTGTAGCAGGTAGAAAGCTATACTGGCCTAATGGAAAGGCAGTGAGCATAATCAGAGCATGAGGTTACATTTCACTGCCCATGAAGCTTTGCTATTTTGTTGCTCAAGTTCTTTACCTCAACTTTAAAAAATGAAGCATTATTGGCTTCCCTGGTGGCGCAGTGGTTGGGGGTCCGCCTGCCGATGCAGGGGACGTGGGTTCGTGCCCCGGTCCAGGAAGATCCCACGTGTCGCGAAGCGGCTGGGCCCGTGGGCTATGGCCGCTGATCCTGCGCGTCCAGAGCCTGTGCTCCACAATGGGAGAGGCCACAACAGTGAGAGGCCCGCGTACCGCAAAAAAAAAAAAAAAAAAAAAAAAAAAAAAAGAAGCATTATTATACTTGGTAAAATAGTGTTTGCCCCATGATAAGACCTATAAGAAAGTTTACCATCTGCCTCAAATATTATAATATGCATCTGTTATTCAGATTAATACATAGAACTAAGTAGACATTTCTATTTGTAAATAGCAGCAAATACACTGGTAGATGAAGTATGGAACCAATGAGCCAAATTTAAATTTTATTTTTCTTTCAGTTCACAAAAGTGGTGTTGCTTTTCACAGTCAAACTAAACCAGTCAAAGTACCTTTTCTTGGTTTCTTAAAAGGACTAGAGAACAAACTGATGTATCTTTTCTTTGTTTGTTTTGGCTGTGCCACCTGGCATGTGGGATCTTAGTTCCCTGACCAGGGGCCAAACCCATGCTCCCTGCAGTGGAAGTGTGGAGTCCTAACCACTGGACAGCCAGGGAATTCACAACTGATGTATCTTTGAATTAAAAACTTCATGTAGGTTTTAAAAATATATACTGCTGGGATTTTTTTCTCATCCTGAATAAATATTCACTTTCAAAATTTTTTGTGTTTATAATTTCATATTTTTAAAGAGGGCCTTCAAAGTGTCTATGCTTCAGGACCCAAATAACCTGGCCCTCAGGGAGCTCATAGCCTGGTAGCAGCTTCAGATTAAACAAATAAATAAACAGACAAACAAACAAAAAAACAACCATTAAATAAATCCCAATCTTTTTTTTTTTTTTTTTTTTTTTTAAATCCCAATCTTAACAAGCACATGAGGTACCCTGGGAAGTCAGGAAGTGCTTCCCAGAGAAGAGCATTTCTGACTTGGACTCTGAAGGATGCATAGGAGTTTCCATGCAGAAACTGTGTTAAATGCAGTAATAGTAACTTCCTGGCCCCTTGACCAAGCTCTGTGCCTGAAACATCCCTACCTTTCATGAACTCCATGTCAACCTTTTCATATTTCTAGCAGCTACTTCTTCTTTTTTTTTTTTTTTCACTTTTGGCTGTGTTGGGTCTTTGCAGCACACAGGCTTTCTCTAGTTGATGCAAGCAGGGGCTACTCTTCATTGCAGTGCACAGGCTCTAGGTGCATGGGTTTCAGTAGTTATGGCACGTGGGCTCAGAAGTTGTGGCTCACAGGCTCTAGAGCACAGGCTCAGTAGTTGTGACGCACGGGCTTAGTTGCTCCTTGGCATGTGGGATCTTCCCGGACCAGGGCTCAAACCCGTGTCCCCTGCATTGGCAGGTGGATTCTTAATGACTGCGCCACTAGCAAATCCCTAGCAACCACTTCTTAAGTGTTTGCAACACTCCAGTCACTGGCTGTAAGCTTGTCACATGCTTTATCCACATAATCGTCACAATGAACCTACAAAGAGGACACTCTTATGAGCCTCATTTAACTGATGAGAAATCTGAGTACAGATAATGATAATAAATAAGGTTGGTAGGTAAGGGGGGGTACAGTATTCCCCAGGTCCCATTTCCTAGCTGTAACCCTTAAGCAAGTGACTTAACCTCTCTATGCCTCAGTTTTCTCATCTACAAATTGGAGACAATACTAAAGTATCCTACTGGATTGTTGGGAAAGTTAAATTAAAAGAAAGATGTAAATTCATTTTTCAAATACCACTGACCTCTGTGTGAGGCACTGGAGATACTTCAGGGAACAAAATAAACAAAAACTCTACCCTTGTGGAACTTACATTCCAGAGAAGGATAAATGGGTAAAATGTATGATGTACTGAATAGTGATAAATATTAAGAAGAAAAAACATGAAGCAAGGCCAGGAGATGTGAAAAGTCAGAGAGATGTTGAAATTTTGATAGGATAGCTTGGGAAGTCCTCACAGAGAAGAGTCTTTTAAGTAAAGATCTGAAGGAGTAAGACAACCAGCCATGCAGTTCTTTGAAGAATATACTAGGCAGGGAGAATAGCAAGTGCAAAGGCCCTGAGGCAAGAGCAGGCCTGGCACAAGCAATAACAGTGTGGAGTGAATGCAGCAAAGGGGAGAGTGATAGGAGATCAGATCACGTGGGGCCCTAGAGGTCATTGTAAGAACTTTGGCTTTTTCTCTGAGATGAGAACCACTGGGCAAGGCCAGATGCTGCAGGACCAGATAGGAGACTATTTTAATAATAAGTCTAGAAATGATGGTGGCCTGGGGACTTCCCTGGCGGTCCAGTGATTAAGAATCTGCGCTTCCACTGCAGGGGGCACAGGTTCAATCCCTGGTTGGGGAACTAAGATCCCTCAAGCCGCATGGCATGGCCAAAAAAAAGAAAAGAAAACTTTGGTTTTCTTGCAATAGCAAGAAGTAGTCAGATTCTGAATGAACATACTTTGAAGGTACCGCCAATAGGATTTGTTGACAGATTGGACTTGGAGTGTGAAGAAAAGAGATGAGTCAAGGAGGGTACCCTGGGATTTAACCTGAGCATCTGGAAGGATGGAGTTGCCATAAGCGGGAGGGGAAGAACTGTGAGAGGAGCAGGGTCGGGGGAGGATGAGGAGTTCTGTTCTGGACACATTCAGATTAAGATGCCCATTTGATATTCCAGTGGAGAGGACAAGTGGAGGTTGGATCTCCAAGTCTGGAATTGAGGGGGGAAGTGCAGACCAGGCATACAATTTTGGGAGTAGTCAGCACATGGATAATATGTAAAGCCACAAGATGGGGCAAGAGAGCCACAGGAGTGAGCATAGAGAGAGAAGAGGAGGACCAAATAGGTTGGACAGTGCCCAGCCCTTCTGGGGTATTTAGCTGGTACTCATGGTTCTGGAGAAAATGTCCACTAGGGGGCAGTCAATACCAAGACGAGGATGAGGAAACTTGTGTACCCTAGAAACTGCCCCTGGGAGGCGGCAGTCTGCCATTCAGCTTAGGGGCTGGGGGTGGTGGCAACTCACCAAGAAACCAAGTACTCAGCATCTTGAGACTGAGGCTTTGGTCACTTCACTACATGTTCAGGTAACTCTAGAGAAGGGCCATTGTCCCCACTAATCAATGTGCCCTTATTGTGTACAATGGGTCAGCCAGACTGGATCATCTCCAAGGGCTCTCTCCCCTCAGACCTTCCTTGAGTCCTGGATATGGGCTGACATTCCTACATCAAGCCTGTCACATCTCATCTGCCACATTCTTTATGCAACTTACAGTTTGATAAGCTACTAGTAAATAACTCTTCATTGATGCCAGTTCCAAGTCTGGTGCTTTGAATACCTTCACTCCAGAAAAGCCCTGAGACAGGTATAATCATCTCCTTTTATAGACTAGGAAGCCAAATCCAGCGAGATTAGAGGCCTTGTTCAAAGTAGCCCCAGAAATGGGAGGCAAAGTTAGGTGCCCATTTTCAAGGGGCTCCAGACCCCATTCTCTTCCTAGTATATCATCCCACTTTGACCTTGAGTCCAAAAGTACCTGGTCCTATACTAGGAGCTGAGTTAAAGAGGTAAAGGACACACCTCTGCCCTTAAGCAGCTCAGAGCCTAGTAGACACAAAAAAACAGAAGTACACTTCAGCATTATAAGAGACAGGGCCATGGAAACAGAGAGGAGGGAACACAGCCTGCTCTGGAGCAGAGAATACGGAGAATACTAAAACTAACGAGTTTTAGTAAAATGAATAAATAATAATAATTAACATTATTATTAATGATAAGTTATTCATAATTTATTGAGTGCTCTCTATTTGCCAAGGACTTTTGTCATGTATTGGCCCACTTACTCTTCACAATAGTGCCATGAAGACGGTAGTATTATCATCCCCATTTTACAGATGAAGAAGGTGAGGCACAGGGGTGTTAAATTTAACTAGGAAGTGGGGAAGCAGTCTGCCTTCCCAGAGGAGGAATTGTCTGAGCTGAAAGATGAAGTGTGGATAGACCTAGGTGGATGAGGGGAGGCTCAACAGTGTTCCAGGCAGAAGGAGAAGAGTGCACAAAGTTGAGAAGGCTTGGGAAAGCCCCCCTTTGTAGTTTGCCCGGTAACCTGAGACAGTGCCCACCTTTCTGGTCACACTTGACCCAGTTTCCACACAGGCCAAGCATGGTGCTAAGATTCATTTCACAGCCAAAATGGGCAGAGCCAGAGTTTGGACTCTGTGTCTTTCTGACTTTCAAATCCATGCTCTTTCTATGATAACATGCATGGGGAACTTCCCTGACCAGGGATCAAATTCCCCTGCATTGGAAGCATTGAGTCTTAACCACTAGACCACCAGGGAAGTGCTCCATGACGACAATCTTAAGCAAGGTTTGTCAACATTTAGTCATGTGGGGAGATAGTTCTTCCCTTTCCACTATCCAGATATTCGCAAAGGTTGTTAATATCCTACAATACAAAGGTCGAGGATGAAATAATGAGATCACAGTCATTTTTACTGAGTTAGAGACAGAAGGTATCATTAGGTGAACCTAAGCCCTTACAAGTCATTAGATTGGTTGGAAGAAAAATGAAGATTGACAACAGAAACAAAGATAAAAGTAAAATATAATGTGCAAAATTAAACAAGATGTACAAAAAGTATTGTGAGCTCTTATCTAATACATTAGAAATCCCAGGGACTTCCCTGGTGGTCCAGTGGTTAAGAATCCCCCTTCCAATGCATGGGACATGAGTTCGATCCCTGGTCAGGGAACTAAGATCCTACATGCTGCAGGGCAACTAAGCCTGCGTGCCACAACTACTGAGCCCTCACGCTCTGAGCTCATACTCTCTAGAGCCCACGTGCCACAACTAGAGAGAAGCCTGAGCATCACAATGAAAGATCCCTCATGCTTCATCTAAGACCCGACGCAGCCAAGTAAATAAATACTTATTTTAAAAAAAGAAATCCCAGAAAATATCTCTACATATCCAAGAAAATAATGTCTACCATAAATACTAGTAATACCTTTTTTTGTAATACTATTATCTCCAGATCCCAAGATCACTAAGCCCAATTTGCATTTACTTGGCAAGAAAAACAATAGACATTTCAGAAACTATCCCAGGGATGTACAAGTGGCCTAGTACTTGCAAGGATTTGAGAATGTTAAATTCTCATACACATTTTTACATACATATCATAGAGGGACAGATAGAAAACATAACTTGTTCATAATAACTTGAACAGATAAAATAAAAAAATGTTTAGAATTAAAAGAATGAACAGTTGCCCACCATAAAATTATAAAAGAAATTATCTTCATTAAAATTTTAGGTAAAATCTGGTCAGTAGGGACTTCCCTGGTGGCACAGTGGTTAAGAATCCACCTGCCAATGCAGGGGACACAGGTTTGATCCCTGGTCCAGGAAGATCCCACATGCTGCAGAGCAACTGAGCCCGTGCACCACAACTTCTGAGCCTGCTCTCTGGAACCCGCAAGCCACAGCTACTGAGCCCATGCACAGCAACTACTGAGCCCGCATGCTGCAACTACTGAAGCCCGCACGCCTAGAGCCGGTGCTCTGCAACAAGAGAAGCCACTGCAATGAGAAGCCCGTGCACCGCAATGAAAAGTAGCCCCTGCTTGCCGCAACTAGAAGAAGCCCGCCGACAGTAACAAAGACCCAACGCAGCCAAAAAGCTCTTTGTTGCTGCGTGCGGGCTTTCTCTAGTTGCCTGGTTGCTCCACGGCATGTGGGATCTCCCCTGCATTGGCAGGCGGATTCTTAACCACTGCACCACCAGGGAAGTCCCCATCTTAGATAGTCTTTTACAATATATCAGATCTCTAGGGGAAAAAAAGCCCAAGACTTTCCACAAGGATCAGACAACAGACATCCTTAGGTGAACTAAAAAGGGCAGTATGACATCAATACTCCAAGCACCTATATTACTAGAGAAAACAGATTTCAGTGACTCATGGACATGCAGACTGGTCGCTCTGAGTTAGACTTTGAGAATCAGGCATAGTACTGTTTCAGCTTACTGGACAAAGACATTCTTTCTTTTTTCTCCCCCCCCCTTTCTTATTGAAGTATAATTGACTTACAATATTATGTTAGCTTTAGGTATAAAACATAGCGAATCAATATTTTTTTACTTTAAAAAGTGATCACCACGACAAAGACATTTTCTGATACAGAAAAAAAATCCAAGAGGAAAAAAAAAAACACTGGTTACATAGAAACAGGTTACTCATCTCAGCATGAGCTAGACTCAGTCCTGATCAAACAAGGCGGGTAGCACAAAGTCCTATGCACTTAAAATGGAAATGGTATATAAGGGAAAGGACAAAGCAGGGTCCTCCATTGAGGAGGCAGTGTCTCAGCCTTTGTTAGACTTGCCCTTGAGCAGAGGGCAGGGAATATCTCAACCACCATCCCACCACCCTGGAGACAGCAACTTCCTCCTGGTCTGAGCTAGCACTGGAGCTGTGCCGGTGATGTGATGGTTCAAGGATGGCAGTGCCTCACTTAGACCAGAAGGGGTCAAATGGAAAGCAGCAGTCCTACATTCAACCACAGGGGTGCGGAATAAAATTCACATTTTATGGCAAGACAAGAAAAATTTAAACAAAAAAATCTCCTCTGCCCTTTGGCATCCTCTCCCCCCTCATTGTGGATTGTGTATGTGCATTATGCATCACCAAACCTCCCCCAATGGCAGGAATACCTGCTCAACCATAAACAGCAACATTCTCCTAGCATCAACAAGACAACTCCTTAAAAGATAACATTCCTGGGCTTCCCTGGTGGGGCAGTGGTTGAGAGTCCACCTGCCGACGCAGGGGACACGGGTTCGTGCCCCGGTCCAGGAAGATCCCATATGCCGTGGAGTGGCTGGGCCCATGAGCCATGGCCACTGAGCCTGCGCGTCCGGGGGCTGTGCTCCGCAATGGGAGAGGCCACAACAGTGAGATGCCCAAGTACCACAAAAAAAAAAAAAAAGAGATAACATTCCTCTTGATCTTATAAGGGGTCACATGACCCACCATGATGAAGGTCTAGATTATATAAACTGTCAATAGTAAGTCATTTGATGTACAGCCCTCTGCTCAAAAAATTTATATAACTGTGTCTTGATTCCTAATGAGTAGAACAGTTCTCAGAACTTTCTGAGATACTATTCTCCAGTTATAATCCTTAAATTGGCTCAGATAAAATTTTCCATTTCTTTCTTAGATAGACTGATTAATTTTTCATCAACAGGGGAAACTGGTAGGTGGAGGGACAAAGTCAGCCCAATACGATGAATTAAAATCAGTTCAATTGCCAATAAGTCAGAGCTTACAGAAAGGACATCCTGAAGTTATCTTGAATTCTGATCCACAGGCAGTAGCCAATGGCCTGATAATTTGGTACCCAAAGTGGAAAACAAATAATTGTCTAATAAACAGATAACCAGTATGGAGAACACCAATATCAGAGAATATACATTAGGTTTGACAGTCTTACATATTAGGAGACCATATCTCAGCAACCAGAAATGTAAAACTCAAAAAGCAAGTTATAATCAGAAGTAGATAAATTAACTGGAACTCTAACATCAAAAATAATTAATTGACAAAATATTAGCTAGATGTGTATTCCCCAAACAAATGGATAGTTGGGCACAAACTCACCAATTAAATGTTCAAGGGAGAGAGGTATTCCTAAAACAGCACATGCTAAAACATTGTCAAATCTGCCAACATTTTCTATGTCACTTGACAAGAGAAAACAATCTGGAAAAACTAGCAAAGGCTAAATCTGGTAGATAGACTATGTCAAAGCCATGACTGAGCCACAAAGAAAAAAGAAATGTCTTTGGAGGATACTTTTTCAGGACTGGGATTTGCGGAGATGCTAAATCCACAATATCGGACATAGAGACATTTATTAGTGCCTATGGAACTCCCTAATCACAGAATCAAACCAGGGAACAAACTTTACAGTAAGGAAACAGGTCTAGGCCAATAAGAAGGAAATCAGCAGAAATGGTAAAAAGTTTAATGAACTACTAATGAAAACCTAAATCCAGACTAGGTGTGAAATAAATGGAAGATTGAACAGTGTTCTGATAGAATAAGTAGTCTAAATTACATAATAAACAACTATCCTGACACCCTAAAGCTACAAACAAAATAACCCTATTGAAACCCTGTGGGGCCTTCCCAGGTATAAAAGCTTTGTTTCTAGTTTGTAAGATTTCAAAGGGAAGGGAGGAAATGCAGAAACAAAGGAGGAGCAGTCAAGAAACATTAATGCAGTGATAAAGCAGGGGCCTGATTCCTCCTCAAGGGATAGATAGACATAACAATATATCTTTGAGTTCTTCTGTAGGAACTCAGGCTCCCACCCTGATGGAGGATAGTAACTACTGGCTGAGCACAAGTTCCCTGGAGTACCATCCTGTTACCTCACCACCAACCAATCAGAAGAAAGTCACACACTCCGCAGCCCTCACCCTAAATTTTGCCTTTAAAAACTCTTCCCCCAAAAACCATCAGGGAGTTTGGGGGTTTTGAGCACAAGCCACCCGTTTTCCTTGCTTGGTCTTTGCAATAAACTTTTCTCTGCTCCAATCCAACGTTTCAGTTTGTTTGGCCTTACTGTGCTTGGGGCACAGGAACTTGAGTTTGACAACACTGAAATCAAGTTTAAACACATTAAACTTAAAGATTGTGGGGGAATAAGAGTACAGATACAAGATTCTTCTGGTATCTCTTTCAGAATAGAAAAACATTTACATTGACAACTCTCAATAGCTTCACTATAACCGTCTTAATTATCTGACATAAAGTGCCCAGTTTTCCTGTAAATAGACTGACCATAACCTAATAGGTTGACTTCACTACCTGATTGCCAAGGTGATAAACACCCCGTTTGGATCAAACCATGATTGGATACAGAGCATGGACATTTTACAATAACTAAAATACTCCTATTAGCCCAACTACAGCTATCATGAGAAAAGACAGCTATGGTCTGGTTTCCCATGGAATGAAAGAAAGCCATGTGACCCCTCAGTTAGCCTGGATGAGGTCAACATAATCTCAAGGGATCTTGAATGGGGAAACTCACCCCATCAGAAAAATGTCAATAAGAACAGAGCACCAGACAGGGACCTTGTGGGCCTGAGTCTTAGAACCTCATCTCACAGGCATCTACTAAGAGTAGACCCAATTGGAATGATAATGCCTACCTCAAAGGAGACAAGTCAACTAAAACATGGCGAAGATTTATACCAACATCGTCAAGAGATTCATGGACCATTAGCAAGATTGAAAAACAGAAAAGACCTAAGAGTGGACATCACAAATGCTCATAGACCCTGGGCCTGGTATGCTGAAGAGAAACATGGAACAATTACAACAAAGCTACAATGGATGGAGCTATGTCTCTTCCTGGCCTGGCTACACTATGTGCCATGGGCATTTGTGGGACTCTTGATATAACTTCAGTGATTGGACACATTGCAATGTTACCAAATATTTAAAGAATATGCCTTGTTGAGCTAGCCTCATCCACCAGAGTGTAGACAGCAGAAGCAAGAAGAACTACAATCCTGCGGCCTGTGGGAAAAAAACCACATTCACAGAAAGATAGACAAGATGAAAAGACAGAGGGCTATGTACCAGATGAAGGAACAAGATAAAACCCCAGAAAAATAACTCAGTGAAGTGGAGATAGGCAACCTTCCAGAAAAAGAATTCAGAATAATGATAGTGAAGATGGTCCAGGACCTCGGAAAAAGAATGGAGACAAAGGGCTTCCCTGGTGGCGCAGTGGTTGACAGTCCGCCCGCCGATGCAGGGGACACGGGTTCGTGCCCCGGGCCAGGAAGATCCCCCATGCCGTGGAGCGGCTGGGCCCGTGAGGCATGGCCCCTGAGCCTGCACGTCCGGAGCCTGTGCTCCACAACGGGAGAGGCCACAACAGTGAGAGGCCCGTGTAACGCTAAAAAAAAAAAAAAAAAAAAAAGAATGGAGACAAAGATCAAGAAGATGCAAGAAACGTTTAACAAACACATAGAAGAATTAAAGAACAACCAAACAGAGATGAACAATACAATAACTGATATGAAAACTACGCTAGAAGGAATCAATAGCAGAATAACTGAGGCAGAAAAACGGATAAGTGACCTGGAAGACAGAATGGTGGACTTCACTGCTGTGGAACAGAATAAAGAAAAAAGAATGAAAAGAAATGAAGGCAGCCTAAGAGACCTCTGGGACAACTATAACACAACATTCGCATTATACGGGTCCCAGACAGAGAAGAGAGAGAGAAAGGACCAGACAAAATATTTGAAGAGATTATAGTCGAAAACTTCCCTAACATGGGAAAAGAAATAGCCACCCACGTCCAGGAGGTGCAGTGAGTCCCATACAGGATAAACCCAAGGGGGAACATGCCGAGACACATAGTAATCAAATTGGCAAAAATTAAAGACAAAGAAAAATTATTGAAAGCAGCAAGGGAAAAATGACAAATAACATACAAGGGAACTCCCATAAGGTTAACAGCTGATTTCTCAGCAGAAACACTACAAGCCAGAAGGGAGTGGCATGATACACTTAAAGTGATGAAAGGGAAGAACCTACAACCAAGATTACTCTACCCAGCAAGGATCTCATTCAGATTTGATGGAGAAATCAAAAGCTTTACAGACAAGCAAAAGCTAAGAGAATTCAGCACCACCAAACCAGTTCTACAACAAATGCTAAAGGAACTTCTCTAAGTGGGAAACACAAGAGAAGAAAAGGACCTACAAAAACAAACCCAAAACAATTAAGAAAATGGTCATAGGAACATACATATCGATAATTACCCTAAACGTTAATGGATTAAATACTCCAACCAAAAGACACAGGCTTGCTGAATGGATACAAAAACAAGACCCATATATATGCTGTCTACAAGAGACCCACTTCAGACCTAGGGACACATACAGACTGAAAATGAGGGAATGGAAAAAGATATTCCATGCAAATGGAAATCAAAAAAAGCTGGAGTAACAATACTCATATCAGATAAAATAGACTTTAAAATGAAGAATTTTACAAGAGACAAGGGAGGACACTACGTAATGATCAAGGGATCAATCCAAGAAGAAGATATAACAATTATAAATATATATGCACCCGAAATTGACAGTAACACAATAGTAGTGGGGGACTTTAACACCTCACTCACACCAATGGACAGATCATCCAAAATGAAAATAAATAAGGAAACAGAAGCTTTAAATGACACAATAGACCAGATAGATTTAATTGATAGGACATTCCATCCAAAAACAGCAAATTACACTTTCTTCTCAAGTGTGCATGGAACATTTTCCAGGAAAGATCACATCCTGGGTCACAAATCAAGCCTCAGTAAATTTAAGAAAATTGAAATCATAACAAACATCTTTTCTGACCACAACGCTATGAGATTAGAAATGAATTACAGGGAAAAAAACCGTAAAAACACAAACAATGGGGGCTAAACAATACATTACTAAATAACCAAGAGATCACTGAAGAAATCAAAGAGGAAATCAAAAAATACCTAGAGACAAATGACAATGAAAACACGACTATCCAAAACCTACGGCATGCAGCAAAAGCAGTTCTAAGAGGGAAGTTTATGGCTATACAAGCCTACCTCAAGAAACAAGAAAAATCTCAAACAATCTAACCTTACACCTAAAGGAACTAGAGAAAGAAGAACAAACAAAACCCAAAGTTAGCAGAAGGAAAGAAATCATAAAGATCAAAGCAGAAATAAATGAAATAGAAGCAAAGAAAACAAGAGCAAAGATCAATAAAACTATAAGCTGGTTCTTTGAGAAGATAAACAAAATTGATAAACCAATAGCCAGACTCATCAAGAAAAAGAGGGAGAAGACTCAAAGCAATAAAATTAGAAATGAAAAAGGAGAAAGTACAACAGACACCGCAGAAATACAAAGCATCCTAAGAGACTACTACAAGCAACTCTATGCCCATAACATGGACAACCTGGAAGAAATGGACAAATTCTTAGAAAGGTATAACCTTCTAAGACTGAACCATGAAAAAATAGAAAATATGAACAGAAAAATCACAAGTAATTAAATTGAAACTGTGATTAAAAATCTTCCAACAAACAGAAGTCCAGGACCAGATGGCTTCACAGGTGAATTCTATCAAAATTTTAGAGAAGAGCTAACACCTATCCGTCTCAAACTCTTCCAAAAAATTGCAGAGGAAGGAACACTCCCAAACTCATTCTATGAGGCCACCATCACTGTGATACCAAAACCAGACAAAGATACTACAAAAAAAGAAAATTACAGACCAATATCACTGATGAATATAGATGCAAAAATCATCAACAAAATACTAGCAAAAAGAATCCAACACCACATTAAAAGTATCATACACCATGATCAAGTGGGATTTACCCCAGGGATGCAAGGATTCTTCAATATACGCAAATCAATCAGTGTGATACACCATATTAACAAATTGAAGAATAAAAACCATATGATCATCTCAATAGATGCAGAAAAAGCTTTTGACAAAATTCAACACCCATTTATGTTAAAAACTCTTCAGAAAGTGGGCATAGACGGAACCTACCTCAACATAATAAAGGCCATATATGACAAACCTACAGCAAACATCATTCTCAATGGTGAAAAACTGAAAGCATTTCCTCTAAGATCAGGAACAAGGCAAGGATGTCCACTCTCACCATTATTCAACATAGTTTTGGAAGTCCTAGCCATGGCAATCAGGGAAGAAAAAGAAATAAAAGGAATACAAATTGGAAACAAAGAAGTAAAACTGTCACTGTTTGCAGATGACATGATACTATACATAGATAATCCTAAAAAAGCCACCAGAAAATCACTAGAGCTAATCAATTAATTTGATAAAGTTGCAGGATACAAAATTAATGCACAGAAATCTCTTGCATTCCTATACACTAATGATGAAAAATCTGAAAGAGAAATTAAGGAAACACTCCCATTTACCATTGCAACAAAAAAAAATAAAATACCTAGGAATAAACCAACCTAGGGGGACAAAAGACCTGTATGCAGAAAACTATAAGACACTGATGAAAGAAATTAAAGATACCAACAGATGGAGAGATATACCATGTTCTTGGACTGGTAGAATCAATATTGTGTAAATGGCTATACTACCCAAAGCAATCTACAGATTCAATGCAATCCCTATCAAATTACCGATGGCATTTTTTACAGAACTAGAACAAAAAAATCTTAAAATTTGTATGGAGACACAAAAGACCCCGAATAGCCAAAGCAGTCTTGAGGGAAAAAAACGGAGCTGGAGGAATGAGACTCCCTGTCTTCAGACTATACTACAAAGCTACAGTAATCAAGACAATATGGTACTGGCACAAAAACAGAAATATAGATCAATGGAACAAGATAGAAAGCCCAGAGATAAACCCGTGCACCTATGGTCAACTAATCTATGACAAAGGAGGCAAGGATATACAATAGAGAAAAGATAGTCTCTTCAATAAGTGGTGCTGGGAAAACTGGACAGCTACATGTAAAAGAATGAAATTAGAACACTCCCTAACACCATACACAAAAATAAACTCAAAATGGATTCAAGACCTAAATGTAAGACCGGACAATATAAAACTGTTAGAGGAAAACATAGGAAGAACACTCTTTGATGTAAATCACAGCAAGATCTTTTTTTTTCCCTCCCCACCCCCAGCCCTCACGCGGGGGCCTAGCAAGATCTTTTTTGATCCACCTCCTAGATTAATGGAAATAAAAACAAAAATAAACAAATGGGACGTAATGAAACTTAAAAGCTTTTGCACAGCAAAGGAAACCATAAACAAAACGAAAAGACAACCCTCAGAATGGGAGAAAATATTTGCAAACGAATCAATGGACAAAGGATTAATCTCCAAAATATATAAACAGCTCATGCAGCTCAATATTAAAGAAACAAACAACCCAATCCAAAAATGGGCCGAAGACCTAAGTAGACATTTCTCCAAAGAAGACATACAGATGGCCAAGAAACACATGAAAAGCTGCTCAACATCACTGATTATTAGAGAAATGCAAATCAAAACTACAGTGAGGTATCACCTCACACCAGTTAGAATGGGCATCATCAAAAAATCTACAAACAATGAATGCTGGAGAGCCTGTGGAGAAAAGGGAACCCTCTTGCACTGTTGGTGGGAATGTAAATTGATACAGCCAATATGGAGAACAGTATGGAGGTTCCTTACAAAACTAAAAATAGAATTACCGTATGATCCAGCAATCCCACTACTAAGCATATACCCAGAGAAAACCATAATTCAAAAAGACACATGTTGGGCTTCCCTGGTGGTGCAATGGTTAAGAATCTGCCCGCCAATACAGGGGACACGGGTTTGAGCCTTGGTCTGAGAAGATCCCACATGCCGCAGAGCAACTAAGCCCGTGTGTCTCAACTACTTAGCCTGTGCTCTAGAGCCCATGAGCCACAACTACTGAACCCACTCACCACAACTATTGAAGCCCACGCGCCTAGAGCCCGTGCTCCGCAACAAGAGAGGCCACCGCAATGAGAAGCCCGTGCACTGCAACGAAGAGCGGCCCCTGCTGGCTGCAACTAGAGAAAGCCTGCGGGCAGCAACGAAGACCCAAAGCAGCCAAAAACAAACAAACAAACAAACAAATAAATCTATTTTTAAAAAAAACATGCACCCCAATGTTCATTGCAGCACTATTTACAATCGCCAGGTCATGGAAGCAACCTAAATGCCCATCAACAGATGAATGGATAAAGAAGTTGTGGTACATATATACAATGGAATATTACTCAGCCATAAAAAGGAACGAAATTGGGTCATTTGTTGAGACGTGGATGGATCTAGAGAGTGTCATACAGAGTGAAGTAAGTCAGAAAGAGAAAAACAAATATCATATGCTAATGAATATATATGGAATCTAAAAAAAAACCAACAAAAAAAAAGTTTCTGAAAACCTAGGGACAGGACAGGAATAAAGACTCAGACATAGGGAATGGACTTGAGGACACAGGGAGGGGGAAGGGTAAGCTGGGACGAAGTGAGAGAGTGGCATGGACATATATACACTACCAAATGTAAAATAGATAGCTAGTGGGAAGCAGCCACATAGAACAGGGAGATCAGCTCAGTGCTTTGTGACCACCTAGAGGGCTGAGATAGGGAAGGTGGGAGGGAAACGCAAGAGGGAGGGGATATGGGGATATATGTATACGTATAGCTGATTCACTTTGTTATACAGCAGAAACTAACACAACCAATGTAAAGCAATTACACTCCAATAAAGATGTTAACAAAAAAAAAAAGAAAAAAAATCAGTGAGAGACAAAGTGATAGGTAAGAAGTAGATTTATTTAGAGAGAAACACACTTTACAGACAGAGTGTGGGCCATCTCAGAAGGCGAGAGGCCCCAAAATATGGCATGGTTAGTTTTCATGGGCTGGGTAATTTCATAGGCTAATGAGTGGGAGGATTACTCCAATTATTTCAGGGAAGGGGTGGGGATTTCCAGGAATTGGGCCACTGCCCACTTTTTAACCTTTTATGGTTGGCCTCAGAACTGTCATGGTTCTGGTGGGTATGTCATTTAGCTAATGTATTACAATGAGTGTATAATGAGGCTCAAGGTCTACTGGAAGTAGAATCTTCCACCATCTTGGACCTAGTTGGTTCTAACCAGTTTTTGTCATGTCCTATGGCTATGTCATTCTTTTAAAGTTTGCATCTTGCCCCCTTCCCTCCTGTTACAGAACTATAAAAGAATAAATTTCTATTGTTTTTAAAATTTTTTTTAAAATAAATTTATTTATTTATTTATTGGCTGCGCTGGGGCTCCATTGCTGCACGCAGACTTTCTCTAGTTGTGGAGAGCGGAGGCCATGTGGGTTTCCCATTGTGGTGGCTTTTCTTGTTGCGGAGCACAGGCTCTAGGCATGCAGGCTTCAGTAGTTGTGGCTTGCAGGCTCTAGAGCGCAGGCTCAGTAGTTGTGCTGCACGGGCTTAGTTGCTGCACGGCACGTGGGATCTTCCTGGACCAGGGCTCAAACACACACCTCCCGCATTGGCAGGCGGATTCTTAACCACTACGCCATCAGGGAAGCCCTAAATTTCTATTGTTTTAAGCTACCCAGTTGGTAGTAATTTAACATGACAACCCTTGGAAACCAGTGCAGACAGAAAGGGACGTCGCCATGTAAGAATCCTGATCCTTATGCCACTTGCTCCCACAGCAAGAATGCATACTGTCCTTCACTCTCCTAATGCCTGAGGGTCAGAATATAGCCAGAAGAGGATCCAATCCACAGTGATGGTCTAGGTAGTGGCTGAAAAGAAAGAGGAGGAGACTAATGGACTATCATAGTCACTACCCAGAAGTGAAGACATCTTGGCCTTTTACCCCACCCAAAATGAATATGTGTATGTGTGTGTCTGGTGTATTAATAGAAAGGTTTATTTTAAGTGGATAAGATTCTATTATATTGGGTAATCCTTTATTATATTGAATAATTCTATAATTAATATAAGTAATTTCCGGAAAGTCAATTCCCGCATTATTACATTAAAGCCAATGGAGTGAATATGACATGACTTATGTTATATTCATGGTATATATAACATGGGCTTTGCTCCTCCCCCCATTGACCCACTGTCAGTGAATTACTCCCTGGTGTACCAATTCCCACTGTAGATGTTAAAGTGAGACTCAGCTCTAGAATATGATCATACACATGCTGGTCCATAGTGGTGGCAGGGCAAAGTGTCAATATAGTGTCTACAGTGTCCCCATGAATAGTACTTCATGGTTGAGGTACCCATCCTCCTCTTCTTCAGGTGGTGAGACACTCCAACACTCCACTTCCATTTTTATTTATTTATTATTTTTGTTTGTTTGTTTGTTTGTTTGCTTGGTTTTGGCCACACTGTGGCTTGCAGGATCTTAGTTCCCCAGCCAGGGATTGAACCTGGCCACCCCCAGCAGTGAAAGCGCCAAGTCCACTGGACTGCCAGGGAATTCCCTTCACTTATGTTTTTGGCTTGGGATTTTTGCCTTTCTTCCCCACTGGGTCTTGGAAGAATGGCTGATGATGTCAAAAAACTGCTTGTGCTTTATACATAATTTGTGAGTCTGTATAGGTTTCAAGCCTCCCTCATGTAGGAGAAAGAAGCTACTGCTAACCACAACTCTGGAACATTAATCCTTAATCAGACAGATGCACATTCATTCATTTAGCAGGCACTTTTAAAATACCTACTATGTGCCAGGCACTGTTCTGTGTGCCAGGAACATAGCAATGAACAAGGCAGCAAGGTTCCTACTCTTGAGGAGCTGACAAATTAGAGAAAGAAGACATAACAAGCAAGTAAACAACTGTGAACATGATCGCTTCAGATGTGATAAATGTGAGGAGAGAAACAGGGATGTGATAGTTGGGGGTGTGAGACTGTTACCGAGTTAGGTCGCATGGACCACCCACTTGGGCCCTAGCCTGGCCAAGGCCCCTTGCCTTGGTAGGAAATATTCTTTTTCTGTTCAGTTCGCACAGCCAAAAGTGAAACTGAAGCTGAGAGTGGAGCAGCACAAGCTTTATTCAATGGCCAGAGAATGGAGAACCAGGAACTTAGTTCACAAATCAACTTCTCGCGGGTGGGGCTCGAGGGTGCATCAAGGCAAGATTTAAGGGCAAGGTTAACAAGGGAGAAGCATTTGCATAGGTTTTCAGGGAATGGGCGAGGTTCTTTCTGGGTATGGGTACCACCTTTTTTCCTGCCCTTTAATGGTCCTTTGGCATCTGAGTGAGAAGCTGGTCAAACCATCATGGTGCAGACAGGTGGAGATCTTATGCAACTTGGTTGGTTGGTGGTGACTTAATCAGGAGTCAACATCATCAGTCTTCTGGTTCCCAAGGGTCTGGGTCTATATGCTTGTGGGCAGCATACAATTAACTTCTTCCACCTGGTGGGGAGTTTCAGTATCTGCAAAATAGCCCAAAAGACATGGCTCAGGATATTATCTATAGCCCTTGAAGAGGAACTAAAGGTCCTTGACTTTGTTTAATGGCTAAACTATTATTATTTTGTCTTGCTTGACTGTTTTCCTTTCTGCGTTTTCTCAGTTCTCTGATTAAATTCATTCTCTGTAACTCAGGAAAGGCTAAAGTTTTTCTACAAATAAGAGGCAGGTGGAGGACATGGCAGGGGCAGGGGGTGTGTCTGCCTCAGGAAGGCCCCTGCTTGGCTACAAGATGGCTCTGGGTCAGGAAAGTACTTGATACTTGAAAGCACAGTCAGTGAGGGATACACGTTGGAGTTAGGAGTGGCCAGATCATTTACTTTTTTTTTTTTTTTGGCCATGCCACGCCACATGTGGAATCTTAGTTCTCCAGCCAGGGATCGAACCCACACCCCCTGCATTGGAAACACGGAGTCTTAACCATTGGACCACTAGGGAATTCCCAGGAGTGGGCAGATTATGAAGGGCCCTTGTATTAGTTTCCTACTACTGCTGTAACAACTCACCACAAATTTAGTGGTTTAAAACAATTTAGAATTCTGGAGGTCAGAAGTCTGAAATGGGTTCACTGAGCTAAAATCAAAGTGTTGGAAGGTCTTCCCTTTGGAAGCTCTAGGGCAGAATCCATATCTTTGCCTTATCCAAGAATCCATTCCTTAGCTTGTGGCTCTTTCTTCTGCCTTCAAAGTCAGCAGTGTAGCATCTTGTCTGACCCTGACCCTCCTGCCTCCCTCTTATAAAGATCCTTGTGATTACATTGGACCCATTCAGGTAATTCAGGATAATCTCCCCATCTTAAGATCTTTAGGGAGTTGCCTGGTGGCCTATGGCTAGGATTCCGGGCTTTCATTGCCATGGCCCAGGTTCAATTCCTGGTTAGGGAACTGAGATCCCACAAGCCATGCAGCACAGCAAAAAAAAAAAAAGAAGAAGAAGAAGATCTTTAACCTAATTCCCTTTTGCCACATAAGGTAACATATTCACAGGTTCAGAGGTTTTGGATATAAGGAAATGGACATTTGTCTTAGAACCTCTGGGCTCTATCAACAAAAATACCACAGCCTGCATGGCTTATAAACAACAGAAATTTATTTATCTTAGGTAGTTCAAAATGAAGGCACTGGCAAAGTGTCTTGGTGAGAGCTCACTTTGGGTACATAGAAGGCTATCTTCTCACTGTGTCCTCACGTGGTGGAAGGGGAAGGGAACCCTGTAGCCTCTTTCATAAGGGCACTAATCCCATTTATGAGGGCTCCACCCTCATGAGCTAACCACCTGCCAAAGACACCACTTCTAAATACCATCTCATTGGGGGTTAGGTTTCAATATATGAATTTTAGGGGGACAAAAAATTCAATCTATAGCAACATTTCAGAGGAGCATTATTCTGCCTACTACAGCCCTATAAGTCATGAAAAGAAATTTAGGTTTTTGTATTTGACCACACCTTGCGGCATGTGGGATCTTAGTTCCCTGACCAGGGATTGAACAGTGCCCCCTGCAGTGGAAGCGTGGAGTCCTAACCACTGTCAGTGGAACCACCGTCATTCCTGAAATTTATTTTATTTATTTATTTTTGGCTGCATTGGGCCTTCCTTGCTCCACGCGGGCTTTCTCTAGCTGCGGCGAGCGGGACCTACTCTTCATTGCGGTTCGCAGGCTTCTCATTGCAGTGGCTTCTCGTTGCAGAACACAGACTCTAGGTGCGCGGGCTTCAATAGTTGTGGCGCACGGGCTCAGTTGCTCCACGGCATGTGAGATCTCCCCAGACCAGGGCTCAAACCCATGTTCCCTGCATTGGCAGGCAGAGTCTTAACCACCTCGCCACCAGGGAAGCCCTGGAATTTAGATTTTAGTTAAAGTGCAAAAGTATGCCAAAATGGAGTGACGGGCTTCCCTGGTGGCGCAGTGGTTGAGAGTCCGCCTGCCGATGCAGGGGACACGGGTTCGTGCCCCGGTCTGGGAAGATCCCACATGCTGAGGAGCGGCTAGGCCCATGAGCCATGGTCGCTGAGCCTGCGTATCCGGAGCCTGTGCTCCGCAACGGGAGAGGCCACAACAGTGAGAGGCCCGCATACCGCAAAAAAAAAAAAAAAATGGAGTGACATCTGATTTCTGGTTCTACTTCTTTCTTTTTTATTGACTGATATAGAAGAGGGCCCAGGACAAACACTAGAACTCCAGCTGTGATACTGTGATTTATAAGAAATATATATTAGTCTTCCGCCATTCCTTACAGAGCTCCTAAAATCCTTGGAACTTCTGAAGTGATTAGAGTGATAAAGGTGTCTTTTGTTATTTGTAACAAGCTCTTTTCAACCACACCTGAGTTTATGTTAATGCAGTGAATTTTGGAAAGCCCCTAGGCGACCTAGGCAAGGGGGCTCATTGTCAGGGGAACCAACCACAATTAACTGGTGCTTTCATTTCTACCCCCACTCTCCACCCTTATCTCCCAGGAGATGAGATTGAGGGACTGGAGATTGAATTCCATCACCAATGGCCAATGATTTAGTCAATCATGCCTGCTTGATGAAGCCTCCATAAAAACCCAAAATGACGGGGTTTGGAGAGCTTCCTGGTTGGTGAACCGTGGAGGTGCTGGGAGGGTGGTGTGCAGAGGGCATGGAAGCTCTGTGCCCCTTCTCAGGAGCCTCGACCTATGCATCTCTTCCATCTGGTTGTTCCTGAGTTACATCCTTTTATAATAAACTGGTGATTAGAAGTTAAAATGTTTCCCTGAGTTCTGTGAGCCACTCTAGAAAATTAATCAAACCTGAGGAGGGGTCGGGAAACCTCAGATATACAGCTGGTTGGTCAGAAGAGTAGGTGAGAACCTGGACTTGCAATGGCATCGCAGAAGCTTCCATGTGTGGAAAACCCACACATCCGGTGCCAGAAGTGAAGTAGTGTTGTAGTGGAGTATTGAGAGTAGAGAAGACACATAGGAGTGAGTTGTTGTGTTTTTTTTTAATTAATTATTTTATTTATCGCTGTGTTGGGTCCTCGTTGCTGCGTGCGAGACTTCTCTAGTTGCGGCGAGTGAGGGCTAATCTTCGTTGCAGTGCGCGGGCTTCTCATTGCGGTGGCTTCTCTTGTTGTGGAGCACGGACTCTAGGTACGCAGGCTTCAGTAGAGTGCAGGCTCAGTAGTTGTGGTGCGTGGGCTTCTTTGCTCCGCGGCATGTGGGATCTTCCCTGACCAGGGATGAAACCCGTGTCCCCTGCATTGGCAGGCGGATTCTTAACCACCGCACCACCAGGGAAGTCCAGGAGTGAGTTTTTTTCTTTAGAAAGCCAATAGAGGAGGAGGAGGTGGCAAAGAAGATGGAGGAAGGAGCAGCCACTGAGGGAAGTTGAAAACCAGATGATGCTGAAACCCTGCAACTCAGATTGGGACTTGAACTTGTGGGCTGGGACTCAAACCCAGCCAAAACCCAGATTGGGACTTGAACCCTTGGGCTTTCAACTGAGATCACACACCTGGTCTCAGGACTTAATGAAGCTCAGGTTCTTGATGTCTCATCACAGAAAGAATTCAGTGAGAGACAAAGCCATAGGTAAGAAGTGGATTTATTTAGAGGGAGACACACTCCACAGTGTGGGCCATCTTGGAAGGCAAGAGTGGCCCCAGTGTATGGGGGGGTTGTCAGTTTTTATAGGGATGGGTAATTTCATAGGCTAATGAGTGGGAGGAGTATTCCAGCTATTTTGGGGAAGGGGTGGGAATTTTCAGGAATTGGGCCACCACCCACTTTTTGACCTCCTTGGAACAGTCATGGCACCTGTGGTTGTGTCATTTAGCTTGCTAATGTGTCACAATGAGCATACGCTGAGGCTCAAGGTCTAGTGGAAGTCGACTCTTCCACCATCTTGGACCTATTTGGTTCTAGTCAGTTTATGTCGTGTCCTCGGGCTATGCCATTCTTTTAAACGTTGTGCCCTGCCCCCTTCCCTCCTGCTTCAATTCTGCCCAGAAACCATTTCAAGATGGTGAGAGTGGTCATCTGTGTGGGTGATTGCAGGGAGCTGAGGATGAGAGAGCACTGGATTTGGTAACATGGAAGTCATGGTAACCTTGATAAAAGCAGCTGTAGAGGAGTGATAAGGTCATAGGCCAGATTAAATTGGTTGAAGAGTGAATGGTGTTACCAGAAAACTGGGTTCGCCTCTTGTTGGGTGTTGAGCCAAAAGACACAACCAAGGCAAACAGCAGGAGAAGGAAGGATTTATTACTTGCAGCAAATAAGGAGAACACTGGGGATCTTTCCCAAAGCAGTGTCTCCCTAAACAGCAAAATTGAGGAATTTTTAAGCTAAGGGTACATGTGTAAAAGGGAAGAGATAAATCGGAATCCATGTTTGATCTGTTTCTTTGACAGTAACCTTTGCTTTTCGTTGCTTTTGTTATTATAATCATACATAATGGCCTGCCTCAGGGAACCCTGCCCCTTTGCCTCTATGTTAAACCAAAGTGCCTTTGTACATCCTGACCCTGTCCACATGTGGATGGCTGCAAGAAAGAAGAAATTAACACATCCCCTTCTGGAGGCTGGCCATTCCAGGGGACATTTGCAAATCTTATGGCCTTTTTACTTTACTTCCTCATCTCCTCCCCTCCTCTATTCTGTAAAAGAAACTGGCATCCAAACCCCGATAAGATGGTTTAATCAGAGACACTAGTCTGCCATCTTGTCTGCCGGCTTTCCGAATAAAGTCGTATCTCTTGCTTCAAAACCTCGTCTCCAATTCGTTGGCCTGTCATGTGGTGAGCTGAGCGAGCTTGGACTCGGTAACTCATGCATATTCATGAAGGGGCTTGAGCAGAGGAGAATTCAGCATAGAATTAGGTCAAAGGTTGAGAAAGTCCAGCTTTAGTTGATTGAAGTCCTGAGGGTCAGCAAAGATCAGCATCATCAATCCTTAGGTTTTGGGATCTCAGCATGTAGTTACCATCCTCCACCTGGGTGGGGCATTTGTTCTGGCAGAACTCAGAGATTATGTATATCCCTTGAGGAAGAGCTAGGGCTCTGCTTTATTGATGAACTATTGTTTCTTGACTGCTTTTCCTGTGTTCCTGTATTCCCTCACTTTCCTGCACATCATTAATTGCTGAGACCGGTTCAAGGGCAAGCATTGTGGCCAGGCTTAGATCACAAAACGGCTTAGCCTAAAATGGCTTCCCTTTTGTCAAGGAAGCCATGCTGGTTCTCTTTCTCTGAGGACTTCCTACCCTTTCTGCTTACAATAGGAGATGAGGATGTCGAGAATATAGAACTGTGCCATCTATTATGGTAGCCACTCACTACATGTGGCTATTGAGCACGTGAATGTGGCAAGTTACAAATGAGATGAGCTATAAGTAAAATGCACACCAGATCTCCAAAACGTGGTGTGAAAAAAAAGAATGTCTCATTAATGTTTTAAAAATATTGATTTCGGGCTTCCCTGGTGGCGCACTGGTTGAGAGTCCGCCTGCCGATGTGGGGGACGCGGGTTCGTGCCCCGGTCCGGGAAGATCCCACGTGCCGCGGAGCGGCTGGGCCCGTGAGCCATGGCCACAGAGCCTGCACGTCCGGAGCCTGTGCTCCGCAACGGGAGAGGCCACAACAGTGAGAGGCCCGCGTACCGCAAAAAAAAAAAAAAAAAAAAAAAAAAAAATTGATTTCATGTGGAAATGTAAACATTTTGGCTATAGTGGGTTAAGTATATTATTAAATTTGATTTCACCTGTTCCTTTTTATTTTTTAGATGTGGCTACAGGAAAATTTAAAACTATCAATACATATGTGGCTCATATTATATTTATATTGGACAGTGTTGGGGTAGATAATTATTTCAATAATTTTACTGTGAAGGGAACCAAGAAATTAGAAGGAAAATAGAGAGGAATTTAACATTGCTGACTACTCCCATCTTCTTGAATCTATCCTCCCTAAGCTTCTGAGTTACTCAATTCTTCTGATTCTCCTTATATTTAACAATTGTTCTTCTGGACCTTCTTTCTAGGGTCCTCCCCCTGTTCCCAAAACATCAGGTGAAGGAGCTAGCCATGTGGCTGTGCAGGGGAAGAAAGTTCCAGGTAAAGGACACAGCAAATGTAAAGGTCCTGAGGCATGGGTCTGCTTAGGGTGGTTATGGAACTGGGAGGAAGACTGTCGTTGGAACACAGCTGGAGAGAGTGTGGTAGGAAATGAGCTCTGGCCAATAAGGTGTAGAGGGGAGGGACTCGGTCATTTACTTTGAATGAGGTGCTAAGTTTTTGGAGGTTTTTGAGCAGGGGAATGTTCTTCTGGTTTACATGCCAAGAAGACTATAAAGAGGTGTTGGGGGAGGAGAAAATTTTCCCCTCTACCCCCTTGAGTCCTTGTAGCTAGACTAGTAATAAAATTGACACAAGACAGATTAAAAGGAGAAAAAGAAACAAATTTTAATTCATGTGCATGGAGGCCCCATAGAAATGGGACCTAAGAAGTGGCCAAAGCAGGCAGCTTTTATAGTTTTTAGACAAAGAAATAATAAATTTGTGAGAAATTGACAGGACAAAGAAACTAAGGTTTCGGGTGCTCAATTAATGAAGAATCTAAACAGAGTTTGGTCTTGGGGCAGTAAATTAAAGAAATGACAAGGTTTGTTTATCTAGGCTTCTCAGCCTGAATTCCCTATCTTTGACGATAGATAAGGATGTCCTCTACCTCCAGATGCTGGGAGTGCACCTTTCACATGAAAGACTTATTTCCTGCTTTCAGGGAGACAGAAAGGAGGGTCAGAGTGTATCCCTCTTGCATTTCTTAAGTAACTGTAATTCAAAATAATCAATAGGCCATTGAGGCACATTTTGGGGCAGCCTACTCCGGGCCCCAAGAGGCAAGGGTGAAAAGAGGAGACCAGTTAGGAAGTTTTTGCAGCAATCCAGGTGAGAGGCCAGGTGGTAACAGTCCCTGTACAGTAGTTGCATTCTGTATATATTTTGAAGGCACACACAGTTGACAGGATTTGGGGAAGTTCTGCATGGCGATGTAAGAGAGAGAGAGGTTAAAGGTTAAAGGTACAGCTAAGAGGATGGAGCTGCTACCTGCTGAGATGGGGAAGATTACAGAAGGACAATCTGTCCTTTTGGGGGTGGCTGGAAGTAGAACATGTTTTGGATCTTTAAAGTGCAAAGTACCTATCATACATTGGAGATGCCAGGTATGCAGTAGGATATACAAGTCTGGCATTTTAGGAGCAAGGTCAGGTCAGGAGATAATGGAATTTGCGAGTCATTAACACACAGCTGGTATTTAAAGCCACAGGAGATGAGATCACCCAGGGAGTAAATGTAGTTAGATAAGTCCAAGCACAACCCTAGGCCACTAAAGTTTACAGGTTAGAGAGATGAGAAAGAATCAGCAAAGGGCACTGAAAAAGAATGGCCAGTGGGTGATGGAAAAACCAGGAGAAGGTGGTGTCCTGCTGAAACTGAGGAGGACCCTATGGGGCTCTCTGGTACTAAGCCTTTCTGTTTCTCCCATTTCTTGTTTGTAGAAAATAGGCTCCATTCAGCCTCCATGACTTTCCCTGAGTTCCAAAGGGCAGGTTCAAATGGTTGCTAATCAGGGAAGGGAAAGAATGCAGAAACAGGGGGGGAAGAGTCCAGAAACAATAGTGCAGCCTTGTGGCAGGGTCCTGGTTCCTCCTCAAGGCATACATAACAATATCTGAGTTTTTCTGCAGGAACTAAGGCCCCCAGACAGGTGGAGGATGGTAACTTCAGGCTGAGCACGAGATTCCTGGAGTATCGCCATGTTATCTCACCACCAACCAATCAGAAGAAAGCCACATACCCTGCAGCCTTCACCCCAAATTTTGCCTATAAAACTTCTCCCCCCAAACCATCAGGGAGTTCAGGTTTTTTTGAGCAGGAGCCAGCTGTTCTCCTTGCTTGGCCATGCAATAAACCTTTCTCTGCTCCAAACTCCAACATTTCAGTTTGTTTGGCTTCACTGTGCATTGGGCACATGAACTTGTGTTCAGTAACACTGCAAGTTACGAGAAGAACGTGTTCCCAAGAGGAGAGAGTGAAGAACTAGGTCAAATGCTGTGGACAGGTCAAGTAAGAGTGTGAACTCACCACTGAATTTAACAACGTGGAGGACTTTGGTGACCTTTATGTGGTTGGTTGTGGGGCAAGAGCCTGATTTAGAACGGGTTTAAGAGGGATAGGAAATTAGGGAACTGGAGAAGAGTCTAAATCACTCTTTCCAGGAGTTCTGCTATAAAGAAGAGCAGAGAAGTGGGATGGTAGCTGGCGGGGGATGTGGGAGTCAAGAGAGGGTTTGTTAAAACTGGGAGAAATTACAGCATGTATCTAATGCTGATGAGAATCACCCCATAGAGAATGGAAAATCCATGATGCAGGAGCAATATATCCATCCTGCAAGATTCAGACTCATGTCTCCTATCTCTACATGGATGTCCCTGATGCACTTAAAATGCAATTTATTAAAAACTGAAATCACCATCTCCCTTCTAAACCTTCTCCTTCTCTACTTTTTATCTCATTTGGTAGAAACTCTATTCGCTTAATTACTCAAGTTAGAAAACTGGCATATAGCAGTGACAGCACAATGAATAATATTCACGATTTTATTATGTGCTAAGTGAGGTAATGACACAGGGAGCTGTAAGCACCTAGGAAAGGGCTATGACCTACACCTGAAGGTCAAATAACAGAAAGGTAAACAGACTTTGCTTAGACCAACTTATCAAGTTTAGCAATTCCGTGTCCTAAATATCTTTCAAGTTTGCCTCCTCATTCCATACCTATTACACTGCCCCATTCTGGCCTTCATTATCTCTGGCTTGTATTACTTCTGTAGTCTTACAAGGTTTCTCTGTCTCTGTCCTTGACCTAGACTGAGGAAGTTATACAAAATGAAAATCCCCCTTATATCACTCACCAGCTTTAAACATTTCAATGAGTCCCTCAGATAAAGCAAAGTCTTAGCCAGCCTCTCAAAGTCTCACCTCCCCTTCTCAGAGTTTGTGGCCTCATACCAAGAAGTTTCTCTCTTCTGTGTTTTTGTTCCTTGTAGTTCCCTTTGTCTAGAATGGTACCTTTCTTCTAACCTGGCTAAGTTCTACTCATCTATTAAGGGTGGATTTAGGAGTTATCCCTCCTGGGAAGACTTTCCCCAAGTACTCCAAACCTTCCAAGTAAGGGAAGGGGACCTTACTTTAAGTTTCTACTATTGTCCCCTCACCGCCACCCCCCCACCCGACTCTTGCTTAAGTGCGAGGACCATGTCTTATTTTCATCGTTCCTTCAGTGAACGTTTGTCTAAACAATTGCACACATAAAGCATCCAGTCTGGGTAATTCCCTGGTGGTCCAGTGGTTAGGACTCCACGCTCTCACTACCGAGGGCTCAGGTTCTATCCCTGGTCAGGGGAAACTAAAACCCCACAAGCTGTGCAGTGCAGCCAAAAAAAAAAAAAAAAAAAAAAAAAAAAAAGCATCCAGTCCAAGGTTACCCAGCCGGCAAGCTATTGAGTATTGTGTCAGAAGTTAGTGCTTAGATCGCCACAGGGCTCTCATTAAAATGCAAAGTTTTCAAAATCCTCACTCAAGCAGTACCCTTTACAGTTCGCAAAACACTCTGATAAGGATACTCTTTATATCCAGAAGCAGAGATTGAAAAAAGGAAATGTTTTCAAACCCTGCAGCTAAAGAGGACCATCATTAAAGAAGGAAGAAATCAGCATATGGAGATAACAGCAGTGAGGAGGGTCCACCACCTGCAATGATGACCTTCCAGGGCAGAGAAACCCCGCCCAGGGACCCGCTTGCACCTCAGCACAAGCCAAGGCACAGCAAATCCACTACTGCGAAGACTACAAATCCCAGCATGCCTGGCACGCAACGCATGCCGGGACACGTAGTTCAGTTCTAGCTCAGGAAAAGGCCAGAACGTCACGTGACGTCAGGAGGGCTCAGGAAAGGAGTCAGAACCGGTCCAGGTTCCAGTTAACCCTTCCAACGAGCCGACCCTGGTTTCTTTGGTGTCCCAGGTTTCAGGTCCCACCCCACAATCCAGCGGACCTATGGTGTGCGTTGAGCAGCCTCTCGCGTGATCCTTCACGGTTAAAGGGGAAGTACCAGAGGGCAAGAACAGGCAGCCTTTAGCCTTCGAGGTGCCCGCTTGGAAGATTAGTGGTGCGCAGAACGCTATCCTGGACAGGAGCTGAGACGTCGCTTCCCCTGCAGCGCCGGTGAGGACGTGGCAAGGGTCTCGACTAGCGGCTTCCCCTTCCTCCGCCCGTCGGGCCAGAGGCGCGGGAGGCGCAAAGACTGCTGGGAACGCGCATGCGCCCACCGCGGAGGGGAGTACACCTCCAACGTCTGTGGGTGCGGGGGGTGTCGGGTGTCCGCGGAGGCGCTTTGCGGCCGGTCGTGCGGGTCGGGTGCGGGCGCGCGGGCTGGCGCCCCGGCAGAGGCGCGCACAGGTGATTGACTGGCTAGCTGGCTGAGGGAGCGCCTGGTCCTCATCGCTGGCAGGTGGCGGAGCCCATTTGGGCGGCGGTGGAGGCGGCTGCGGCAGCCTGGGCGGCCGGGCTCAGGAGGCACTCCTCGGGCCAAGGCCATGGCCCCGCGGCTGCAGCTGGAGAAGGCGGCCTGGCGCTGGGCGGAGACGGTGCGGCCCGAGGAGGTGTCGCAGGAGCACATCGAGACCGCCTACCGCATCTGGCTGGAACCCTGCATCCGCGGCGTGTGCAGGTGAGGCCCGCGCACCGGGCCTCGCGCCCCCCTCGCGTCGGACCTTGGAAAACCAGGCCCGGGGCTGTGGGAAGGAAGACGGTGGCCCTTTCCGTGCATCTAGCAGGCGTGCAGAGAACAAGGTGGAGGTTTCCTCCTTTCCGCCTTCTGGGCGACCTGGGAAAGGCAGCCTTTCCGGGCTCTGCACGGAGGTGATGATGCTGAAAGCCCTTCAGAAAAGGTTTTGGGTTCTTATTAGAAGATGGCGGTGGAGATGGTTGAAGGCAGGAGCTGAGACCTTAGCAAACGTTGGTGATTGGTATATACTGGCCACTGCTCGGTTTTTTGGTTTGTAAAATAGGAACTTCTGCGAAGTGAGCTTTATCACTGTATATCTCGTATTGGTGTTGACGCTGAAGGCGTGATCATATTTTTGGGTAGGGCGGCTTTAGGAAAACGTACGGTTAGCCTGCGTCATCGGTACCCTTCATCCCCAGTTGACCTTCCCATCTCTCGGTAATCTAGTATTTTTTAGCCTTTTTTGGGGGGGTGGGGGGTCGCTCTGACTCAACACCACTCTACCGAGTACAAAGTTTGAGCTGTGTAAGTGCTGTCCTTCACTTCTACTTAGCCCGTGAACCTTGCCTTTCCTTTTAGATCGAATCCTTAGCTGTTTTTACACCTTTTAACGCGGGAACTATAGTTTGTGTCCGGAATGTTGTTGAATTGACTTGGCCAAGCCGAGCATGCTCAGTAGCCTTTCATCAAGCATTTAGTAGACTTTCTGGAGTTTTTACATTCCACGGTGGGATGCGGAAGGAATGGAAGTCAGGGTCTCAGATTTGGAGCTTTAAGTCTAGTATGGGAAGTGAAACAAGTTAGAGAGCTTCCATAAAGCAGACGAATAATTCCAAGCTCTGGGAGTCTGGCTCACGAGGAGAGCAACAGTCAGTACTGGAATGACGTGGCCGTGTATAACAGATAAGCTTCAGTCAGTTTCTCCACTTATTAGGTTCCAGAGTAACCAAAAAATATAAACTCTTTCACTGTAATAGTTATGATTTTAATGGAAGTAAAGGAGTAGAAATTAGCTGAGATCGCTATAAGGGGAATGTCACGGATGTGAGTTTTAAGCTGCAATTGCAAGGTTTATATCCAAGCAGTTTTTTTCATAAACATCTTTGAGATATAATGCACACATCATATGATTCACCCATTTAAAATGTACAACCCAGTATTTTTTATTTGTATAGTCACAGGGTTGTTCAGCCCTCAGCACAATCCGACCCCCCTAAAAGAAGCTCTGTACCCGTTAGCTTGGCACTCAATCCTCCCTGTAAACCCCACTCCCCCTCCCCCCCAGTTCGAAGTAACTACTGATATACTTTCTGCCTCTAAATTTGCCTATTCTGTCCATTTCGTGTAAATGGAATCATACAGTATGTGGACTTTTATGACTGGCTTCTTTGACAGCATAATGTTTTCAAGGATCATCCATGTTGTAGTATTTGTCAGTATTTCATTTCATTAAAAATCGTTTTGTAAAAGTCATGTAAAACGCACAACGAAATTTACCATTTAAAAAAAATTATTTATTTTTGGCTGCGTTGGGTCTTCTTTGCTGCTCGCAGGCTTTCTCTAGTTGTGGCGAGCAGGGGCTACTCTTCATTGCGGTGCGCGGGCTGCTTATTGCAGTGGCTTCTCTTTGCGGAGCATGGGCTCAAGGCACGCGGGCTTCAGTAGTTGTGTGTGGGCTCAGTAGTTGTGGTTCGTGGGCTCTAGAGCGCAGGCTCAGTAGTTGTGTGCGGGCTTAGTTGCTCTGTGGCATGTGGGATCTTCCCGGACCAGGGCTCGAACCCGTGTCCCCTGCATTAGCAGGCGGATTCTTAACCACTGTGCCACCAGGGAAGTCCCACTATTTTTAAAGTATACAGTTACACGGCATTAAGTACCTTTACGATATTGTACAAACATCACCATTGTTTAGTTCCAGAACTTCTTCCATTACCCTAAAAGGAAACTCCGTATCCATTAAACTCCAGTCACTTCCCATTTCCCCCTCCCCCACCCCCTGGCAACCACTAATCTTTTTGTCTGTAGATTTCTTTATTCTGGATATTTTTTTAGAAAATATTTTTAATTAATTAATTAATTAATGGCTGCATTGGATCTTCGTTGCTGCACGTGGGCTTTCATTGTGGTGGCTTCTTTCTTCGCGGAGCACGGGCTCCAGGTGCGCGGGCTTCAGTAGTTGTGGCTCGCAGGCTCCATAGTTGTGGCGCACGGGCTTAGCTGCTCCGCGGCATGCGGGATCTTCCCAGACCAGGGCTTGAACCCGTGTCCCCTGCACTGGCAGGCGGACTCCCAACCACTGCGCCACCAGGGAAGCCCAATTCTGGATATTTTATATAAGTGGAATCGTACAATACGTGGCCTTTTTTTGGTCTGGCGTTCACTTAGCATAATGTTTTCAAGGGTCATCCATGTTATAGCATGTATCAGTATTTTATTCCTTTTTTATGGTTGAATAATATTCCATTGTTGGATATACCACATTTTATCTATTCATCAGTTGATGGATTTAAATTTTCCCCCCAACTTTATTGAGGAATAATTGACAAATATAACTATATATTTAAAGTGTACAACATGATAATTTGATGGACATTGTGGAATGATTACCAAGATCAGGGCAATTAACACATCCATCATCTCACAGCATAGTTAAGTTGATGGATATTTTGGTTATTTCCGCTTTCTGGCTGTTGTGAATAATGTTGCTATGAACATTTGTGCACAAGTTTTTGTTTGAACACCTATTTTCAGTTCTTTGGGATATATACCTAGGAGTGGAATTGCTGGATCATAAGATAACTATGTTTAACATTTTGAGGAACTGACAAATTGTTTTCCAAAGTGGCTGCACTATTTTACACACTCACAGACAATATATGAAGATTCCATTTTCTCCTCATCCTTACACTTTTTGTCTTATAGCCATCCTAGTGGGTGTGAAGTGGTATCTCATTGTGGTTTTGCTTTGCATTTTCCTGATGACTAATAAGGTTGAGCATCTTTTCATGTGCTTATTGGCCATTTGTAGATCTTTGGAGAGAGGTCTTTTCACATCCTTTGCCCATTTTAAAATTGGATTGTCTTTATTATTGAGTTCTAAGAGTTCTTTATATATTCTGGATATAAGTCCCATGTATTTGCAAATATTTTCTCATTCTGTGGGTTCTCTTTTCCCTTTTTTTAAAAAAAATGCTTCTCTTATTTATTTATTTATTTTTGGCTGCGTTGGGTCTTCATTGCTGCAGGGGCTTTCTTTAGTTGCTGAGAGCAGGGGCTGCTCTTTGTTGCAGTGTTTCTCATTGTGGTGGTTTCTCGTTGCAGAGCACGGGCTCTAGGCACGTGGGCTTCAGTAGTTGTGACACGCGGGCTCAGCAGTTGTGGTGCACAGGCTTAGTTGCTCTGCGGCACGTGGAGTCTTCCTGCACCAGGGCTCGAACCTGTGTCCCCTGCATTGCCAGACAGATTCTTAACCACTGCACCACCAGGCCATGTCCCCTGTATTGGCGGGCAGATACTTAACCACTACACCACCAGGGAAGTCCGGTTTTGCCTTCTTTGAACCAGCACATAGCACAAAGAGCCTGGGAATGTTGAGTCAGTCACCAAAGTTTTGGAAAGGGGTTAAAGTTAGGCAGTGACCTGCTGTAGCGCCCCTCCCCGCTCCACCTGTCAAAGGATGGGGAGCCTTCTGAATTCCTCCTTATTTGTTGACATCTGGTTAGACACCCGTTTGTGATTATGAAATAAAATGGTAGAGGGACAAGAATGTTCTTAATTAGAGGGGACTAGTTTGGAAGGGAGTTTCTGAACTCAGTTAATGGACCTAACTAATCCTAAGCAACTTTCATTCTGATAGAGTGGTGACATTTGGAGTTACAGAGACAATTTGAAGTTTCGAGGAAAATTCAGACAGTAAATGGTTATTATTGGAACCATTTCAGTAATCCTTCTCTCTCTCCCTCCCTCCCTCTCTTTCCTTCTCCCTTTCTCTCTCTCTGTGTGTACTCACACAAATCACTTTTTAGAAATCTGGTGCTGCATTAGGCAAAGCCTTAGTGTAGTCGGGGGTCTTCCCTGGAAGCAGGAGAGTTGGCTTGCTATCCTTCATTGATTTCTACCTGGGCTGTGTGAAATGATGTCCTAAGAGCCAAGAAACTAAAAGGTGTTGAGGGAGAAAAACAAAGCAATAACTCTTTTAAATGACCACGCAGAGGTAGTAGTATCTCCACCCTCCTCTCCCATTCAAATAATAAAATTTCTTTGTACTGCATAGCATCTATGAAATCATTGACTAAATTTCTGTCCATTGTGCTGGAAAACATACTCCTAAATGACTGATCCTTGGAGATCTGTCAAAACAGAGCTAAAACTACCACTCTTACCTATGGTCAGTGTAGAAGGAACTTAAGTCATTTGCACCCCTAGATACTTAGCCTACTGTTATTTTTTTCCCACTTTGCAGTTTTTGATTTGTGAAAAATCGTTTCCTTTCTATACAGTTTTGAATATCATCGCAGATGTCTCCTTTTCCTTCTAGCCCACACCATCTAATCAGCTCCCAAGTCCTATTGATTTCATTGCATTGATATGCTGGAATTCAGCTTTCTTCCATTGCTTGCATTGCCAGCTAAATTGGTTTAGACTAGGAAAATTGTTATGTCTCAGGCTTTGTTCAGCCTCGGTCCATCATTTACATTGCTGCAAAAGCGTTTGTTGGCCTAAAATCACAGCGAATAATGTCACAGCTGCTTAGCATGTCATACCAAACATTTGGGGAATCTGCCCCCTGCCTACTGCTGTAGCCACTTGGTGTTCTTATATCCATGGCCCTAGAAAAAAAAGTACCTGTTAGAATTCTTCATTTTGTTTCATTGCCACAGTGTCAAACATATTCTGTGGACATGTGCCCAGAAGCATTGAAACAAAATATTGGTGCCATTTAACATTTTGAGACATTTTCTCAAGTTTTTCCAAAAGTGTTGTGTTTAACAATGAATGGACAATGACTCTCACTTTACCCTGATTCATGATCAAAACTTTTTTTTTTGGCCGTACCGCGCAGCCTGTGGAACTTCCCCGACCAGGGATCAAACCTGGGCCCACTACAGCGGAAGAACAGAGTCTTAACCACTGGACCACCAGGGAAGTCCATCACCAAAACTTTTTTTGCCGATTTCATAAGTGAAAACATCTTTCATGGCTGTTTTAAACTCACATTTCTCTGGAGCTGAATATTTTCCCGTGTTTGTTAACTGGTCTTATAAGAAAGCTTAGAGGAAGAGGGGCAAAGCTGTTTTTAAGAATTCAGAGATCTGGGAGTTCCCTGGAAGTCTGATGGTTAGGACTTTTCACTGCCGTGGCCCTGGGTTCAATCCCTGGTTAGGGAACTGAGATTCTGCAAGCAGCGCGGCCAAAAAAAAAAAAAAAAAATTAGGAGATCTGTTAGAGACTGAAATGGATCGTTGGCTCTTGGGGGTGAGTTAATAACAGAAAAAGCTTTATTTCGTTAGTCCATATTTGTTAGGGTTCCTAGATACAGGTGACAGAAACTTTAACATAGTGTAAGGGAAGTGCCTCAGTTAACAAATCTAAGGAGGTGTTTGTTTTAATTCAGGAAAGATGTGGACAAATAAATCATGGCTAGGGCAGGGAAACACTTGAGCCCAGGAGAGATTCATGAACCTCTTCCAGCTGTTTCTCATGCAAATCAGCATGTTGTTTCCTTCTTGTTAGGACAGCTAAGCTGTCAGAAGGGTCTGCCACTGAAGAGGGATTGTTATTTTGGGGTTGTTTTCTCTTTCTCTCAGTTCCCATTTTAAATATCTTGTGAGGCTGTTTTTGGGTGCTGAATGGGAGCTGCATCTCAGCAGCTCTTGCTAGAACCACAAGAACGGAGGAACAGATTTGTTCTCAAAGAAAAAAAAAAGGGGGAGCTGAAGAAACTAGGCATGTACAGTAATAGTCAACTGCCACACAAAACAAAAACCTAGTCGTAAGCCGACTGATGCATAAGTAAATGAGACACGAGTAGTGGGAGAGAGCCAGGGGAGAACCAGGATGAGTGCTCCTCATGCTTTGTTTTTGTTTGTGACTCAGTTCTCCCTCTCTGGTTCCCCTGTAGGCAGAAGGAAGGATTTCTGGGAAGAAGACCAGTGGGGAGTGGGTAGTGGGTACAGTTACAAGGTTGTAGGAAATTACTGTTTCAGAGAAGGTGAATGGCATCACTCTACCTAGATTAAATCGGGGCTACTTGTGACCTTGAAAAAGTTACTTGCTTTTTAAGCCAGCATTAGCAAATTCAGATGCTTTCTAGGGCCAAGTAAGTTGTATAAATTTGAGTCAACAGGCTAGGGTATTTACACGTCAAACATGTAAACATGTGTCCCTGTCTCACGTGTCTCAGCCTCCTTGATCTGTCTCTTCTTACACTGATGGAAACACGTATGCAGAAGTATTTTTCCACTATAAGAAAATTGGTACAAACAGGATGATAGATGATACTTGACACCTGTAGCCCACTCCTAATGCGGATAAAAAGGAGCTTGGGGCTTTGGAGACTGAGTGGGAGAGGTTTTCTTCTACAGGGGGATTTTCATCTAGCCTTCTGTACATGGTATTCTGCTGCACTGCTTAGGTTGGCTTGGAAGTAATGGCTTATAGTAGAAATTTTTATTTATTTACTTATTTATTTATCTTTGGCTGCGTTGGGTCTTCGTTGCTGCGCTTGGGCTTCCTCTAGTTGCTGCGAGTGGGGGTTACTCTTCATTGCGGTGCGCAGGCTTCTCATTGCTGTGGCTTCTCGTTGCGGAGCACAGGCTCTAAGCGCGCGAGCTTTAGTAGTTGTGGCTCGCGGGCTCTAGAGCACAGGCTCAGTAGCTACGGGCTAGCGCACGGGCTTAGTTGCTCCGCAGCATGTGGGATTTTCCTGGACCAGGGCTCGAACCTGTGTCCCCTGCATTGGCAGGCAGATTCTTAACCACTGCGCCACCAGGGAGTCCCAATGGAAATGTTTTTATGATTTATGCTTCTTAAGTAGATTCTCCACTGCTCCAAACAAGAAAATAAATAAACAAACAAAAAAATCCTCCACAACATTGAGCCCATGTACCAAAAAAAAGGCTTGGCCTCAATTTGGAAAGCTTTAATTGGTTAGCCTAAGCTATTTTTAATGCAGTGGCTCACGACTGACTTTGGTTCTCACCTGGAGTGTGTCCTTAGGCACCCGGAAGCCATAGGTTCTCTGGGGAGGAGGGTGGCGGCTGGTGCTTTAACACAGGTTCATCTCATCTACACGGTGATGGCATTTTAGCTGATGGAACCTTATTCAGTAATACCTCACCATCAGTTAATTTAAGAAAAGCAAAAACAAAAAAACAACGCCAGCGTTCTAGGGCTAAATAATACAAGTTGCTCCCAACTTCTCACGTCTGTTTTTGGAAGTCTTTTTAAAGTTAAAGAAACCTATTGCGTGACATTTTTAGTTCATAGCTGTGTATTTTATTTGCTCGTTGAGGCCAACTTTGGACCACGTGTACAAGATTTATTGTGTTGTGTGGGAGGGGAGGAGCGTGGACAAGCAGAGCCTCCTTTTGTTCATTTTCTCTATTTTGCTGTTAGGAACAGGAGACTAAAATCAGAATGGTTCTAATGGAACCGTAGTTTTCTGAGAGAATGATCTGTGCTTTTGACCCACAGGAGAGTGAGTGCCTGTCTTCCCAGCCAAAACCTGTGAAAGACTTAGCCCTCCCTTGTTTACGAGGAGAAAACAAACTTGGTATACCTTTGAAAAGCATATTGGAAAGAGCAAGTACATACTTACTTAGTTTTAGAGATAACATTTTCACTATAGTTGCTGATGCTAACTTTTTCTGTTCTAAAGACCTTGCAGTTCAGTGCCGTGAGTTGTAATTTGGGGGTGGGATGGGGTGCGGATCCCAGCTCCCTGACCACGGACTGAACCCAGGCCCTCTGCACTGAAAGTGCAGAGTCCTAACCACTGGACTGCCAGAGAATTCCCTGTAATTTTCTTTTTAAAATATCTTCCTTTTTTTTTTTTTTTTTTTTTTTTTTTTTAAAGAATCTGCCTGGTAAGTCCTTGCCCCTATTCCAAGGAAAGATTTTAGGTTTCTTTCCCCTGTCCCTGAATCAGGTTTTTTTGTTTGTTTCTTTATATCTTCTCTTGGTAGAAGAGAAAAATTACTTTTGTGTAAAAGGAGAGATTGTTTTTACTCATTGTAATTCCCTTGTAGTAGTCCTTTACCATTAGAAGTGAGTTATAGGCACAAAAAATAACTCCTTTTAGATCCGCGCCACCCCCCCCCATGGATCAGTTATACTTTTATTTCCTTGGTAAGTTACTTTCCAACTTGGCTTTGACATAATCCTGACAAAACTGCTCTTAAGTTGGCCAAACTTGTTTTCATTTTTATTTTTTAAAGCCAAGAAGACAGTGTGTTTAAGTGGAATATTAAGAACCATTACTTATTTCTCGAATATGTAGTACTTCCCAGAGTTCTAAATCTGAAAGATATAAAAGGTGATGGGGGAGCATAGGAAACCCTTTATTCTTAGTTTTGCAGCCAGCAGGTAGAGGTAAACCTCCTCAAAGATGGTTGTTCCCAGATTATAGTGCGTCTTTTTATCTAAACAAACAAACAAACAGGTCTGTCATACCCCAAACACACACACTTTTTTTGGCCACACCACCTGGCGTGCGGGATGGGATCTTAGTTCCTTGACCAGGGATCAAACCCGCGCCCCCTGCATTGGGAGCACGGGGTCTTAGCCACTGGACCACCAGGGAAGCCCCCTTCACACTCTTTTTTTTATTTATTTTTATTTTTATTTTTTTCGAGGTTTTTTTTTTTAATTAATTAATTTATTTATTTTTGCTGTGTTGAGTCTTCATTTCTGTGTGAGGGCTTTCTCTAGTTGTGGCAAGCGGGGGCCACTCTTCATCGCGGTGCGCGGGCCTCTCACTATCGCAGCCTCTTGTTGCGTGTGGGATCCTCCCAGACCAGGGCTCGAACCCGTGTCCCCTGCATTAGCAGGCAGACTCTCAACCACTGCGCCACCAGGGAAGCCCCCTCTTTTTTTAATTTTTAAAGATTTAACTTTATTTATTTTTGGCTGCATTGGGTCTTCTTTGCTGTGCATGGGCTTTCTCTTGGGCTTTCTCTTGTTGCGGAGCATGGGCTCTAGGCACGTGGGCTTCAGTAGGTGTGGCTCGTGGGCTCCGTAGTTGTGGTTCGCGGGCTGTAGAGTGCAAGCTCAGCAGTTGTGGCGCACGGGCTTAGTTGCTCCGTGGCATGTGGGATATTCCCAGACCAGGGCTCGAACCCGTGTCCCCTGCCTTGGCAGGTGGATTCTTAACCACTGCGCCACCAGGGAAGTCCCCCCCACACCCATTTTTAAACACTGCTTTGTTCCTTGCTTTTTTCAACTAATGATATTGTTACATATCACAACATAATAAAGTTTCTCCTTATCTTTTTTTCCTAATTACAGTAGTTTCCATTGCTTGGCTGTATTATTTAGCAGATTCCTATTGATGGGCATTTATAGTGTTTCCAATCTTTTACTGCTGTCAGTAAAGCTTTAGTGGGTAACCTTCTGAAATATTCAGAACATACTGATTTAATAAAGTCCTTCACAGCAAAAGAAAATCTAGGCTCCTATGTTGCAGTCAGTTGTGTATCTTAAGTCTCCTTTAATCTGGATAATTACTCAGTCTTTCTTTGTATTTCATTATATGGAGGTTTTTTTTTTTAACATCTTTATTGGAGTGTAATTGCTTTACAATGGTGTGTTAGTTTCTGCTTTATAACAAAGTGAATCAGCTATACATATACATATATCCCCATATCTATATGGAGGGGTTTTTTTTTTTTTTTTTTGCGGTACGCGGGCCTCTCACTGTTGTGGCCTCTCCCGTTGCGGAGAACAGGCTCCGGACGCGCAGGCTCAGCGGCCATGGCTCACGGGCTCAGCCGCTCTGCCGCATGTGGGATCTTCCCGGACCGGGGCACGAACCCGTGTCCCCTGCATCGGCATGCGGACTCTCAACCACTGCGCCACCAGGGAAGCCCTATATGGAGGTTTTTTAAAAGTATAGGACACTTACTTTGCAGAAAGCTTCTCAACTTGGATTTGTCTGGTGTTGGCTTATAATTAGGTTTAGGTTATTCGCTTTGGTAGGAAAACCACAGAAGTGCTCTTAGTGCATCACGCCGGGAGGGGCATACAGTTAAGTAGACCCATTACTGGCTACTTCAACTTTGATCCTTTGGTTAGGTGGTATCTGCCAGGTTTCTCCACTGAAAGTTACTATATTTCCTTTTGTAATTAATAAACAACTTGTGCTGAGATACTTTGAGACTATGTGAATATTCTGTTACTCCTCAAACTTTCCTACACTGGCATCCATTGACAGTCCTTGCATGATTTCGTTGTTAATCTGATGGATGCCAGCCACATGGTGAATTTCTAATTCTGTCCTTTCTTCCACATTGATAGTTGGCTATCTTCCTTAAGGAGGAATTTCTCATCCATCCATCCGTCCACCCACCTTACTGTGGATTCCTACATTATTGAGCAGGTTGTAATCCGATCATTATTTTGTTGCTCAGATTGTTCCAGATTTGGGTACTGGGAGGCCCATCCAAGCTCTAACATGTCCCCCTTATTCTTTGAGTACATCCTTATTTTAGGGGCACAGCAATATGTCCATGTTTATCTTGCCCAGGCTTCAAATTGGCCATTTCTCCCAGGAGCTCTGGGCTCTTCGAGTGGGGAATATTTAGAAATCAAGATCTGCTTGCCTGGGTGTGTTCATGTTACTGCTTTTAGGCCCTCGGCTGACAAAAGAGCTGTCTCATTTAGGCTGCCCATTAAATCTAAATTTCAGATAGACAGCAAATACTTTTTAAAATATAAATGTCATTTATCTGAAATTCAAATAACTTCTGTCCTGTGTTTTATCTGGCAACACTAATCTACCTGTCTGTATATATTAAGACCCTGTGGATTTTGACTTAACACCTGTCATTCCTAATCAATACTGCAGGGTTGGTTTTATTCTTCTTCCCTTATTTGTAACTTTCCTCTCCAAAACTTGATTCCCTTCATCCCCAGTATACATGTACTTATTTGTTCAATTGCAGAATGCACAGAAAGTTTCAGAATTGTTAACCCATGTATCTTTGAAAAGGAAGCTATTAAATAAGTTTGTTGTTCGTTTCTTTTTTTTTTTTTTTTTTTTTGCCGTACGCGGGCCTCTCACTGCTGTGGCCTCTCCTGTTGCGGAGCACAGGCTCCAGACGCGCAGGCTCAGTAGTCGTGGCTCACGGGCCCAGCCGCTCCGCAGCATGTGGGATCTTCCCGGACCAGGGCACGAACCCGTGTCCCCTGCATCGGCATGTGGACTCTCAACCACTGCGCCACCAGGGAAGCCCTGTTGTTCGTTTCTTATGTCTTTATCCTGACACTAATAAACTTGCTAATGACCAAGTTCAAGTTACTTGGGTCAGTGCCCCACCCTCTTCCTTTCAGTGTATGTTACTCAGTTGAAATGTTATTGTTTGTGTTGAATTTAGGGTTCCCTCCATCCTTACTGATTTGTGTGTAACATTCACATGGCCCCCAAATTCAACAGTGTATGGAACGGTATATTCAGGAAAATGTCCAACGCTTCTTTTTTTAAAAAAATCTTAATCCTACTCATGTTCTACAGGTAACCAGTTTCACTGGTCTCTGATTTATCCTTTTGGTGTTTTTCTTTTTTTTATACTGTTATTTTTTTATTGAAGTATTGTTGATTTACAATGTTGTGTTAATTACTGTACAGCAAAGTGATTCAGTTACACACACGCATATATACATTTGTGTTTTCCTTTTTGCTCAAATGAGCAGATACATGTGTATGTTATTCCCCATCTTTCTTAACACAAAAAATGGCATGCTATAGATAACTCTCTTGCACTTTGCTTTTTGCTCATTAATATATCTTAGAAATCACATCAGTTCACAGAGATCGTCATGTGTTTTTCCTGTCACAGTTGTGTGGTACTCCATTGTGTGGATGTACCATATTCCCTATGTTTGGTCATTTGGGTTATTTCCAGTATTTTGCAATCACAGACAATGCTGTAATGAATAACCTAGTGTATGTGTTTTTGCACTGTTGGAGGTCTGTCTTCAGGATGAATTCTTAGAAGTGAAATGGATAGGTCAAAAAGTAGGTGTGTATGTAGATTTGTTAGCAATTTCAAAATTCCCTTCTGTAAGAGTCCTACCAGTTGGCATTCTCATCAGCAGTAGATGAGTTCTGTTTCCCCACAGCCTCACAAACTGGGTGTGATATTATGCTTTCTCAGTTTTGCTAATCTAATTGATGAGAAATAGAATTTTAAAAATGGTATCATTATAGTTTTAATTTGCATATTTCTTTACCATGGAACTATGGTATTTTTTAATCATACAATATTTTTTCATAGACGAAACTGCAAAGGAAATCCGAATTGCTTGGTTGGGATTGGTGAGCACATTTGGTTAGGAGAAATAGATGAAAATAGTTTTCATAACATTGATGACCCCAACTGTGAGAGGAGAAAAAAGGTAAGCCATCATTTTTTAAGAGATTTCTATATGGCATTCTTGTGTGTTTTATTTTGTGCCTATGATCAGAAACCAATACTGATTTCAGGTAACCTAAGCAGCTTTAAGATCAGTAGTGGAATTTAAGACTCTAAACCACTTGAATTGGAACAGTTCTTAATGGTATGCTTTAAAACAGGTAGCTGTGTAATCCAGTAAGCCTTTAAATAATAGTTTTAGTACAATGCTGATTCTCTGTTTGCTTTAACGTAACATGTTTTACTTTGAGCTCTTTTTAAGTCTCTTTAAAGGAGGTGGTAAATCCAGGGAACAAGCTCCCATAATGATATTACTTTACTTTCTTGGGCTTGTATTTTTACATATAACAGAAGTTTTACCTTTTTTTTTTTAATGGTAATACAAATTAATACTTTCTAATGATAAAGCCTGGCGTTTACAAAATAGTCACCTGTATAAGTATTTTCTCTCTTAAAAAGAATGATTCTTTGTAAGTTCAGGAATTCTCAGCCTTATCTTTGGAAAAAATTGCAACTAACTCCCTCCATCCCCCCATCTCCCAGATCTATAGGATAAAAAGGAACTTTTCTGGAAGTTTCACTTTGTCATTCTGCTGAATGCTGGGCTCTTAGGAATAAAGCAAATGAAAAACCTGTGTACACATGTTTAAAATTGATGTTTCCTAGAGCCAACTGTTCTCTAAGCTTAGATTTAAGTGGCTGGAGAAGACTAGAGATGCTGTCCTAAGACTTTCCCCACTCCCATCGTCAACCCAAATGGGGCTTTCATGATAATTATGCCCTGACCTTTCCTGAGAGAGGCTCACAGGGTTTAGTGGTTGAGGCAGTTTAACACATTTTTAATCAAATTAAAAAAAATACTTCTCGGGCTTCCCTGGTGGCGCAGTGGTTGGGAGTCCGCCTGCCGATGCAGGGGACGCGCGTTCATGCCCCGGTCCGGGAGGATCCCGCGTGCCCCGGGGCAGCTGGGCCCGTGAGCCGGGGCAGCTGGGCCCGTGTGCCAGGGCCGCTGAGCCTGCGTGTCCGGAGCCTGTGCTCCGCAACAGGAGAGGCCACGGCAGTGGGAGGCCCGCGTACCGCAAAAAAAAAAAAAAAAAAAAAAAAAAAAAAAAAAAAAAAAAACTTCCCATAATTTTTTTAGTTAAGGGGAAACTGGTTTTATAATTGTAAATTTTGTGTTTTTGTAGAACTCATTTGTGGGCCTCACTAACCTTGGAGCTACTTGTTATGTCAACACATTTCTTCAAGTGTGGTTTCTTAACCTGGAGCTTCGGCAGGCGCTCTACTTATGTCCAAGCACCTGTAGTGACTACATGATGGGAGATGGTATCCAAGAAGAGAAAGGTGAGTGGGGATGGGTATGGGGAGGGCTTACTGCTGAGCTTTTTGCTAGCTAGACCACTTTGAACCAACCATATAGAGGAAACTTCAATTACAATTTCCTTCTGTAATACACTGTGATTGCAGTCCATTAAATTCTAGTGATTGAGAGAAATCAGTCAGTAAAGCAGACAGTGTTACTCTTTTGCCTAGTTTGAGAGACTTAATAAATACTTCAGCGTACCCACACAGCCTTTTGTCTTGATTCCCAAATAGGCTGATTTACCAAGTACCCTCTAAAGTTAAGATTAAATTAACCAACCTTGGCAAAGCAAGCTACTAATATGTGACTACACTCATTGCAAATTTAGAAATCAGTTTCAAACTGTTCTAGCGGAATTATTTAGTTTTTTTAAGCATAATATGTGGATTGTTATTCCTAATTGATATTTCTATTTAGAGATTATTCTCTTTGAGATGGAACTTCCATGGAATGACCAGCTTTTTCTTCTTCTCAAACCTGGGGGATAGAGGGAAGTGAGTATAAGATTACACAGGTCTAGGAGCTCCAGGTTGGGAACCTTTGACTCTTGTTCTCATTTGTAAATCCTGTGCTGTCTTTGATGTGATCTGACTTGGGCACACAGCTCATGTCTTTGGCTCTGAGAGAGAAAAGATAGGGTTCCTAAGCCCCACATCTTCCTTCTTGCTGCTCTTTAGATAATGGTAATACTTTTGGTCCTTGTTAACAGTTCAAAACAGTGCTTAAAAATTCTTAAGTTTGTTTCCCCAAAGCTTTATTCCTATAGTTCTGAATATTTAAATCTAGATTAATAGTATAGAAGCTATTGATATTTAAAGAATTAGTGTATGTAAAGGATGAGTAGTAGGAAATGGATCATTTTTAAGTTTTAGCATTGTTTTTGCTGAAGTATAAATTTACCAGTGAGAAGATAGCTAAATAACAAGTGGAAACTAAATGTCTATTTTGTAAAATGATGTACCATGGCCACCTTTGGGTATTGTGGTTTTAATGTGTATCTTCAAGAGATGTGGTTTTTTTTGTTTTGTTTTTTTAATTTCTAAACACTTAGATTTTACTATTTCACCAAAGTCCTTAACCTTGTTCTCGGATAAGAGTGTGCATTTCTGGTGCTATTAGCAGACACAGTGCAGTGTAGTGAGAAGAGTTTGTGTTGGAAATGATGGGACTTGAGTTCTAGTCCCAGCTCCACTACTCCCTTATTTTACAGATAGGAAACCCAGCAGAGGATAAGTTATTTAAGATCTCATGTAGTATCTAACCTGTAAAATAAGAAAGTTGGAGTAGATACAAACTTACTTGAAGGGCTTTTAACATCCTGTAAAGCCCCTGCACCCTAGGAAGTAAGATTTTTATCTTTATTTTACAAATGAACTATTGACTTCCTTTTCATAATTGGTGAGTCACAATTGGTAGTAAAGAGATAAACCATTCAGACCATTCAGGAGACAAACTACACAACGATTTGAACTGACAAAAATTATTAATAGGAAATTAGAGTAATAGGGGAATTGGTTAGTAAGAATTAAAGAGGACTTGAAAAAACACAGATATAGCAGATAGGGGAGCAGTCACTACCCCAAGGGCTGAAAAAGAATACAGAAGGCGGAGTCCCACACCGCCACTGACCAGGCCTGAGATCCAGACGTCACTGGAGAAAGCACTCACTGCCTGCCCGAGCTCACTGGATGGCCAAGAAGGTGCTGAGATGCCTCAGTGGGTTTCCTTGCTGGAAACTGTCCTCAGGGAGGTACTGGGCCTTGGAATCTCTTGCAGAGAGTGTCCAGGAGGTCATTCACAGGATGGTCATTCAGGAGGAAATGCCTCACAAGAGGCATCCCACTGAAGCTACCAGAGGAGGTGCCGGGAGAAGCTGCTGGCCACTGCTGGCTGAGGGAGCCTGCAGAGCCTGGTGAGACACGGAGTGGAACCCTGGAGCGCCCTCTACTGACAAGACTCAACTTTACACTAGCTGGCAAAAGAGGGATCTTTGCAGAGCTCATCCCTGTTAGCACAGAGCAAGCAAAGAAGGGTGGATTTGGAGCTGAGAGGCAATTAATCGATAACTGGCACAGAAGAGAATACACAAATCTTTTAGGGCTCTTGAGATTCATGCTTCCTATTTTCATACCTTCTCCGAACTCACTAAAACTTGAAACTAAATTTTAAGATTTTTAACAGTAAATTGTTATATTGTTCATTCAAGTTTGAATCAGTGTGCTTGAGATTGCTGTCATTTGCTCTGTTTGTGGCAAGTTCACATTAATGAGATTATATTAAAGTATTTGGCCATTTAATGCAAATAGTAAATATAGTGTATGGTTTTTGTTACTGGATTAGATGTTTCATTGTGGTTTGACACTCTAGAAGCCATAGTCATGATTGCTGTTGTTGTAGCATATGTATAGCCTCTTGCCTTTAGGGGATGCCTCTTGCCTTTAGGGGATGCATATAGACAGCCACGGCTGCCTCATGACTTCCAAAAGATGTGATTACTGATTTCTTTTAAAGTTTTAAAACTATAGTAAAACATTATTATAGTTTGGATATAAGGGTGTTTAATTATGTTCTCATGTGAAGAGGAGTACATATTTTTTTAAAGTTGCAGTTTTTAAAAGAACAAACATTTCTTTAATAGATTATGAGCCTCAAACAATTTGTGAGCATCTCCAGTACTTATTTGCCTTGTTGCAAAACAGTAATAGGCGATACATTGATCCATCGGGATTTGTTAAAGCTTTGGGCTTGGACACAGGGCAGCAGCAGGTAAGAACCTTTTATTTTTTTAAATATAAGAAGCATTCCTTACAATCTTTATAGAAAGAAATGAAGAAACTTTGAAAATTTAATTTTTTTCTCTTTTATTTACTGTTCAGTATATTATACATTTTCCTTGATCTCATTTCTGAAAATCCATATGTGGGCACAAACTGATCCAGCATAGCTCTAGTCCTTGTTCCAAAATGCTAAGTTCAAAGTACAGATAGTTTCTGGATTATTTTACTTATTACTATTTGTAACAGAAATTGAAAAGCAAGGTATGATTTTTTTTTTCTTTTTATTAACCCAAACCCGTATTGTAGGATGCCCAAGAATTTTCAAAGCTCTTTATGTCTCTTTTGGAAGATACTTTGTCTAAACAAAAGAATCCCGATGTGAGGAACATTGTGCAACAGCAGTTCTGTGGGGAATATGCTTATGTAACTGTGTAAGTGTGTTTCCACTTTTTCATCATACATTTTTTTCTAAGGCAGTTGCTTCTGTGTCTTCTAGTTCAGTTCCAGGTTATGGATTTAGTGGCCTATCATGGGACCTGAAGTATTTATAGTAATATGTTTCCATGGGAACATGTAAACAACTGACTAGACAGTTGCAGTTGAACCCATCGAGGTGTTGGGAACTGTGTCTGGTTGAGCTCTTGCTGTTTATTTCATGGCTGTGGTCTGGGCTGAAAGCGTGAGATTGGAGCCTGCTGGAGTACTAAAAGTAAAACAACTCTTAAACTTTTTCCTAAGCATAAAATGCATGGCCTCATCAATCACTTTGTTTTTATTTTTTGAATATACACAGTGTAGATAATTTCTATGACAGAATTAAGGTAATACATGCTTCTTTGTGTATTTCCAGGATGTAGTACAGCAGAACGTTATTGCTTTCCCACTCTGATCTTAATTTTATCACTCTGCTTTATTATAGGTGCAACCAGTGTGGCAGAGAATCTAAGCTTTTATCAAAGTTTTATGAACTGGAGTTAAATATTCAAGGCCACAAACAGTTAACAGATTGTATCTCAGAATTTTTGAAGGTATTCAGATTTTGGCATATATGTTGTTTCTGCTCATTAACACTATTCTGATTGTCTTTGATTTTATGAATAAATTCATTATTTCAACTTTTTCTACATATGAGTGTCTCTGTTTATGTAATGATGTAGAAGAAACTTTGTAAATTATAAAGTATTGAAGTAGGCTGCATTTAAAATAATTCTTGGGGCTTCCCTGGTGGCGCAGTGGTTGAGAGTCCGCCTGCCGATGCAGGGGACACGGGTTCGTGCCCCAGTCCGGGAAGATCCCACATGCCGCGGAGCGGCTGGGCCTGTGTGTCCAGAGCCTGTACTCTGCAACGGGAGACGCCACAACAGTGAGAGGCCCACGTACCGCAAAATAATAATAATAATAATAATAATAATAATAATTTTTGACTGTTGCAGTTTATTTTATATGTAGAGTTATGTATGTGCAAAAACTCATGTGATTGGGGTGTAACAGAGTAAGAAAATATAAGTGATGTTACCATAAGGTTAATTTACTTTTTCATTTAATGAGAACTAGACAGTGTTGAATGCAAATATTTTTTTACATCAAATATGGCCATTCTTCAGCCTCTCCACTCCATATCTGTGTGTGTGTGTGTGTGTGTGAGTGTGTGTGAGTGTGTGTGTGTATGTGTGTTTATTTCGGCCACACCAGGTGGCATGTGGGATCTTAGTTCTCCAACCAGGGATTGAACCCGTGCACCATGCATTGGGAGCACGGATCCTTAACCACTGGACAGCCAGGGAAGTCCCTCTTTGTATATTTAGATTTATGCAGAGACAGGGAAATGGTTCCCCTTTGTTCGGAGTGGAAAAGTTGCTAAGAGGCAGCCTTTGTTATCATGTAGGAACAGACACATAGCATGGTATTGATAGGTGAGCTTATTATATAGCTTCCTTTCTTAAAATAATTTTGTACTTTTCCTCCTCCTTTAGCAGAGCCATTAGCATGCTTGAAGTTCTCATTTATTGGGTTCATTCAGCTAAATATTGAGTGCTTACATGTTAAGGCAGTGTTTCAGCTGTTGGGAATAACCATATGGAACAAAACAGACATTTTTGCCTTTAAGAAGCTTATAGTGATAGTGGTATGGGGACCAGTGACAGACAGTAAAATAAATGGAAGTAAAACATCTAGTGTGTCAACTGTAATAAGGGCTATGGAGAAAACTAAAGCAGGGAAGGGACATGGAGAATGTGGAGTGTGATTGAAAGTGGAGTAGTGAGTCATCCAGGAATTGGGGAGAAGAGTGTCTGGGGCAGATGAAATAGCAAGTGTAGAGCATGAGACAAGAATGTGCCTGGTGGTTTGAGGAATAGCAGGGAGGTCAGTGTGGTTGAAACATAGGGAGGATGATAGAAGATGACATTGTGGAGGTAACTAAGGACCATATCAGACAGGGCCTGGTAGACCTTTGTTGGAAATCTGACTCTGAGTGAGATGAGATACCATTGTAGGGCTGTATGCATAGGAGTGATGTAATCTGTTTCAACAGGATAACTGTGGTTGCCATCTTGAGAATAGGCTGATGGTGGGGCAAGGGCAGACAGAAGGAGTTGATGACGGCTTGGACCAAGGGTTAGCTGGAGAGGTGATAAACAGTGTTTGGATTTTTCAAAGTAGAGCTGATAAAATTGTAGATTGGATATGGAGAAAAAGAGAGGAGTCGGGGTTACTAAGGTTTTGTCCTGAGCAACTGGAAGAATAAAGTTGGCATAACTAAGATGTGAAGGAGTGTGGGAAGAGCAGGTTTGGCAGAGGAATTAGGAATTTGCAGTGGGGCATGTTAGATTTGATAGGTATAGTTCAGGGGAGAAGTCAGGGCTTGATCAAATCACCAAGGGCATGAGAGAGACGAAGACCAAGGACTGAACCCTGGGACATTCAAACATTAAGAGATCAGAGAGACAGGGGAGCAGCTAGTCAAAGATGCTGAGGGGGATGTGTGTTGAGTAAATAGGCGAGTGTGGCTTCCTGGATCAAATGAATAAAGTGGTAGTCCTAGTATTGTATTACTGTATTTATTGTCTTGTAGTGTAATCTGTACCAAAAAGCTGTTATAGAAACATAAAGGAAGTTGAGGTCTATCCCGATGGAGCTTTTTCTGTAAACCTACAGCATTGGAAACGCCTCATAGAGTAACTATGTGGTTTCCTTTACTCGTAGAACCACCTGTTATATCTGTGGGAAAGAACTAACTATAAGACAGAGCTGCTGGGGCTTCCCTGGTGGCGCAGTGGTTCAGAGTCCGCCTGCCGATGCAGGGGACGCAGGTTCGTGCCCCGGGCCGGGAGGATCCCACGTGCCGCGGAGCGGCTGGGCCCGTGAGCCACGGCCGCTGGGCCTGCGTGTCCGGAGCCTGTGCTCCGCAGCGGGAGAGGCCGCAGCAGTGGGAGGCCCGCGTACCACAAAAAAAAAAAAAAAAAAAAAAAGACAGAGCTGCCAAGTAAACTGTGAAAAACCTAACAGTCAAACTTTTTTTTATCTTAGATATTGGCATATCCCAACTATCTGTACTGTTGTAGGGTGTGATAGCTTAGGAATGAGTATGATTTGAACTTAATACAATTTTAGAGGGTCTCAAATTCAGAACCAGGCAGATCCATCTGCTGACCCTAAACATGGTCCTACAGTAAATTGCTTGAGGAAACTAGATCCCAAAGGTTACAGGTGGGGAATTTAGAAGTGTGTCCGTATTCCATTGGAGATCAAAGAAGCCCAGCTAAAAGAGTTGTGGACTGACTGACATGACAGCTGTGGATTGAGCAGAACTTCTTTTTGAAAGGGCTGTCTTATCTCGAAGAGTATGACTTTGGAGATTATCACTAAAATAATCACTAAGGTGATTGGCAGTGGAAAGAATCAGAACATGTGAAATTCCTTAAAAATTTATTGACTTAAATAATTTTGCCTATGTTACACATAGTAAAAATAACCCTTTACACTTTGTGTAGAAAGTCAGCATAAAAAAAAAATAAAGGAAATATTTAAAAAGAAACCACCATTAGCTCTAACATTGCGTTTTTCTGCACTCTTAGTTTTGTGTCATGAATGTGGTTCAGTAACTTTAACTGTGTGTGTGTTTGAAATTTGTATATATAATTTCAGATTCATTGCCCATATGTAGTTTCCGCACATTTTCACTGTTTTAAAATTAATTTTGCTGCATCAAAGTACCTATGATTTATTTTATTTATTTATTTATTTATTTATTTATTTATTTATTTTGGGCTGCGTTGGGTCTTCGTTGCTGCACACGGACTTTCTCTAGTTGCGGTGAGCGGGGGGCCCGGGCTTCTTATCACGGTGGCTTCTCTTGTTGCAGAGCACGGGCTCTAGGTGCACAGGCTTCAGTAGTTGTGGCTCGCGGGTTCTAGCGCGCAGGCTCAGTAGTTGTGTCTCACGGGCTTAGTTGCTCCACGGCATGTGAGATCTTCCCAGACCAGGGCTCGAACCTGAGTCCCCTGCATTGGCAGGGAGATTCTTAACCACTGTGCCACCAGGTAAGCCCCTTATGATTTCTTTTCTAAACCTACTTCCTCACAATTCCCAGAATTGGGATTATCAGGAGAAAAGATCTAAAGCCAAGTATTTTTAAAATCATACACTTTGGAAAGAGAAACATCAGTGTTTTTTTTTGTTTTTGTTTTTGTTTTTTTGCAGTGCACGGGCCTCTCACTGTTGTGGCCTCTCCCTTTGTGGAGCACAGGCTCTGGACGCGCAGGCTCAGCGGCCATGGCTCACGGGCCCAGCCGCTCCGCGGCACGTGGGATCTTCCCGTACCGGGGCACGAACCCATGTCCCCTGCAAAGGCAGGCGGACTCTCAACCACTGCGCCACCAGGGAAGCCCCGAAACATCAGTTTTAAATCATTGTATACATTTTTTTTTTTTTTTTTTTTTTTTTGTGGTACGTGGGCCTCTCACTGTTGTGGCCTGTCCCATTGTGGAGCACAGGCTCCGGACGCGCAGGCCCAGTGGCCATGGCTCACGGGCCCAGCCGCTCCGCGGCACGCGGGATCCTCCCGGACTGGGGCACGAACCCGTGTCCCCTGCATCGGCAGGCGGACTCTCAACCACTGCGCCACCAGGGAAGCCCCTCTATATACAATTTAATAACGTCACTGCTAAGCTAATACAATCTTATGTGTCCTTCATTATTTATAATAACTTGATCTTAAAGAGCTTGAATAGAAATAGAAGCTATTAACTAAAATGAAATTATAATTTGCATCATAGGGTTGATCACTTAAAAAAAACTTTTCTTTTTTTTTTTGTAAACTAATGTGTCTTATTCCTGATCAGGAAGAAAAATTAGAAGGAGACAATCGATACTTTTGTGAAAACTGTCAAAGCAAACAGAATGCAACAAGGAAGATCCGACTCCTCAGTCTTCCTTGTACTCTGAACTTACAGCTAATGCGTTTTGTCTTTGACAGGTAAATGTGTGCATGTTGTAGTGTTTGTTGCTCACTGTGGCCTAGTATGTACAGATTTTACCATAGATAAGATAGTAAAATGCTTATAATTTGAAAGTCAAGATTTGGGGATGAAAGTTACAGCCTGTCATAATTAAGAACTAGAAAAATAGAGAATCCTTATTTTTTATTCTGAAAAATTATTAAAAACTGCCAAGGAAAAGCAGGCATTTAGGTAGGAACTGAATTTCCTTGACATTCTGTTTTATTGTATAAGGACTTGACTAAATTTTCTACTCACTACAGTACGTCCCCCATTACCATGGAGATCAGGCAATTTTTTTTCACATGTGCGTTTCTTCTGTAAAGCAGGAACATGTATGGTTTCCTTTGTAATAAAACTAAAACTTCTGGAAATGTACTGTTTGGAATTAGCACTTTAAATTCATACCTTTTAGGTTGTTGATTATTTATTGCCCAATTCTAAAACAGTATTATGTTTTGAGCAAGATTGCTAAATGAAATCTACCTAGCTGCTATCCAGTTTATTAAAATAACCAGTAGAGCTTATACATTGTTTTATGGTTGTTTTAAATATAAATATAATTAGCTTTCTTCTTGGTTAGGCAAACTGGACATAAGAAAAAGCTGAATACCTACATTGGCTTCTCAGAAATTTTGGATATGGAGCCTTATGTGGAACACAAAGGTAATATTTTTACCAAGCAGTGATAATTATAATGCTCAGAGACAAACTTGTGATCTATTTGTGTTGAGTACAGAGTAGCATTTTACTACTAAATTTTATTTGCTAATCTTTGAGAACAAAGGCATTTTAGGTGATCTGATATGTTACTTTCATTTTCTATGAGTGAGTACATAACAAAGATTAGATGGTTCATGGACGTATATTGGGGTTGGCCAAAATGTTCGTTCACGGAAAAACCCGAACAAACTTTTTGGTCAACCCAGTATATAATTAATGGTATAAAAGAATAAAAAATGAAAAATACTTCACTGTTCCTGTACTCAAGGCTTGTTACCTTAGCCTCAATACCATATCTGTAATTCCTCTTGAAATTAAGGGTCTCCAAGCTGCCTCCATTCACGTTTTTAAAAAACATTTTATCAAAAACATTAGATGGCCTAGTTCCAATATTTATGCTATAATTATATATATGACCACTGATAAGTTGTAGGATGTTATGACAGAGTCTCTAATAACTTACTCTTCTTTTTCTTTTGGTAGTCTTCATCTTACCAAACAGGATGATTCTTATTAGAGAAAAGAAACATCTTGCCCTTTGTTTCTCCTGCCTGTACTGGACAGACCATTTTACTTCTCTTTTAAGATTGACCTTATCGTTTATGAAATTTTTAATACGGAAATTATATCATAAACTCTGTCTCCATAGAAAAGTTCTGGTGGCAGCTTATAAATAGAAGCAAGCCATAAAATAAAACCTTCAACAGAAATGATTGGGGAGGTTGGGGGAAGTGATGTGGTAAATATTTAAGCCTTAAAATGTATGGTGCTCTCTAATCAGTACTGGAGTTTAAAATTTACACCTGTGGAAGAAGGAAACTACTGTAGATGTTGCTGCTGGACTTTGTTACTATTATAGTTGGCTGAATGAATAAACTTTAGCAGTAGTTCACTTTACATAGTAGTTTGCTTCCTGCCTCCTTTGTTTAGGTAATTATTTGAAATTAGAGAAGCCTGATGGCTTAGTGGTTTCTCGGGGTCAGAAACTTAGGGGATGTAAAAGTATTCCTTTTCTTTTTTTTGGTGGGGGGGGAGCACTGCGTGGCTTGCGGATCTTAGTTCCCCAACCAGGGATTGAACCCCAGGCCACTGCAGTGAAATCATCCAGTCCTAACCCTGGACCGCCAGGGAATTCCCAAATTATTCTTTTCCTTGACTCCAGTGTATGATTTTGAATAGTTCTTATTGTTATACAATTTATTATATATTTGTCCAGTTTATACTGTAAAGAAAACCTTTTTCAATAATAGGTCAAAAAAGCTGTATATATAGTTTTAGTATGTTGGATTACTAAGTAATTTTTTTTTTTTTTTTTTTTTTTTTTTTTGCGGGACGCGGGCCTCCCACTGTTGTGGCCTCTCCCGTTACGGAGCACAGGCTCCGAATGTGCAGGCTCAGAGGCCATGGCTCACGGGCCCAGCCGCTCCGCGGCACGTGGGATCTTCCCGGACCGGGGCACGAACCCGTGTCCCCTGCATCAGCAGGCGGACTCTCAACCACTGCGCCACCAGGGAAGCCCTACTAAGTAATTTTTAATTAGAGAAATTAAAATTCTTATTTTAGAATTGTTAGCTATGACTGGTAAAATTAATCCAGTAGTTTGTAGTTATAGACCTGTCACACCCTTTTGTAATGTTTGTTATACAAATGTATTACCTCATATAGGTAGAATACTAGAAACAAATTAACTTGTTATAATTGCACAGGGTTCATTCTAGATAATTAGGAAAATTCAGAAAGCATAAAGAAGAGTTATAAATAAGAGCCACTTGTAATTCTATCACCCAGATAACCAGTATTTATATTTTCCTAAATTCTTAATTCATGTGTGTCTACACACACATATCCACACAAAGTGGAAAAGATAGATCTAAAAGATGATCTGTTTTTTAAAGGAGAATTCATTTGCTTCTTTAAATAGTGAACCTGCAGATACACAGAGATATGTAGACAGAGGGATTCTCATACCTTGAACATTTAGCAGCTTACCCTCTAACTCTTGCCATATTTCTTGGGGATTTTAATATCCCTGTAGACCATTTTAGGAGTCTGAATAAAATTCATAGAATTTTAGAAGAAACCAATTACATTTAAAGATTTTTGTTGATGTGGATCATTTTTGAAGTCTTTATTGAATTTGTTGCAATATTGCTTCTGTTTTATGTTTTGGTTCCTTGGCCACGAGGCACGTGGGGTCTTAGCTCCCCACCAAGGATCGAACCTGCACCCGCACCCCCTGCATTGGAAGGCGAAGTCTTAACCACTGGACTGCCAGGGAAGTCCCAGAAACCAATTACATTTAAATGTAGTTATCAAAATAGACAAATTTGTAATACAGTAATATAGGTGCAAACCAAAGAACAGGTTCCAGTGGTCAAAACCACTGTAATTCTTAAGTTGATGAGTATAATAAATTGATAAGTATAAAATCAGGTTATCTGCAACAATGGTAATGTGATAATGAAAACCGTGATGTGTATTGGTAATAGAGTCACAGTTACTGCTAATACTTCTGTGGTTTATTGTCTTCATTAATAATTTAGGGAATACTACTAAGTACCACTGTTGTAGACAGTCTTCAGCTGACCTCATTAACAACTTCTCTCCTTCAGTGATTTTGTCTTTCACTCTGCCTCAGTCCTTCTGAGGGTCATAAGCTACCTTGCTCTTCCATAGCTTAAATTTCATACATCTTATTCCATCCTATTTTTCCTCCTCTTCTTAAAATTATAAAATGTAACACATTCATCGAAGTTAAAATACAAAAATGTGCGGCTCAGAGAATTATCACAAAGTGAATATCTTCATGAGTACCACCCAGGTCAAGAAAAAACATTCCCAATACTCCAAAGATTCCTGTGTGCCCCGCCCAGTTGCACTCTCCTTCCTCCTGAAATATAGCCAGTAATCTGACATATATGGCAATCACTTTTTTATTTTTTTGCTGTAACGTTTTACCGTGTAAGCTTGTACCCCTAAACATTATAGTGTAGTTTACCCTTTTGCCTCCTGGGATATAGCCAGGTGAAGTCTAACCCATCATTAAATCTTAATCTGCCTCCTCCGCTCCTTCATCTGGGCCATTGATCGCTGGAGAAAAACACCACAGGTGTGTCTGTCTGTCTTAACCTTTTTATTTTGGAGAATTTCAAATTTATATGAGAAAATCCAATCTGACAGTTTTGATCTTTTAACTGGATCAGTTCATCTATTTATACTCCTAATTCCTCTAATTCAAATTTACATCACTTTTTATAGTTCCCTGTCACTTGCATATATTTTCAAGTTTCTCATTTCTCTAAACATAGAAAGCCCAGTTTTATAATCCATGTGACTGACATTGGTGGAATATTATTCAGGTTTATTTTTGCTGTCTGATTTGGTTATTTTAATGTTGCCATGTCTTCCGTACGTGGTTATCTCTGGAAAATTTTTATTTTTATTTTTGCCACACTGCATGGCATGTGGGATCTTGTTCCCTCACCAGGGATCACATGTCCCCTGCAGTGGAAGTGCAGAGTCTTAACCACTGAACCACCAGGGAAGTCCCAGGAAAATTTTTTATGGGGATTCACTTAGGGCTGGGATGAAGCCACCTCCTTCAGAGAGACCTCAGGTTTCTTTCTGCCAGGCACCTGGGGTCCCTACTAGTTAGGTATCATCACAGATCAAGTTCGCTGCTTGAGGTTCCCTTGCTCACTCACGCTATAAGAACCCGGCCAATTTAACACCATGACATTTCCCCCCATTCTCTTCCTGTTGCTCTGCTCAGGGTTAAGGAGTTTTCTTTAGGTTCCCTGGGGTTGGGGAGTGGAGAGGTTGTTTCTTCCCTGAGGTTGGGAGTGGAGAGGTTGTTTCTCGTTCACCTTTTCCATGAAGTGATTGGGAGAGTGCAGTGTAGTAGAAAGAAGAGTGGGTAGGTGAGTCTAGGTAGGCCCTAAAACGTGGAGTGTAGAAGTGCCCACCTGGTGGATACAACCTGGGCTGGGCTGTTTGCTATTACTATTTTGTTCTTTCAGTGTTTAACCTGGAAATTATAACATACCTAACTCTTAGAGTTAACAACTTTACCCTCTAAAAACAGTACAAAGACCTCAAACCACTAGGAAATCGATATTCTCCTAAGTTGTGTATTGTTTTCATATGTGTTTTAGTTCTACCTTTAAAAAAAAACTGATAAGGGGAATCCCCTGCCAGGGGCCTGGGTTCGATCCCTAGTTGGGGAAGTAAGCTCCTGCAAGGCGCTTGGTGTGGAGACACACGCGCACGCACACACACACACACACACACACACACACACACACACACACACACACACACACACACACACACACACACACACACACACACACACACACACACACACACACACACACCATAGGATGCCAGTTTACCTACCGCCTTTGTTTATCATTCCTTTTAATATTCTAGACCTTCCATCTGGAATCACTTTTTAAAATACCGAATTAAGTTTGTAAAAATGCCTTTAGTAAGGGTCTGTTGGTATCAAGTTATTTTCAGCATACTGTCTGGAAGTATCTATTTCTTGTGAAATTTACTCTAAGGATTAACAGTTATTTTCACTCAGGACAATGAGAGGTTCTGTTCTCTTAGGGCTTCTTTTGTTGCTGTTGGTTGTGGTTTAATTCTTGTTTCTTTATAGGTGACCTGTTTTATTTTGTCTGATTTTGAAGATCTTTTTTTGGTTGTTTGTTTTTGTTTTGGTGTTTGGCAGTGCCACTGTGACCTGTTTGGGTTGAATTTTAGTGTATTTATCCTCCCTAAAGGATAAATTTCTCTACCATTATGTCTTAAAATTTTTTCTCTTTTCCATTCATTCATCTCTCCTGGAATTACATTAGTCATGTATAAAGATTTTAACTTTGCCATCCATGTCTCCTAACCCTTGCTTTGTCCTGCATTCTACATAACTTCTTTCAGGTCTACCTTCTACTTTAATGATTCTCTATTTACGCAGACCTAATCGCGCTGTTAAAACTTGCGTAGAGTTTTGACTTTCAGTTATTGTAATTTTCGTTTCTAGAAGTTTGATTTGGTTCTGTATCACATCTTACTTTCATTTTTTATAATCTCTTATTCCTTACTTTTAGTTTTTATTCTATCATTTATTTCTTTAAACATAACGTTCTACTTATTTTTACTTTTTCCAGTAACTGAGATGAAAAACTTCATGGGTTTTTTATCTGTTGTTTCCTGCCTCTCAGTTATAGTGACTTGTGTCCTTTGTGTTTTGTATTGTGTTGTGTTTGTTTATGTGTATGTTGGACTGAATTCATATTCCTTAGAACTGTCACTCATTGTAGGACCACATCAAACTAAACTCTTGGCTTGAGGTTTTTTTGTCTTCCTAGGTAGTATGAATTCTTGGTTGAAATATTCATGAGGGCTGGATTCTTAAAAACTTGTAACAGATATTTGTTTTTTTCCTCACCCCAAGAGTCAAAGTATAAGGCAGATAATTTTTTCCTACTATTTCCCCTGCAGGGTAGGTTCATTTCTCCTTATTTCTTAAACTGAAGAACCCTAGCTTCACGATGTGAGTCCTCTTCTAGACTCCTCACCTTTTAAGGATCTTAGCTTTGGACCCACAAACCTCTTAAATGTGAAAAAAACAGTTGAAGTTGATAAAGTTTCACCTAATACTCTCAGGAGGAAATTGGTTTCATTTTCCTTTACCTCCCCAGCTTCCTGCCTTCACATAGTATTTGGCTTCTGAGAATTCTTCATTTGTTGCCAGATGATCATTGCATCTTAAAAGATTTTCAAGTATTTTTATCTTAGTATTTTAAATTTATTTTCAGCTGGGGTGGGTTAGATGGGCTTTGCTTCAGGTATTAATCTGCATTACCGTGTCCCCCCACTGAGCTAAAAGAATGCAGGGCTTTGTCATTTCAGTCAACTGCTGTATTCTCCATGCCTAAAACAGTGTCTAGGATATTTATTATTTGTTGAATGAGTGACTGGCTATACCTTTGTGACTTACTTCTTGCAGTTTTAAGGAAATTACAGTGATGAAACAAAGATATGTGTGCAAAGATTTTTATGACAAAGGTAATTATTTAATGGCCATAAAATGCTACCAGTTTAAATGTCCAGCAGTGAGGGAGTGGTTCAATATAGTGTGGTACTTGTATATAGTCACTATAAATAATTTTCAGAAGAATATTTAATGATGTGGAAAGATGTTAATGATATTTGTTGGAAAAAAATCTATAAGTTTAAATATTAATAGTGGTTATCTCTGTGTTGTAGGATTGCTGATGAATTTGTTATCTAATTTTTATTAATAAAATGTGTAGTAGCAGTGATTGCTTTAAGTACAGTTTCTTCCCTAGAACTGGTTTAAGTTTAGAATGTTTAAAAGATTTTTTTCAAACTTAAAAATATTTTATCTTAAAACGTAAATGTTCGTTCATTTGCTGATATTTTGATGTATGGATAAAGCCTTTTCTTCTTGCATAAACCATGTGCATAGTAGATAGGCTGTGATGTGTAGGTTTTGTTTATTTATTTATTTTAATTTATTTATTTTATTTATTATTTATTTTTGGCTGCGTTGGGTCCCCTTTGCTGCGTGCGGGCTTTCTCTAGTTGCTGCAAGCGGGGGCTACTCCTCGTTGAGTTGCACAGGCCTCTCATTGCGGTGGCTTCTCTTGTTGAGGAGCACGGGCTCTAGGCGCGTGGGCTTCAGTAGTTGTGGCACGCGGGCTCAGTAGTTGTGGCTCGCGGGCTCTAGAGTGCAGGCTCAGTAGTTGTGGCACACAGGTTCATTGCTCTGCAGGATGTGGGGTCTTCCCACAGCAGGGATCGAACCCGTGTCCCCTGCATTGGCAGGCGGACTCCCAACCACTGCGCCACCAGGGAAGCCCCGGTTTTGTTTATTTTAAGTGGAATAGTTAATAAGTTAAAATACTTATAAAGAAATCTGAGTGCAGAACCCAGTCTAGATTTTTATTGTTTTTTTTTCTCTGTATTTTCTATTTGTCTTGTCTACACCGATTTCTTTTCCCCCTCTTTCGGCCGTGCCACGAAGCTTGTGGGATCTTAGTTCCCTGACGAGGGATCAAACCCACGTCATCGGCATTGAAAGCGCCAAGTCCTAACCACTGGACCACCAGTGAATTCCCTTGTCTACACCTATTTTGAAAGCAATTTTCCTTAATGACTTATCCCCAATTTTTAAAAAACATTTTTCTTTTTTCTAGAAACAATAGCTTTTTAGTTTTGCACTCAAATCTTACTAGTTTGTGTGTAGTTAATTTTTGTAATAAGTTGGAAAATATGAACAACTGATTCTTGGTAAGCATATGGCTCAGCCTGTTAATGCAGAAGGGAAAGTATACTACAGAATAGCTTCGTAACCCTGAGCGCCCAGAATGCCGTAGCTTTCCACCTGTATATTTTGCAGAGGGAATGGAGAGTTGATACAGTGAGCAGCTTAAAACAATGCCTGCTACATTATTTTATGAGACTAAATTCTTTAAATCTTAGGTGACATATTTTGAACTCTGTCAGATGCATAAAGAATTGTAATCATTACAATTCAGTCTCAGGATATAAGAAGAAATAATGTTATCCAAAATTTCTTTCATTTTTCCCCTTTCTCCTTCCCTAGGTGGGTCCTATGTGTATGAACTCAGTGCAGTCCTCATACACAGAGGAGTGAGTGCTTATTCCGGTCACTACATTGCCCATGTGAAAGATCCACAGTCTGGTGAATGGTATAAGTTTAATGATGAAGACATAGAAAAGATGGAGGGGAAGAAATTACAACTAGGGATTGAGGAAGATCTAGGTAAAACCTTTAAGTTGTGAGTGCCCTTTTAAAATATAATTTTTTTTTTTACCAGAAATGTTTGTGATAAATTATTATGGCCCAAGATTGTTATTGGACTATCAAGGCTATTTGCATTTCTTAAACACATGAAATCTCTGAACATCTTTTATAGCAATGCTTGAATTTTTTTAAAAAATGATTTTGCTCCAGAGATGGTTTCCATAATGTCATGTTTTCAGTACAGTTTGAAGACACAAATTTAATTTTCAATTAACAGGTTAATTGTGGGCAGCTAGGGAAGAGGATGGTGAGTACTAAGCTAAAAATTATGAGTAGTAGATGTAATATAGTAGGATTTGTAGTCCTTTTCTCTGGGTCAGGACATTTATTTTGGGGAAATAAGTATAGCAGGGGAACTTTGTTCCCTGAGCAATGTCTACCCCTCCTTGTTAAGTATCCTACTCCATCCCTAGAGTGTGGAGCAGTGCCTCTGGGGAATAAGCTGCTTGCTGTTTTGTAGTAATGAGGTCTGCTGTAAATGATACCTCCTGAAATAGTATTATTCTAGTATGTAGCTCTCATCACCTTGGCTTTCGTGGGCTACATACCCATTTATTGTCGAATGGAGTGGACAGTTCTTCCAATAGGAGCCATCTTGGCTGAGGTTCTCATCACTTTCTTACCGTGTTTGTTATTTTGGGGTGAGGCTCGGACAGTGGGATGCAAAAATAGAAAAGGATTGGGAATAGGTGTGTGTCTCCTGCCACCCTTCTTTCTTAAAGGATCAGTACCACTTTCCCAAGGTGGAGTAGCATGGCAGTTGAGGTTGGCTTTCAAGGAAGGCGTGGGGAATCTTGCTGCAGATATCCATGTGGTGGCTATATTCTTGTAATTTGAAGAAGTATTTTCTATTTTTTTATGCATACCATTTTTATTCATCAATTATACCTCAGTAAAGCTTGAAAAGAGAAAGTGGGAGGTGTGCTGGGCTTGCCTGCTCTGAGTAGCGCTCAACCTAGGCTTGATGCTAGAAGTATTTTCTAATTTTAAATCACATTTTAGACATGTAGCAATCTTGCTCCCACTTTACCTAAGTAATACTTAGACTCTTAACATTTGCTTATATTTTTTCTTATCGTGATATTCTTACTAGGAACAAAATTGACATGTAGCTTTAAATTGTGAATAATTAAAATTCGGCTTTATTTGACTTCTTTACTGAGGTTTATTTGATCTGTTTCATTATGGTGAGAAAATTGTAGGATTAAAAGCATTATTAAGGCTCTCCTGTCTTCTACATATAGGTAGTCCTAAATTTTAAAACAGTTCAATAGAAAGAGACTCTACATGTATGAGAATCCCATTCCAATGTTTTAATGCATCTCATTATATGCAGCTTACATTGCTCCTTTTATCTATTTTATCAAAAATAGAAAATACTTATTCATTAAATTCCATTAGTCATTCATTACTATATTCTCTTGTGAAATTCTATGAATCATTTTATATTCTGTCTTATACAAATTAATGAATATCTTAAATCTTAATTTTTTAGTTAGAAATGACCAACGTCTTTTCTTTGTATACATGCCCCTGAGATTTTTAGTGCCCTGTGACTGTGGTCTTCAAACTTATTTGCTCCTTTAGTCCCTATAAGAATATTGAACAACTTTTGTATTTCATTACACATTTTAAAATACATTTTTCATTGTAAATTTAAATAGCTTCAAATAATGTAACTTCTGACAAATTATAAATATTGAAACTTAAACTGCAGCATTACTGTTGTATCCAAATGAAATTACATAACATATAGATTCCATACATCCACGTCATCCTTTTCAGAGTTAAATGAACTGATCTTTTTTTATGACAGGATTTTTTTTTTTAATGTTTCCTTTTTCTCCTATACTAGTGTTTCCATTACACTGACCCTATAGAATTTCATTCTAATGAAATATACTAAGGTTTCTGTAGCTGTAAAGCTCTAAATAGTTAGAAAGTACTTCTGGATTGAGTGTTTTTTTTTTTTTTAAATAAAACTGTATAATTGATCAAACCAATGTAAGTGTGTTAGAAATTTTTAAAAATTGAACACAGCAGAATTTTACTGTAAACATATCTTTTGGTGAGATAAGACTTTTTGTCACAGGTAAGAGGTTATATCTTTCTTTTGTAGGGTGGGGAGACAGATGACTGAAAGGAGAGGTGGAAACCATCAGTGAAACCTGAACAATTTTAGAAAAATACATTGTCAATTGAGGATCTGGTAATTGATTTCCTCAGAACTATCCATGACCTCCTACCCATTGGAAGGTTATCCTGGGATAATCAGACTCAATTTGAAGATCACCTTCATGTGATATTTGTGCCATGTAAAACACTAATGTTTTCCACTTCTGAATTTTTAGAGATTAGTGGCTAATCTTAGCATTTTATTTCATTTTTTCAGGAACATTCCATTTTATTTCTTTGCACAATTAAGTCTGGATTTATTTTTGTAATTTAAGATCAACAGTAAAATAAACTCATAATAGTTTGTGGTTTTTTTTTTTTTTCCTGGTTCAGGTTTGCCATTGTGAAAAATACTACTTTCTTTTCAGCTTTTAAAAATGGAATATGGCAGGCAATGCGGGTTAGTAACTTGTTTAAACATTAAAACATTTGTCCAGCCTGCTAAATTTGTATTGCCTTTTAATGTATCTTGAGTTTGTATTTTAGGAATTGTTTTCTATGACCCTCCCCCTTCCCCTCCCCTGCAAAAGAATGAATAAACTCTAGGCATTCTAATTTAGTCATCTTTTGATTTCTCTTACCTCAGCAGAACCTTCTAAATCCCAGACACGTAAACCCAAGTGTGGCAAAGGAACTCACTGCTCTCGAAATGCATACATGTTGGTTTATAGACTACAAGCTCAAGAAAAACCCAACACGACTATTCAGGTACCAGGTGAGCAATTTTCCAGGATTACATAAGGCAGATATTTTAGAATACCATGCTCAAAGGTCAATGACGAGAACGGATTGCTTTTATCTATTATGGTAGGTTGGTTGCATATGGTAAATGGTGAAAGTGTATATAATCACAGATTTGCTTTAAAGTGGTGAGTTTTTATGATAAAGGAGGCTTTAACAGAACTATTCCACTGGCTGCCCCTGAAGAAAAGCAAAAGCAATTAAAAAAAATTCCTGTGGATTATAAAGATGAATTTAAAGAGCAATTTGGTTCTGTTTTGTTCAGTTTGTAAAGCAGTTTTGGGTTTTAGCCAGTTATAAATTTTCTAGATTTAATATAAAAAAGGAAGAGCTGCTGCTTGGCTGAAGGCAGTCATCAGTTGTCATTTTACCTAATACTGTGTTGTGCTCTGTCTGTGGCACCATCTGTTTTGAATGGTGTTTCTGACCCATTTGATGCTTCTAGTTGGCTGATGATGTCATGGAGAATCGGGTAGGGGAACCCCCTGGTATTATTCCAGGGGCTGTCTTCAGTTTTACTTCTGCCTGCAGGTTGTAGGGAGACCGGATGTTGCCCCCAAAATCTTAGCCAGTATTTGTTGTAATTTAAAAATCAGCATGGTTCTTTGTCTTTGAAAAACAGGATAAAGGTTTTTGTGTCTTTCTGTTCTGAATAGCCTTTCTTCAAGAGCTGGTAGATCGAGATAATTCCAAATTTGAGGAGTGGTGTATTGAAATGGCCGAGATGCGTAAGCAAAGTGTGGATAAAGGAAAAGCAAAGCATGAAGAAGTTAAGGAGCTGTACCAAAGGTTACCTGCTGGAGCTGGTCTGTAAGATATTCTGGGACAGCACTGTTGCCATTAAGTGCCTTGTTTCTTTTATGTTCACAAATGTGTATGAACAAACTTTCCCCTGCCCTTTCTTATTTATAACCCATTAATGCCAGCTTATGCGCTATACAATTACTATGTAAACCGACAACAACTTAATGTGTAGCATTCCGTATAATTTTCATTATCATGTACTTTTAAAAATGGGAAGCTCTTAATAAATTATGAGGTTTAGGTCAGCACTCTGCATATATAACTCTTGTAGATATTTCTAATTTGTGAGACATTAACTTGTTTTTAAAAGAAAAATCTGATTGGACTACTATGGAAGCAACTCGCCTAGTCTATTTCTTTGTGTACTTTGTGCCCTAACAGTATTAACAGGCATTCTTTTATATGAGTACTATTTTTATGATACTGTTAGATTATTTTGAAATTTAGTATCAAGTATTCTAAGAATAGGAAAGCTTTCTGCTGACCCCTAATTTCTTAAGAATTATCCCACACAGTCCAGCTCATTCCTTTACTGTGTATGTTTATTCAAGTTTATCTAATGCCTCAAAAAGGAAACCTCAACTCCTTAAGGCTGGTATGCCATTTATAATAATGTTTTCTGTCATTTCATAGGCAATTCCCGATACCCAACTCCTACTTTAAAAAGAGGCAGTTTTACTAATTTTAGAAAATAAATACTCAAGCATAATTGTACTTGTGGTTTTGTCTTTTTGATATCTCAATTTTCCATTACTGGTATTACTTTAAGCAAAAGATGAATATAAATTGCTACATCTGTAAGAATATCTCTCAAAAGTTCTGTCTAAACTATACCTTAATTTGATTCTGACCTTTCTTTGTAACCTGTTACTCTGTTTCAAGGGTTGGGATTATCCTAAAGAATTAGACTGACCTCAGTTTTATTGGAAACAATTTGGAAATGAACATGTAATTCAAATCTCTAAATTTATTCAAAGGAGTTGGTACCTAGAAATTTGTTTTCTGAACCTTATTCATGGTTTCCTGTATTCACTGGACAAAAGAAAGCAACTTACTGGGTCTATAAACTAAAATGCTGTTTTGAATCACTCTTTAAAACTGCATGGTCCGAAGATGTTATGTGTCAAGTTTACACTGTGCCCTCTTGCCTGTTTTCATGCCGTCTATAAGAACCAGTGCTTGTGTTCTTCGAATATGTATATATGTTATCAATACTCTTACCAATTATGAGCTTTATAATTTTTTCCCATTTATAGTAACCTTATATGATAGTAAGTCCATGGTTTCCTAAAATATTGTCAGATCTCAAAGCTAATGACCATGGTTTTGTGCTGCCAATCAAAGTCTTGTTATGTTTTTTCTAAATCTTATCTTTGTGAACATATTAAAAGAAGGGTCATTTATCCTAAAATATAAACCTCACTGGGAACCTGAACCCTTTTGGCCCTTTTTATTTAAGTTGAAATAAATTATCTCTAAATAATCCTAAATTATCTTTAGGTAAGTTGTTTCAAATATTTTTGATGCCATGATCTTTCTAGACTTTATAACTTTCCAAAACAAATTCCTATTCAAAATCCAGGCATTTAAAACTATATATAAATAAGTTTGAACCATAGTATACGTTTCCCTTTGGTAAATATTTTAACATTTGCTTTCCCGCTTCGTCAGATGCTGAGATTTTTATACAGTTTGTTATCCCAACTTAACAGAGTTCTTACTCCTGTTTGTTAGTTGATTATCCATGCCTTTGGCATCACAATAATGGAGAACATCTGTGAGAACCTGCCAGGCGTCTCTCTCTCTCTCTAGTGCAGAAACATCTGTAGTGTAAAAACCTTCCACAAGCAGAATCTACTTTAATTATTGAGACTTGTGCTAGACCCCAATTGTTAGGGAAGCCCTTGCTAGAAATTGCTACAGCTCTTTCAAGATTTTTCTAATCTTCATATCTTACATCAATAGCCTTGAGATTACTAAAAGTTTTAACCTATGGGACTCTCCTTGGGAAAAGATTAGATATGCTAAGACTTGTATTTTGCTCTCTGGGATAGGGATCATTCCATACCATTATACATTGTAAAATGCCACAACCATGTTAACCTGTGCTGAATCTTAAGGTCTCCACATTTATATATTGTGTGAATATATGATTAACTTTTCTGTATCTCTTTTCTTCCATAAAAGCTCAAAATGCTTCACATATCTTATCTTTTACATTCAACAGCATCCCTGTGAGGTAGGTAGAAGGCAGGTATTATTACCTTCATTTTACAAATAAAAGATCTGAAGCATAGAGAGTTCAAGTGACTTGCTCAAGTTCAGTTTCTTGGTGGCAGAACTTGGTCTCAACTTGTAGTCACGAGCTCTTCCTCTGCAGCTGCATCAGAGCTGACCAATCAGTTAGGAGTCTTTCAGTTTATGATGTACAGTTTTAGCAAAATAAGGGATCCAACAGTTCTGGATTTTGTTTTTGTAAAAATTGAAATGTTTTATGCCAAACTTAAAATGGAAGTTAGTTTTTAGACTTGTAAATCTCAGGGAAGTGTAAAATTGGTCAAAATGGGCTTTGAGTTGAATTGTCTATCCCTCAGATCTCATCAGAAGTAGTATCATAATACAGATATATAAATTCAACCTCTGTATGTTTTCTTCTATGTTTTATGCTGGGACTCACTGGAGATCTTTGTAAGTAATCAAAGCTGGCCCTTTATCTTTAATTTTGGCTTTTACGGAACTCTGGGGCTCTGTTTTCCCAAATTAAAACACATTCTGAGGTGTTTGGTTGTATCTTAATTTTTGCAACTTCAGAATTGATATATTCGATTCTAGTGCACTTCATCCTAGAAGTTGCTTAAAATAGCTTAATTTCTTGAAATACATAATAATGTAATGAATTGATTGTGATATGGATTTGGATGGGGAAATCAACTACCTTTTAATCAACATCAGTATCATCTTGGGTGAAGAAAAATTCAGTGGTTTAAATGGCCTTGTGAAAGTGCGGTTATAGCTGATGAGGTTAATTTTTAACTTAGAACCTAGTCAGACTCCTCATTTTAACTTTCAGTTGTATTATCACACATCGATGACAAGTGTTTATGAAAATCGTTATGGGGGTGAGGTTATGTGATTTGCGAGCTGGCCTGGAGTGTGGCTTGTAGTCACCAAGTGTCCTGATCAGAGCTCTGCTGTGCTATCAAGCAAGACACTTCTCTCTGTGGAAACCTCTTTTGTAGAATGTGGTTAATAATACCAGCCGATCTTATAGGGCACCGTGCAGACTCGTCCCTCCCGTGCACAGCTCCTTGAATTCAGATGAGTGCTAGTTAAACAGAGCTTTGTGCTGTACTCATGTAATGTCTTCCCTGAACAATGATTCTTCTGATTCTGCTAACTTTGGAAAGAATTTGCATTGTCTTGAGGAAAATGAATGTATCACTTAGTCAAAAAGCTGTAAAAATACATAGGCTCTTTCCCTTGCTTTCTTCCTCAGAGCCCTATGAATTTGTCTCTCTTGAGTGGCTGCAGAAGTGGTTGGATGAATCGACACCCACCAAGCCTATTGATAATCACGCTTGCCTGTGTTCCCACGACAAGCTTCATCCTGATAAAATATCGATTATGAAGAGAATATCTGAATATGCAGCTGACATTTTCTATAGTAGATATGGAGGAGGACCAAGACTAACTGGTAATTCAAGATGTCTTATCTGCTTAAAAAAGAGTAATGCAATAAGTCTGCATTATATGATCTTTATGATCATTTGACCCAGACTGTGCTTAGACCTCATATTCCTTGCACTGTGCAAAAATGATTTGCTAAATCAAGTATAAGTTAAGCAGCGTCATACGTGGTATATTTATAATGTTAGAAAAGAAACTGCTTATTCAGTTTTGTTGTGTGTTTTTTCTCATAAGACAGACAAAATAGGATACATTTGAGAAAGCCATCTAGTAGTGTTTTGTTTTTGTACAATACTCTTCAGAGTATTGGTCTGGTTGATACCCACACGAAGGTCTTTAACAATTAACATTACATTTATAGTTGTCAGATATATTGATTACCCTCCCCTCCTTTACAGCCTCCATCATTTGATGGTGCTCTTGCAAAATTTGCATCTAAATCTTGTAAAATGTACTTTCTGGCATAGGTAGTTATAGCATATTATAACATTTTGTATCCTATGGTTCTTTCTTTATGCAGGATAACACTATTGCTGTCTTGATATTTATGTTGCCAAAATAACTTAGGACGTATACCAATTTGCTATATTGTTAAAATTCTTCATTGTTTTATGAAGTGCTGAAAACATTTTCTTAACAGGAAATCTGTATGTGAATATACTCTTCCCTTTCGTTTTCTCTGTCTCAGTGAAAGCCCTGTGTAAGGAATGTGTAGTAGAACGTTGTCGTGTGTTGCGTCTGAAGAACCAACTAAATGAAGATTATAAAACTGTAAATAATCTGCTCAAAGCAACAGTAAAGGGGTATGTTCACAGTGTATATTGTTTGATAAGCTAAAAAAACAAGTAGCTTATTATTTGTGGATAATAGGGACTTGGGATCTTTGGAAGAAAGAAGGGAGATGAGTGGTTGGCCACAGCAGAGTAAGTTTTGTGGTGATTGCTGCTGTGGCAAAGATAAAGAGAGCTGAGGCACAGCTCCTGTGGCTAAATGCCATCCATTAGAAAGGTGGAAGCAGAGGTGTGCATCTGAGGCCTAAACAAGGTAAGGCAAGGTGCTCGCCTGTGTTCTGACATGGAATTGTGGAATACTTACGTTGGAAAACCATTCTAGCAGGCCTCGGGTGTCCCCTTTAGAGAGGCTGAAGTCAGTTTGTTAACCAAGGGTACCCAGTGGTGCATCCTTGTCAGGAACATCCAGGCTTCTTGGAGTTTGTTGAGCCACCCTCTGTAGAGCACCTCTGGACTCAGGTGGCATTTATGATGTTTGGGTTTAATTTAAGTTGTATATTTCCCAAAGAAATATCAGTCTAGTTCACTGTTTTGGGTCATTCCACAAACAGCCTACTGAGTCCTCTAAATGTGTTTGTGTACATATATGTGAGTGCCTATATGTACATTTGAAGGGTCAGCTATATGCAGTTTTGAGTAGTAATCAAGTGAAGGAAAGTGGCCAGTTGTTTGGTGTGATTGGCATAAATTTAAATGAGGGTTAGGAAGAGCAGGCTAAGATTGAGGATGGAAGCAAAGTATTTTCTATACGTGCAATTTATTAGTGAGGAGTAAAAATGGCCCAAATGAGGAAATAGGTTAAAAAAAATTGTATGCACAGCAGCAAATACTGAACATTTTAATTCAGTTTAGTTGTGGCCTTTACAAGGAAAGAAGGGAGAAGGACATTAGGAAATGTTACTTGCATGATTTTACATTCTCTCTCTTTTCCACAGCAGTGATGGATTTTGGGTAGGGAAATCCTCCTTACGCAGTTGGCGTCAGCTAGCTCTTGAACAGCTGGATGAGCAAGATGGTGATGCAGACCAAAGCAGTGGGAAAATGAATGGCAACACCTTGAATAAAGGTAATATTTAAAACCTGTATGTAGATGGTTGTGAATCATACCACAGAATTGTAAGCATTTGTTTGTAGTAAAATTGTTTTGATTCCCATCCACGTAATTTCTAAGACAATTTTTTGAAGCCTAAAGCTCTCAAAAATGTCTCAGAACAAATAAAAAGACTTACAAGCTATTGAAAGTGAGCATGGGCTCAACAGCTCACGAGAGGCATTCCTTATGACCTGCTTTGGGCTTAGGGTCTCTCTAGTTAATCCCAAGCAAAATTACTTTTAATTTTGCTCCAGCTAAAATTTTTAAGAAAGGCAGGTGTGCTGCAAATTGCATAGTATGTTGTTAGCTCAGTACATTTTGGTTATAGATTATTAGCCACGCCAACAGGCTGACTTTGTCAAGTTAAATGTGCTTGAACTTCTGCATTTTTCATCCAGGAGAAAAAGCAGGTTTTGAATAGCTTTTTACTTATAAATTCTTCTGAGTTTTCTGAAGCGATGCTTTTAAATAGGAAATTATATTAATGTAAGTCAACCACTCAATTCAATTTTGTAATCAGTATTTTTATAAAATTATGGGAAATTAAAACATTAAAACCTTTTAGATTTAAGATAGAAATCAGTAGTTTGATCAGTTTACTAATTCAGATACAATTAATGATCCATAAGCAATTATTTCACTTAATATTATCTCCAAATATTAGTACTTATATACATATATTTTATTATTTTAATATTCTTAATCTTTTAATGAAATATTCTGTATTTTCTGCATTTGAACATTTGTATCATTTTATTTGGTGTGGATCTTCCCATATCACTGCTTTATTTTTGAGAATGTAAAAACACCAGAGCCACTAATAATTTTAAACTAATTTTTTTTTAAACATTTTCAAATTTGAAGAGTGATTTTTTTCTTTTGGCTAAAGTATTTTGTTGTGCCGTGTACTTCATGAACTTAACATTTGTTTCAATTTTATTCTATCATTTAAAAAAGATATTTTAAATATAGCCAATATATTATAATAGCTATATATGGAATATAGCCTTTACAAATTGTGAATCACTATGTTGTGTACCTGAAACTTATTTAATATTGTACATCAACCACCTCACTAAGAAAAAAGATTAAAAACATACTTTTAGGGCCTCCCTGGTGGCGCAGTGGTTGAGAGTCCGCCTGCCGATGCAGGGGATACGGGTTCGTGCCCCGGTCTGGGAGGATCCCATATGCCGCGGAGCGGCTGGGCCCGTGAGCCATGGCCGCTGGGCCTGTGCATCCGGAGCCTGTGCTCCGCAACGGGAGAGGCCACAACAGTGAGAGGCCCACATAACGCAAAAAGGAAAAAAAAAAAAACAAAAAACATACTTTTAGTGTGACGTGACCCAGTATGTTAAATATTTTGTGCTCTTTTAAGCCTCTTTACATATCAGTGGCCCTTTTTTTTTAAAACTGAAGTATAGTTGACTTACAATGTTGTGTTAATTACAGCAAAGTGACTAAGTTATACATATATATATTCTCTTCCATTATGGTTTATCCCAGGATATTGACTATAGTTCCCTGTGCTCTGCAGCAGGACCGTGTTGTTTATCCGTTCTGTATATACCAGTTTGCATCTGCTCACCCCAAAGTCCCAGTGCATACTGCCACCACCACCCCAACCACCAGTTTGTTCTCTATGTCCCCGATTCTTTCTGTTTTATAGATAGGTGGATTTGTGTCATATTTTAGATTCCAGTGACCCTTCATTTTAAGGAAAGTTGGATGCCATAACAGAAAATGCTTTGATGTCCTATAGCTGAAAAATACTCTTCATGTCGCTTTCAGAGTAAAATGCTCCTCTTCTCCCCCTTCCTCCAAAGATTTTAAAAGCTTGAAGCAGAGTAGAAGTAACAAAGTAAAACCTGCAAGCCTTTCCACCAGGTATAATCACTGTAAATAGTGGCTTTTTATAATGGTGCTTGTTATTGGCACAGTTGTGCATCATCCTTTACCAAAACAGTTTTTAAAAATTTAGCAGCTACATTTCATTGTATGAATATATATTTATTTAACCTATTTCAGTGTTTTACAATTAGCAGGTAAACACAGATGCAGTAAATGTGTCCTCGTACCTACTTCTTTGCCTAATTTTCACATTATGTGAGGGAGAGAGAGAGAGACACAGAGAAACAGGCAGGAGACAGAGTTATCTGGTCATGTCTTTCCTTTGCCCATTTCTCTGCTTAAGCTTTTTAATGATTAGTAAATATTCTTTATGTATACTAAGTGTATTAAAAGTCTGTTATGTGCTTAACCTGGAAAATCCATGAATAACTATTCTAATATCCCGCTACTTAGGACTTCTTTTATTTGATCCTGTTCACTGGTATACACAAGTACAAACTGGCAAGTGTCACAGTGTAGACAAGTAGGAAAAGCAGATGTTGAAAGAGAACTGTTAATAGGAAAAGGAAAGTTTTAATTATATATGTTTGACATGAAATCCTTATTTCATTAGCCTTCTAAAGTTTTCTGTTCTTCCCTAAAGAGTCAATGGGTGAAAGTGACATGACATGTAGATGATTATCCTGGTTTATGACACAGTATTCTGAATACCTTGACTAGAATTAATGGAAGGATATGTAAACTGTTCTTCAGTTTGAAAAAAATGCGTATTTTCTTGCATAACACCAATCTTTAAAAAGCAAAACTGCCATTCAGAAATTTTTCTTTCCTTTAAGGGAAAGAAGTGAAACACTTCTTAGCAGGACTGTGTCGAATCACTTGGGTCTAATTTTTAAAATGTTTTAAAGTTTTCTGTGTTTGAAATTGTGTAGAGTAGTATCTTTGCTACTTTGAAATTTAAATACAACAGTAGAAGAGTTATTATCTGTATTTCTTTTGATTAGATGAATCAAAGGAAGAAAGAAAAGAGGAGGAGGAAGAATTAAATTTTAATGAAGACATTCTTTGCCCACATGGTAAGCTAGATAATGTAAAACTTCTGTTGTTAGCCTTACTTTAGCATATCATATATATTTTGTTAGATATTTTTACACTCAAGAGCTCAGGCCCTAATATGGCAGCCATGGTAGAGCAACTGGTTTTCTAAACTGTTCATGATCCTAATGTTTCTATTCTCTTGCCCTTTTCAGCTGTTAGCTTCTACTGCCTACTTTCAAGCCAATGCCTCTCACACGTTTCCCTCTCTCCTCGCAAAAAAAATTTAAAATAATAGAATTTCCCCATATTTTAGAGAAGAAACTTATTGTCACTTGTCACATTGAAGGGTTTTCTGAGCTTGAAGGAGAAGAATTTCAGTTATTTCCCATTTATGTGTCTGTGTCTTTGTCCAAATTTGAACACTTTGAAAACAGCATTTGTATATTCTTCTTCTTAGGGCTATTTCTGCTTTAGTTTCTTAGCTACTGTGTACTGTATATTCTTAATAATAATTTCCAAATCCTTATTAATCCTGAATATTTGTTTATGTATTTATTTGGTTTTAGTGAGTGCTCATTTGAAATAACTTTTTTTTGAGAGGGACTCCTGATATATGACACATGGTTTGCCATTCTGTCAGCCCTCTGAAAGCCAAAAAGGTGTCTACTTCTCAAAGTCTTCTACTGTATAAGTTCCCCACTCACTCTTTTTTTTTTTCCCCCTAACTCCACCCTGAGAAAAATTGGACCCAGAGAAGCTGAGATGTCAGTGATGAATCTGTTAACACGTTTGCATTTCTTGTTGTGTGCTAATGTATTGCTGATACTCAGAATTATTTTTTTAATTGAAATATAGTTAATTACTATGTTGCAGTAGTTTCATGTGTACGGCAAATTGATTCAGTTATACATATATGTATTCTTTTTCAGATTCTTTTCCATTATAGGTTATTATAAGATATTGAGTGTAGTTCCCTGTGCTATACAGTAGGTCCTTGTTTGTCTACTTTATATATAGTAGTGTATATCTGCTAATCCCAAACTCCTAATTTATTCCCCCTCCACCATCCCCTTTGGTAACTATAAGTTTGTTTTCTGTCTGTGAGTCTATTTCTGTTTTGTAAATAAGTTCATTTGTATAATTTTTTTTTAGATTCCATATATGAATGATATCACGATATTTGTCTCTCTGACTTCACTTAATATGATAATCTCTAGGTCTGTTCATGTTGCTGCAGATGGCATTCTTTCATTCTATTTTATGGCTGAGCCTAATACTCAGACTTCTTGTTGGTCCCAATAAATTCCTTATTTTAGTTCTTACTTCACTGCCTCATTATGAACCCATACACGATGCTTCACCCTTTCCCTCATTCACACCAGTGCGGCGCGGCACGTGGGATCTTAGTTCCTCAACCAGGGATCAAACCTGCACCCCTTGCAGTGGAAGCACAGACTCTTAACCACTGGACCGCCAGGGAAGTCCCCACACCAGTGGGTTTTTGTGAAGAGTCCTTGGTGATGCTAGTGATAGTAGTTGTCACTTGAGTTGTATTTGTACAGCCTGTCTTTCTGGACACAGTCTCACTGCACTTCACTAGCTGAGTGGCATTCTCATTTACTGGCTACACAGCTAGGAAGTGGGGGTGAAGGGTCATCCTGGGATGTGGATTTTTTTTTTAAAACATTTGTAGCATAGATGTGCACATAGCATAAGTGCCTCCATTTTGAGAGTTGAGGAATCTGTAGTAAAATACTAAGTTTTCATGCTTGGTGCTGCTTAGCAGAGTGAAACAATGCCAGAACTCAGATTGTCTTCCTCCTTCGTTCACTGACATTTGGTCTCAGCCCACCTCTCTCATCTTGTCATTTTAGTTTTACAGTTTTGACTACAAAGCATGGCAGAGCTGAAAGTGATTTCAGGACTTATGCTGCTCCCCTCAGCTTGTCAGAAATTGTATATGAGCTATTTTTTTTAGATCTTCTAGCTTGATCTGCAGCTCAGTGGCATGTTGTTGCTGTACCTTGTTATCTTGCATTTAAAAAGCATAGTTCTCGGGGCTTCCCTGGTGGCGCAGTGGTTGAGAGTCCGCCTGCCGATGCAGGGGACGCAGGTTCGTGCCCCGGTCCGGGAGGATCCCACGTGCCGCGGAGTGGCTGGGCCCGTGAGCCATGGCGGCTGAGCCTGTGCGTCCGGAGCCTGTGCTCCACAACGGGAGAGGCCACAACAGTGAGAGGCCCATGTACCGCAAAAAAAAAAAAAGCATAGTTCTCAACTCCTGCTTTTGTGGATGTCACCTGTCAGTGTACCATGTCCACAGGTGCAGGATACGGGACTTCACTTAAAACCTACCCCACTCTTTAGGTTTATATTAAAACTTGTTCCTGAGATGTCGTGATGGTCGTCATAGCAAACAGATGATAGACGTTTATCATATGTTTACCTTGTGCCTAGTAGTTTTCTACATGTATAGATATTAACTCACTTAATCTATACAACAACCTGAAAGGTCAGTATTACTGGTGTACCGATTGTACTGATGAGTAAGTAAACGGAGGCACAGAGAGGTGAGAGTCGTTTGCTAAAGGGTACCACACTTAATGCATAGGTTTCCCCTAGTTATATAATTGTCTGAAATTCTTTTTCTTTGAAAATTTGAAGGACTTACTGCATCTTTCAATGTACCATTTGTCCAAAGCCCTTCTTAGGCAGTTTTTGTCCCTTCCACTTTTGGTAGCTTGTTAAGATCTCTGTCCACAGCATCGTGACACCTCACCCTGTGCAGGTCCTAATTCATTTATTGCTCGGGGGGTTCTGTGGAAGCCGTGCACATGTGTGAGGGCAGGGGACTGCCAGCTTCCCTGTTTGGGTGTCCTGGCTGGGCCGTTTCACTGGAGAATTCTCACTTAGATTATCCCTTCTTGGACTGCTCAGATTTCTCCATAAGGATCTTTGATTCTCCTGCCTGGAAAATGCAGAGCTGGCTGTCACTTCCAGGGCTGTAGAGAGGAGGCTTGGGAGTCTCTGCATTCTGTATGGAAACATTCACTTATCTGCATCTCAGCGCACTACCTCTCATCTCGGCTTTGTGTCCCCCAGTGCAGAGGCCTTAGGTTTTATATCATCAGAGAAGCTTGTGTTGTCTTTTGTGGATAGCGGGGGCAGGTATCTGTAGGGTGTATAGAAGGGCAACTCAGAATTTTAACTGCCTCTTAGATAGTCTTTTAGTCTGTTCTCTTCTGGGTACCCCTAATTCCTGGATTTGTGGGACCAGTTCTGTAGTGTAGTAAATTGGGTTACTTCTTTTGTCAGTTTAGAATTCATTTTTATTCTTATCCATCCAACTTTAAGCTTCTAAAATATTTGTTTCTGTTGTCCCATCTGTTTTCTTTTATCCATCATTATGATTTTGTATCTTTAAAAAAGGTCCCCTTACTGTGGTTTAATGGTGTTTCAGGAGGAACTGGAAGTAAATGCAGTTTTAAAACATTTTTATCTGGAAGTCCGTGTTTGCATTTTTATATTCTAAAGCCTGTGTATATTTATCATGGATTTTGTGTGAATTAATAATGGATTATATATTCCATTATATGATTTGCTACTATCATAGAGTTTAGCATTTACTGCAGATATTCCTTATCCATCAGGCTTTCTTATCCATTTCATTGTATATTCATTTAATGGTTAACCTTCCTTCACTTACCTTGTTTATTATACCTGTTTACTAAGCAGCTGAGCAGTTTTTTAATTTATTGTTTTACAAGTTCTTTGGATATTCTGTGCCCCCAAAGTATTAGAGTTTGAACTAGATTTTGTCGGGGAGGGGATTTATCCAGAGTCTAAACTCATTGTTAACTAGATTTCTATTTTTACCAGAAGAATCTTTGGGGATTAGGTTATCGAATTATGTTTGGTGAATTCAATCTCTCATGAGTAGTTTGTTCTTGTATTGGGAGATGTTGCTTACAAAATGAATGTAGTTTATTGGCTTTCTCTTAAGATTTAAGAAGCAATGTTATATATTGCAGGATACAAGTCTAATTTCTAAAAATTCATATGTCACAAGTAAAAGTTCATTGTTGTGAGGTCGAACTATTCAGATGCATTAAATCATAGTAGTTATTAAAATGATGTGAAACTAAATTTAGAAACATGACGAGGGGTCGAGTGGAGGACTTTCTGTTTAATACTGAGCGCAGTGTTGAATTTCTGACTGCAGTGAAGTGACATTAAAATACATTGCTGGGCTTCCCTGGTGGCGCAGTGGTTGAGAGTCCGCCTGCCGATGCAGGGGACACGGGTTCGTGCCCCGATCCCGGAAGATCCCACATGCCGCGGAGCGGCTGGGCCCGCGAGCCACGGCCGCGGAGCCTGTGTGTCCGGAGCCTGTGCTCCGCAACGGGAGAGGCCACAGCAGTGAGAGGCCCGCGTACAGCAAAAAAAAAAAAAAAAAAAAAAAAAAAAAAAAATACATTGCTGATTTCAGAAATAAACTTGTGTTCTTTTCTAATTACCTGAGTAATGCACATCTTACAATACAGCCAGTCACAAAGTAAAAGCACCCTTACCTCAAAACAAGAGGCAGTGTATCCAGAGAGTCTGTGGAATCCTGTTTAAAATATGTGTTTGTGTATTTGCATTATTGTTTCCTATATTCTCCCTTTCTGAACCAGATGGGGTTATACCATATGTATACAGAGGAACGGTCCCTTAAAAAAAAAAAAAAAAGGAAACCACTTAAAAAGTATAATTGCCCTGGAGGTCTTTTTTTTTTTTTTTTGGCTGGGTTGGGTCTTCGTTGCTGCTCGCAGGCTTTCTCTAGTTGTGGCGAGTGGGAGCCACTCTTCGATGAGGTGCACAGGCTTCTCATTGCGGTGGCTTCTCTTGTTGCGGAGCAAGGGCTTGTGGCACGTGGGCTCTAGAGCACAGGCTCAGTAGTTGTGGTGCACGGAGTTAGTTGCTCCGTGGCATGTGGGATCTTCCTGGACCAGGGCTCGAGCCCGAGTCCCCTGCATTGGCAGGCGGATTCTTAACCACTGCACCACCAGGGAAGCCCCAGGATAGCATTTTAAAGTAAGTTTTCATAACCTCAGAGGAAATTTGTTAACAGCCTACTCAGAAATAAAGTCAATTTTTACATTGTGATCTATTTTCTCTGGTAATAAGTATATTAAAGCAAAGTAATCATTTCTTAGGATTAGTCAAAGCTCAATAAGAGGTGACGGATGGAAGTTAAGAAGATGCATTTTGAGGCATTAGAAATTATGGGGTTTAGATGAGAGAGATCTGGTTTCATATCCTAGCTCCATTATCCACCAATTGTGGTGACCCTGGGTGTATTAATTTCTCTGATTCTTGGTTTATTTATTGTTATAAAACACATAAAGCAAAGAATCATGATACTGCATTTAGAAAGCCCCTGGCTTTTTTACTCATATAAACATGTAACTATCTTGCCAATGGGGGTAGAAACACATTTTCCTTTGGAAACTTAAAGATGGTTTTCTGGGTAAAGAACCATATAGGTACTATATGCAGTTCACTAATTATCTTTGGGAACAGCTGAAGCAATAGAAACTGGAACCACAAACACAGTGAGGGGTTGAGTGAGGAGAAAGGGCCTGAAATGCCAGAAGTATCAGTCAACCGAGGAGGGGCTGCTGAGATTGAGGGTCACTGCCATCTGGGCGTTCCTGTGATCTTTGGAGGAAATGAAGGCTGGTGGTGACTAGCACTCTGCTTATTCTCTTCTAGGATTTTTAAAGATCCACGGGGTTCAGGGTGTTTGCAGTAGTAATAGCAAACCAACTGGGTCAATTGACTGGAGATGGTTTTATGATTGAACAGTAGATTGCTTTACTATTTAAGCGTGAGTCTCACACAACTTTGAAAATAGCATTTCAATTCGGGATGAATTTAGTAAAGTAATAAGGTAAAACGGAGAAGATACGTTCTGCAGGAAATTGTGGCATTTGAATGTGGGCGGAGATGAAATACAGACAAAATACTGTTAAACAACCCCTGGGGTGGCACAGGGACACCAGGATCCCTGGAAGCCCTTTTAGTGCTTCCTTCACTGGTAGGAAGAAAGACCTAGATTAAGGACAGAGGAATGGTTGGCTTCTTTAGAATTAGGTGAAATTAAAAATTTAGAGACTTTGAAACTAAGGAAAGAGAGAGAGAATTACAGTACTTTAGAACAGAAGGAAAAGAGGCCCTACAAGTTTGTCTTAAGTTTAAGAAATATAAAATAGATTTTTGGAGGGTATATATTGATTTTTTTTTTAACCTTTTCTCTCTACTCCGGCCCCCCCCACCCCTTTTTGACTTAGGGGAGTTATGCATATCTGAAAATGAAAGAAGGCTTGTTTCTAAAGAGGCTTGGAGCAAACTGCAGCAGTACTTCCCAAAGGCTCCCGAGTTTCCAAGTTACAGAGAATGCTGTTCACAGTGCAAGGTGCTGCACGCTGTCCTGACATCTGTGGAAATTATAATGCCACCTCCCTGGATTGACTTCCCAGGAGAATTGACATTGCACTCTTGGTAGGGGTTAGGGAGGAGGCAGGTCCTGTGCTGTCAGCAGGAGATGGTTGATTGCTTCCTGCTTCATTCTCTTTCAGATTTTAGAAAGAGAAGGAGAAGAAAATGAAGCCTTGCATAAGATGATTGCAAATGAGCAAAAGACTTCTCTTCCCAATTTGTTCCAGGACAAAAGCAGACCGTGTCTCAGTAACTGGCCAGAGGTATAATGATTCCCACAAAGGATAGAACTCATCTCACCTTTGTAAGCCCCTTGCCAAATTCCTGATGAACAGTGGTTTCAGAACAGCTGAGAGCTTCTCTAATTCTCATTTGTATAGTTTTCTTATCCGGGGGATTTTACTCTTACTTCTGGTTGTTTGGTAGAGGGCTGTATTTCCATATTATTTATGAAGCTTGAAAGAGGAAAACCACAGTATATGGAGACATTTTCCCTGTAGGATTTAGGTTAAGAATGCAGTGAATTAATGGATACTTTCATCTGATTTTTCTGTTCTAGGACACGGATGTCCTCTACATTGTGTCACAGTTCTTTGTAGAAGAATGGCGAAAATTTGTTAGGTATATACCCAAAATTTTCTATTTCCTTTTTTATTGTTGATTTTATTATTTTTAAGAATTCATGGATCCTGATCGTAGTAGCTTACTTTTATTAGCATATACTGAAAGTTTTATTTTCTAATAATTTAAATGAATAATCCTGAGAAACACATTAATTACTATCATTAAAATATATCTCTAATTTAAAAATAATCATCTTAAAACAATCTTCTCTTTAGTCATGCAATAGTGAAGTATATTGATCCTCCTTGTTTCATTTGAGTAGAAAACCTACAAGGTGTAGTCCTGTGTCATCAGTTGGAAACAGTGCTCTTCTGTGTCCTCACGGGGGACTCATGTTTACATTTGCTTCCATGACCAAAGAAGATTCTAAACTGTGAGTTTCTTCTCTTCATGTGATTTTTTTTTTTCCTAGTGATTAATAGAACGTGTTTAGGAAATTTCTCATCTGACGTTAGAGTCTGTTTTAAGAATCTGTTTGAATTGTGGGGTTATTTCCTCTGGTATTCTCTGCTAGGTGGAGCACTTGCCTTTTTTTTAAAAAAAAAAAAAAAAAGACTGCTTCTCCATAAAAATCAAGAGGCTGCCTGAGGCTACCTTGCTCTTGTTTCTCCCTTCTCCTTCCTGGAGCCCTCCTTTCTCCTTCCAAGCTGCTGGTACCCAAGACAGTGTCTCTAGGTTACATCATGTAGTATTTATCCCTCTGTAGCTAAGTTCTTTACTCAACTTCAGTTTTTGAGGTTTAGCCATGTTGATCCATGTATTGATAACTTCAGTCCATTTTGTTTTACTGCTGTTGTAACATTTTTTTGTATGAAAAAACTACTATTCCTTGTTGATGTATCTTTTCCTTCTTAATTTATTTGTATTAAATATTGGTTTTGATAATTTTGGTTTAGAGATGGACTACGTCCTTGTGTCTTAAAGCATGTTGTGTTTTTTTGCACAGTATAGCTCTCATATGGCCCAGTGAGTGGCAAATGATACAAAAGCTCTTTGTCGTGGATCATGTAATTAAAATCATGAGAACTGAAGGAGGAGATGCAAACCCTTCAGAAACACAGTATATTTCTGAGCCTAGTAAGTTTTCATATCGCTCTTGGTTTATGTAGTTAAAAGTTGGCATTGTAAGGGGGAAGGAAGGAGTATGTCAGTATTGTATTTTCTACTTAAAGATCATGTGGTGTTCCAAACTATATTCCGCAGATGGGAAGTATCATATAATTACCTCATTATTTGTATGTTTGTCAACAGTAAATGGATTTCCTTATTTGCATACAATAGAATACAACGGTTAACAGAAAATATGAGTAATGTTTTGATGAATACACTCTGGTAACTTTGATATGTTCTTTTAGATCTTTCATCCTTTGACAGTAATTCCTCAACCACTGCTTTTTTTTTTTTTTTTTTTTTAAAGAACTCTGTCCAGAATGTAGAGAAGGGTTATTGTGTCAACAGCAGAGGGACCTGCGTGAATACACTCAAGCCACCATCTACGTCCATAAAGTCGTGGATAATAAGAAGGTACCAGTCCCTCTTGTGGCCATGCCTAGTAATGATCAAGCTTGCCTTTTGACTTGCTGTTGGATTTTCACTGAGGATGGCCTAGGGTTGCCTTATTTTTTTGGGGGGTGGGGGGGGATGGTGCAGGCGGAGCCATTGGACTAGAATTGAAAAGGAATAGTTATGTGATTTATGTGGATCTAGTCAGTTATTAATCGAAACACAAATATTGGTTGAGTGTCAGCTGTGTGCTAGGAATGGTCTTGGTGCTGGGGATACAGGTGGTGCAGAAGACAGAGAAGTTACCTACCGTCAAGAATATTTGTACCTAGTGAGGTAGATCAAGAATAAGCCCATAAATTCATAAGATAATTTCAGACAAGAACAAGTATTTTGAAGGAAATCTAGCAAAGTAAAGCGAGAGACGGGTAGAGGCAGAGGTGCATTGTTAGATAGGGCATGGGTATGAAAGGTGCGTCAGAGGAGGAGTTCTTTTACCTGAGCATTAACTGTCAGAGAGTCAGCCTGTGACGTGTAGTGCAGGCAAAACCATAAGCCTAATGTGCTGAAGCAAGAGAGTAAGTTGTATCTAGAGCAGCACTGCCCAGTGGAACTTTCTGCAGTGATGGAGATGTTCTGTATCTACACCGTAGCCATTAGTTGCATTTGACTGTGGAGCACTTGAAATGTGTCTAGGGTGACTTGAGGAACTGAGTTTTTAATTCATTTTAATTTAAATAGCCATGTGTCACCTCTGGCTACCATAGTGGACAGCGCTGGTCTAGAGAGAAGTTTCTTCCAAGGAGGGAAAGCGATAGGTGATGAGGGATCAAATTTTATCAGCCTTTATACATCATACCGAGGATCTGGGGCCTTCTTCTAAGCGTAGATGTAAGCCACTGGAGTTTCAAGAGAGGTCATGGTGTGATCTCATTTACGCTTTCCAAAAGTCACCCTGGCCATTGTGTTTGGAGTTGGTAAGGGCATAACGGGAAGAAGGACAGCCAGTTTAGAGCCTCTTGCATTTTTTTTTTATCCAAAGGGTAGGTGAAGTAGACAGATTTGGGTATAATTTGGGAGCAGGGGTGTTGCTGTGGATTGTTTTTGGAGCATTTTCACTATATTAGGAATGGCTCTTAGGTAGATCCTGACCCACATCTCTGGACATCTCATTAATTTGATTCCAAGGTTTTGGGAACTAAAGACAAAATAGAATGTGTTTTATTTGATGACAGTTACCAAACACATTATTTTAGAAGGGTAACTTACAAGTTATGCTCTAATGGTCTAGGGTTTTGCTTCACAAGTTGAATTAAGGCCTCATTTCCTGATTTGCTGAGAAAATGAAGTTAAGTAAAAATGTCTCAATTTTTCCCCTAGAATTTTCTTATATCTTTTGTACCTATTAGTGCATGTATATATTGGTATCTAGTACAAAATAGTATCCAATTTAGGTAATGTTTTATTATTATTATTTTTTAGTTTGATAGCAGTAATTCATCCATCCTTCATTTTCTCAGTCTCAAGGAGCATTGGGACTCCTGTCTGAACTTGAAAAGGCTTGACGATCAGTGTACTAGGGAAAATGTAGAGCAACTTTGAACTTCTACAAAATAACATCATTGTAAAATCTGATAACTGTTTTGCAGAGACTGCTTACATTTATGGCAAACACATTAAATACAAGAATAAATCATAGGGTAAGAACTAACATGTTAAAAGAGCACAGAAAAGAGAGAGAGCCCTTGAGTCTTGATCCTCTATCTGGTCTATTACCCCACCATTGAAAAAGGTGTGCCTCCTCTTGATAAAGGTGGCCAGTCAAAGCCCCACAGCCGGGCTTCCCTGATGGCACAGTGGTTAAGAATCTGACTGCCAATGCAGGGGACACGGGTCCCCTGCCAATGCCCTGGTCTGGGAAGATCCCACATGCTACAGAGCAACTAAGCCCATGTGCCACAACTACTGAGCCTGTGCTTCAGAGCACGCGAGCCACAACTCCTGAGCCCGCGTGCCACAACTCCTGAAGCCCACGCGCCTAGAGCCTGTTCTCTACAACAAAGAGAAGCCACCACAATGAGAAGCCCGCGCACTGCAACAAAGAGTAGCCCCCGTTTGCCACAACTAGAGAAAGCCCGCATGTAGCAACGAAGACCCAGCGCAACCAGAGATAGATAAATAAATATATTTAAAATAAAAAAAGCCCCACAGCCTCCATAGCTCGCCTTCCTAGGGTCTGACCTACTTTTCTGTCTTTTCCTGGCACATTCAGGTGATGAAGGATTCAGCTCCAGAGCTAAATGTGAGTAGTTCTGAAACAGAGGAGGATAAGGAAGAAGCTAAACCGGATGGAGAAAAAGATCCAGATTTTAATCAAGTATGTGTTGAAGCTGCTCTTCATTGTTACACCTTTTGCTGTTCTGAGAGCAGTCACTCTAAGCTCTTGGACATCTCTGCGTAGCCTGTGTAGGATGTTGGTTCTCAGGACCCCTTTTTTCCCGCTTTCCTGCATTGGGTAGCATGCTGTGGCTGTCCTGATATCTCATGAAAAGCCATGGGCTACATTACTCTAGAATTAATAGGTGCTATTAAGCAAGAAAGGCTAAAATATACTGAAATGATTCAGTTTTTACCTGGAAAGAAAACTTAAACTAACCCGTATCTTGGTTTGTTGCTTAATCATGGAATCTTTATGTATGAAAAAATTATTAAACTCAGATTCCCTGACTACAAGGAAAACACACAGTAGCCTTTATAATATTAGAGTTTATAGAAGAGACTTTCGGGTCTCTTACGTGTTAGGCAAATGACTAGAATCAGCATTAGTCTTTCATTTTTCTTCTATTAAAATTACCTATTTTCTGTGTACTATGTTATGGTATTTCTACCCCCTCTTACTTGGTTGCTTGATTATATTCTGCATGTTCACAGTGATATTGGAGGAAAATGTCAAGAACAGGAAATAATGTGGGAATATGTTTGGTTGATATATGATGTAGATAAGTTTAGCTTCTCAAAAAGTCAGGCCATTATACACCAGGATATTCTAGATTTACCTTAAATTCATGGAATTTCTACTCTAATTAGAGTTTTGCTTTATTTAACTAATTAGAGATATTTGTGTTCTTTCTTTACTGCTAAAAAATAGTGTAGTCAGATTATGGTTAGCATCCTCCCTGAAGGAATAAAAGTGATAAAATGGCCATCTGTTGTATCTGATACAGAGCAGAGATTATCTGGTTTTCTTGGCCTCTCTGTGTATATATACTGATACTGTTATTTCATTTTCAACTGTAATTAAGAAAGTCTGAAAAGCACTCTTGACTTGAATCTTGGTCTCCCTGAGGTAAATGTTACTTGTAGCTTCCCAGCTGGCATAAAGAGATATGTCAGCATTTGTTGACTTTAAAACACCTGTGGAAGCACAAAGTGAGGCACTGCTGAGGGTGATCAGCCACTCCTACCAAATTTGTGTTGCGATCCCTCAGCATTGGAGGGCCCCCTTGTCCCAGTGCTAACCAAATCCATACATTTTATAGGGATGTAGGTTTTCAGTTTTGTGGGGTTATTTTCCTCTAATAAATAATGCCCTCATTAAAATTTATGTACATGTATGCCTTCTGTTCCTTGGGATGGTTTTTGAGATTATTGAGTTAAGTAATATGTCTCTAGAACAGGAGTTTGCAAACATAACAGACCTTGTTTGTTGTCGACTTGTTTTATGTTCCCATCTCCTCTACAGCCCATCTTTCAAGTCAGATCTACAAGCTTGTGTATTAGCTTTTTCCGTTGATATATTTAAAATAGAAGTGTTTGTGTCCATCCTGATTTAGGACTCCGTTCTCTTTCGTTTGCTTGGCCGGCAGTACCATGGTAGTTTATTGGTAGTTTATTTATTAGTGGGAGTATGGTTTAATAATCAGTTGGGAATCCCTATTCTTCTGGTAAACTTTGTAAATAAGTTTGTAAAGCTAGATATATATCTGTGTTCTTACTGTCCTTATTTCTGTCATTTCAAGCTTTACTTTTCAGCCTAAGAGTTACTTAGAAAACTTTTAAAAACGTTTTCAAGTGATAGATTTTTGGGAAACTTTAACTTTTTTAATGTCTAGTTTTACCTATTGTTGTCATACCCACAGCAATTTTTAAATTGCTGTTCTATTCCTCAGATGCAGATGACAACAGATTTCACTTTTATAAATACGATAGAGAATATTTGTTGGGGAACATTGTTTTTTATGACATAATTTTTTTTTGTACTTTGAACTTTCTTTTGTCTTCCTTCTCATTGTTGTATACTCTAGAATGTTTTAAACATTTTTGTCTTGCAAAAAAGGTGTAACCTTTCATTTTGCAAAGAGTAGTTAGTCCCAGAAGAATGTCAAGAGTTTTCAGAATGTCGGCCTCCTCAAATCTTTTCTTTGTAATACGTTGCACTATCTCAATACAAAGCTTCTGTAATTGCTGTTTTAAATCCCTGTAATATAAAATGATGCATTTCTATTTGTCCTTAATGGAAATGAACAAATCCCCTTTCCTCTCTTCTCTAAGCTAGATCAACCCAGTTCCTTTGACTTTGACCTTATCTACAATATAGGTTAATAATGTACCCAGTATTGGATATTACTTAGGTAATTGAAAGCCTTCTAAAACCAGTGGACTGCTTTTTGTCAGATAAGTTCGATTTAAATTCTATGGATTAAAAAAAAAATTCTGGGAAAGGCTTTTAGACCCATTAAAAAATACATCTTGCTTAATGTTCAGGGCTTTGTTATTTGGTTGTGTTTTATATTTCTAAAGTAAAATTTTAGGTTGTTGTAGATATTTTCCCTTATATTCCTATTTGTGAAATTTAGGTCCAATTTCACCTTTTCTTGAATAGTTGAGATTGAGAAAAATGTGTCATGAATTTTTTTTTTTTTAACTCCTACGTTGTTTCTTATGTTAGAATCACCTGTGTACCTCTTTAGACGCACAGCTAGAGCTGAATCTAGCGTTGTGCAGCACCTAGCCTGTGGCCTATCACCCTGAACAAATGCTCTTCTGTATACCCCCTGATCCTCTCCGCTTTGTAGATCTCTGGAGCTCCATTGATGATGCATAGGTGGCATCTGTGTCCATAGTGACCCCTAAACCACTCTGATTATGCACACCTGACACTCAGTGACAACTACGGAAACCAGAGCCAGAGCCTGGGGGTTACCTCATCCAGATTTAATTAAACCAGGGGAAAAGATTATTTTAAAAATCTTGTTTCATTCATTCCCTGTCCTGGTTAGCAGAAGAATCTTGACTGTTAACCTCTTGATGAGGCATTTATTGGAGTATTGTAGAAAGAGACTTGGTTCTCATCTATTTTTTTCTTAAGACTAGTACAATATATATTATATACCCATATGTATGCCTGTACTTTTTGCTGAACCATCTTTAGGTAAATTGTGCACATCATGGCATTCCACCTCCAAGTTCTTAAACCAGCTTATCAGTAAAGACAGTGTCCTGTTTACCCAACCTCAGATTTCTTCACCTATCCCAAATGTGTCAGAAGCAATTTTCCCTCCTCAAACCAGCATACAATTAAGATATGCATTGTTTTGTATCAGTTTAGACTGTTATCCGGAACAGTTATCCTGCCTCCGCACCCATTTCTTTCCTTTTTGACACTGACTGGATTAAATTTAATAATCTTAAAATTTTTTCAGTTTATCATAATTGTGTCTTTCTAAGGCCAAACTTATTTTGCTTTTAAATCTCCTTTTTATAATACATACATTTTAAAATCCTGGAGCTTATATGCAGTTAGAAGTGTATTTTACTTGTCGTTTAATTTCTTCAGTTTTGTCTGAGCCTACTAAGAACCTCCAGTGAGTTCCTGTTCACTGTTGATTTTGAATTTCAAATGGTTAAAAGTCTGATAAATAAATTGCTTTTGCTTGCCTGATGAACTTTATGAGCACGGGTCACAGTGTGGGTAATTTCAGTGCTTTCTTTTTTTCCGGATCTTTATTATAGAGCAACGGAGGAACAAAGCGGCAAAAGATATCCCATCAAAATTATATAGCCTACCAAAAGCAAGTTATTCGGCGGAGTATGCGACATAGAAAAGTTCGTGGTGAAAAAGCTCTTCTTGTTTCTGCTAATCAAACGTTAAAAGAATTGAAAATTCAGGTGAGGAAAATATAGCATTTGTTTAATTATGCTCTGAACTTGGAGGGTCTTCACAAGTTTCTGCTTTGCACCTAAGTATTAGGCCATTGAGAGAGGACTTTTTTGAGTTTAGAATAATGCTTGCAGGGTCACCAAATTAAAATAACTCTTTCTTTAGAAAGAGTTTCAAAGTTTTCAAAATTAGCCAAGAATCTTTCTGTGAAGATGAAAAGTATTTTGGGGACTCTGAAAACTTGAGCAGGTTCTGAGTAGCTTTCCAATAATAATGAGAAATGTTGAGAGCCATTTAATTTGTTACGTGTTGAGGTTGTTCTCTTTGAAGGTTCATTTTTAGATCGTTCCCACTGTATCCCCCCTGCCCCCTCCATTGCTTTTGCACATCAACACAGTGGATGCATTATGAAAATGCCTCATGATATTGTTGTTTCCTGGTAGCAATACTAAAGTACTATAAATGAGCATGCCAATGGTACATCTCAAAACCCAGGAAAAAGAGGCTGATAAATTCAAGATGTACATGAAAAAAAATCTGGCCTCTTATCTGTTTTAGTCACTGATACAGATCCCAAAAGTTGACCAAATTTCCCTCTTTGCTACTTTGATGTGGCCTGGTTTACTGGTTATGCATTTTTCCTTGTTGCTGATATTTATCACTGTAATTGAGGCAAAAGTATAGGCTTCCTTTGAGGGTGTTATGTGTTCCAGATTGTCCCGGGAACAGTATTTCCCTTGGTTGAACCCATGGCTCTGAAAATAAATGTGTTGGCATAATATCTTTACTCTGTTATTGTGGCTTTTACATCTGAGAAAGCTTGTTTCTATCACCGGCTTTCTGCCTGTCAGTGGTAAACCTCGAACATTCAAAACCTTTAAATTACAAAAAGAGCCCCTGTGGATAAAGACATTTTCAAAGCCTGTGCTGCTTTTTATTGTGGACTACCCTTTTTAAAGAATAAATCAAAAGTCAGCAGAAATAACCTCTATCTATGAGCATGTTACCTGAACAAATGAGTTGCTAGAAGGCAGCAGCTATTCACAGGAAACCCCCCAGGTGTGCTCTCCTTGGATGGCTCCTTTGCCGTGTCCCTCCTCTCATCTCCCGTCCTTGCTTCGAGGACCACTGTGATCTAAACAGTCAAAAGAAAGGGCAGTGAAGTGTAATTTCCCTTCACTGATCCGTGGTGGTAGCTTTGAAAGCTCCCACTAGATGGGACCTTTTTGCCCAGCAACCTGAGCACTGTTAGAGCTTGTGGTGGGCATGCATGTGATTCTCAGCCAGTGGTGGTGGGTGACTTTTTAAGCATGTAGTGCATTTTTTTTTATGTTTCATGGAGCCTGTCCTCTAGGGTATACTACATTTCCAAGTTAATAGGATGGCAACTACACCCATTTATAGTTGCTTAATTCATCCACCTATGAGGCCATAAAGTACAATTTATCCATCTCCTTTCTCAGAATATGCTTGGTGTTTAATTGTCTTATTCAATTTTCCCAAAGAGAGGTTTTGAGTGGGTAGTATTGCTTGCTTTAGAAAGGAGGAAATTTTCCTTATTTCACTTCCCTTATTGCATTTCCTTATTTCAGCCACACACTCACACCCCCATGGCAAGCAGCATGGAGCTGCTCACCTTGTAGGAACAGAGTTTTCATTGTTCCTTTTATGCCCCACAGATCAACAGTGCTGCACCCGCTTGTTAAACAGACCCATAGAATGTTAATTCTTCTGAAGCATTCTCCTAGCACTTATGGTTTATGAATTATTATTATACAGGGCACGGGCCTCCGTGCCTTTGGCCTGTTCCCTCATTCTGAAATACCATTTTCTCCTCACTAGTAAGCACTGTTCATCTTTTCTGCAAAACCTGTCTTGGCCTTCAGTTACACAGCTAACTGCTCCTTTCTGTGTGCTCTGCTAGGAGCAGTGTGTACTTTCTGCCACCATCTTCACTGCTTGGTTTTGTCCTCTGGACCTCTCTGGGGTGGGATTATTCACTTTATATTTCCAGTATGTAGCACAGTAGTCAACACATGGTGTAATAAATCTTCATGAGTTGTTGAATGAATTGAAATGTCCTTGTCTGTGCACTCAAAACATAAAGTATGAGCCTCCACCCCTCAGTGATGGAACTCATGTCTAGAGGTATTTGCGGTTGGTCCAGTGTCGTGTGGTGGTGCAAAGACCCTGTGCATCCCACTTAGGCGTGTGAACTCGCATTCCTACAGTCATGCATCTGTGACATTGCCCACGTTAAGTTGGTATCAGACACTTCCTCTGTAACTGTGCTTTCTTCTTCATGGGTCATATTGACTAACTGGGGCTGTTGCCTCTGCCTGATGCCCGCGTGCTGGGCTGCCTTCAGTAGAACTGTCCCGTCAGTACTTCTCACGTACCAGAAATAGGCTCATTGCTTCATAGACAGATCATTGATTATGTCAGTGCACTGTAGCTACAGATGCCTATTTAATCAGTCTCTGCTTGCTTCTGAGGGCCTGATGTCCGTTTGAGAAGTCCAATTATGAACCTGGCCTAACAGTTAGGGTGGAGGCCAGTGTTGTTATCCCTGTTGTTATTTACCTGTGTACTGTTATTAAAATCACTTTTCCGGTCACGGTCTTCCCAGCTGGAAAACTCTTGGGCCCAATTATATACACAGTTGGTTCAGGGCTGCTTGTTTTGTCTTTCCAGATTTTTCAAAGAGTAGAGGAATAGAGTGCATAAAAGGGTAGAATGGTTTCCCTGTAACATGGATATTGGTGTAATGAGATACATGTAATGGAACATATTCAAGGAGAATGGAACTCAGTTATGCAGCATAATAAAATGAACACTCTAGAATACACCCAAGTGAAGAATTAGAATATATCATTGAAGGGTACCTATGTGTGCCTTTGAGCCCGCCTCCTCCTTACTTCACACTGGTATTTACTCCCTGGACGTGATAAAAATTTTTCTGAATTTGAAAACAATGTTTAAGTATTATGCACAATAGTGTTTCTGAATGTATTCAATTTTTAAGACTTGGCTAGAACTGGGCTGGAGTATATGGCCCCTACCCTTAAGAAATTCATATTCTGGTTCCTAGAGGCAAGACTCAGTCTAAGAATATGTGACGGGCCCAACGGCTGAATTTTGTAGCCCCAGCTGCTCACTAAGGTGATCAAAACGAGAAGAGTCCAGATAGCCTTCTGGTTAATTTAGAGCTGGTCTTATGAAAGAATTTGGAATTGATTTGGTTATTAAAACGATGTGGAACCTGGGCATGATAGGAGTGACAGTGACGGCCTTGCTCAAGCCTTATTACCAGAGGAGCTGTCAGCCCAGCCCCACCTTCTGCCCCTTTGTTTTCTCTGCACCCCGACCCGTGGAGAGGTTGTAGATGCAGAAGACAAGGTCCTGTGGGTATAATTGTCTCCTAATTCTCTATCAGGCCTCCTAAGAATGTTCTCAGATGTATTGGGATTAGAGTCTCAATAGGAATTTAGCAAGCGAGCTGACTGTAAACTGTTGTATCTTTTGTATTCTGAAGGCTTTTATTTTGCCCTCAGAATCTATGCATTATTTCTTCAAATAGGGTATAAGTCTCAGTATTTTGCTTTATACAAACTTTGTTTCTTTTATATTGGCACAGATCATGCATGCATTTTCAGTTGCTCCTTTTGACCAGAATCTGTCAATTGATGGAAAGATATTAAGTGATGACTGTGCCACCCTCGGAACCCTTGGCGTCATTCCTGAATCTGTCATTTTGTTAAAGGTAGGTAACAGCTCTTTACCTGAGGGATTCTAGGGATTCTCTTGTGTAAACTGCGTGCAGTGGTGGTTACAGTTACCTCAGGTTCTCAGCAGGGTGTGCTAAGAAGCTTCTGCTGTGAGTTTTGCTGGCCTCTACATTCTCCATCTCTGGATGAGCCACGAGAGACTTAGAGGAGGTCACCACATCATTGGGTCTTGTGGGGTTTTAATAATTCTTGTTTAAAATAATCTAGATTTAACCTCCTCCCTAACTTTTGGATCAGCGAATTACTTAACCAATATTTCTACTATTAAAGCATCTCCACCTTTCCTCATAAGTACAGGAAATAGGCATAAGACACAAGTCTTGGCCACAATAGTCAATACTTTTGGTTGGCTTAATGGGATTCTTGTCCAGGGTATGGAAATTGGCTTTGGGGAGAATGGATTTAGGAGAAGTAGGTGTGTTTTAGAAAGTAGGGGCTTCTGAGACTTTGTCACAGAAGAATCACTGAACCAGCCTCTTTAGCCCAATCCTGCCTTCCCTCAGGGCCTGATTTTGTCACTTTCCTTTGCCTCTTTTTCTTCTTTATGGCTAGAAGCATGCCCCCTGCATGATGTGATAGAATATTTTTCAGGTTTTGAACTGTGAAATATGTTTTTCATACCGTAGAGCCTCAATTCTGGTCAGATAAAGTTAGGCCCTGGAAGTGGTCATGCAGACCCATATCTACCCCTACACACACACACACACACACACACACACCCCTCATCCTGCTACCTGCCCCCTGGAAATGATGATGCAGGCCCATATCTACCCCTACACACACATACACACACCCCTCATCCTGCCACCCCCTTCGTGTTTGCTTTTCTTGGAACTGTAGGTTCTGTGGAATTATTTTGAAAGCCTCTTTGGTTTGCTGAATCCTAAGGACGCCGTCTAAAATCCTAGAAACGGCCTGTGTAATTAAAGTGTTTGTACTTCAGATGGGCAACTAGAGTCCATATTGGTCATTGTCCTCTTGGCCCTTGCAGCTGATTCCACTGCAAGCTCAGACTCAGTGCTGGCTTCTGCCTTAAAAAGGACACGGGTATTGTTTTCTTGATGCTGAGGCGGGATGAAAATGTATTTTTAACCTAACTGGCACTGTTAGAGGACCCCATTCTGACTTGATTTCTGCCAACTCACGCCGTCATCACTGTCACCTTAAGTCATATCAGTTAGATCAGTGTTTAGTAACTCAGGGTATCTGAACCCTTCTGCATCTAAAGGTATTTGAGGAGCAGGAAAACAGTGCCACATCCAATGTGCAGTCTGTGCGGTTATCAGGGTTTTGAGTCTAGACCCACCATTGACAAGGCATCCTATGTTAATCCTGGACATTGCCAGCTCTGGATTGAACCCTGTTTTCCACTGGACAGTGTTTGTATTTGTGTCTTGGAGCAACACACTGGTGGGCTCAGGACCAGCCTTTCGTGTGAGGTGGATGGGACGTTATCCTCCTCCTGGCTTCCACTCCCTTGTGGTTTTGAATTGTTTTCATTTGTCTTCTAGGCTGACGAACCAATTGCAGATTATGCTGCAATGGATGATGTCATGCAAGGTAAAGACCAACTTGTTTGGGGAATTTGTTGAGGAACTTGTTAAAGGAAGGTGGGATTATAGTTACTGATGCTTTAGTCTACAGTGCTTTTACTTTTAAACTTGAACAAAGTTTCTGCATGTTAAGGTAGAATCTTACATTATTGCTCTGAAAAGATCATGGTAAGAATGATATCTGAAAATTCAGAAAGTGGAGAAAAACAGTACTAATTAATTAATTTACCATAGGAAACAAATAAATGTAAGCCTGCAGGTGAAAGAGGTCAACAAAAAGCAAAGCTAATTCAAATTGCAGAGCCTCAGACAGGTACACAGGAATTGGATGCCCTAGGTGCCTTTGAACGTAAGACTGAGGTCTAAACCTAAAGGCAGGTTGGAAGCTGTATAAGAAGCAGTTAGACAGCTCACTACCTTGCAGATCCTCACAGCCCTTCCCTCATGTCACTGCCTCTTCTCAACCTGTAGAGTTTGTGTTTCAGCTCTTTGAAGAAATTAACCTAGAAAGGTGATAATGAGGCCCATTACCTGCCAAACAGGGAGACCACCCACCAGCTCTTTGTTCAAATACTGGCAGCCCATCTCTTACCTCCCATAGTCGAGGGAAGGGATGATCCTCTGGGGAAACGAGCAATTCAAGAAAACAACCTACAAATATTTTTTAAAAGTGTTTCATCTCCCAGGTGCCCTTTGGGTTAAGCCCACCACTGCCCACTGAGCAGTTTTTAGGCATCCTTTTAGTACCTCACACTTAAATAGGTGGAAGTGGACAGCTAGAGAGCACCAGACAGTTGAGCAAAGAGCATGAAACCAAAAGACGTCAATCAACAGACTGAAAAAAAAAAGGAGCCCAGAGAAAATAGACAACACAGGAAGAATAAGAAAGCTTAAAAATTAACTATAAACAATACGAGAGAAAGAGCAAATAGTCTATGTGTAAGGAACATTCAGAGAACAGAAAATAATTCATGAAAATAAAAAATGGGTGCACCAAGGGCCTGGTACAATAAAGTATAAATCTAGGGATAAGAAGACCCTAAAAGCATCTAGAGGTGTGGAAGGAAATACCAGCACATTCACAGGATGAAGGATCAGAAAGACAAACTAATGGACAAGTGCCCACAAGATTCTGAGGAAAAGTGAGTTTGAATCTAGAATTCTGTAACTAGACAGACTTTATTTTAACGTCACACTTGATGGCTCTTTGAATGTAAGGCCTCCAATTTCTCTCACACACCATTTGCCGAGATACTCTGGGAGGGTGTGCTCTGTTAAATGAGAGAGTAACTCAAGAAAGAAGTCAACAGTGGAACCCCAAAACATGGATCCAACATAGCAATAGATGCCCTAGAAGCTGGTGAGGGGGAAATTCCAGGACAGAAGCTCTGCAGCAGGTGTTGAGCACACTCAATCCAGATTGGAGCAGTGGGATGCAGGCTTTGGCAAAGGATGTCCTCTGGGAAGAGTGGAAGTGATAGATGGCTGTCTTGAGGTTTACAGCTCTTTCAGAGTTTACACTTGAATTGGAGATAGTACAGAGAAAATGAAGCACATAAATAATGCAGCAGTTACCAACCCCAGAAAGACAAAGTCATACCAGACAGGAACTATAACCAAGGTACGAGTTCAACTGTGAGCATTATTATGGAATAAAAAATAATGTAAACATTGGAGGTTAGCTTAGCAAAAAATGTCACTGTGTCAGGAGGATGGGTTCGGGGGCAGGTGGTATGTAAGAGGTGGTAGAAGAACTAAATTTTTATCTTTCCCTGAAATTATTAGATAGAATCTAAAATTATGAATTAGCAATATAAGCATGTTATTTAGAAATACAGAGGTTAAATACCAGAAGTGGCTGCAAGGGCTGAAAGTGGTTCCTTCTAGAGTGTGGGAATGGGAGGCGGAGGGGGGGAGAGGGCGATGGCCACATGGTTTTCTCCAGGCCCCTCCCCCCATCATGCAGAATGTTGGCTCCAGTTACAACCCTTGTTCTCCCAGTATTTGTCTTTTGAGTGATGCATATGTATTGCTTTGATAAAAATAAAAGCAAAGAGAAAGATTTTCATTTGATTATTATCTATAACTTCAAAGGTAATGTTTATAGGTGAATAAGGTAATTAAAAGTTATTTTAAACTTTTCGTCTTTAGGCATTGAAGTGAACTTATTACTGTCGGTAGTGACAATCTTTTCAATTTGGAATTCTGTTTTTTTCCTTACAGTGTGTATGCCAGAAGAAGGGTTTAAAGGTAAGTTACATTTGTCACATTTTGTTCATGAATGTCAGAGTCATACTCTAATTTTCTATTAAAGTTAAGCCTATGATTTGATTTTAAAATTTAATTCAATCTGAGTCTCATGACTGAAATTAATTTTAGTTAAATGCATTTTTTATTCAAGCTTCTTCATTATCTGTATCAGCACTCAGGCCTCAGGCCTCAAATAGGGCCTGTGTGTTAGACATATCTACTTTGAGATATCCATTCTGCTTTTTCTTTCTCATTTCGGGGGGAAGTTGGGGAATTAGCTAGTGGCATTTTGATTTTTATACTTAACCTTTTCAAGTTCCTCCTGTCAGTCCCATCTTAGAGCAAAACAGTTTGTATGTAACTGATAAGAATTAGAGGAGAAGAATTTGCTGAATTATATTAGGTTCAGTGAAAAGGTTTCATTGATCTATTTAGAATTAGGCATTTCTTGGATTATTACTTTAAATTGATAAACGGCAGTGCCTCCTACTACATCTTGGCCACTATAGTTGTGCACATAGTCGAATCCAGACCTTTGACATTTACATATTTAACTGTTGCCAGTTTGATTCTTTGTGGCCTAGTCCAGAGGTCTGTGACAGGTTGCACCTTTGCCCAAGAATGAGGTTGAATCGAATACCAGGGGTTCTTTGCTAAAGCGAACAAGTGAGCCACGCTGCTGGCCTAAATAAAGCCTCCCTCTCGGTGCGGCTTTTTGTCTACACATTCCCACTACACAGAAACTCCTGATATGGTCAAAACAAACAAAGCAAAAAATTTCTTTATGAAAAATGGCCATCAAATGAAAGCATCAGTAAAATCTGAGTAACTTGTGTGGAGATAACTAACAGCCACATGGCTTTCAACGGGAATGTGCTTTAGCTGAAAACCTGGAGTCTGTTATTTTTTCTTATCCTTCAACGTCAAAAGGCTTCTGTGCTCATTTATTAAGTTGGATATTCCCTGTTGGTGATGCGTTCTTGGCAAATGGAATATATGAACTCTTACCTTGCAGTTCACAACTGTACTTCCACATGTGTTTCTTTTCCCAGGTACTGGTCTTCTTGGACATTAATCTTTTTGAACATTTGCTGACTGCTAAGAAATGACCAGAAAGGAAGAGGAGTTTGACATGTTAGGGCATTACAGAAAAAGTGGATTCAAGAATTAAACCATTACATGACTCCTCCGCAAGGCAGAAAACCATTCAAAAGTGACTGTCCCCAAATGCCTTATGTCAAGTAAAGCAGATTGCACTGAAGGCCATCAGACTTGAAGGAAATGTTTCAAATTTTATATTTAAGGGGGGTGGGGGGGGAATGGGCAAGTAAAGACTGAAAAAGTTTAGTAGCAGTATCAGTAAATCATGTTTACATATGAGATTTATAGGCACGGGAGGGAATAAAGTTCTGTTATATTTCCTTGCTTGAGTTTCATACCAGATGCATTGGTCCATAAAGGATTTGTATCACAGTAGATGGGACAACATTCTGCTCTGAACTAAAAGTAATTCTTTAGAGACATAACCTGCTTACCAATACCTGTCTTTGATTCATATTTTACTTTCAATAAAGCATGAAAGTGAAGACCTTGCCGTAATTGTGGAAAAGTGTCTTCAGAGTAGATTCCTCTCCGTGTCGGCTCCAGTGCACCTGCCGCACATCCTGCCCGCTGGTCTCTGACTTGGTGCTGGGAAAGGAGGGTGCATCTGTGTGTCTCCTGCAATGAGCCAAGGGATTGTGTCTCACTTGTGTCTTCAAAGGCTTTTTACTTCCATGCATTTCAGAAAGGATGGTGAATGTATTACATGTCATAGCATCCTCCAGTTTTGCTATTATTAAAAAGTGGGAAATCAAATACACCTTGCACTTTTGAGAAGTCTGACCACCTTATCTGAAGAGTAAAATGGCCTGAAATTCATTTGGAAAATAACACGGGTTTTTATATAAAGTTTCTTCTTCCCATCCTCCAAGTCCGCCGTTTCTTGGATCTCACTTCTCTTTTTTTGAAAGCATTCTTCCAAAACACCCAGAAAGGATCTTTTAGATCACATTGTTCAAAAATGAAAAAAAATGTGTGCATGGAGTGTGCCACGTCATCCAGCTCAGGATTGTTGGTTAGCGACATGTGACCAAAGCAGGATTCGTTAGAATATCAGAGGATTTTCAAAGGAATTAAGACTGGAGTTTGTTTCACTGTTTCCTCTGAGTACGTACGTACAAGTTTTCGGCCGAGATGCTGACTCAGGCATCTCTCTTGCTAACACTTTATTTAGCCTTGGGTTTTGCTGGGCTTTTTTTTTTTTTTTTAAACCCCTTCCTTTTCTGAAAATTTAAACTGAAATACCAGATGGGAGTGTCAGGTTTCAATTTGAGGACCAGTAACCTTGGCAGCATCCCCTTTGAATAGATCTTTTTATCGGAATAATTATGGCTTTATGGTAAAATTATAACTTCTTACCTGAGTTTCCCCTCTGTGTTTGCAGTGTCTTCAGTCTGTACCCCCTGGGGAGGCAGGGGGTGTTTAATGAGTCTGTGTGGGGGAGTGCACTGCACACAGGACCCTCACAACCCATCCTAGGAACCTGTGGGCCCCACCTTCAGGTCGGCAAAGGGAAAGGAAGGACTTGAGGTCCAGGTCGTGAGCTAATCCTCATTTTTAGATCCCAACACCTGCAGTCCCCCGCCCCCCAATGAACCTGAACATAAAATAATAACATGCCAAGCAACTACTACTTTCCCAGGGTAAAGACTTTGCAAGTTCACTTAGTACTTGATGCAGCTGCTTCCTCCTCCCTGTAAAGAAGCTGTTTGTCCAGAGAAGGTTCTTTCTGGGGATTGACATAAACATGTCAGTAGTCACCCAGAAATCTGATGTACTTCCCCAGTTTGCTGTTAATAACAGTTTTAAAATGTGTTACTTGAGTCTTTTTTTTCCTCATGCGGTGGTACAAAATAACAGCCTGTGGTAGGTCTTTCAGGCTGATGACCCAGTACTGGCTCCCTTACTGATCTGCACAGGTGGTGGGAGTGGGGTGGGCCCTGTGTGAGCAGGTGATGCTCCAGCAGTTTTCTGTCTCCTGCCCCCATGACTTAACCATGTGCTACCAGCACTGCACTGCTCAGAGTGATGTCTGTGGCCCCACAGGACCAGCAGCACTGCGAAGCTGTATTAGAAGTGCACGTTTTCAGGCCTGAGACCCAGTAAGTCTGCATGTGCAAGCCGCCCCTGTTGGGAAGCCTTGGGCCGGGCCCTCTCCCACCCACGATCGGTGGGCAGAGTTACACAGTCATGTATACGTGTATTTAGTGGCCCTCACCACTTTGTACAGGGAAAACAGGTACAACATGTAACCTAAAATCAAGTCTTGCCTTGTCTGTATTAATAGATGGAGATCAATTGTCTCCTTGACTGACCACACTAAGGTGCAGAGACTTTTCCCATCAGGTTTCTTATGCATGTGGTTTTGTTTTTGTTTTTTTAAAGACAGTCTTCTGTGGAAGGTAAAATGAAGCTTGAAGTCACCCCTGCCCCCCATCCTCATTGTATTGCTGTCCATTCCTCAACCCCAATCTGATGTGTACAACATGCCATTCTGCTACGAGTTGTTGCCGTCACCTCAAATATAGGTCGCCATTTGGATGTCTTCATTCCTTGGGGGGAATAACTATCTGTGTATTAATGAACTTTATTGTGTAGAATTACAGTTACCATTCTGCCCAATTTAAAAGAAATGTATGTTTGTTTCTGTGGCATCATAATCCAGAGTGAGTTTTTTATTACTTTAAATGTCCATTTGGTTGGTCTGTATGGTCATGGGCTTCTTGATCAGACCCTGGTTAATACTTGAAGTGAATGCTAGGCTTGAATAACCTGTTTTAAATACCCAAAGGGTGATTTATCTCTGAACAAACTGCTAAGGTGAAATGAGCACTGAAGCCTGCCTTTCCTGTTATAGAATCGCGCAGGAGTGACACATCCTTTCTCTCTGGCATTTGGCTGTTGAGCTTGTTCAGTGTTACAGGGGACTGTGAATAGAGTTCAGTCTCATGAACAACCAGCATTTTCATTTTAAGGAGATTCTTACCCCTTTGCCTATGGCCCGTGCATCCCCACCCCAGGTGCAGGGTTTTGTCATGAACTGTATTTCTGATTCTGAAAGCTAGCCGTTTACCACCCCGAAAATCCAGGCAATGCATAGATACCAATATTGGCTGGGGATTTGATTATCAACATGAGTGGAATCCTTTATTCATTAAAATACAGGTTACAGACATTTGTAAAATGGTAACACTTTGTTTCACATACTTAGCAACAGCTTTGTGCCGAGTCCTGAAGGTCAAGTCTACTATGGAGACTTGGCGGCACAGTGGTTAGGAATCCGCCTGCCAAGGCAGGGGACACGGGTTCGAGCCCTGGTCCGGGAAGATCCCACATGCCGCAGAGCAACTAAGCCTGTGCGCCACAGCTACTGAAGCCCACGCGCCTAGAGCCCAAGCTCCACAACAAGAGAAGCCACCGCAATGAGAAGCCTGTGCACCGCAATGAAGAGTAGTCCCCGCTCGCCGCAACTAGAGGAAGCCTGCGCACAGCAACGAAGACCCAACATAGCCCCCCCCCAAAAAAAAGTGTAGTAGAGCGATGTAGAAAACAACGCCTCCATATCATACATCCCAAACATTTGTGGGTTTTTTTCAGATCTGGCTTTTGAGTTAATTGGGCTGAGGAGTCTGCTAGCTGTTCAGATAGCACATACTTGTGTAGGCGAGCGTTGAAAGGGCTAGTTTGAGAAGTTGGGTCACCTGTGTTACATATAATCTCACCATTTACCTCTAAGCAAAGTTGCTTAGCTTTGCTTTGTCTTGGTTTCCAAATTATCTCTTCGAACAGAACAGTATTTGCTGCTTTGTTCACCCTCCCACACTGAGGATCATGCAATAATAAACACTGTTGGGGTAAAATACTTCATGATTCTTTGTAATTAGACTTTAGCCTTTGTGACGAAACGCTGTGGAATCTTTCCCGCAAGTCTTCAAAAAGAGGTCTTGTAACGGCATCGCCAAGCTGCCTGGAACCCCCTCCCTGAGAACTTTAGGACATAGGTTATGCTGGAAGCCATGAGAGTTAAAATGATGGCTGGACAGGTATGTTTGATTATTCTGTTATATAAATATTTCCTCTTGGCCCATAAGGAAAGTGAAGCTAATGGCCAAACAGTAAGGTGCCTTGATTCTATGTTTATTTGCAGGGTCATGTTGAAAGGAATTTGAAACACGTTTGGAATGCATGTTGAAGATTTCTGTCTTTGTGATAGGCAGGTTCTGCCCCAGAGGGGCAGCTTCCAGTGTTTTGATTGTCATTGCCAAGAACTTCAGGAACAGGTGCCGTGAGCCTCAGAGGCCAGGCTGTGCAGGCACCGGGCAAAGCAGCAGACTGCGGCCAGTGCTTCAGGCTATTTTCTGATCTGAGAATCGTGTTTTATATTCTTTATTTACCTCTTGAGATTTAGTGAATAATATTTTTCAAGAGTAGGGTACATGGAACAGGTATTTCTTGTGCTTCTGGGAACTTCCCCAACAGATAAGCTGCAGGACCCGCTTTATCACATGATTGCAGTGTACTGCCAACCATATCACATTCAGCACTTTTAAAAAATGCATGTGTTTCAGACAAGTTGGTGACATTTGTTCATATGGTAAGAGTTAGGTATCTTTGCTGAGCCTCATTAGGTTTTGGGAAGAGGTTGCAGAATTGGTCTTGTGAATCAAGTCATCTTTGTAACTTGCCAGGAGTTGTCTGGCCTTTATTACTATTATTATTATTTCTTTCTTTCTTTATTATTTTTGGCTGTGTTGGGTCTTCATTGCTGCACGTGGGCTTTCTCTAGTTGCAGCGAGCGGGGACCACTCTTTGTTGCAGTGTGCGGGCTTCTCATTGCGGTGGCTTCTCTTGTTGCGGAGCACGAGCTCTAGGCTTCAGTAGTTGTGGCTCCCAGGCTCCAGAGCGCAGGCTCGGGTAGTTGTGGCGCACGGGCTTAGCTGCTCCAAGGCATGTGGGATCTTCCCAGACCAGGGCCCAAACCCGTGTCCCCTGCATTGGCAGACGGATTCTTAACCACTGCGCCACCAGGGAAGCCCTGTCTGGCCTTTTCTAGGTGACATTGTTCTGCCTTTGGAATTGGGACCTGCACCAGCTCATTACTGGACTGAGCCCTGGCTGTGTCTCCCCAAGCAGAGGCAAGACCATGTTTCCCAAAGACATGTATCCTGCTGCCAAACAGGCTTCGTCCACGGGCACCAGTGACTCGGTGGCTCTTCTCGTGCCGTGTGTTCATACTTTGCCATTCATGAGGCTGTCTGAATTCCCCCTGAAGTTCCTTCTGAGAGCTTGTCCAACGTAATTACTGTATTGGTCTCAAACAGAGGGCATCATCTGTTCTCCCCCAACATGTTTAAAGGGGAAAAACCAAAAAGACCTGCTTTCAAGGATTTGGCTGGGACTGCGTAGGCCAGGGCCTTTGAAGTGAAATTGCTCTTGGTCAGGGAGGGAACCAGCCTCATAACAGCAGCTGGAATGGCAGCTTGAATTCCAGATCTGCGTTAGAGCTGCCAGGCGAGGCAGGCCCTGGGCCACAGGAAGTGGGGGACACACCCCAAGGAAGCCAGAGGCCTGGGCAGCGGCTGCCTGGGTTGAAACGTTGCCGGCTGGCACGTGGGCCTCTGCAAGCTTGGATCTTGGTCTCCCTTCCCCCCCGTTCTCTGGCGTAACCGAGAACACTAAACTGTTACCAGCTCTTTTTATGGTCCTGGATAAGTGTGTTCCCCTTTGTGCCTCAGTGTTCGCTCTAAAAGGAAGTTGGGTGTAGAAATTGTCGAGCAGGAATTAGGTGGAAGGAGGCAGTGGGGCCTCACCTCTTCACCCCTACCGCCACCCACTACCTCGAAGTCCAGGGAGTGTGCTTGGGAAATTGCGCGACTGGACCACCTCTAAGGACTCTTGTTTTATATGTGACTCATTTCTTTGATTGGTTTATGTTTGGAGTTTCGGCTGCATCTCCTCTCCCATCTGTAGCGTGCACTGGCTCTGGGTGAAGGAGGCTTCAAGCCGTGCTAGACTGTCTAGAATTCTGGAACTAGAGTGAATTACTTATTTTTGTCTTAACTGGGAGCCAGAGTTAGGGCTGTGCTGGATCTTATGTCTGCATTTATTTTATTTTTTTTAATTTATTTTTTATTTTTATTTTTGGCTGCGTTGGGTCTTTGTTGCTGCACACGGGCTTTCTCTGGTTGCAGTGAGCGGGGGGGCTAGTCTTCGTTGCGGTCCGCGGGCTTCTCACTGCGGTGGCTTCTGTTGTTGTGGAGCACGGGATCTAGGCACGCGGGCTTCGGTAGTTGTGGCGCGCGGGCTTAGTTGCTCCACGGCATGTGGGATCTTCCCGGGCCAGGGCTCGAACCCATGTCCCCTGCATTGGCAGGCGGATTCTCTTTTTTTGCGGTACGCGGGCCTCTTACCACCGCGGCCTCTCCCGTTGCGGAGCACAGGCTCCGGACGTGCAGGCCCAGCAGCCATGGCTCACAGGCCCAGCCACTCCGCGGCATGCGGGACCCTCCCGGACCAGGGCACGAACCCGCGTCCCCTGCATCAGCAGGCGGACTCCCAACCACTGCGCCACCAGGGAAGCCCGGCAGGTGGATTCTTAACCACTGCGCCACCAGGGAAGCCCCTTACGTCTGCATTTAAAACCACTCCAAATGCCAGAAAATGAATCAACCTAATTAGTGCTGGACTGGTCTAGCTCCCTGAGGGCAGGGTCTCTGGCCATCTTATTCATCCTGTATCCTGCAGTGTGTCACACATGTTCTCAGCAAGGAAAAACCGGATGAACACTTCAGGACCCCCTGGAAGCTCTTGTCGAGCAACAGCAAGATCCCTGGGAGAGAGTTTTCTATTACTTTGGTGTGACCAGTGCTGTCCCCACCTTTAGGCTTGTCTCCTTTGTCCTCAAAATGGGGATTTCCTAGCTGCGTTCACAGTTGTGATCCAAGAGTGAGTCCCCCCAGTGTGGCATCCTGTCTGCTGTGTCTCCGGCATCAGCATGGCAGCCCACCGAGACACTGAGGCCTCAGAACCTTTCTTGACGGATGTGCCCTGGAGCTGACTGACTCTCAGTCCTCATCGGTCTTGTTCTCAATGGGGCGGAACTTTCTTCCAGCCGTCCCTGCAGCCCACCCTCCTCCTCTTCACCAGCCCCTCCTAGACCTGGCTCAGTGTTCTGCGGACAACACACCTTGGGGACCCACCACTCTGGGTTTTCTCCCTCTGCCTTTCCCACTGGGCAGTTCCCATCCCTATCTTCCTGATCTGGCCAGGCAGGGAAGGGTGGCAGAGAGTAATTTCCATTCCCAGTTTTGGACTCCCTCGTGCATTATTCCAAGTTTACAGCTGTGCCACCCACGTTTTCACTCTCCAGCCTTCTTAGATGTCAGATTTTTTGAAGCCAGCTTTCATTTTTCAGCAGTGGGGAGGGAGGGCAGGGGTGGTTGCTGGGTCGCAATGTATTAAGTGTTTGGAAAAGAGAAGGCTTGTGCCCAGAGGCAGCCATGCATGAGTGGTCAGTCTTGAGTGGTTTGGATTGAAATAGGACAGGGAAAGCGAAGCTCCAGGGCCTTCATTCAATCTTCCCTTTAATACCCAGGCTCCATGCCAGGCTCTGTGCCCAGCCCCCTATGGCACGTGCTGGCTGCCTTCTCCCCAGGGCCCCTGAGAGTCTCAGCATGCTGCCCCCCAGGACACAGGAGAGATTATAAGCCTCTTGCACTGAGGTTTTCTGTAAAGAGGAAAGTGCTGTAATTGAAGAGCTCCTTGGTTAATAAAGAAGAAATAGAGGCCTGGCACAGAAGAGCCTTCGTGTTTTGACCTACTCAGCCAGGATTGGGTACAGTCAGTCCCTCGGTGCCCATAGGACCACAGGCCCTTGGAGACCTTGGAGTTTGCTGGTCCGGACCACGAAAGATCACAGCTGCAACTCCTCACTTAGTTTGTTTCCGCACCTCCTCTGCCTCCATCGGGCCCCTTGCTGTGGCTCACTTGAGGCACTGTGGCTTCACTCCAGAGTCCAGTCTGGAATGCTACCACCAGCAGTGTTTTCCTGGCCAGAGTTGGAAGCCCATGGTCTCTGTCTCACAGCATGGAGGGGAAGAGGGCTTTTTGGGCGAGTAGTTGGAGAGGCTGAAGAGGCACCGGAATTTTGATGGGAACTGAATTCAAGGATCCATCTAGCCCAGTTCACAAAAAAGACAGAGGATGGGAGGAGATGTAGTGCTTCAGAGAACCCTGGAGTTTGTGTGCCCTTCCTGAGATGTGTGAGCCCAGCCCTGCTGTAGGCAGGTTAGCCCAGTGCATGCTGCCCTGGAAGGGCTTTAGGTTTTCAACCAGTGTTTCCCAAATACAATTTTACTTCACCAAGCATCTCTCAGGACCAGTGTCCTGTACAACACACCAGTCTGGGGCAGTTGCTGCAGTATGAAGTCCCTTCTGCACCATCCCCAGACGTGCCTTGACCAGTCTCATTCAACTTCTTCCCTCTTAACTACAGCTTTGAACCAAACTATAAAGCCCTGGTACATCCTGAGAAGGATCCAGGCTCAGGCCTGATGCTTAGGCAGGAAATCAAACCTGGGGTGGGCGTGGGGCCCAGAGTGAGTAGGTGCTGCTCTTGGAGCCCCTGCAGTTTTGTTTCTTCTTCCCTGAGGGCCTTGTTCTGCCAGCACTATTCAAAATGTTATCTGTGGCCCCAGAGCACCGGCAATGCCGTGAAGCTTTATTACAAATGCAGAAGCCCAGGCCCCAGACCCACTGAATCTGGATCAGGCCACTCCTGTGCTCTTAGAGGTTTGAGAAGCCCTGGGCTGGGAACTCTTTCCCACCCATGGCTGGGGCGTGTCTGCGGATGAGACACAGAAGGACTGGAGAGAATGCGTGCCCCATCCCTACATCCCCTCTGCCTTTTCACATTTTCAGGGGGTGGGATGAGGGTGAGGAATGGCCTGCTACTCCCCCTTAATTCTAATCTCTGTTGGTTGAGGTGAGAGCCTGGGCGGGGAAACATGGCCCTGGTCCCAACCCCTGTGGGACTGAAAACTCAGGCTTGAAAGGCTCAGATTGTCCAGAGGCTGAAAGAAGCATTGCTGAAGGCCCCAGGTCTTTTCCTTAATGAAATGAATCCCCATGGCTGGGAAGATAGAGCGGGGAATGGGGACCGTGGAAGTGATGGTCCCTTGTTAAAGCACACAGCAGGTGCTCAACAAATATGGTGAGTAAATGAATACAAGACTTGAATCTTCCCTAAATCTTGCCTGTGAAGTGGGCCTACTGGACTCGCTGACCTTGGAGGGTAGATGAGATGGAGGTTTTTTTCTATCCCTTTTGCGACCTCAGTTTCTCCAGTTATTAGAGCGAGGGTGTGAGAACCAGAGGTGTAAGGATCGCCTCTAAAATCAGCGTTCTGTGTGACGCGGGCCTACCAGCCACAGCCTCACCCATGGTCCCCGACAGCTCTGGCCTTGCAGGCACACTGCCTGTTTTCTCTGTTCATCTAGGGTGGTTGCTCCTTGGAGGGGAGTCCAGTGGGGAGAGGGGCCCAGGAGCCGCTCAAGGGTCCACGGCATTGCTGCTGCTCACTTGACTGTGACCTTGGGCAAGTCTCTTCCCCTCTCTGGGCCTCAGAGGTCAGGTTACGGTGATGTCTGAGGCCCCTTCGTGCCTGGGTTTTCACCCTTGCCCTCACCCCACCTTTCTCCTGCAGCCTTCCCTCTACTCCTTTCGAGCGTGGCCTGAGGTTCGCCACCCCCGTTCCCCGGTTAGGTTGGGAGTAGGAAGAGAGCTACCTAGTCCCGGGAGGATGTCAGAGAGCCGCTAACCGGCTGGGGGGCCAGCGCGCCGCCGCTGCCAGGAGGCACGCAAAGCGCCCGGGCGCGGAGGACGTGCCGCGGGGGTACAGCTTCCTCACCCAGCTAAACCTGGCCGCCTTTTCCTTCCTCCCGCCCCTGCAGACTCGCGGGCCTAGGGCGTGTCCCGCACTTTCCCTTCGACCCCACTTGTCGCAGAAGTTGCCCCTCTCCCCTTGGAGCCGGGACTGTCAGCTGGACCGCTGGGTCCTCGCCCGGCCCTGCCAGTTTAGCCGTGTAACCTTGAGCCGGTCCTTGCCCTCTCCGGTTCTCAGTTACCCGACCTGTAAAATGGGACGCAGAGCTCCCGCCTCCGGGACCTGCTGTGGCGGGCGGCCGAGTGGGGCCCTCCGCCGAGCCCGCGGCTCCAGCTCTGGCTCCGCAGTGAGGGGGGAGCGCGCCGGGAAGGAGGCTCCGCGGTCACGTGACGCCGCCCCCCACCCCCCGCGAACTGCGGCGGCGGCGGCGGCGAACGCCGAGCCGCGTCCGACCAGAGCTGCAGCGGCTGCCGCGGGCTCCGGAGCGCCGAGCCCAGGAAGCCCCGGCCCAGGCCCGCGGGTGAGTCCGTCCCGCCCGGGCGGCGGCCCTGGGAAGGGGAAGGGACGGAAGTGGCCCGGGCTCCCCTTGGCCGGCAGCCAAGACCCGGCGCGGGCGGGCCGGCCAGGAGGGTGCGGGCAACGGGCGGGGACCCGGGGGCTGGGGGCCGGCGGCCGGCGGGGAGGGGGCGCAGGCTGGCTTTGGCCGCGCTGCGGGCGGGGGATGGGGGGGCGGCTCAGCCCCCTGCCTCCGGGGTGGGTCGAGGCCGCGGCTCGGGAGGGGGGGCTCGGGTCCCACCCCCCTGCGTGGGTGGGGGTTCTGTGTTGGACTCACCCTGAGGAGGGGGCGCGGAGAAACGGGCGCGTTCTCTCGATTTCTGGGGAGGGGCCCGGCCGCGACACCCACCAGGAGGAGGCACTGCGGTCCTCAGAGGAAGGAAGTGGGGGTCCAGCGACCCTGAACCGAGGGGGCAGTGATGTCCTTGCTTCCCCAGGGACAGCGCGCATCCCCCCCAGCCTCGTCCCTGACCCGCCGCGGAACAGGGCACCCCCGCGTCACGCAGTCAGACGCCCCCTCGTCGGCCCCCCCACCCACGGCTCCGCAGGATCTGAGGACTCGGTGGGAATCCACAGGGCGGTCCCTGCGACCCGCAGACGCTTTGGTGCCAGCCGTGGGGCGCCTGGGCTTGGGGAAGATCCCTTGTGTTCACACATGCACGCACACACACAGACACCAGCTCAGGACGTGAGCTCCCTCCCTCCATGGTAGTTAGACCCCGACCTGTGCGTGACCCCTAGTTTTTGGGGTCCTACCACAGGCCTGGGGGTGGAATCAAGGATACCCCACCCTCCACACATAGCACATTGTCATCTGTCCCCGTGCTTCATCCCCCTTCCTCTCCAAAGTCAGAGGCCAGCAGGAGGGAGACTGGGAGAAGCTGGGTCAGGACAGAGCAGGAGAGACGGGCAGAGGGGAACTGAAGGAAGGAGGCAGCATTTCCTCCCCAGGCTCCTAGTCCACCCTGCCTGCTACAGGGTGGTGGTCCCTCCTTCCCGAGGGTGTCTGGAGGAAGAAGCTGGGCCAGGGCAAGGGGCTGGGCGGCCCTGAGTTTCCTAGCTAATGAGAGGGGAATCAGCCAAAGGGGCCCCCGGACAGGGAGAGGGCAGCGGCTGAGTGGGGCAGGTGGTAGTCATGCCCAGCTGGCCCCAAGATGGCCCCCATCCCTCTATCCAGGACCTGCGTCTTGCTCTGAGACCTCGTGGCAGCTGGAGGGTCTGGGGAAGCAGAGGGGTACCTTAATGGCCTTGGAAAGGATTCCAGGGTCACGATTAATCCTCAAGTGGCAGAGAGCCTTCCTTATCCACAGCAATGTTTCAGGGAGGGGAACTGGAGTGTCCATTGCACAGATGAGGAAACTGAGGCTCAGAGAGGCTGACTGAACTGTCCAAGGTCACAGAGTCACCTTTGGCTGGCCTAGAATCAGTTCTCTGGCTCCTGGTCCAGACGGATCTCCACAGTGGTGGGGTGGAGACAGGGTCAGTGACAAGGTAGAGCGGTTCACAGGTGACTTGCTCTTCTGTGCGGCCTGGGGTGCGGGGCGGTGGGGAGGGTGCCTCTGGGATGGAGGTGGGAAGCGGGGTCAGGTTGAGGAGGATTTCACCTTTCTTCAGGGTCCAGAACTCAGACCTCCCTTCCCAGAGCCCCGTGCTTGCTTTGCTGCCTCTGCCCATGGCCATGATGGTGTGTGTTCCCTCCCTGGGACCTTCCCAGCTCCCAGCCTTCCTTGGGCAAAGCCTTCTGCTCTCCTCTCTGCCCCGGGTGCCTGCCTGGCAGGGGTCTCCAGAGACCCCTTTCTATCCACCCTCCGCCCCTGTGAGACAAGAAGGATTCTTTCTTCGGCCTGTTGAAATGCAGGCGGTCTCCTTTTTGGCTCGGGCGTCTCTGCTGCTCTGGCCTCAGGCCCCCAGCTGGGTCAGCACGAGCCTGGGGTAAGGGAACCCTGAGACCCCGCTCCACCTCCCTCTCACCAGGCCCCACCCCTGCCGGCTGTCCTATTCCAGAGCCGAGAGGCCCTCTGAGGACTCCTGGGGCAGGTCTGCCTTCCACACCACCTGTCTGTCTGTGGAGGCCTTTGTCCTGGCCGTCAGACATCGCTGAGCAGCCACACGGCTGCACAAACAACCAAGACCCGTGCACAGCCAGACACAGATGCAAACACGCTCCGATTCACAGATACCCCGGGAACCAGACACAGGAACGCACCGCACGCTCAGGCCAAGACCCCCGCCTCTAACTCTGACCAATACCGCAAGCGGAGAGACCTGCCATCCAGATGCTGTGTGTACACAGAGGAGGAGGGTGTTGTCAGGAAGAAGAGGCTCCTCCAAAGCCCTCATGGGGCTGATAACGGCCTCCATTGCCTCCTCCAGGGCACGCACATGACGCACACCCAGGAAAGAGCACAAGGAAGCCCCGCACCCTTAGAAGTGAACCTGGCAGATAGACCCGTGCACCCACCCACACCCAGGCCGCCATGGGTGCACACACGCATGCATTACATCAGCTTCCTGTGCGGGGGACACGAACTCAGCACCACCCCAGCAGGGGGTGGCAGAGGCCCCTCTGGCCACCCCCAGCAAAACCTCACCCTCACCTTCTTCCCTCTTTTTTGGTTCACATGAAACCAGGTTGGCTGACCCTGAGAATCCTGGGAAACTACCTGTGGTTCCCCGTCAGTGGACCTTCCTCTCCTGCCCACCTTCCCCCCAGACATATACCTGCCAGGTGGCCAGAGAAGCCTCTCCCTGGGCTGCCCCTTTGCTGCCCCTGGAGGTGCTGTTCCTCAGGCCCCTCCCAAAACAGGACACCCCCCAAGCCCAGGCTCCAAGCAGCCCGGGGGTTCCCTTTCCTTTGCCACTTTTCCGGGAGACCTTGCCAAGTCCTGGTTTCTGCTTTGCCCTCCCAGCGAGGCTGGGGGCCAGCTGGTATGAAGGGAGGGGAAACCTCGGAGTTCTCCTCTACCCACCTCCTCACTCAGCAGAACCTCTGCCTGCCTGGGCCCTGGCACCTGGCTCTGCCTCTGAGAGCCTGGCATCTCTGGGAGGCAGCTGCTGAGAGGTGCTTCTGGGGGCTCAGATGTCTTCTGCAGGGCAGACTGATGCTAGGTGGAGGGCAGCGAGGGGCTCCGGGCTTTGCCGTTCTCACTTGGATGCTCACCCTGGGCTTGCCAGGGCGCTAGTTCTGAGTCCAGGCCTGGCCCTGCCTCTTGCTGGCTGTGTGGCCCGGGGAAGTCATCTCCCCTCTCTGGGCCCATCTCCAACTCTGGGAGGCAGCTTGGCCTGGCTAGGGAGTGTGAGGTGTGAGGTGGCAGCTCTGTGCCAATGAGGAAAGGAAGTTTGGCTCTGCTGGGCAGTGTGGGGCAAGAGGGGGCCCCTGGCTAAGGACTTCCGGCAGATGGAAAACTCTGGGTCCACGCTAGGCCAAGCAGGGGTTTCCAGTCCAGGGATTTCCTGGGGCGACCACCCTGGGGTCAACAGAGGGGGACCTGAGGGCAGGGGCTGCTGCTGTAGTTTACATCTGTGAGTATTTTTATGCCCCCATATGTGCTCTATTTTTAGGGCTGCAGACTTGTACTTGCAGGCAGTGACTCAGAGAGGAAGGAAGAAGCAGCAGAGGGGTGCTAGTGGGGAGACACCCCAAAACGGGGAGGTTCCGCTGGGATACCAGCCTTCCCCACTGGAAGAAAGGAGTCAGATCTGTGGTGCCCCCGCTCCGTGCTGGCACAATGGTAGGGCCCTCGTCTGCACACTCAGGAAGCATTTATTGAGAGTGTAGTGTGTCCCAGGGACAGTAATAGACACCGGTGAAACAGACATGAGCTGGATGTGGCATCCGTCGGTCCCTGCCACAGCCCAGTGTGGTGCTACTGTGGCCATGTCTCAGATGAGCAGGTAAGGCTCAAAGAGGTCAAATGACCCGCCCACTCCTCTAGTAAATGCCTCTGCCAGCGTGGGGCCACCCTCCCTGGGGTCCCCTTTTGGAAGAAAGCCTGAGTTAAAAATCCGACTTTGCCACTGACTAACTGCACAGCTTGGGACCCATTACTCCATCTTTCTGAGCCTCTGTTTCTTTATCTGTAAAGTGGGCATCACCCACTCTATGTACCTGATGAGGTTGTTTTGAGGGTTAAGAAGATTAATGTAGGCAAATACCCAGGGCAGTTTCCAACTCATTGGGGCCACTTGTTGGGGACTCAGAGGAGATGGGCTGGGAGTTGTCAGGAATCCAGTTTCTGCTGTGTGACTTTGGATAAGTCACTCACTCTCTCTGTGCCTCATTTCCTTCTCCATAGAACAGGGATGATAAGCCTTTGTTTGCCTGCCTACCTGAGAGTGTTTTTTGTGCAGATCAGTCATGGTGGCTGGGAGCTGCTTTGAAAAACATAGAGCTGCACTCAGAGATATGAATGCACAGAAGAAAAAACAAACACCAGAAAAATATGGAGAAAAATCTTAAAAAAGAAACTGCAAATATTTTATTACAGCAAGAAAAAATAAGCCTTTTATTCAATGTTTTAGGGGCAGTGGGAATTGTTTCCATAACCTCACATTTCCAAGGCAGTTGGCATTACTCTTGTCACATGAGATGCGTAGTTTTCCCCCTTGGGGAGTCAGTGCCTGGCACATAGTAGGTGGTCGATAAATGGTCATGGTGGCTATGAGTGGAGTCACTGAGAGTGGAAGGAGGAGTGAAGGTATTTCTGGTGGCGAGACCGCTACAGCATGAAAGGTGGCAATCAGGACACTGGTTTGGCTTCACTGGAAGGTGTGTGTAGGGGTGAGTTGGAGCCAGTTTATTAAGGACCTTGAATGCCAGGCTGAGGAATTTTCCCTGCAAGCCAATGGGAAAACCATTGAAGAGAGTGGCTGAGTCTTCTGTGGGCAGGCCTTGGGTAGGAATTAGCCTGGCCCAGTTCTCTGCCCTGCTCCTGCTGTGTAAGTGTGGCTCCATTGTCCGTTTTTCTGGGTCTCATTTCCCCCCTGTATGCAAAGGAGGGAGCTCCAGCGTCTTCCATCCCAGGGACAGGAAAGAGGACCAAGGCACCAAGCAGTTAGGAGAGAAGGGGACTATCATCTGTGCTGGAAATCAGGAGACCCACGTCCCCCTCTGACCTCGTCCCACTAGCTGTGTGATCTTGGGCAAGTTGCCAGCCCCTTTGAGCCTCCCTTTCCATCTGTGCAATGGGTGGGTGCAGTTTCTGCCTTTGCAACGTGGCTCCAGTGAGGTGGAGCTGGTGACCGTGCTGTATGAGCCTCAGGTGTGTCGTATCTCTGGGGGAATCATGCTGTTTCTTGCAACTACATGTTCCCCAGGCTCCCTTGAGAATCTGGGGCTGCTGCAATTAGTGGGGGACAGTGGGTGAAAACAGACTCCTGAGCGGCCAGAGAGGCCGTGACCTTCAGGGCCACAGGAGCCACATGCCTGCCACAGCCAGGCTGTTGGGGGAGTGGACAGGTGAGGCACGTGGGCCCAGCCCTCTGCTTCTGAGTTCTCCACCCCAAGTCTGCAAGAGAAAGACACCCCTATCCCGGCTCAGAGGACAGCCCTTTCCAAGACCCCACTCCTCTGATTTGGGACTTTTGGGGGTGGGTGGAGGGTGACCTTGGGAATTTCTCTCTGCTTGCAAGCTCAGGACCAGAACTGTTGGGGCAGCCCCAATTCCTCCGTTTCAAAAGTGGGACCCCTCATTGACTTGTGAGGGATTGCCAGGACGAGGCCCAGGCTGATGGCAGGCACGCCTCCCACCCTGGTGCTGCATCCCAACCCTGAGGGTCCAGAGAGAGGCCATGGGGCTGAAGCTCTGGGTAGGTGGGCTCCAGCCTGGCCCCGTTTACCACCTGCCTCCACCTGAGATGTGGGAGCTTTTCCAGGTGCATAGGCGTGCCCTTACGGTCCCTCTCCCAGGGCTTCAAGCCTCCGGAAACAGGACTGCACAGAGCCCCTGGGACAAAGCCCTCACCTGTCCCAGTCACTGGGCAGGGCCCCAGACCGTCCTAGCTGGAGAGGTGTGGCCCTCCGTGCTCTGAGGGGCAGAGAAACCTGGGACCTGTCCCCTGCCCTTGCTCCCAGCTGCACCACTGGGGTCTGCCCTGTGTTAGCCAGGGTGGGAGGTGGCTGGCTGGCTTAGCAGTGCAGGAGCGTTCCTGGCAGGGGCGAAGCAGAATGGAGGCTGAGTTATGGGGTGCAGGTGGGGGGCATTAATTGAATACTTACAGTAGGCTGGGCCCTTGCTAAGCACTTTTCATGGATCTGTCTTATTTAATCCTCAGAACAGCTGTCATTAGGCCCACCGAGGCTCAGAGAGGGTAAGCAGTCTGCCCAAGGTCACCCAGCTGGTGTGTGGCTGGAGCTGAGATTTGAATTAAGGGCTGTCTGACTCCATTTTTAACCCCTTTAGTGTACTGCATGCAGAATGAGAGGGGGAGGGGGAGGGGGGCCTAGTTCTGGGCAGGGGTGGGGCTGGGGCTCAAACCCTGGGGCTGCCCCACACCTGCAGGACCTGGCCCTGAACCTCCCAGCTCCCCCTCTCTCCCTTTTCCCTTCCCCGTGGACTGTCCGTGGAGCTCAGCACCCCGGGCTGAGTTGGGGGAAGAGGAGACAATGGGGAGATTTGTTTGCAGAGGTTCCCAGGGACGTACAATCCCACAGACCCTGGATTCTCCTGGCCCCCTCTGGCTGCATGAACTCCCAGCTCGTGAAATCCTCAACATCAGAGCTGGAGAGGAGCCCATGGAGATCAGCTGGTCCAACCCCCTCATTTTATAGATAATAATTATGATGATTACACCCGATGGCAGCAATTCACAAAGGGCTTTCACATCTGGGTTGCCTCCGACGTGCGCCAGAACCCTCAGGGCTGGCAGGACTTGTTTCGCCGTTGTTATTCTCCTCACTTTGTGGTTCAGAGAGGTGAAGGGATGGGCCTCGGGGCACAAGCTGGACTCCAAACCCAGATCTTGCTTCGCCTGAGCCCACTGCACCATCCCATGTCCCCTGAGACTTAGGGCCCACGTGGTGTGGCTCCAGGACTGCGTCCTGCCTTAGGGACAGTGTGGGGGGTGTCTCTAGGGGGGGGGCTGCTTCTGAGAGGTCTGTGTGGGCACGAGGCAGGTGTCCGGTGCAGCTCCGGGGCTCCCAGTGATGCCTGCCTTGCTCCCCTGTCATGGGAATACACCACCCCCTCCCTGCTGAGAGTGAGACTGAGGCTGAGCTGCTTCCTAAGGGCCTCTCCACCGGCCATACCCACGGGGCCCAGGCTGCCCCCCAACTCAGACTGAGAAGGCACCTTGGAGAGCCCTCATTTTACAGAGAAGGAAACCGGGGGCCAGAGGGGCAGGGACCTGCCCATAGTCACACTGAGCCAGTGGCAGAGCTGGGCCTAGGACCTGGCTCTCCTGACTCAGTGTATGGCTGTGCTGGCACAAGTCCAGTACCAGTACTAAGGACAGACCCCACTTATTGGGCACCTCCTGTGTGCCAGGGCTGAGCACTTTACACTGAATCCTATAAGGTAAGTACTATTATTCTCATTACCATCCCCTTTTACAGATGAAGAAACTGAGGCTTTGAGAGGTTATGAAAATGGCCCAAAGTCATAAACCAGGAAGTGACAGACAGAGGTGAGAATTCAAACACAGGTCCACCTTCCTCCGAACCCATGCTGATGTCAACCCCTGTATGTATTATGATAGGAATAAACTTTATTTTATCCTTCTTTTTGCTCATAGCCAACCTAGGACATCATACATTCATCCACTGACATTTATGGAGCACCTTCTGTGCTGAGGAGACCAGGGAGCTGATCTGGAGTCAGAGGCCAGGGGTTGAGGGTCAGAGATTAGACAGAGACGTAGGGCATCTCCAAACACTCCTAGACTCTCTGACCCCGCCAAGGATGGCTGCCCTCCCCCCTTCTGTCCCCAGCCTGGCCACAGACTGTGTGCTTGCAACCTCTTTCTCAGCCCTTCCTCTTGCCCACGGTGTCTGCTGTAGCCTGATTTACGCTTGTGAGAAGTGTGGGCATGACTCAGCAGGGGCTTTCTGGGTTTTGTACACCACCAGGAAGACTGTACGGACAATAGCAATAGCAACCAGCACCATGCAAGCTCTTCGTGGGCACAAGGCACCGTGCTAAGTCCTCTCTCTGTGTGTGTCACCTTGTTTGATGCTCACCATCACCTTGTGAGCCAAGAGCTGGTATACCTCCATTTTCCAGATGTGGGAACTGAGGCTTAGAGCCCCACAGCTCAGGACTGGGCTGGAACCCAGCTCTGTCCAGCTCTGAGGCCTGTGCCCTTACCCCTGACTCACACTGCCCTGCTCTGTGTCCAGGCTCTGTGCCCAGGCTGTGTGTTTGTGCATTTAGAAGCCTGGTTCCTGGAAGGCAGGCTTCAGCCGAGCAGCAAATATTTGTTGAGCACCTACTGTGTGCCTTGGGGAAGTGCTTTGCAAGACTAAAGCTTGTGAGGATGGGGAGATAGCCCCCAAGTCTTGAGGCAGAGGCTCTCAGGCTTCCGGGGGTGTCAGGGCAGGGCAGCGTGTGCTGTTTGAAGGGCTTTCTTCTTGCAGGAGTGTCCCTGAGAGTGACTCAGAGCTGAGTTACCTTAGGGGGTCTTCCCTGGCCCTTGGGCAAGCCACTTAGTCTCTCAAAAGGCCTCTGTTTCCTGGTGTGTGAACAGGGATGATAATAGCACGTAGTTTACAGGGTGGTCATGAGGACTGAACCAACGAGAGCGCTTGGTACAGGGTCCCGGGGACCCGTAGCTGCTCTTACTGAGCTGGGGTGCGTGTATGATGGAGGATGAGGTCTTGAGGGGGCGGCAGGAGAACTGGATCTGCTCTATTTGCAGGCCTCAGTTTCTCCATCCATCACGGCTGACACACAGTTCTTGTGTAATCTGCCTCAGGGGGCTGTCGTGGAGATCAGAGAGGTCCCAGGGCACGTAGGTGCGCCTCCATGATCTGCACACCGAGGGGTCGGTTCCCGGGGGAGAGGGGACGGCGGGAACACGGTGGGCGGCGGCACAGGTGCTACCATTGTGGCGCGCAGGTGTGTCATTGTCGGCCGGGAGAGGCGCGGCAGTTCGCGCCGAGGATTAGGGAAAAGGCACGTTCGGGAGGCCGCCTTCGCTCAAGGTGGGGAGTGAGGAGTGCGGGGGGCGGGGGTAACCGGAGCGCGGCCGGGAATGCAGGGCGCTTCCTCGGGGCGCCCTCGGGGCCCAGCCCTCCCCAGAAGAGACGCCCGGGGCGCTGTCCCTGGTCCTGGAGCCCTCCCGGCCCTAGCCCTGCAGCTCCCGTGGTGACCAGTTGAGGGCGCCCGGGACCGCGGCGGACTCCTCAGGCCCATTTCAGAACACATGTTTAAAGAGCGTTCTTTATTCTCATGTAATGGTATTCCCGGATAATAAGCCTACCCCCACACACAATTTAATAACCCAACGACACACTGCCCTAAGGGAAGTAAAAGCCCTCACTTCCACAGATAAATAGTCTGGCGCCATCACACCACAGGACCTAATGAAGTAACCAAATGCTTGCCCCTGTTAGTATATTTTAAAAATTTAGATTTAAGAGTAGAAAAATCTTATCGTGGTACCTGACTTCTAGTTCAGAATGGCTCCAGCAGTTACATCTTTTTTTTTTTTTTTTTGCGGTACGCGGGCCTCTCACTGTTGTGGCCTCTCCCGTTGCGGAGCACAGGCTCCGGACGCGCAGGCTCAGTGGCCATGGCTCACGGGCCCAGCCTCTCCGCGGCATGTGGGATCTTCCCGGACCGGGGCACGAACCCGTGTCCCCTGCATCGGCAGGCTGACTCTCAACCACTGCGCCACCAGGGAAGCCCAGTTACATCTTTTGAAGACTCAGTTTGTATAAAGCCATACTAAAAAATACTCATATGTAAACCAGAGTTAAGTTGTAGGATGGGATAAACAGGGCTTTCCCCCACGTGAATATCTGGGGGGATATTTGATGCAGGTCTCCTTGGGTGGGATTCTCCCTGGCATAGCTTTCCTGGCCTCCACCCACTGAGTGACAGCGGTGACCCCCAGTAACTGCGGAAGACCAAAACCACCCTCGCGTATTTCCCTAATGCCCTTCAGGGGGCAGAGCCATCCCCGTTGAGAACCATTGCCAAGGTGGGGGCCTTGGCTGGGTGAAGAGGGGCTCACAGCAACCCTGACTGGCTGAGTGGGAGCATGGCACCTTAAGGAACTGTCGGGGCATCCCATCCCCCATCTTACAGATGGACCAGTAGAGGCCCAAAGCAGGAAGAGATTGTGCTAGGAAACACAGTGAGTGACCAGCTGAGCTGGGAGCCGCAACCCAGATCTCCTGCCCCCGGTACAGGGCTCAGTCTGCCCAGCTGCCCCGGGTGGAGCTCTGGGCATAACTAGTCTCCCTTCCAGTTCAACTTACCTGCTTCTGAAAATGGGCAGGGAGTGCCATGCCCTTAGCAGGGGGGCAGGAGAGGGAGGCTGGCTGGATTCCAGCCTATAATGTGTGAGAGGGTCTTGGCTTCCCCTCTCCTTGGGGATGTAGCAGTTGCACACCCCTGGACCCCTACCTTTATTTCTTCCCAGTAGTTGGCTGAGCGCTGTGTGTGTGTGTGAGACGTGTGTGCGCACGTGTGTCTGTGTGTATATTTTGTGTGAACATAATGTGATCTGTGTGGGCCTGTGATTTCTGTGTATGAATCTGTTGTCATTGGTGTGTATTCACATGTGTGTACAAACCCAGCCACAGTCAGTAGGTGAGCACTCACCGATTTGGGACCTGTGGGTGTGAGTTTGATTTGACCTTTGCATGCGTGTGTGCATGTGGCTTTGTAAGTGTGGGGCTGGTGTTCATGTGAGCACGTCTGCATGCATTTGACCTTGATATGATCGCTGTAGGCATTAGTTAGATGTCTCTGTGCACAGTACAAGGACAAGTGCACATGTGACCTGGTGAAGTTTCTGTGCAGGTGTGCACACAGGTCCACTACAGACCGTCTTGTTCATCCTCTACCCCTAGTTCCTGAAGAGTGTCAGACACACAGTAGGTTTCTGAGTAGGCAGAGGTCTCAGGAACTCATTGAATGGGATGGCAGTCTCAGAGTTAGGATGGCTGGTTCATTAACTTCACTGGGCAGCCACTTGGGGAGAGGGTGTGAGCCAAGCCACACCCACTCCTCCCTCCTTTCCCAGGGCCTAGGGACCCTCCAGGAGACTCCTTTTCCAGGAGCTCAGGGTTTGCAGCATCTTGGGATTGGGTGGGTGTGGCTTGGCTAGAAAGGCCATGAGCTAAGGACAATGATGTTTCAAACTTATGAACTTCTCATTTTTCCATGATTCAGTCTCTAACCCAGCAAAGTAAAAGTGGGTGTTTTAACAGATGAGCAAGCTGAGGCCCGGAGAGGAAAACTGGTTAACACAGGAGGCTGCCTGGCCAGGCAGGAAGCCCGGGATTGCCCTGCCTCCTGCCCAGGATGCCCCCAGCAGATTTCATGCTTGGGAATGACAGGGGGGAGGGAGAACAGGGGAGGTTGCTGGGGACCCTAGCAAGAATTGACCCTACCAGCCCCATCTGGAGCCCAGGCCTGAGATCTTCCCAGGAGCCTGCCCCTCCCTGTGCCCTTACATTTCCACGCTGAGGGTTGGGAAGTGGGAGCTGGAGGCAGGTGGGTGGAACTTCCAGAGTTCAACCCAGGGTGAACTTGGAAAGGGAGCTCTGCAACCCTCCACCCCTGCACCCTTCCCTCCTCCTTCACACAGTCTGGCACCTGTTTGAACAACTCAGGCGCAAATCTAGGAGGCCCAGAGGGAGGCTTCCTTCTAGAGGGAGGGCCTGGACCCTGGAGGGCAGCCTGGCTCTGGTTTCTAGGGGAGAGGCTTCAGGGAAAGGAAGAAGGGAGTTCTGTCCCCCCCCAAAGACGGCAGTGGCTTCCCAGTGCCAGTCGGCAAGCACCGGTTCTGTGCTGCCTGGAGAGTACTGAGCTCCCTGTCACAGTGGCCAGTGGAGGCTGGACGTCTGGGGACTGTTAAATACGATACAGCGAGGAACTGTCAGAGCCTGGCCTGGCACCTCCGCCCTTACTGCCCCACCTCTGTGTGTGTCTGTGTGTGTGCCTTGGAGGTTGTTTCCTGTGTCCACACATAGAGCTGCCCCCTTCTTTCCAACAGCTGCATATGCTGCATGGTGCACCTGGACTTTGATCTATTTATCTGGATGGCTGTTAGTTTGTTTTGGAACTCTTACTAATAAATCTTTGCTAACTCAAAAAAAAATGGTGATTTCATGTAGTTCAGCCTAATACAAATGATGCTGCAGCAAGTGTTTTATTTAACAAACTCATGTGATTCAAATACTATTCTCAATGCTTTGTAAGTATTAAATTAGTTAATCCTTGGCAAAACCCTTTGAAGTAGGTACTTTTATATTCATCAACCCTATTTTGCAGATGAAGAAACTGAGGCACAGAAAGATTAAGTGACTTGCCTAAGGTCACAAAGCTGACAAGTGGGAGAGCTGGGATTTGAACCCTGAAAGGGTTCACAAGAATGAGGCTATAAGCACTTGCCTTCCTGTCTCTTGTCCTTGGCCATTCATCTTGAGACTCACCTGTGGTGACGTAGAGGGTAAATTCTCAGAAGTGGTTTTGCAGGTTCAGAAGGTGCATTTAAATTCTGCTATGGCTGGTGGGACCGGGAGCTGGCCTGGGAGTGTCCTGAGCGGCGGCTGAGGGACTGTGACACCCACCCCCACCCCACCCCCAGCTCTTGCCAGTGAGGCAGCTGCAGCTGGTCAGAGCCCAAGAGTCCGGAGCCCACACTGGGCTCTTTGTCTTCGGTGGGAACCCTGCAGCCCCCATGGCCCCTCTCAAGGGCCCACTGTCCCAGCACCAGCAGGGCCTCCCGGGGGCCAGGCCCGGCTGGGAAACTTGGCACATCAGAGGCCTCTTGGCCACCCTGCCAAGTGGACATGCAGAGCCCACTCAGGAATCATTCCCACTGAAAAGAGAGTGGCGAGGCTGAGGGAAATGTCCAGGTGGGTGCATCACCCTGGATGGGGCTGGAGTCCTGGGTCCCAGCCCTGACACCATGTGCACCCCTTGTGACCCAGGCCCAGCTCCCGGTCCTTGCCTCCACCCCAGCTTTCTGGGCGCCCCTGCTGCTGCTACCACTTAGGAAGGAAACACTTCCTCCCTCTCGGGGCCAATCTCAGTGCTCCTAGGGTTTGCCCCTCGGGAGCCCTACCAGACTGCTCTGTGAGGAGTGGGCTTCCCACACTGCCCCGGAATCTGCCGCCCTGCCCGGAGCAGAAGGGGCCCAGCCCTGGCTCCAGAGCACCCTGCCAAGAGAGAGCCAGACCCTCCTCTGAGAACCAAACCAAGGGAGTGGTTCTAGGGCTGAGAAAATCATGCTGGCCCTGCCCAGGCTCTGAACTCTGCAAGGGGCTCTTGAGGGCTCCTCCACCCACCAGAAATGTGTGGAGAGGAGGAGGGGTCCAGGGTGGGGCAGAGAGAGGGGCTGGCGGGGGGTGGAAATCCACCTAGACAGGAATATTTGCTGTGAGCCAAGGTCTCAGTTTCTTCACATCTGAAATTTGGAGACTGCTGTGCCCCCCATCCCCCACCTGGGTGAGGCAAACTGTGGAGCCCGGTACCCAGACCAGCCATTTCCCAGGGGAAGATGGAGCTCACTGAGCCCTGGCTCAGGGCCCAGGTGGAACAGCTCCTGAGAGGCTTCTGAAGAATCCCTGCCACCCTATCGTTGTGCCCTTGGGTGTCCCTTCTCCCTCGTCCCCCCACTGCCTGTTCCCTGCAGTCCCTTTAAACAGAAAACCCCATAGAAAACCTCAGGTTTCTATGAGGGCCTCCCTGGGTGCAGGGGGTGGGGGCAGCAGAGTGGGTGTTCTGGGAGGGGTGGGTGAGTCCTGGGGGCAGGGGCAGTGTCCCCTGTCTCCTGACACACCTTTACTTGGGGCAGGAGAGACAGCTTCCTGTAGGGCGGAGCACTGGACTGTGAGTTCTGGGTGAGTTGGGTGCAGAGGAGGGCCTCCGAGTGTTTGTTGAGTGAATGTATGAACGGCTCTAGAACTTCGAGCCCAGTTTCCCTCGGAAGGGAAGGTTGCTGAGGAGCCCAGGATGGATGATTTTCAAGAAGACGGTGGGGCATCTCCATTCCCCGCCTCTTCCTCTTCACCTGGGCAAAGAAGGGCTCCTGGGAGTGGGGGATGAGAGTGGGCAATTCCTTCCTTCACTCAAGAGCAGAGCTTCTGACCCACAGTGCGGGACTCTCCTAGCTGGCACTTATTTAGCATTTACTGTGTCAGGCCTGGGCAGAGCGCTCCACACACGTTAACTCACCACAGGGGCCCTGCGGGATTCGTCCTATTTTACAGATGAGAAATTCGAGGTACAGTGCAGACCATTTTGACCCTGGATTCCAAATTCTGGACCCGGCTCGCTATGAGCTTCCCCTTCGTGATGACAGGGGGACAAATCCGCCGACAGAACCGGAAGGCTCTAGGGGGGGATGGAAGAGGGTGTCGCCTCCAGAAGAGGGTCTGCAGCCCGGTATGCCCTGGTCTGGGGGTGGAGGGTCGGCCTCGTCCTAACCTCTCCCCGACTCCAGCTACCGCCGAGGCCCCGCCCGGCCCTCCCGCCTCCCCGCCCCGAGGTCCCAGCTCGGAAAGTCCAGCAAATCCCCTGCCCCCGGCCCGAGGGCGGCGCGAACAAGCGGCCCTTTCTGCGCGCGGCTGCCCCCGACAGCTGGACCGCAGCCCGCGGGGGCGCGGACAATCCCGGGGCTTGTGGCCGGGGGCGGGGCGGCCCGGGTTGCCAAGGTGACCCGGGCGCGGGGAGGCGGCTCCGGCTCGGCGCGGGCCGGGCGGGTGGAGCGGGCGGCGGCGGCACCATGAGCGGCCGGAAGCGCAGCTTCACCTTCGGGGCCTACGGAGGGTAGGTGCACCGGGCGGGGGCGCTCGTGCGCGCGCGGGGGTGCGCGGGGAAGGGCGGGGGTGGGGGGGACGCGCGCGCCCGCGGGTGTCTGCCTTGGTTTCTGTAGTTGTGAATTTGTGCTTAGGTGTGAGGTGAGCGGTTTGATGTCAGTACGTAACTCGTAGGGTTGGGAAGTCTGCGTGCGCGTGTTGATTGGGTGCCCATGTGCACGCGTGGGGATGCGAGTGGCCGCGGGCATTTCTGTGTTTGTGTCTAAGTATGTGACAGTGTTTATGTGTATGACTGTGTGTGGACCGGCAGGTGGGCCTGTGTGTGTGCACTCCTGGGTGCACGTATAGGTCGTGGGGGTGGGAAAAAGCAGGTCAAGGGGAGGCCCTGCAGGGGCCCTGACTTGGTCCCTGAAGCTGCTGGGCCCCAGCAGTGAGGCTTTGGAGGAAGGGAACCTAGAAGCCATTAGGAGGCCCCCGCCCACCTCCACCCCTGGGCACCTCGCTGCCCCTATCTCAGGCTGCCTGGCTCTCAGGAACCCCCTCCTCCCAGGGCTGCTGGCTGCCTGGACCTGGAGACCTGTGGAGGCGTGGGGAGTCAGAGTGGTGTCTGGTCCATCTTGGGGTCACTGTTCCTCCTGACCCCAAGTGCCCACCCCAGAGGAGTGCAGAGGTGGGCTGGGAGGATCCTTGCCTTAGGCAGAGGTTTGGTAAATTGGAAGGAAGACTGGGTAGACAGACTGGCCAGAACCCCTTCCCTGGCTGGCCAAGTAGTTGCATAACCTTCACCAGGCCCTGCCTCCCTGTGGTCAGAGGGACACATGGGACCCACCTTTTGGGTGCAGAGCATTTGGGGCTCACGCATGTAACGCTGCAGAACATGTGCTCTTTGATCTGAAGGGATTGTGTCCAAGGTATGTCCCCTCTCTGGACACCCAGCCTCCAAGGGGACCCCACAGAGGAGCTGAGTGGTGTGGGAGACAAGAGGGTTGCCCTCCCTGCCTGGGGCCCTGCTAGCCATCAGGTGATGGGCCTGGGTTGAGCCCTGAGCCTCCCGGTCATCTGACGCTGATAGGCAGCCGGGCAGTGGGGCTGCATCCTGTTGTGTGACCTTGGGCGGGTCCTGGCCTCTCTGGCCTCACTTTCCCCATCTGCAGAGTCCGCATTAGCTGATCCCTGGGAGACCCCATCCCTGCCTCCCAGAAGATGTCTCCTTAGCTGGCGGAGTCCGGTTTGGGGCCCTTTTCCCATTCTCCTCTGGCCTCTGACCAGGAGGCAGGAGTTGTTTGTTGTCCCAACAGCTGCTGAGCCCCTCGGCCCCCAGCTGGGCTGGAGGGTGGAGCCCTCCCCTATCCCAAGGTGCCCTCAGAGGGCAATGCGGGGAGCCTCTGGGAGGGGGCACTGCCTATACACCCTCTCTAATGCCGAACCTGGAGAGAGTGGGGGAGACGAGGCCGGGGGTGGCCCCTGAGCTCTGGGGGCTTGAGGTCTTCCTCTGGTTCTGCTCTGGGTTGGGGGTGGGTTAGGAGAGGAAGCCCCTCATGGGTCTCCTGCTCCCAGATTCCCAGGCGTTTGTCCCCTGGGTGGATGTGAGTGAGCTCCAGCTCCGGGATGGAGGCAGGCCACTGGGGAAGTAGAGGGGGCTGTTCTTCCTGCCCACCTTTACAAACACCCACACCCTTCAGTCCCGTCTGGAAACACTCTAAGTTGGCTCCAGCCACACCCCTACATCCTTGCTCTGATCCCAAACTGCTGTAGTCCCTGTCCCACTCCACCTGTTCCAGGACCTCCCATGCTGAACCCCACCCCTGCTGCCACCCCATAGCCTGGTCCTGGGCCCCTGCTCCCCTGTCCCCAATCCTGTCTCTCTTCCTTTCTTCTTCACCCCACAACTTCACATGTCCCTAAACTGACATTAGGGCCCCTGCAGCCTATGGGGGATGGTGACGGTGCATCAGGCACCTTAGAAACAATACCTCCTCTAGGCCCCTCTGCAAGGGCGGTGGTGAGTTAGGATTGGCCTGATGTGCTGGGCGAGGCCTGGTAAGAGGGTCTGCCCCCCTCACCTGCTGTCCCTCTTGCTGTGTTTCAGGGTGGACAAGTCCTTCACCCCTCACCGGAGTGCGTGGTGAGTACTGAGGGGCTCTCGGGAGGGGCTGGGCTGCTTGGCTGAACTTTACAGACACTCCCAAACCATTACTGCCCCCTGTAATGCCAGACCAGACCCCACCAACCCTCCGCCCATCCTCTGCAGGCCTTGGAGTGGGCAGACCCTCTTACCAGCTCTGTCCCATCACCACAGTTCTTTCTAGAGCTCTGCCTTGGAGTCAGGCAAATCAGGTTAAATCTCAGCTCTGCCATTGCCTGTGTGACCTTCAGCAATTCACTCACCTCTCTGAACTTCAGTGTTCTCATCTGTGAAATGGGGATTAAAATGCCTATTTAACAGAGCGAAAAAAAGCAAAACAGGGCCTGGCATATTGTAGGCCCTCAGTGAAAGGGTTTCTTTCCTTTTCTCTATTCTTTCCCATCTCACGGTGGCTCCTGGCCACTGACCCCCAAACCCTCTACTTCCACTCCATACATAGCCTTCAGGACGCCCTCCTCCAGCCCATTTCCTGTGTCTGAGGCTGCCTCTGTCTGGAGGAGGAAGTGTCTGCAGCTTCCCCAACACTGTGAGCAGTGGGTGGAGGTGCAGCCTCACCTCGGGATTCACACCCCCCAGCCCGATGCCCCAGCAGGCGGGTGCCTCCCGGCTTCCCTGGCACCGGCATCACTTGGGTCCGGCTGGCTGCTCCTGCTGCCACTTTAACTCCAGCAGGAGAGCCCCCAGCTGCTCTGGCTTCTGCTTTCTGCCCCTGCTGAGGGCTTCCTGAGGTCCCCAGGCCCTGCAGTGCCCCCCAGCTGCTGGATGACTCCTATCTGGCACCATTGCCTTGCCTGCTGCCAAGAGCTCCCTAGGAAGCCACACCTGGGGCGGGAGGCAAACGGGGTACCCAGGCTGAGTTCCAGGGCCTGCCCTTTTATTTTCCTTTGACACTCTCTGTGCCACCTGGAGCCAGTTACTCTCCCTCTCTGGGTTTTGTCTCCTGCTGCTGTGCCTCTACTATGTGCAAAGCCAGTTTGAGTCTCTACCATGTGCAAGGCCATATGCCAATCCCAGAGCAGGGGTAGGGCGAGGAGAGATACAGATGGAGGTGAGAAAAATGCCTTTTCTTTTAAGGAGTTCAATAATAGTATCCCAACAACTGCCATTTGTCAAGAACCTGCTGTGCACTAGGTACTGTTAGGTGCTTGAATTGCATCATCTCACATAATCTTTACCACATCTCTGAGTCAGGGACTATTAGCCTTAACTACAGATGAATGGTGCATGGAGGGGGCAAGTGACTTGCCCAGGTTCACACAGCTAGTCAGTGGCAGAGCTGGGATTTGAATCTTGATCTTCTAGGCTCTGTGCAGAACCTAGAGTCTCATTCACTCCGTCCCAGGGCCTCCAGGCCACAGGGCAGATCTGACAGATGCACCTGAGGGAAGAGTTGAAGATGGAGGAGGACTCAGAAAGATGGAGGAGTGACTCAGAAAGCCCACTCTAGGGAACCTTGATTGAAGAGTCAAAGAGACGAGGGTCTAGGACTAATAGTAACTAACCACTGTGTGACTTTGGGCAAGTCCCTTCCCCTCTCTGGGCCTCAGTTGACACACTTACAAATTAAGATTCTGGGATGACCAGGACTTGCCCATCACCCACAATGCCTTGCCTCACGCCCTCCTTGCTGGAGCTGCTGTCCTTGGTGCTAGCCCCTAGGCCCTCTCTTCCCTCATCCCCAAGCCAATTGCTTAGCCTCCAGCCTGTGCCTGGCATCTAGTTAGTGCCCTGTAAGTGGATGGTCACTTTGACTATCAGTTATGATTTTCTGGCATTCAAGGCCTGTCTCCACCTCACCTTCCAGGCTGGGACTCACTTCTCGCATGCCCTGCATTTCGGATCAATGAGAATATGGTCCCCATGAGCACCACCTCCAGGCTTTTGCTCACATTGTCCCCTCCCCTCCCCTCCCATTTCCACAAGCCCTCACCACACCTGCAGCCCATCTTTATCACCACTTGTTGAGTGTTTCCTTTCCTGATCCCCACACCTCCTCCTTTTCTCCTTGAATGCCCTTTCTGCTGCTTACCATTCTTGTAGAGCACACAGTAGAGCATACTCCTAGTGCAGTGGAAAGACCATGGCCTTTGGAGTCTGACAGACATTGATTTGAATCTGCTTCTGTCACATACTAGTGGCGTGACCTTGGGCAGGTCACTTCCCCTCTCTGAGCCCCATTTGGTGCTCAATAGTATTTAATGAATTGGATCTTTCAGCGAGTTGACCTCAGTTGAGTTGAACGTATCCACGTAAGAGTGTGGCGTGAGGCAGGGTCTGAGGTCCTTGAAAGCAGGGGTTGCTTGAGTTACTTTTGACTTCGGCCCACTTTCCAGCATGAGTCCCATAAGAGCTGGGCTGTACTCTTCTCATCTCTCCATCTTCCACAGTCTTGCCCAGCTACCCAAACCCAGTAAATGCTTAATGAATGTTTGTGGGATTGAATTGAATGTGTCCAGAGAGTGGAAGAGGTGAAACCTTGTCAGGTAGACTGAGAGGAGGTGTGGTTTTCACCGCGCTTTTTTTTTTTTTGCGGTACGCGGGCCTCTCACTGTTGTGGCCTCTCCCGTTGTGGAGCACAGGCTCCGGACGCGCAGGCTCAGCGGCCATGGCTCACGGGCCCAGCCGCTCTGCGTCATGTGGGATCTTCCCGGACCGGGGCACGAACCGTGTCTCTTGCATCGGCGGGTGGACTCTCAACCACTGTGTCACCAGGGAAGCCCCCAAGATATTTTTTTTTTTTTTGTGGTACGCGGGCCTCTCACTGTTGTGGCCTCTCCCGCTGCGGAGCGCAGGCTCCGGATGTGCAGGCTCAGTGGCCATGGCTTACGGGCCTAGCCGCTCCGGCTTGTGGGATCTTCCCGGACCAGGGCACGAACCCGTGTTCCCTGCATCGGCAGGCGGACTCTCAACCACTGCGCCACCAGGGAAGCCCTCACCGCGTATTTTTAAAAAGGATTAAGAGATAGGGGCTTGGATCAAGGGAGCAGTGAGGCCTGGTAGAGGCCAGATGTGATCATGGCTGGATTCCCCTACCCACTGCCTCTCATCAGCAGATTATCTACAGTGAAGGAACACAGAACAAGTGTGCAAATGCCGAGGAATGAGGCCCAGTGGGGGGATTAGGAGCCAGTGGGATAGTGGGTGACTCTGGTTCCGCAACCCTAATGGACATTTAAGGTGGATTCAAATGGTGGGGGGAGGAGGGAGGTGGAACAGTGTCAGAGTGGGGGAATGGCTAGGTGGAGTTGTGCAGGGAAGGCGGGTTCTGGAAATACCCTGGGAAGAGGAGATTCAGCTTTGACCTTAAAGCTGGGACCCTGGGAGGAGGAGCAGGACCTGGCAAGGATCCAGTGCCAGTGAGTGCTGGGCATTTTACTGTGGTGGTGTCATTAAGTCATCATGACAGTCCTGAAAGTTGGCCTTAGTGTCCCCTTTATAGAGGCCAAAACCAAGACTGAGAACGTTGAAGACTCTGGCCCAAAGTGGCACAGCTGGCGAAGGCTGGATTTGAATCCAGCTTTTCCTCCTGCCAGGGAAGGGTCCTTGGCCAGAGACAAGGAAGCCGCAGGAATGAGAAAAATCCTGGTTATGCAGTGAGAGAGGAGGAGGAGGAGAGTGAGATAATCCCGGAATACCTCCAAAACAGAGGGCACTGCCCAACCCCGTGTCCCACCAGGAGGGCCTATCTGGTCACAGAGATATTTCCCCGTGACAGTAATGGTACCAGTTGCTCCCATATATGAAACATTTCCCAGGTCTCAGGCCCTGGGCTGAGAACTTCATTTAAATTATTTCATTCCATCCTCATACCAGCTTTACAAAGTAGAGACTATTACTCTCTGTCTCCCATTTTACAGATGAGGAAACGGAGGCTCAGAGAGGGGACCTGGCTGGCCCAGGGGAACACAGTGAGTGGTGAACAAGGCTGGCAGCAGGGTCAGCCTGAGCCTGTACCTTTAGCCCCAGCTCTCCTGGAGGCTGCCTGTGCCGAGTGGGGGTCTTGGTGGGCAGCCCCTGTCCTCAGGTGGCTCCTTTCTGTAATCACTGAGCCGGAGGCCCTGGGGGGCGGAGGGAGCCTGTGTGCTGCTGCAGAAAGCAGGAGGCTGGCCTCATTAGTGGTTCTGAAATGCCAGGCGGGCACAGCCTGCTGGGCCTCCTCATCTATTATGCATCTGGTGGGCAGGACCCTGATGGGCAGCTGGCACAGCACAGGACAGGGGAGCTAGCTACCACTTCTTGAGCCCACACCTGCCACCACACCTCTGAGCAGGGATCCCTCAAGGCGAATGCCAGGGCAGCTCCTGCCTCATTCCCCTGGCCCAGCCTGGGTGAGGGGGTTCCACGGGGGAAAGGAGCATGGATGCTGGTCCCCAGCTCATTAGTCTGCCTGTCTCAGCAGCTACTTCTGAGAGAGGCTGGGACCTTGATTGAGCTGAGAGTCATTTGGGACTAGGGTGGGCAGAGGCAGGCTGGTATAGAGTCTTAGGTGCACAGGTTCCTGGCTGCACAGCACCTCAGAGTGATGGTAGTCTTGGTCATTTATTTATCATTCCTTCAGCCATAAGGAACTACTGAACACCTACTGTAAGCCAGATCCAGTTCTAGGGACTGCAGATTCAGCGAAAAATGAGACAGGCCCAGCCCCTATCTTCGGAGAGATTGATTTGGCCAGGTCTTCACCTCTTTGGACCTCAATTTCCTCATGTGTAAAACAGGGAGTAGGGGAGACAGTCTATAAATAGACGCCCCCCCCCCAAAAACCCAAAAAGACAAACTGTGATGGTTGTGCTGAATTTTAAAGCAAGAGTACATGCTAACAAGAGCTGATCCTTACTTGGAGCTTAGCCAGCACGCGGCCGTGTTCCAAAGCCCTTTCCATATACTGATGGATTTAATCCTCACAACCCCATGAGGCAGGTACTGTCATTACTCCTGGTTTAGGGCTGAGGAAACTGAGGCATAGAGAGGCCAAGTAACTTATTCAAGGTCTCTTGGCCAGGCTGAGATTTGAACACAAGCAGCTGGGCTCCAGTTTGTACATCACCCTGTACTGTGAAGCTGTGGGGTGATGGATGGAGTCATGGAAGGCTTTTCCGAGGAGGTGGCATTTGAACCAAAATCTGAAGAATGAGAAGAGCCACTTGAGAAAGCAGCAGATGCAAAGGCCCTGAGGCAGGAGTGAGTTTGGTATGTCCTCAGAACAGGAAGGAGGCTGGTATGGCTGAAGAGATGTGGGAGAGTGAAGCCAGGGGTGGATTTAGAAAGGGGGAAGGGGCCACACTGAGAGTCTCGCAGGCAGAGTAGGAGTTTGGCTACAGCATCAGTGACTGACATGCAGAGCCACTGAGTCTCAGACTCTTGGCTTTGTGAAATCTCAGAATCAGAGAATTTGGGCCTCCTAGAATCTTTGGAGATGGAAGAAATGTTTGAGGCACCCTCCTATGGCCTCCCACTAAACAAGGAACCCTCCCTTGGTTCACAACCCCTTTGAATATTGGAAGAAGACTTTGGGGGCCCCCTGAGGAAATCGTACCTTTATTTTCAGTGGCTTTGTAGACCTCTTGAAGCTCATCGTCCCTGGTTGAGACCATCAAGACCTCTTGGCAGCTCCTTGACTAGCCTTTGTTGCTCACTCCTAGTGATAGGAGGCTCACTACCCTTGAAGTACCCCATTCCATTCCTGAGAACTCAGATGGATTTCAAAATTCTTCCTTACTTCAAACCAGCTGCCTGAGCCTAGATGCACCCTCTGGGTGTCCCATCCCTGACAGTGGCCCTTTAACGAGACAAGGATGGGGATTTTGTATCCCCAGGTCCACTCTTTCTTGTCTAAACAGTCACTCATCCTAGCCCACCCTCCTTTACATCCTCTGTTTAGCTCAGCTTGTGCAGGCCTTGAAGCCCCCTTAGTTGTCCTTCGCTGCCTTCCTAGGGCCAGACAATGCCCACTCCTGGGGAAGGCCACTTCTTGGGCAGGGGGGATGCCTAGGAGAGACTCCAGACCGAAGATGTGCCCTCTTCCAGGAAAGAGCCCTCCCTAACTTAAGGAGATAAGAGAAAGTCTCCTTCAGACGGGTTTCCGTCCTGGGTCTGTCGCTGTGTTTCTGTGTGACCTTGGGAAGTGAATCCCCATCTTTGGGCAGTTTCCCCATGCCCACCTTCGGCACAATCAAGAGGCAGAGATGGGGGACTTCCTTGGTAGTCCAGTGGTTAAGACTCCACGCTTCCACTTCAGGGAGCATGGGTTCGATCCCTGGTCAGGGAACTAAGATCCTGCATGCTGCGAGGTGTGGTCAAAAAAAAGGAGGCAGAGATGGTCCTGGAGGGCACTTTGCAGCTCTAAGTTTCCCAGTCTGGTTGGCCCTGCTTGCTTGTACATCCCAGCAATGCTCAGGCTTAGGTCCCTTTGTTTGGGAGGTGCATAGAAAGATGGGGGTTCTGTTTTCAGGCAGATCTGAGTCCAGATACCAACTTCAACTTTTCTTACTTGCTGTGTGGCCTTGCCCAAGCTACTTTTGCCTCTCTGAACCTCAGATTGCTCATGACAATAAGACCAGGCTCCTTACCTCACAGGGATTTAGAATGAAATAAGTTCATTGTGTACACTCAGTGGATGTTTTCTCTCTCTCTGAGCATTTGCATTTTGAGAGAAAAGACACATTAAACCAAAGAGAGACTCATTAAAATTTTAGTGCTAGAGTTTTAGGCCCTGTGGAGGTGACTTATTTGAGGAGGAGTGATTAAGGAGGCGACCTTTGTGATATCCCTAAATCCCATAAAGACTTTCCTCTGCTCACGGTCTCTCCCAAGACAGTCATTCCTTCATTTAGCAAATTAATTCAACAAATATTTAATGTGGCAATGCCCTCTAAGGGCCAACCATGCTGGACACTGGGGACATGGCGATGGAGATGACAGACAAGGCCACTCCCCTCGTGGAGTTCAAGGGCAGGGGGGAGAATAAGGAAAGAGAAGGTTCTAAGGGGGGGGTGATACGTGTTGATGGGGCAGATGTGGGGAGTTCTGAGAGCTCAGAGAAGGACTCCTCTCCCCTACCTAGGAATCAGGGGAGGCTTCCTGGAGGAGGTGACCCAGAAGCTGAAACTCAAAAAACAAGTTGAGATGGGCCAAGTGGCAGTGTGTCTGTGTGTGTGTGGTGCGGGAGGGAGGGCCAGTGCCAAGAGAGTGTTCCAAGAAGAGGAGGTGGCAGGTCAGCAACGTGGAGGAGAAAAGCATTTGGTGGCATGTGCTGGGCACAGGATGGAACTGGACCTGGCAACAGAAAGTGGGAGAGGCAGCCACCAGCTCATGTCCCTGCTAGCCCCACTGGGACTTCCTGTGGGTGCCCTAGAGGGTCTGAACCCCCAAGCCACGATGGGGCAGAGGCCTGCCAGGGCTGCCCGTCACCCACTGTAAGATGGGCACTCCCCACTGTAAGACCTGCCCTGCTCTGTGCTGTCAGTCTGGGGCTGTGTACAGTGGAGGATAACTTCTCTGGGTTTTATAAATTAAAGACCATAAAAGCACCTACCCTGAAGATTGTTGTGGGGATTAAGTGAGAAATGTATGCCAAGGTCCAAAACCAAAGTGATGCCAGCGATCGTGGTCACTGCCGTGTCATCCTTACAAGCTGGTCCTTGCAGTGGGGGCAGAATCGCTCAGTGTGTGGACTCTGCCCTCTGGAAGTTCACTGCCTTCCGGGAGGCAAGACCTGCCCTCACGTGAGCATGCTCCCAGCCATGGGCACTGACCTTGACACTGGCCCTGAGAATGCTGGCTTTGCAGCCAGCCAGGTCTGCACTGAGTCCTGGCTGGGTGACCTTGGGCACTGCCTCCCTGGCTGAGCCATGGTTTCTTCCTTTGTTCAGCGGGGTTATTAGTTGTCACCACCTCAGGGTGAGTGAGAGGAGTGAGGAGATGCTTTTAAAGGACCAGCACAGCCTAACAGTGCAGCTCTTTCAGACCATGGGAAGCCCTGGTAACCTGCAGAAACAGCACTCTCACTCTCTGAGGCTCATTTTCCTATCTATAAAATGGGAAGGTTAGCTACAAGACACTGACGTGCTGGGGTTCTAGTGGAGTCTGATAGTCCCTAATCTTGACCTGGTCTGACTGTTTGCTGTGTGACCCTGGGCTAGAGACTTAACCTCTCTGAACCTCAGTTTCCACACCTGTAAACAGGGACAATATTCGCCTCACAGGATCCTTTCAAGGATTCGTTAGCCATTTGCTTGTTGTTTTCTTTAAAATAAATTTGTTTATTTTATTTATTTATTTTTGGCTGCATTGGGTCTTTGTTGCTGCCCGCGGGCTTTCTCTAGTTGCGGCGAGTGGGGGCTACTCTTCGTTGCGGTGCGCAGGCTTCTCGTTGCAGTGGCTTTTCTTGTTGCGTAGCACGGGCTCTAGGCACGCAGGCTCCAGTAGTTGTGACACGCAGGCTCAGTAGTTGTGGCTCGCAGGCTCTAGAGCGCGGGCTCAGTAGTTGTGGCACATGGGCTTAGTTGCTCTGCAGCATGTGGGATCTTCCCGGACCAGGGCTCGAACCCGTGTCCCCTGCCTTGGTAGGCAGATTCTTAACCACTGCGCCACCAGGGAAGTCCCTTGTTAGCCATTTGTTCATTCAACAAATACTTATCAAGTCCCTGCCACGTGTTGTCTAAGAATTGGGGATACAGTGGTGAACCTGAGGCGCCTGGTGTGTGGCCTCATGCAGGTCACCTTCCAGTGCAGGAGACAGATGCAAAATGAGCTAACAGGCAAATAAGGTGAATTCACATGGGTAGTGGGTAGTGAGTGACAGGGTGGCTGGGGAGGGGATACCCTTTGCTAAGGGTATCGGGGAGGGCCTCTCAAGGCCTGAATGGGAAGGAACTGACTGTGGGAAGGGTGATCCAAGCAGAGGGCAGAGTATGTGTAAAGGCCTTGGGGCAGGAACAAGATTCCTTCCCTTTCCCAAATCTGGAACATTCCAGATCATCTCCTGGCAACAGGTGGAAGGTGGCTGAGTAGGCAGGGCGGTTGGAGGCCCATCCTCTCTCAGAGGAACTGCTGCTCAGGAGGCAGGCCTGGGGGAGGGGGGTGGGCACTGTGGGCAGGCATGCAAGACCAGGCTTGGGTTGGGCCTCCGGTGAGATGGGGCGTGTGGCAGAAGGTGGAGCCTTTGAGCGCCTTTGAGCCCGCAGGGGTGGGGCCGACTGCAGGGGTGGGGCCGACTGCAGGGCACAGGCAGGAGGCCAGCCTGGCGACCACTGCCCAGAAGTATTCTGGGGTCTGGTGCAGAGACCCGGGGCCTATTTCAGGAGGGGTTTTGGGGAGGGGAGCAAAGGAACTTCGGCTGGCTTTCTCTCTCACTGCAGCCAACCTGGGCCTGAGTACCAGTCATAGCGTGCCCCGGCCTTTCCCAGATCTGGCCCACCCATGGGCCAGAGGTTCTTTGAGATGCCCCCTATACACACGCACATTTTCCCTATGCACACTCCTAGACTTGACTCTTGTCCAGGCAGCTTCGCCATGAGCATACAGCTATATACACATTCACTCATGTAGCACATCATAATCAGGCGTCGACTGTGTGCCAGGCCCCCAAACAGATCGGGTCCACACCTGCAGAAGCTCCGTGATCTGATAATCACACCGTGACAAGTGCAAACCCGGGACAGGCTTCTGGGAAAGCTGGTCAGGGTAGGGGCAACCTGACCCAGTCTGGAGAGGGGGCTCCAGAAAGTCTGTATAAGAGTGTAGCATGGGGCTTCCCAGGTGGCACAGTGGTTGCGAGTCTGCCTGCCAAAGCAGGGTACACGGGTTCAAGCCCTGGTCTGGGAGGATCCCACATGCCGCGGAGCAACTAGGCCCGTGAGCCACAACTACTGAGCCTGCGTGTCTGGAGCCTGTGCTCCGCAACAAGAGAGGCTGCGATAGTGAGAGGCCCGTGCACCGCGATGAAGAGTGGCCCCCGCTTGCCGCAACTGGAGAAAGCCCTCGCACAGAAACGAGGACCCAACACAGCAAAAATAAATAAATAAAAATTTAAAATGAATATCTGCTTATAAAAAAATAAAAAAGAGAGTGTAGCATGTAGGTGTGATGGGGGATGACGGGGGAGGGTGGAACAGGTGGAGGGTACGGTGTGTGCAAAGGCTGGGAGGTGAGACAGATGCTCAGGGCCTCGTGGGCCACGTGAGGCAGTCGAATCTCCACCCTGCACGTGGTGGGAAGCCACGGGGGGCTTTTAGGCAGGTGGATGACGTGATAGACACAAACATGCTCGCCTACAAACCCACGCACGCCCCAGACACGAGCGCGTTCTCTCCCACCCACACTTCACGTTCCTGCCAGGCCTCCCACCTACATCCTCACCCACGGAGTTGCACACACCCTGTCGCACCAGCAGGCAGCCCTGCAGAAAACCCCGTGCCAGCTCTCAGCGAAAGTGTCAGACATTCTCCCCAGCTGCTTGATGATTTTGTGGAGCAGCGCCCTCTGATCCAGCCCTTTGCACACTCCACATTTGCACAGATGTGCACGTGCCCCCTCCCAACCACGCCCACAGTGTGCAGGATCATAACCCTCCCCTGCACATGGAAGGTGGCTCCTAGCTTGGGCAGTACTTTCATATGCGTTATCTCACTGAATTCTCCCAGCAGCCCTGTGTGGAGGAATTATCAACACCATTTTACAGCTGAGGAAACTGAGGCTCAGAGAGGTGAAGTGACTCTCCCCAGGCCACACAGCTAGAGCTTGACCAAGTCAGGATTTGCACTCAAGTCCATCTGGCTTCTAGATCTGTCCATTGGTCCAGCCAGACTCAGGAGCACCTGTGCTCCTCTCCAGGCTCTCACTGAGATGGCGACAAGGGACTTAAAACGCCAGTTTCTTCCAGAAACACGTTGATCAACTTGGAAAGTTATTTAGAGCCCCAGTGCATGCCCATCCACCTGGCGGCCTTGAGGCCTTGGGGGGTGGTTCCAGGGGTAGGGCTGGGCACCTGCCAGCCTGCTAGCCTGGGGCAGCTCGGGGCTGGGACCTGACGCCAAGAGCAGAGCCTTCATTTATTTGTATTTGCAAATGAGGCAGACAGCCTTGTCCCCGCACAGGCTGACCCGGGCTGGCCTGGCTCCCAGGACCTGACAGCTGAGGTCCCAGGGTATATATAGCCCCGAGCCCAGCAGCCTGGATTGCTTCTCTCCTGCCTTCTCTCCTCCCTGCCCCTCAGAGCAGAGTGCCTTGTGTAGGAGAAAGAACGTGGGCTTCAGAGTCAGCCAGAGCGAGGGTTACAGCCCAGCTCTGTCTCTGCTCCCTGGGGGACCTTGGCCATGGTGTTTAACCTCCCTCTGTGTCAGCTTCTCCTTGGAATAAGGAGTGAAGAGTATCTCTTTCTCAAGATGACTGAGGAAGGTAAAGGAGTCAGGTACTCAGAGAGGTGACTCAAAGGATTCAGTTGTTTTAATCTTTCTTTTTTTTTTCTAATGACAAAAATAATCAGTGCTCATTGTAAAAATCCAAATAATGCAGAGAAATATATCCTGTAGAAGGCAGAAGTTCCTAGTGGTCCTGTTTCCCAGAGATAACCCATGTGAACTTTTACAAGTAATTTAAAATTTTTACAAGTGAGATTTTTTGGGGGCAACCTGTTTTTTTTTTTCACTTAACAGTATACCTCTAATTCCCTTTTCCGTCGGGACTAGAAACCTCCTTTGTCACCACTGCATGGTCTTCCATGGTTTGCACATGCCTTGTGTATTTAACCAGCTTCCAGGTTTCAGCTATGGCAAACCCTGCTGCAGTGAATGTCCTCTGTTCATATATTTTTGTGCTTTTTGGTAAGTACTTCTGGGGGATAAATGCCTAGAAGTGGAGTTGCTGGGCCCAAGAGCGTGCACATTTTCATCCTTAATGGGAGAGGCAAGCAAACCGGCAGAGAAGTAGCAGCAATCCATGTGTCACAGGAGACCCAGGAAAGTCCATTTCCTTGCAAGAATGGGAATTTATCCACTGCCTCTGCCCTTGACCACAGACCCTGGAGTCAAGAGGAATCGATTCCACATGTGGGAGGTGCCTGGCAGGTCATCTAGTGAAACCCCATGCTCCCATTATTCTCCCTGTTCCCATACTTTGGCATCTCCCCCTCCATCCCTTCCTGCCTTTGCTTGACGGGGAGCTCAGTACCTTACACGGCTCTATTCATCCCATTATTTCTCATGTTGGACTCTGGTCTACCTTCTCACAGCTTTCACCCAGGAGCCCTGCCTCAGTCCTCAGCAGCCTACAGAGGAAGGAAAAAAGGAAGAGAGAAGGGAAGGCCAGGAAATGCTCATGGTTAATATTTACATACTTTACATGTACAAACTCATGTATAAACTCATTTAAACGTGGTTGTTATCCCCAAATTATAGATGACGAAACTGAGGCTCAGAGAGGTTAAGTAACTTGCCCAAGTCCCACAGCTGTTCTGTGGCAGAGCTAGGATAGAAACCCAGGCAGTCTGGCTCCAGGGCCCACACCTCTGATGTTATGCTGTCTCTCCGGGCAGGAGCTTGTAATTTATTGAACAACACCTACTGTATATACTCAGCTTCTGCTCACCGGTGGCCTGGAACCCATGAGGGAGCAAACCCACTGGCTAGGAGGAAGAGGGATGGATTTGACAAGGCCTCAGCACTGCAGGGTTTAGCCTCTGAGCAGTGAGGCCACAGAGCACCAGGCGCAGCTAGAGGACAGTCCGGGCAGTGTCACTGGGCTTTGCTTTGAGGTGGGTGAGGCCTGGCTCTGATGCCAACGCCCAGCACCATTGTCTGGCCCAGAGCGGGCATCAGGACGTGTGTCCTGAATGAGTGACTAAGCACAGGGATGAAGGGCACATGGGGGAGTGGGTGGGTGATGGAGTGAGTGAGCGGAGGAATGCATGGAGTTCAGCAAGGGGGACCCCCTGGGCCGCAGAGGCTGGGAGAGAACAATAAGGTTAAGGAGGGAGGTGGGGTGGGGGCGGCTCCAAGACTGCGCAGCCCATGGGTGCTGGGAAGGCCCCTGCGCGCGAGCTCCGGCCACCCTTTCCCTGCGTGCTAAGGGCGGCGGCCTGTGCCGTCACATTGGTAAGTTGTCCTGTGCCCACGTGAGCAAGGGCCAGAGCCGCTGGGTTTGGGCTTCGGGTGTGATACCATGGGCGAGTCATCACCTCTGTCCCGGCTTCACTTTTCTTCTGTGTAGAATGGAGGTAACGAACATAACCTGCCTTCGGTTCCTTGTGAGGCTGCTGAGAGGGTCTCGAGCAAAGGAGGTGTGTAAACTGTAAAGTGCCAGGCGGGATAAGCGGACGTTGTCGTTAGGAGCAGGAAGGCCCCGTGGCCCGGTCACCTCAGCGTCACTCCTCCCTCCTGCCCCCGGTGCAGGGAGGGGTCGATCCCCGGGGAGGCGGAGGGTCAGGCTTAGGCTGCTGCAGGCCTTGGGCCACCTGGGCAGGGGAGGCACTGGCGGGCAGCTGGCGGATGGGAGGCCCTGCTCCCAGGTGCTGTGCCCCTGGGTGGGGGCCAGTCCCATGACCTCCTCTCGGGGCTGCCAACCTGTTGTTTGCTCAGGAGGCCGCTGCCTGGCACAGCTCTGGGATCCGGTTGTCTCGGCGCTCAGCCAGCTCAGGGTGAGGGTGCGGTGCCCCCGAGCCCCCTTCCTGCTCCCCTCTGCCCTGCCTGGTGCCTGAGGTCCTGTCCTCCCGCCCCCAGGGGCGCCCTGCCAGCTCTGCCGCTGGGCGGCTGCGAGACCCCGGCCCATCTTGCAACCTAGCTGAGCCTCTGCTTCCTTATCTCTGAAATGGTGTGAGGATAACAGCAGCCTCAGTCAGAGCTGTTGTAAGGGTCAAAGGACATCACAGCGCTTGGCTCCCCCCACCCCCCACCCCTTGTCTCCTGTGCCCTCACCACTCCCCCTTGAGTCCTGGCTGAGGTCAAAGGTGCCTGGGGAAAGGAGAGCCAGGAGCAGTCACGCCTGTGTCCCCCACACCCCTGCTCTTGCCGCCCCTCCCCATGGGCCTCCAGAGGGGGCCCAGGCCTAGCTTCAGAAACTTGCTCACCGGCTGCCCCTGGCCACCTTCCCTGGCACCTTGGCAAGGCCAGGGGCAAGCAGTGCCGGATGGCTGAGCTCTGGAGACAATGGGCTTCTGTGGCCCCCGGGGGAGGGGGCAGTTCCAGGGTGGCCTGTAGTCTCTGGTTTCAGGAGATTAGAGTCCCCTCAGACCTGATACCACGGCTGGGAGGCACGGGCAGCTCCCAAGCCCCATCCAGAGGGCTCTCTCTCAGGGGACTGAAGGTTCGCAGGAGTAACTCTCCGGGGCCGGACCCCCTTCTCGCTTTGAGGTCTGTGCCCTTTCCCCATCCCCCCGCCCCAACGTGAATCACCAGCTTGGTAGAACCGGTTGGTCTCATGGAGACCAGGGAGATTCAAGGGACCCTGAGCTCTGGTGACCAGTGCTGGGCTGGCCTGGACCCCTTAAGCCCCAGTCCTGGGCTAGCCCCCCACAAATCCTTCTCAGCCTTATGTTCGTTGGTTGGCTGAGCCCCTCTTCTGCCCTCCCATCACCCCCCCAGGACTGGTTTCCCAACTTGTGTGTGTGCCGTCCAGCACCTGCCCGGCTACCCTACTCCCTGTCACAGGACTCCTGCCTTGGTGGTCATGCGTCACCTGCTCTGGCCACCAGAGTTTCACCTGTTTCAATTGCATTTTAAAGCATGAATGGTTTACCGGGGAGAAAAGAAGGAAAAAGGAGCTCCCAGCAAAGGGCAAAGCCTGTGCAGAGGCTCAGCAGTGGGAAACAGTGCATTTGGAAAGCTGCCTGCAGCCCAGCCAGGTTAGGGCAGGAAGCCGGGGTGGGGGATGGGGTGTGGGGATGAGGCTGGGAGACTCAGCAGGGGTCAGACCCACCTGGGGGCCTCCGTTCAGGGCAGCTCTCTCTGAATGGCCAAAGGGCCAAGTCCTACTCACAGGATAGCTCAGCCACCCCTCTGGCGCCCTGAAAGGGTGGGTTCTCTGGGAGAGCGGCTAATAATCATCATCATAATAATGGCAAACACTTCAACTGCGCTTACTTGCTTACTCTAATCCGTGGCTTAGGAGGTGGGTACATTGTCTCTCATTTTGCAGATAAGAGAAAAAGACAGGACCCTCCCAGCAACTCTCCAGCTGGTTAACAGGTGGGAAGCAACCCAGGGAGGCATCTGGTCACCTGTCCTCCGTCTTCCCTTTCTCCCCAATCACACCTGGGTCTGACCTGCAGTTTTGCAGAGTGTGGATACCCCCCCTGAGAGGCCCCCCACCCCAGCGCAGCATCTGTGGCCCTGGACCGGTGGTGGCCTGGTTCTAGTTCCTAATCTGCTCCCGCCTTGCTGGGTAACTTCAAGTTGGTTGTTTAACCTCTCTGAGCCTCAGTTTACCCTGCTGGGAATGGAGGGTCCTAGCGACTGCCTTATCTCCCGCTCCAGTTCCGGTGAGACTTCCAGGAGTGAGCAGATAAAGAGGGCTTCTGAAAAGTAGAAAAAGCTGCACTCACGACACTGCAATTATTACTGTTACCTCAATATGGAGATAAGGGAGGGGGAGGAGGTGCAGTGACAGTTGCCAAGTTACCGGGAGCTGTCTGCAGCAGCTTTCAGCCTGGCCCATCCCGCTCAGGAGCTGGGCCACTGGGTCCCTCCCCACACACCCCGCCGCACCCTTTCCCTGGGAGAGATGGGCACTCCGAGAGGGAGGGGAGCTAGGGCCAGATGGCTGGTGGCCACACACCTGCAGGGCCGGAAAGTGACCCTGGAACGTGGCTGGCCCAGACTCCAGGTGGGCTCTGGCTTTCTGTGTGACCTTGGGCAAGTCACCTCCTTTCTGACTGCCGCCTATTCCTGTGTCCAGGTGTCCTGTACCTACAGGCAGGTGTCCAGGCCAGACAGGGCAGCATTGGAGCTGGACCTAGAGGAGATGCTTGGCAGTGGCGGCAGGAACCCGGGGCTGTGATGGGGAGGCCGCTGGGGGCTGGGTGACAGGACTGAGGGCCTGGGTTGAGAGCGGCTCTGATGCGTGTAGTAGAAGAACCCTGGACTAGAGTGAAACCCCGGCACTGCCCTTTCCCTGGAGTGACCTTGGGCTTGTCACTTCACCTCTCTGAGCCTCAGTTTTCTTATCTGGAAAAAGGCTGATAATAATCCAGCCTCACAAAACTGCCATGGTGATTGAATGAGACAATGCCTGTGTAAACTGTAGAGTGCTGTGCAGATATGACTGCGGTCCTGGCCAGGGGAAAGGAAAAGTGGGGAGAGTTCCCCATGTCCCAGCTGCTGCATGTGCAGGAAGAAGGCAAAGCATTTTTTTTGTGTGTGTGTGGTACGCGGGCCTCTCACTGTTGTGGCCTCTCCCCTTGTGGAGCACAGGCTCCGGACACACAGGCTCAGCGGCCATGGCTCACGGGCCCAGCCTCTCCGCAGCATGTGGGATCTTCCCGGACGGGGGCATGAACCCACATCCCCTGCATCGGCAGGCGGACTCTCAACCACTGCGCCACCAGGGAAGCCCGAAGGCAAAGCATTTTAAGCTGAGCCAGGCCATAGGGTCAGGAAGGTTTCCAGAGAAGTGGGGAGGGGGCAGAGACTTGGGAGGCCCCCGTGTGAATGGAATGATGGAGGTCGGGAGGAGACAAGGGTGGGATAGGAGAGAAAGGGGAGGGACAGAGAGATTCAAGTTCATGAGAGGGAGGAAAATAACCAAATAGGGGGAGGTCTGCGGAGACCAGAGGCAGAGGAGAGTGCATGGTGGGCTAGAAAGGTGGGGAAGAGGTGTGTGAGAGGTGAGGAAGGCTAAGAGGAGGAGGAGGAGGCATCAGGAGGGTAGGGGGGAGGGAGGGAGGCAAGAACCTGAGTTTATTCATTTCTTCAGAAGCCCTGATTGAGCAACTACTATTTTCTAAGAGATAATACAGTGTAGCATTAGGGCAGCATCTAGATCTGATGGTTGGAGGTTCAAATCCTCTGTATGTCACTATCAGCGTGACCTTGGACACATTGCTTAACCTCTGTGTCTTAGTTCCCTCCTCTGAAACAGGATTAAATGAGGTAATACAAGTGAAGCCGTTCGCGCAGGGTCTGCATGCGGTACGCCCTGCATCAGGGTTGGCTGCCGTTGCTGTTGTTACTGTTATTATTACTTCCCTGATGTGACGTGCTGGGTCCACAGGGCTGGCTGCCCATGCTCTCAAGTTCAGATCTGTGGCTCTGGAGTGACAAACCTGGGCTCAAATGCCTGCTCTGCCTCCTTAACTGTGCGACCTTGGGCAAGTTAATGTACCTTTCTGAGCCTCAGTTTCCTCATGTGTAAAGCAGGTAGATTTTGAGCACCTGCCTCACTGGGGAGCTGTGAGGATTAAGAAAACTCATGGAAGGCACAGGGAGGCTGTGGCTTTTGTTATTATTGTTCTTCTATCCCTGCAGAGCTGGGATGGATTGGGGCAGGCAGGACCCAGGGCCTCCGATTTCTGCGCTGTTCTCATCCTGGAGCCCCTCGCCTCCCCTGCCCCTTAGGGCCTCAGCAATGACCTTTGAGGTGGAGGGGTTGCCTGTGAGGGGCAGACTCTGGACAGCCAGGAACCGGAGAGCTGAGGGCCTCGGGCAGCACTCCAACAGAATCAAGAGTCCTCTTTTCTTGAGAGACCTACCGAGTCCTGTGCCAACGTGAGCAGTCCTGCGTGAGGGGGCACCTGGACACAGGGAAACGGAGGCAGGTTCTGGAAGGGGAGCGTGTTGGGGAGCTGCTGCCAGGCTGACCTGCAGTGGTCACAGCCTGAGCCTTGGGGTATGAGAAGAGACAGACAGAAGGACAGCACCCGAATAGCTCAATCATGGGCAAAAACCTCCGCTCGGCAGCCAGGGCCACCAAGACAGTGATCTCTACCATCAAGGGGACCCAGCTTCACCTGGGCTTCAACTCCAGGACTTCCTGGCCCTTGGACAATCTCTGCTCTCCATGCTGACCTGGCACCGCCCTGCTTTGTCAAGGGCATGGCTTTAAATTCTGACTCTGTCACCCACTTGCTAGGGGAAGTGGCTTCATCTCTCTGAGCTTTAGTTTCTCCATCTGTAAAAAAGGGGATAAATAATGCCAGCCTCCCAGCACAGTAGTGAAGGTGTTATATGCCTGACACAGTTCCAGGCACATAGTCGGTCTCAAGGGTCCCCATGGCAGCCTCAGTGGAATTTGCCCGGACCAGTTCTATGGGCCTCTCTCCACTCCCCCTTCCCCAGTCTCTCCCCATGTCACTGTACCTTGTAATCCTCAGAAACCTGTGTTTAGGCCATTGTCTTGCTCACAGACCTTTTTTTTTTTTTTTTTTTTTTTTTTTTTTTTTTTTTGCGGTACGCGGGCCTCTCACCGTTGTGGCCTCTCCCGTTGCGGAGCACAGGCTCCGGACGCGCAGGCTCAGTGGCCATGGCTCACGGGCCCAGCCACTCCGCGGCACGTGGGATCCTCCCAGACCGGGGCACAAACCCGCGTCCCCTGCATCAGCAGGCGGACTCTCAACCACTGCGCCACCAGGGAAGCCTCGCTCACAGACCTTTAATGCCTTCCTACTGCCAACGTTCATTCATTCATTCACTCATCCATTTAACAAATACTTAATGAGACCCTAACATGGGGAGCCAGAGTTTACCATGAATGCATGAATACCAGAGAATTCATTGAGTGAACAGCTTCTAGCTGCCCAGGCTCCATGATGAATTTTTTCTGGAAACTGAGGCTGAGAGGGGTGTGTCACTGATTTAAGGTCACACAACAGGTAAGTGCCTGGGAATATCTCCCCTACAACAATGCCACAGGCCTAAAATGTCACTGCCACCATGTCTATCCTCTGGGTCAAGCACTACCCAGTTCAGGACCCCCTTTTAAGGTGCTAGCCCCCCTGGGAGGTGGAGAGGCATCTGGTGCCTGCGGCAGGGCTATGAACAGTTCCCCTGAGCTGTTTCTCCCTGAGTAGCTGGGCCCAGGGGAGCCAGCAAGGGGGCTTAGAGCTTCCTCAGCGTCTCCTTCCTGGGCCAGGTTCCCACAGGCCCTTCCCCTCTTGGGGTGTGGCAGTCCCAGCTGTGCCTGACTCAAGCGGGCCGTGGGCTGAATGAGTCACCCTCTCAGGACCAGCCTTGGTCGAGGGACTGGGGCGGGGGTGCAGCCACGTCAGGGTGGCCCTAGGTGGTGGGTGGAAGCCAGGACTGCTTGCCCAGCCCTGGGCCACCTGGGTCCCAGGAACCACTGGGCACTTCCTCTCCCTGACCCCAGAATTAGCCTCCTCGGCAGGCTTTCTAAGGTAATAGGAGCTGACTTCACCCTCACCAGACCTGCTTCCTTTCCTCAGGGAGGACCGTGGGTGTGGGCAAAGAGTCTGGGCTTGGTGTCAGTCAAGCGCCACTCAGATGCTGCTCTGCCGCTGACCAGCTGTGTGACCTCTGCATGCCTCTGCGTCCTCATCTGTAAAGTGGGAATGCCAGTGTGGTGATGAGTCTGTGCCCTCAGGCCTGGAAGGAGGGGCTTGGCACGGGACCTGGCACATAGTCGGCCCAATGAGTGTCCGTTATTGTTATTGTCATTAATAATAGCAATGGCCCAGGTGGCATCTCAGCCTTAAGGCTACTCTGTCTGTAAAGGCTCAGGGAGAGATGCATAGAGGCTGGGCTACCTTGCTTAGTCCAGAGGTCAGGGCTCAGCCCTTTACAGCAACCCTCACTGCCCCCTGCCTCAGTCTGCCCATCTTCAGAATGGGCTGTGGACATCCTCTTGGCTGGAGTATGGGTTAGGGAGGCCTAATGGAGAGCTGGAAGTGAGACCCTGTCTACAGCTCTGATCCCTGGGGAAGGAGAGCCTGTTTGGCAGCCCGGCTCAGGAAGCCCTTCTTCTCCTGCCTCCTGGGTAACCCAGGACCCCTTCCTCCGTGAAATCTGTCCCCCTTAATGTCCCCCAACTCTGAGAGTGACTCTCCCTCCCAAAGTTCACAAATCTCCCAACTTGGGGCCCTCCCTGACCTCAGACTCTTTTTCTCTTCCAGGAGGAGTGATGGGCAGAACCAGCACTTCCCTCAGGCACTAGACCTGCCACGAGTGGACTTAGTTCCCTCCCAGACTGCTTCACTCCACCTTAAGGTAAGTGCCCGCCTCCCCACAGCCCCCGGTCTGGAGACCCCCCCAGGGCCAAGAGATACCTAGGAATGACTGCTATGCAGAGGTAAAATGTTTGGGTAGATGCTGCTTGGGGTTTAGCCCCCCCAAGGGTATACCACTCCTCACCCCTGGGTGGGCCCGGTACAGTCTCAGAAGTTGAACCAGGGTCTGTAGCACTGTTGGGGGCAAAACAACTGGGAATAAACTGGCCAAACAGCTATTCTTCCTTATATTCGTTATCAACATCACTGTCAGTTTCCTCATCTGTAAATCAGGTATAATGATAATACCCCACTTCACAGGGCTACTGTGAGAGGTAGCCCTGTGAAGTGGGGTTAAGTGTCAAAAGTGATGATAAAACACTCTGTGCACAATATCTGGCCCAGAGTAAGAGCCCTATAAATGAGGCTGTTCTTGTTGTTATCATCAAAATCAAATGTTTGCCCAGCACCTGACCTGTGTCAACTTTGTGCTGGGCACTGAGGTGCCAGAAATCAATCTGACACAGACCGTGCCCTCAGGGAGCCATAGTCCAGTTAGGAGATAAATAACTAAACAACTTATACAGGGTGTCAAATACCAGTAATAACCACTAGCATTTATTGAGATTTACTATGTGCCAGGTGGGTACTTAATGCTTTACGTGCAGTATTTCATTTCATTCTCAAACTCTAACTACTATGTACTTATATTAGTACTCTTATTAGTCCCATTTTGCAGATGAGAAATCGAGGTTCAGAGAGGTTAGGTTACTTGCTCAAAGACACACAGGTAGGATGTGATGGGTCTAGGACCAGAACTCATGTTATCTGACCAGAGTGCCTAGTCTGGGGGCATCTCTAATGCAGAGGGTAATAAGCTCTCACTTTTGTACTACACTTTTCAGTTTCTAAAGCACGTCCACAGATATCGTGCCTCTTGGTCCTTCCATCAAACCTTGGTGGTAGGCATTCTCCAGATGAGGATCCAGATGCTCAGAGAGGGAAGTGGTTTTCCCAAGGTCACACAGCCAGGAAATAGCAGAGGCAGGATCTGCCAAGCTCCTTTCCCAGTGCTCTGACCTGGAACAAGGGCCATATACCTCTTCTAGGCCAGGAGGGCACATGTCCAAGGAATGGTGTACTTTTGGATCACCACCTCCAAGGGGGTCCAAGTGCAGCGGGTCCTAGGAACCATATCAAGGGGTTCTTGAGATCCTCTCCTGTTGTCTGTGCCTGGGTGACAGCCCAAGACTGGGCCATGTGGATCCTGGGACTTGGCAGGTAGGGAGCGACTCCATGGCAGCTGGGCTCAGAAGTGAGTCTCCCAGTCCCTCTCCCCCTAAGCATCCGGTAGGAGGCTTGGGTTCACTTCCCCTTCCTGGGCCTCAGTGTTCCTGTTGGAAAAATGAGGGTTAGAAGAGCCCATCTCCCTGAGTCCTGCCTGCTTGGCCAGCCTGGGGCTGGCCTTCTCAGATTAGCTCTGAGCTACCTCCCCTCTGCCCAGTTTGGCTAGAAGCCTCCATTTGTGCCAATACAGCCCAGCCAGCTGCGGGCTCCAAACTGCCCCATCCCAAGTCCGCCCCCACCCCAGAATCAAGACACAGTCTGTACGTCGTACTCCTTTGACAGCAAAGGAAACCAGGACCCAGAGAGACTGGGTCCCCAGCAAACCAGTGGTGGGGCTGAGGGGTCCCAGGTCTGTGACACATTCTCCACTCCCCCTCCCCCAGCTTTGCACACACTTATAATGTTGATGGTGGAGCCAGCATGAGAGGCAGTTGACCTCCCTGTGCCAGTGGGCAAATCCCTGCCCCTCTCTGGGCCTCAGTTTCTGATCTGTAATATAGAGGTGGCAGTTTCTTTTCTACCCACCTTGCCAGCTTGCAATTGGGGGATGACTGTGAAAGTAATTTTGGAAAGTTCAAATTAGGAAGCTGAACTATTATCAGCATCATTATGTTCCCAGGGCAGGACAGAACACCCAGAAAGGACATCCCCCTCTCACTGGGAAGCCACATTTGTATAGACACTGAGCTATCCAAGACCCTCCTACCCTGCCCTGCTGTAGGATTTTTTCTGCTTGAGGATTTAGAAAGCTGCACACATGTACATACACAGCCTACCCACACCTACATACATGGGTGCATTCACATGTCTGCAGATGTATTCAGAGACTCGCACATGTATACATGCATGTATATACAGATACACGTGTACAAACACACTGATATGCACACCCAGGATGTCCCCATCTGATCTCAGAGTCACACACATCTACACAGCTGCATGCACACATGTGCACACCCTCCACTCCTGGCACATAGATGTCTCCGGTGATGCGAGCAGCTCTTGCCTCCTCCCAGTGTGGGAATGAATGTTTCTCTGGCTGCATTTCGATGGGTGCCCGGAAGCGCTCAGGCCTGGAAGTGCCTGCGTGAATCAATATTTGCTGCTGTTAATTATTAAGAACAAAGCTACACTGTGTCTGGAATACACATCTCCAGAGTTCCCACCGGCTTCCTGGGCTCCAGCTTGACCCAGGGCCAGGTCTGGGGGAAAGGAAGGTGCAGTGCCTTCCTTCCAGGAGGCCTTGGCCCTGGAGATGGAGAGTGGTGGGTAGCTGCCAGCAGCTCCTTCAGGAAGCTGAAGAGAGGTTGGGTACTGAGCTGGTAGGCAGCCCTGCCTCGCAGGGTCTGAAGCAGCTGGTGTTGACTTGGCCACAGCTCAGGAAGCAATTGCTGCTTTCCCAGCATCTGTCTGGGGAGGGGATGCTGAGGCCCTGCCCCCCACTGTACAGTCTTATCTCTTGGAATCAGGTTTCTCTTCTGTAAAATGGGGATGATACTCGTACCTCTTGAGTTGTGGGGCGAGGATAAGACTTGCAAAGGGTCCAACATTAATTAGATGCTCAAGAAAAGCCCTCTGTCTCCAAGGTAACCCCCCCACCCCCCGCCACTTCCTCCCCGACTTCAAAGCCCAGCCCAAGAAGCCCATCCCTGAGGCCCTAAGGCGTGGTACCCAGAGTTTGGGAAGGTAGAGGAGGCAGGCTAGGGGTGCGCTGGAGAGCCTCGGGGCTCAAGGGCCCGCGCCGAAAGCTCCCAACGCGCTAGCAAGAGCGCGCAGGCGCAGTGTCCGGGACCCGCGCCGGGGGCGGGGCCTCCTGTGTCCCCGCCCCGGACCCCCGAAGCCCCGCCCCGGTCCCTGCGCCGCCCGTACCTGGCGCCCCGCCCCCTCAGGGCCCGGCCGCCCGGCGAGCCAAGCGCAGGCAGCGCGCCGCGGGAGCCCGAAGCCGGGAGCGCGGAGCTCGGCGCTGCGGGGCCCGGGCCGGGGCTCGCGCGGGCCGGAGCCGGCTGGGTCAGCTAAAGCGCTGCCGGGGTGGGGGCCGGGGCCGGGCCGAGCTCAGGATGGCGCAGCCGCGGCCCCTGGAGCCCCCGGGCCGTCCTCGGAGGGGATCACTGCCCTCTGGGGCCGGCTGGCAGGTGAGGACCAGGGCGAAGGCGGCCTGGCCGAGGAGGTCCGCGGGAGGCGGATCAGCCCAACTTCTTCGGAGCCCGGCAGGCTCTGCCCCAGTCAGGGCGGGTGTGCAAGGCTCCGTCATGGAGGGTGTGTTAGCTTCTGGGCTGACACACGGCCACCGAGGCCACAGGGCACACCCCTGCCCTGGGGTCCCAGACCTTGAGCTCTTTCTGCAGCTGCCTACGGAACAGAGTGCCCGTGGTGGCACTGTGGCTCTGGGCTACCGGGGCACTCTGTGTGTGTGTGGATGTGTGTGTGCGTGTGTGTGGATGTGTGTGTGTGGGTGCTAGCCTTGGGACCACTTCATCCATCCCCTCCCCCCTTTAGGAAGGGTCTGAATGTCACAGTGTAACTTTGCTTGGTGCCCTGGGGCACTTCACTCACAGCCTTCCATGTGTCAGAGCATCTGATGCACTAGTGAGGCTGTATCTGTGGGTATCACTTGTTGCTGTGTGTGCGCTCTGGGTGACAGTACCGTGTGTCAGTGTTTATGTGGCTGTGACTCCCAGTGCATTGTTTCTGGCCATGTAAGGCCATGTTACCCTGAGTGGGGTATTCTGGGGGACATCAGTGCACCCATATCACTTGTGCTGGTACTGTGCTGGGCTGAGGTTATGTGGCTCACCCAGGCACAGATGCTGATGTTGCTGTTGTGCAAGGTGTTGGCTGACAGGCGTGTTTGTCTACCTGGACTGCAGATGTGTGTCTGTGGTCTGTGCTCTAATTGCCTATGGAATTGTCTCTTCCAAGCTCAGAAGTGTTGGGTGTGGCCACAGGGGCCATGGGTCACCATCTCGTGTGGACTCCCGTCGTGCATTTTACAGGGTGGGTTTTGCCTCTGTGGGCAGGCCTCACAGTGTGCACATGGGGTGTCTGTGTCTTGTGATCTTTAACAGACAGCTCCGTGTGTGTGTGTGTGTGTGTGGTTCAGACCAGTGCCCCTCATCCTTGGCGATTAACCACTTCCATAGTTGCTGCATGCTTTTTCTTTTTCTCAAAGCTCATTTAATGTTATGGGATCAAGTCTGTCATGTCTGTTATACGGGGAGTGTGACTGATGGGGGAGGGTGAACTTGTGCGTGGCAGTGGGGCTGTGGCTCAGTGTCCATGAACATACCTGCCTGTGTCTGCGAGTGCATGTTATTGTGTCTCTCGGCACGTGGATGTGAGAGTAGTTTTGTGGCATTCGTGTAGCTTCGTGTGCAATTACTGGTGCAGTTGCGCAGACTTGCATAGGGGTGGGTTTGCATTTGTGTGTGCGGCTCTTATGGGACATAGACCTGTATGTGTGTGAGGGAGTGTGCTGTTGTGTAACGTAGGACACTGACACGTGTATTTGTATGTTAGCGTGTAGCTGTAAGAATTGATGTGCACAGACCCGGTGGGTTTGTGCGTGTGGGTTTCTGTGTGTTTGCTTTCTTTGGTACAGTGAGACTGTGTTTAAATATTGGTGTGCAGGCCTGTGTGTGTTTGAGCGAGAGAGAGAAAGAGAGAGAGAGGGAGTGTGTGTTTCCTGGTGTACAGCCCCATAGCATGTGTGTGTGTGTGAGCTCAGGCAGTGCCCCCACTGGACAGCAGGAGCCGACTGAATTGAGGCCTTGGAGGTGCTGGGGGAGGGGCGCTCTCCTAGAGACTCTGGGGGCTTCCCAGGCCCAGCCCCCAGCTCCGCCAGCCGGCAAGGATGCCGCCTTCCAGGAAGGCTCGTAGGGAGTTGGCGCTGGAGAGGCCGAAGCTGCCAAGCACAGCTGGCAGATGCCCGGATTAACCCTGTGTGTGCCCTGGCTAGCCTCAGGAGAGGCTGGCTGGAGTGTGAGGAGGGAGGAGGGAGGAGGGGGAATGTGTGGACTCAGACACAGATATTGGGCCAATGGGACATCCCAGCATTCTCTCCCCCAACAGACGCCCAGCCCACACTGCTTGGGGGGGAGGATGGGGCCCTCCTTCCAGAGGTGAGTGGAACCACACACCCTCCTGAGGATCCCAGCTGGGCTCGTCTCTGGAGTTGGGACCTGGGGCTCTTCTGAGGGGTCCGTGGGCCGATCCGGGCACTGCCAGTCTTGCAGTGACATAGGGGAGATGTCTCTCCCCAAAGGTCACGACCTTCTTTGTCTGGGGCAGCAGCCTCCTCCTTTGGGGAAGGGGACCGAGCGGGGTGGGCTGCCTGGGGAGGCTGCTGGACTCTGGGCAGACTTCGCCAGGCAGTTGGTCAAACTCTGCCAGTCAGTGGCACAGAGCCCCATCCCATGATGTCCCTTCCGATCCCTCTTGCTGCTTGGACAGGTCCACGGTGTTTGGTCAGAGTTGGGGGACCAGGAGGGCTGGGGCAGGTGGAGACTCCTCGGAGACTTGCAGGATCAGCTGGACTACCTGGTGCTGACCTTCTCTCTCCATCTCTGTTGCAGAACACAGACCTGTTTGAGATGATTGAAAAGATGCAGGTGAGGTGGGCTCTGGAGCCCGTTCTGGGGAGCCACAGAGGGGGCTGGACTGGGGGTGGGGGTCCCTTGCTGTATCTGCAGCCCTACATCTCTCTGAGGACGGGCCAGGAGCTCTCACAGACCGTGCCAGGAGGAGATGTTGGCAGTGTGTTGTCCAGAGCCCTTTGTCTGGGGTCGGAAGAGAGGATGGGGACTGATAGCGCCCAGCTGCCTGACTGACCCAGGGCGCAGGCCCCGCTTGCGTCTCTCCAGCTCCCATCCCTGTGTAGGTTGCTGGGGTCAGTGCCTCAACCCACCCCGCACATACCATCCCCCATCTCCCAAGAGGCATCACAGGCTCTGCAGGACCCTGTGTGGAATGGGGGGAGGGACAGATGCCAGGGCACAGGGCAACCAGAGGCTGGGCTGCAGGTCCGGGGAGGTGTTAAGGAACTGGGCAGCCCCCGCCCCCTCTGCCTGACCCCTGCCCATCCTCCACTCCCCAGCCCTGGTCTTCCAGGCCCTCATCTGTGTTTTTCGCTTGGGTGTGTGTTGGGAGGTGGCCGGGGGACTTGAACCAACCTCGGGAGCTTTCCTGCTATCGGTTCACCCTCCAAACCCCGTCTCCTGCCATCTTCCTGTTTCCCTGCCCCTCTTAGTCTTTGCATCTCCACCTCTCCCCCTCCCCCTCTCTCGCCCCCTCTCACTCTTCCTTTCTCTCTCCCTCTCCCTCTTGCTCTCAACAACACGTATCTGTGTAGATGCAGTGGCCTCCCTCCCCAGCTCACACACAAGCGTGCACACTGGCCCTGCCCCCACTCCCAGCAGTGACCAGAGCCCCGAGCCCTCCCTGCTGCTGCCAGCCTCCCGCAGCCCCCGTTCCCTCCAGGAGGGCCAGCCCTGCAGAGGCCTGAGTAACCCGGCGGCCAGCGCCCTGCCCTGGGAGCACCTCCACAGCACCATCTACCTGGAAGGGGTGCTGCTTCCAGCAGCATGGGAAGGGTGTGATGGGATGTGCTGCCTTCTCTTTGCAGGGAAGCAGGATGGATGAACAGCGATGCTCCTTCCCACCACCCCTCAAAGTAGGTCTGAATCTGGAACCACTCCACCCTTCTGGGGGCCTTTGGGTTCCTGAGCAGTGCTCTCCAAAGGGCTTGGGGATGGGAGGGGACGGGAAGGGGGAGGCAGACTCCCTCTCGAGGGGTCGGGGAAGTGCTGCCTCAGCCAAGCAGCCAGCCCAGGAGAATCTGCGCCCCCCTTTCGTGAAGTAGTCTTAACTGCGGGCTGGTGCTGGGGCCAAGGGGGAAGCAGGGTATACCCAGCCCCTGCCCTCTAGGAGGCTAAGGTGTGGAGAGCCCCTCCCTTGCTATAGGCCTTCATTCCAGCTCCTCCTCACCCCATCTGCACCACTGTAAACTCACCCTGCCTCTGCAGGCTTCCCCATCTCAAAATCGAAGCCCCATCCCTCGCGATAGCCTGCTGTAAAAGGTTTTCCTTGAAGCCACTTATGATCAGCAGTTGCAGGAAGGCTCATACCCAGGACCCAGGAGGCTTACGCTCCCCCTTTCCACGTAGCTCCTGCCTGGGACTGCTGAGGGGGAGGGGGAGAGACGGAGAGATGGGGAGGGGTAGCCTCGTTGTCCCCCAACCTTCATGAAGAGACTAACAGGAAGCTTGGGACCAAAGGAGGCGTGAGGAGGCTCTTTAGACTCGGAATTTTCTTGGGGTGGGAGCTGCATAGCCCCTCCAGGTAGGCATATGGTACCATGGTTGGTGATTTGGGACCCCAATAATCCAAGAATATCAGTGGCTGGGCTTAGGGGAGTGGACCCAGGGCTACAAGGATGAGGGTTAAAGTGGGGTTCATGGGCACAAGGCTGATGCTTTGTCTGAAACAGGGCTTCTCAAAGTGTGGTCCTCAGACCAGAAGCATCGGCATCACCTGGGAGCTTGTTGGCATATAAATTCTTGGGCTCCACCCAGACGCACAGCATAAGAAACTCTGGGGGTGGGGCAAAGCAGTCTGTTTAATGAGCCCTCCAGGCCATTCTGATTCACTGAGAACCACTGGTCCAGAGGTTTCTTCTGGGGATGCAGTGAGCCTCCTTTTCCCCAGGCAGGAGACCCAGAAGAGGCTGCCAGCACTCAGTGAGCTAAGCCTGCCTCAGTCCCTGCCTCGTGGGGTCAGCCCACATGGGATGGGGGGATGAGGACGCAGCCCCATCCGCAAGCCCAGCCCGGGGGTGCTGCCTGAACAACAGGTGTTCTGGGGAGGCTGGAAGTAAAGGGTAAGGACCCCACCCCAGTTGGGCCTCTGCCCTGCTTGTGTTTTGCAGACGGAGGAGGACTACATTCCCTACCCGAGCGTCCACGAGGTAACCGACTGGATCTCAATGAGCCCATCTCCATCCCGAGCCCAGGAGGCACTCCCTCAGGGAGTCTGGACACCCGGGTCCTCCTCCTCATCAAGAGCCAGACCACAGGCCTTGCTCTGGGTGTTGGAGACTCAGTTTACAAGCCCAAGACTTCAGAGCCCATGTGAACCCTTAGGCCTCTGAGCCAAATATGCCAGCCTCTCGGCCAATGTCATGCTCTCAGCTTTACCTGTCCCCGCACTCCCATCCTTTGAGACTGGGACATGGGGCTCTGTGCATCTGGGTCTGTGCCTGCAGTGGGAGGAGAAGGGCTGGAGCAAGTGCCTTGAAGGAGGTGGATATGAGCCCTGGGACCCACATAGGCTCTGGGCTGTCCCCTAGTACTCCTTAGCCATGGCAGAAGTGGCTCCAGGTCTGAATTGGGGGGTGTCTTGGGGCCCCCAGTGGTGTGCAGTGTGGGTGGCTCTCAGCTGAGTCCTCCTTCAGGTCCTGGGGCGAGAAGGGCCCTTCCCCCTCATCCTGCTGCCCCAGTTTGGGGGCTACTGGATTGAAGGCACCAATCACGAAATCACCAGCATCCCGGAGATGGAGCCGCTGCAGTCGCCCACGGCCAAGGTGAAGCTGGAATGCAACCCCACCGCCCGCATCTACCGCAAGCACTTTCTTGGCAAGGTGTGTGGCCCGCTGGTGTTGGGGGGCTGGGCTGGGTGGGGAGTGGGTCACAGCCCAGCCCTGGGGGAGGCTGGGCCTGGGAGGGAGCGGAACCGTGGGCTGGGCGGGCTGTCTGTCGCAGAGTCCAGGGAGCATGCGTAGTGGATTCACTCATTCAGTCAACAAACATTTATTGCAAAAGGCAGTGTTATGGCATAGTGGTTAACAGAGACTCTACCAGGGTTTGAATCCTGGCTCTGTCACTACTTGGGACATCAGGCAAGTCACTTACCCTCTCTGTGCCTCTGTTTCTTTCTTTCTTTCTTTTTTTTTTTTTTAAGATGGGGAGACTGGTTTTTTGTTTTTAATACATTTATTTATTTTATTTATTTTTGGCTGCATTGGGTCTTCATTGCTGTGTGTGGGCTTTCTCTAGTTGCAGCAGGCGGGGGCTGCTCTTCGTTGCGGTGCACGGGCTTCTCATTGCGGTGGCTTCTCTCATTGTGGAGCACAGGCTCTAGGTGCATAGACTTCAGTAGTTGTGGCACGCGGGCTCAGTAGTTGTGGCTCGTGGGCTCTAGAGCACAGGCTCAGTAGTTGTGGCGCACGGGCTTAGTTGCTCTGTGGCACGTGGGATCTTCCCGGACCAGGACTCGAACCCGTGTCCCCTGCATTGGCACGTGGATTCTTAACCACTGTGCCACCAGGGAAGCCCCTGCCTCTGGTTCTTCAACTGTAAAAACGGAGATGGTGATGATACCCACCTCATGCCTTTAATGCGATGATGTTTGTGAGGCATTTAGAATGATGTGCAGCACAAAGTGTCCGGCACAAAGGGCTCAGTCGGTGAACAAATAATGAGCACCAGCTGTGTGCCTGGTCCTGTTCTGGGCACCAGGTATACAGCAGCAAACAAAACAGACCCAGGCCGTGCCCTCAGGCAGCTTGAGGTGGGGAAGACAGTAATTCCATGGTGTGACCTGGATTGGTACAACCCCTGCCCCACCACCTGCCCCAGAGCCGGGACCCTGCCAAGTAACGACCTGTCCTAGTGTCACCCGATGACGACGGCGGCGTTCCAGGCAGGAGCTATTGGGCGAGGCTGTGGGAGCCGGAGGGGAGGTCACACGCTGGGACCTTGTACGTGCCACGTTCCATGCCGAGTGCTGTCTCTGTGTCAGTTTACAAACGAGGTGGTGGAATGTAGCGTGGGCTCTGGAGTCTCGTGGGCCTGGATGTACCTATTGACTCTTCTGTTTATTGATGGTGTGACCTTGGGCAAGTTAGTTAACCTTCCAGAGCCTGTTTCCTCGTCTGTAAAAATGAGGATGATAAAAGCATCGAGAACCATGTTTGGCACATAGTAAGTACTCAGTAAATGTTAGCTGTTATTACTACATCTTCATAATTACTCTGTGAGATCAGGATCATCCTAATTTTTGCAGAAAAGGAAACTGAGGCTCAGAGAGATAAAGCAACTTGCTTAAGTTCACACAGTTACTGAGCTAGGAGCTGGACATAACTCTGGCTGACCTTCCATTAAGACACACTAAGGGACGGGTCACGTTTCTAGCGTGTGTGCGTGCACTCGTGGGTGCTGGGAGGAGGGGTGACTCCTTGGGGTGTTGGGAAGCTGTGTGGGCTCAGTCTGGGCCCAGGGCATTAGCCTGATGCTGGTGGGTATTGGTGCTAAGGCGGGGGGACAGGGTGACTGAGACTAAACCAGCAGGCTCAGATGCAGGAGCCATTGCCTGGGGACAAACTCAGAACAGGGCAGGGGATTCCACCTGTGGGTGGGGAGAGACCTGCATCCCCAGAACCCACTGTCCAGAGGCTCTTAATTGGGTCTGGCAGGTGGTGGGGCCTGGGGGACTTTGTGGGCCTAGCATATAGTTGGTGCACAGAAAAGTTTGCTGAAGAAGTGGTGAGTGGTAGAATGAAGGTGGTGCCTTGGGCACTGGAGGATTGGAAGAGGTACAGGTTGGGGGGTCTTAGAGGAGGCATGATGACCAGGGTCAGGCTGGCAGCACAGAGAGGAGGGGCCCCAGGGGCTGGCAGAGAGGCCGGGCCATTCCCGGCTCCAGGTGGGGTGCTGGGGAAGCAGTGCGCCCTGTTCTGGCAGAGGGAGGAAGTTAGGGTGACCTTGTCATTGACCCACTGGGACCCTGAGCCCACTCTCCTTGGGCTTCTCTGGGCCCAGCCAGCGGGATCTGGGGAAACTCCGCACCCCGAGGACTTGGGTGCAGACCTCCTTGCCCAGTGCCTGCCACTCCCTCTGTGCAGATTGTGCCAGGCCTTTGGGGGTTTCCATCACTCTGCCCCAGGTCCCCGCAGACTGCCCCTGAGCTGTGGATTTGTGGCACATGTCCCCTGGCCCCTACATCTTTTTCCTCCTGCCATCCTTTGAGCATAGCTGTTTGTATTTAAACGGGGCTTCCTTCCACGATGACTCCTGGGGTGGGTGTGGCTGAGGAGCCAGCCTCATTCCCAGGGCCGGGCTGGCAGGGGAAACCCAGGGCCAGGTGGGGTGAAATCTGGCACTTCCGGCTCTTGGCTTTGGGGCTTCCCCACCTGGAGGTGCCAGACTGCCAGCTCCTCTCTGGGGGTGCCATCCCTGCTGTAGTTCCCCTGGGCCCTCGGGAGCATTTCTTCCCCACCCTGTGTCTTCCCCAGGTGAGGCAGGAGGACAGGAACCGGTTCGGTCAGCCGGCCAGTGTGTTCATGAGATGTTTCATTTCCTGATTCTCATGGGCCCTGGCTTCAGGGGCCACAGAGCAATCAGTTGACCAATCAGTCAGTTGACATTTTTTTTTAAACAAATAAATAAGTTTATTTGTTTAAAAAAAAAGAATATGAACAATCATATTCCTAACTTTTCTTGTTTCAAGGAGCTAAGAACAAAAAGTTAATGGAAAAGAACTGTATTTTATAATATTACAAATGTTGAGGCATTTTATAAAATGTGAACAAAAAATAGTTTAATACTAAATGGAAAAAAATGTCTGATTTTTAACAAGTTGACATATTTTTATTGAGCACCTACTGTGTGCCCAGCTCTGAGAGGGGTGGGGGCTGGGAGACAGCCATGCAGGTACAGATGTGGTCCTGACTTTGCTGAACACCCAGAGAGCCAAGGTTAATACAGACGTTCAGAGAACACCTACTCTGCACCGGGCACTGTCTCTTTCAGTGCCTGCCACCCTCCCACAAGGTAGTGGGCCTCACTCCCATTTGATAGACTAGGAAACTGAGGCACAGAAAGGTGAGGTGACCTTCTCAGGTTACCCAGCTGGCAAGTGGCAGAGCTGGGATTTGAATGCAGGTCTCTCTGAGGCAGACAGTGCTGTTAGCCCGGACAACTGCTGCCTGGTGAAGGACCCCCATCTGGGGGTGAGTTGGCTTTCTCGTCTGGTTTCTGGAAGCCTCAGGCTCAGCCTCACCCTCTCCCCTGGCCCCCGCCTCCCACCACAGGAGCATTTTAATTACTACTCACTGGACACCGCCCTGGGCCACCTTGTCTTCTCACTCAAGTACGATGTCATCGGGGACCAGGAACACCTGCGTCTGCTGCTCAGGTGAGGGTGGGGTGAGGGGACCTGTGACTCTCAGAATCTGAGAGCCCATCTTATTTTACCCACTCTTCTAACTGAGACCCAGAGAGGGCCAGGGATTTGCCTGAGGTTGCACCGCAAGTTAGTGCCCAAGCCAGGCCTGACCGCCTCATCACCTCTGGACCTCGCTGGGGTCTGCCCTCTCTGGTCTTACTTGGTGTGGAGGGGCTCCCACCTCCCTTTCGCACTGCCTCGCCCCTCAGCATGGGTCTTCTCCTCCCAGGACCAAGTGCCGGACGTACCATGACGTCATCCCCATCTCCTGCCTCACTGAGTTCCCCAACGTGGTCCAGATGGCAAAGGTGAGGCCTCTGATCCTTCATGCTGAGCCCCCCGTGGACACCCCAGGTGGGCACAGAGCTGGGCTGCAGCCTCGCCTTTGCACACCCTCATCTTTAGCCCCAGATCCTGGCCTGCCTGCTGTGGCCTGTCTCCAGGGTCCTGCCGCTCACGTGTTCCCACGATGCCCACGTGCTGGCTGTGTGCTTTGGGCACTCTTTAGAGCACCTTTTGGAGACAGGGGCTCCAGTTCTCTGTACCCCATTCTGAGTGACAGTGAGCCTCCTTCAGCCTTGGTTGTCCCCTCTTTGTCCTCCACTGTCCTCCCCCCAGACCTTGGCCAGGGAGGCCCAGAGGCCCCACCCTCAGGCCCTCCCTTATCTGCTCCCGCAGCTGGTGTGCGAAGACGTGAATGTGGATCGATTCTATCCTGTGCTCTACCCCAAGGTATGGCTGGATCTGGGCCCTGCTCACTGGGAGTGGGTGGGTAACTAGGGGGCCAAGCATTTATTGGGCACCTGCTGTGTGCAGGGCATTTTTCCTATGTTCTCTCACTTAAACCTCACAATAACCCTGCAAAGTCCACAGTTTGTGGAAGAGGAACCAGAGGCCCAGAAAGGGTTGGTGCCTTACCCGAGGATGCACAGCAGATAAGGAAGCCTGCATTTGAACCTCGTGCTGTCCTCCTTGGAGGCGAGCCTTCCTTACCTCTGGGAACTCTCAGTGCCATTTAGGGGCCCTCCTAAGGGTAACCTGTGCTCCTGAGCCAAGGCTCCACTGGTCTTGCCTTCTGACCCCAGAGGGGACCTGGGGAGAGAGAATAACACAGGCACCTCCATAGGTACCACCCCACAGACGGCAGCTGCACTTCCAGCTCTGGTGCTGGGTGCTGGGTTTGAGGCATTGTGACAATGTGGGATAAAGGGGAGGGACTTCTGTCTTCAGTGAGCCAGGGGGTTTCTGGAAAGAGGTGGGCCCTGAAAGACACATACAGCCTGTGGCTCTGACTGAATTCCAGAGTGAGGTGAGGTCGCTGAAGGGCGGGTGGTCCAGGAGAGTTCCCCTGAAGGAAGGGGCCTCAGAAATCAGGTCCTGCTTCTCAGTTACCGAAAGCCCAAGGTGAGAAGGGGAACTTGCTCAAGGCTCCACAGCACACTGTTGAGACTCGGCCTGTTCTAGAACGATGAGGTGGCTTTACAGAAGAGCCGGGGAACAAGTTGGGTGTTAGAGCAGAGTAGGGGCGGGAGTTTATGAGCAGAACTCAGGAGCAATGCGCTTAGCCTTTGGAATCCAACAGACCCGAGTTCGAGTCCCAGCTCTGCCATTTGCCAGCCGCTGACCTTAGCAAGTCAGTTCCTTAAGGTCTCGGAATGTCGAGATCTTCATCCGTGAGATGCAGTCTGCGGGAGTGCCTCCCTCACGGGCTTGCTCTGAGGAGGAAATGAGTGGATGCATGTGGAGTGCCTGGCACAGTGCTTGGCACATAGAGCAATAAACGGCAACTTGTAAAAGCAGCACGTTTCACCCATCATCCTGTCCCCGCAGGCCTCCCGCCTCATTGTCACCTTCGACGAGCATGTCATCAGCAATAACTTCAAGTTCGGAGTCATTTATCAGAAGCTTGGGCAGGTGTGCTCACCTCCTCCTCCCTGCCCCCCCCCCCCCACATCTGGCCGTGTACCTGGGACCTCAGACCTTTGCCAGGGAGAGCACCTGCCCAGGGACTCAGTTTCCCAGGAGCTCAGGAGCTGCCAGAGGTCCCCCTTCCAGCTTTCCTGGGTGTGAGTAGGTGGGTAGGAGGCCCAGCTCGATGACCTCTGCCCTCTGTGCATCCCTAGACCTCCGAGGAAGAACTCTTCAGCACCAACGAGGAGAGCCCCGCCTTCGTGGAGTTCCTCGAATTCCTTGGCCAGAAGGTCAAACTGCAGGACTTTAAGGGGTGAGCATTGGGGTGGGACAAGCAGAGGATAATCCGACCCATGCCCTTGGGCAGGGAGGGAGCCCCCGTCCTGGCCCCGCGGAGGCCTGGCTGGGGCTGGAGACTGAGCCGTGGCCTGGGGGGCCTGGGGCAGGTTCCGAGGAGGCCTGGACGTGACCCACGGGCAGACGGGAACCGAGTCTGTGTACTGCAACTTCCGCAACAAGGAGATCATGTTTCACGTGTCCACCAAGCTGCCCTACACAGAAGGGGACGCCCAGCAGGTAGCCTGGGCACCCACCCACCTGCTTCCCACCTGTCCTCCTGTCCCCCATTTACCTATCCATTCAGTGTCCACCACACCAGACTCAGTGGGCCCTGGGATAGAGAGATGGAAATGATCTAGTCCCCCAATTTGTGGCCTCTAGTTGGGGCAAGGTGACAAGCTACTACGATGTTGTGAAAGCCTCAGTTTCCACATCTGTGAAATGGGGATAATAATGGCACCTTCCTTATAGGTGAGCATAAGCGAGGGTATGCACCCAGAGTGGCTAGAACAGTATCTGGTACATAGCAGGAGCTCAGTAAATGCGAGTATTTTTACAGGAAATGAAGGGTATTGTCAGGTCACATGGGGGCACGTAGACTGGGCAGAGGTGGGAGTCAGGCAAAGCTTTCAAGATGAAGTGACTTTTAGGCTGCAAAGGAGGTAGGAGAGGGAGGAGGAGCATTCTGGGGGAAAGAATGGCTTCCCTCTTCTGCAAAGGCCTGGTGATGAGGAAGTGCAAGGCATGTTCCTGGAGCTGAACTTGGAAATTTGTCACCTTGTCCTAAGCTTTCTGCAGGGCTGCCCTCCTTATTTCCCCATGCCCCCACTCCAGGGCTACAGGGGGATACAGGGGTCATGTGAGAAAAATGGAAACGTTTATTCCTTATTTTTAATGTCTTTTAATTTTCTTTTAATAGATTCTCTGTTCATTTTAACAACAAAGATATATTGAGTGGAACTTATTTGTTCAAGAGGGGCCCATGTTTGGGCTATTTAGACAGGAGGAGGGTGAGAGGTAGGGCCTGGGGACCAAGAGCCCCGGCTTCAAGTCCCCTAATTCACTGTAGGGCCTTGCAAGTCACTTCTGTCTTGGCCTCAGTTTTCTCATCTGTCACAGGATTCCAAGAAAACGAAAATAATTTTAAGACAAGTTTCTCCCACATTTTTTTGGGGGAAGCAACTCCTTAGACATGCCCTCTGCCTACCCCAAGCCCCCCGCACCTCTGTGGGCACCCTCCCCACGCTTCGCGGGCCCCCGGCCAGGTGGTGAAGGCTGTGGCCCTGTGCACCCTCCCCACCCTTCGCGGGCCCCTGGGCAGGTGGTGAAGGCTGTGGCCCTGTGCACCCTCCCCACCCTTCGCGGGCCCCCGGCCGGGTGGTGAAGGCTGTGGCCTGTGCTCAGTTGCAGCGGAAGCGGCACATCGGGAACGACATCGTGGCTGTGGTCTTCCAGGACGAGAACACGCCCTTTGTGCCGGACATGATTGCGTCCAACTTTCTGCACGCCTACGTGGTGGTGCAGGCCGAGAGCGGGGGCCCCGATGGCCCCCTGTACAAGGTGGGTGATCTCAGAGCTTCCCAAGGGCATCAGCCACCATCCCAGCCCCACTCTCACTCACTGTGAGGCCTCTCTGAGCCTCAGTTTTCCCAACTGTAGGTAGGGGGACCGTCCGGAGGGCTCTGAGCCCCCCTCGTGCTCTGATGCTGGAGGAGTCCCATCCTGCCCTCGCTGCCCCCCGAAGTCCCTCCCCTCAGAGAGGCTGGTTACCCTCCTCCGCCCTTTAGCCTCCTCCTCCCTCTCCAGCCTCATGACTCCTGAGACCCTCCACTCCTTCCCACCACTCAAATTCAGGACCAAGGATGGAGGAGCTGAAATCCTGGGGTTCACCCATCCGATCGGCAGTCACTGAACCTCCCCCGCCAAGGGGCAGCCCTGTGCCCAGCACGGGGCAGGATAGGGAGGCGAATCAGTGGTTTCTGGCTGGTGTGGGGACTCCATGGGGACAGCTGCCCTCCCTTCCAGGTCTCCGTCACCGCGAGAGACGACGTGCCCTTCTTTGGGCCACCCCTCCCGGACCCTGCTGTGTTCAGGAAGGTGAGGGGCAGCCCCCAGCCCCCCCGTCGTGGGCAGAGCAGGACTAAATGGGTGGGGGCTGAGAGGGTGCACATTCTGCTGGACGAGGTCCTGAAGCCCCACTGTGTGCCAGGGCAGCCCGGCTCCCCTAACTGAGCAGCTGGGGCCTGGCTTTTCTGTTCATCTTGATAAAAACTGACTTTATTTTACAACGGCACAGAACAGACTGTATCCTTGTTTTACATGTTGTAGAGCAGACTCTGTGGCCTTTCCTCACTTCTGTTGTCTTTTTGACAATTTCAACCTTCTTCTAAAATGCTTGGGGAGAGGGGCACACATCTCTCTCACCTCTCAGGAGCCCTCACTTTGAGCCTTGGCTTCAGCACCCCCCAATCCCCAGACTGAGGCAGTGGGAGACCCCAACCCAGCTCTCCCGAGGGGTGGGCAGCCATGAAGGGCCTAGGGCTCACAGGTGCCTGGGCTGGGGAGCTGAGCCCAAGGAGATGCCCTTCTGGGAGTGAAGAGGGAAGCCCCCAGACCCCAGCAGAGCGTGGCTCCGGAGCCCCAGCCCCTTGTCTCTGTGTTCGCCTGACCCCCGCTTTCTCTTCTCCACGCTGGGGGCTCCCAGGGGCCTGAGTTCCAGGAATTTTTGCTGACAAAACTGATCAATGCTGAATATGCTTGCTACAAGGCAGAGAAGTTTGCCAAACTGGAGGTGAGTATGGGTTCTTGGGGTTGAATCCCCCCACCCCCTAGAATTTCAGCCCCTGGGGAGAGAAGTGTTATGTTCAGACCTTGGCCTTAGGGAAGGCTGCCTGGGGGAGGACAGATTTACAGATGAGCAGCACCAGGGTCAAGGGAGAGGAAGTAAGGGTTCGTAAGGAATGCTCAGGAGGGGCCTTGGAGGTAGGCGGGCTGCCACAGAGGACGCAGTGGAGGAGGGGCGTGGGGACATGAGGTCAGATCTTTGAGGGGCCACGTCGAGCCCTGGGGGCTGCCTGTGCTGCGGAGGGGCCTGAGGGAAGCCGTCTAGGCTTCTGGAGCCCAGGCCCACTTCCCACTCAGAGAAGGTGGCCGCGATTGCAAATGTGGGAAGGGCTGATCCCTGGGGTCTCTCCTAACGGCCCCGGCCTGGCCCTCAGGAGCGGACACGGGCCGCCCTCCTGGAGACGCTCTATGAGGAACTGCACATCCACAGCCAGTCCATGATGGGCCTGGGTGGAGACGAGGACAAGATGGAGAACGGCGGCGGGGGCGGTGGCTTCTTCGAGTCCTTCAAGGTGAAGAGCAGGGGTCTACCTGGGTGCGGAGGGGGACGGATGTGGTTGGCTAGGAATCTGGGCACGTGGTCGGGCTAGAGTCGGGGGATGCCCTTAGCGACAAGGTGTGGGGGTGTGGCTAGAGGTGAGCTCACGTTGGAGGTGGAGTCGGGTGGGGGCGTGGCTCAGGGTGGAGTCAGGGGTGGAGTTAATAGGCGTGAGCTCGGGCTAGGTGGGCACGCACCTGGGGTAGAGTCTGGGTGATGGTGAGCCTCTGGGTGGACCTGGGCTTTAGGGTGGGCTTAGACTTGGGGGGTGTGTGGTCTTGGCCTGGGGTAGAGCTGCGGTTGGGAGTTGTAAGGTGGGCTCTGGCTGGGGGAGGAGTTGATGGTTGGAGGCGGGGCTAAGCTTGGGGGCGGAGTCTGCCTGGGAGCTGTGCTGAAGGTTGGAGCCCTCTGGTGCCAAGGGTGGTGGCTCCCAGGTCAGCAGGCAGAGAAGAGAGGAGGAAGCCTCTGTCCTGACCCAGAGAAAGAAACAGAGGTCAGGGGAGGGAGGTGAACGAGGGGCTATAGGAGAGGGACCTGGTCTGCATGACCTTAGGCCGTGTGCCCCACCCTGGCTATCTCTGGTTTAGCTTAGTGTTAAGAGCATAGACACCCTGGGTTCAAATCCCAACTCTGCCACTTACCAGCTTGAGCATTCTCTGAGCCTCAGGTTTTTTTATCTGTTGTTTAGGGTAATGGCAACTTACCTCATACAACTGTTGAGAATTATTTGTGAAGCAGTTAGATCAGTGTAATCTAAGTTAAGAAGGAAAATGCAAAGCCCTGCCCATCTACCTCAGCAACTATCATCCAAAGTGAGAGGCAGAGGCGGAGAGAGTTCCTCTTCCCCCCACAGGGCCTGGACTCCCCCAGGCTGCAGGTCCCCAGGCGGTGGCCTCTTTGCCACTGTGTCCTCCACCCACAGGAGGAGGACTGCCCATCCTCCAGGTGCCCAGCAGGCTGGCGGGGCCTCACCTTTACCCCAGGGCAGGCCACAAAGCTAGAGGTGTGGGTTTGCATGAGAGGATTAGCCCAGCTGCCCAGGCCTGCCTTGGGCTGAGGCGAACAGAACGTCTTTGAGAAAGAGGCTTGAAGAGAGCCCTGCCTCTGCTCACTGGAGACAGGGAGTGGGTGGGAGGAACACGGACCTGGGGCGTCTTCTCTGAGGGGGGGCTCCAGTGATCCCACATCTGGTGAGTGCTGGATGGTGGACCGGGCTTAAGTTACAGACTTTCTTAGAGGCAGCGCAGCCCACGGTCAAGGGTTTGGGTTTGGCATCTGGGTTCCAGACCCACCTCTGCTTCAGTTTCATCACGTGTAGAATGGGCTTGGTGGCAGTGCCTGCTTCCTGGGGCGGATTGAGTGAGAGCGAATGGAAAGTACCCGGCCCTGAAGTGAGCATTCAGCGCAGATTGACTGAAAAAAGCAAGGAAGGGAGGGAGGGAGGAGGGAAGAAAAGCAAGGAAGAAAGCAAGCCCTAAGAGACGCTAAAAGGAGGGAATTGGGGTTTCTGGAGGTCTCTCTGTGCACGCTTTTGCTCATGACCCAGTGTCTTCTGCGGTCTTTACAACAACTGCACAACAGGTCATGAGGCTCAGAGGCTCAGAGGTGTGGAGTGGCTTGCCCAAGGTGACCCAGCAAATTGGTGGCAGAGTCAAGGCCCACAATACCCCTGGCACATGTACAGGTCCTGACTCTTGTGTGGTCTCATGGGAAGGGACTTCCTGGGGTTACCGAGATTGGCGTCAGTGGCTCCTGGGTTTCCCTGAGGGGGTGGGGCCTTACGAAACCCCTACTGCCACCTTCACAGCGGGTCATCCGGAGCCGCAGCCAGTCCATGGATGCCATGGGGCTGAGCAACAAGAAGCCCAACACCGTGTCCACCAGCCACAGCGGGAGCTTTGCGCCCAACAACCCGGACCTGGCCAAGGCGGCTGGAATAGTGAGTGCCCTCCCCCAGGGGCCCCGCCTCCCCCCGCTGCCCTGCTGTCCGAGGGCTCATCCTGGGCTCTAGGCTAGGTCTAGCCACTGCCCTCCACGGGGTCAGGTGCCCAAGCTGTGACACTGGGATGCTGAGAGCCTGCATCCCCCTCCCCAGCTCCTCGGCCCACCCCACCTCCTGGCCCCTTATTCAGCTGTGTCTGTTCTGGGGCAGCTTCTGTGTCACATTCCTTATGAAGCACCTACTGTCTGTCATATGCTGGGGATTGGGCTGCTGTATGGACACCTCCTGTCAAGCCTTGAGTTTCTGGGAGCACCTATTGTGTGTCAGGCTGTGGGCACGCACTGTGTGTCAGGACCTGGATTTCTGTGTGAGCATCTGCTGTATGCCTGGCTCTGAGATGCTGGTGGGTACCGCTGTGTGTCCAGACTTGGGCTGCCATGTGAGCACCTACTGTGTACTAGGACCCGGTTGCTGTGTGGACATGTATCTTGTGAGCATCTACTGTGGGCCTGGCCCTGAGATTCTGTGAGCCCCTATTGTATGTCAGATCCTGGGCTACTGCGTGGACCTAACTCTGTAAGTGGCTGCTGTGTGCCCAGCCCTGAGCTGCTGTATGAGAATCCACCATGTGTCAGGAAATGGACTGCTGTGATAAGCCCTGGATATCAGTGAATACCTTCTCTGTGTCAGGAGATGAGCTGTGTGAGCACCCATTATGTGCCAGGGCCTCTGTGGTTGTGCCCACCTATTGTGTGTCAGGACCTGGACTTCTGTGTGAGCCTCTCCTGAGTGAGCACCTACTGTGTGATTACTTACTGTCTGCCAGGCTCTGTGGGATTCTGCTACTAATACTCAGGGGGTGTGCTGGGCACAGAGGATGAATGAGGCCCTCAATTGTGGGCCAGTCTGCTTTCTGCTGCCCAGTGGTCACCCCCCAGCACTGCACCTACCGCTCTGCTGCCCCTTCCCCATCCATCCTTCCTTCCTTCCTTCCATCCATCCGTCTGTCCATCCATCCATCCATCCACCCACCCACCCATCATTTACTGACTGACTGCTGCATGCCAAGCAAGCCCTGTGCTCAGTGCTGTGAGGCTGTGTCCTGTGGCAGGAGGGACCCCCTCCACCCCACCCCTGCCCCATGGGCTGACCTGGCCAGGGAAGCAGGGTGAGTCCTCTGTGTTCCAGCAGTCACCAAGCCCACTGTCACTGGAGAAGCAGGCCCACCCTCCTCCAACCCCAATTCACTAGCCACTCCCTTCCTTCCCCACCAGAGTGGCCCAGCCTCCTGTGGGTGGCTGTAGAGGGGCCCCAGGGACAGGGCCAGACCAGCAGCACCCACCGTGGCAGTAACCAGACCCATTTCTGTTTTTGTTTTTGCACAACTGTCCCCTCTCTTCATGTTGCTTCCTTTTCCTTCCACTCTCTCCTCTTTGCTTGTTTTCCTCTTCCCTTTCTCTCTTCCCTTCCTCCACCCCCTGCCTCCCTCCACCTTCTTGCGCTTGTGTATTCTGTCCTCTTGCACCTGTCTTTTTACTCCCTCTCCTCTTTCGAACTGTTTTCGCCCTTGATTTTTCCTTTGTGCCTGCCCCTCCCTCTCCGTCTCTGTCCGTCTTGCTCCCCGGGTCCGTCTCTGTGTCTGTCTGTCTGTGTTTAACTCTGCACCCCTTCTCATGTGACTGTTTGTCAATCTCTCTCCTCTGTTCTCTCTGTGTCTCCTCCCACCTCTTCTCTCCTTCCCTTCCCCGGCCTTGTCTCTCTCAATCCCCTGCCCCACTCTCTTCTTTGTCCCTGTCTGTCTGTGTCTGTCTGTCTTTCCCTCCTTTCCCTGTCTCGTTTCTCCGTGCCTCCCCCTCCCGCCATCTCTCTCTCTCTGACTCTCTCTATACCTGTCTCTCTCTCTCTCTCTGCTCCCACCCTCTGCTGCTTGCCAGTCATTGCTTATTCCTGGGAAAAGTGCAAGTAGATTCGGACGCCGGGGCAGTGCCATAGGCATAGGAACCGTGGAAGAGGTTGTCGTCCGCGGGGCCGCCGTCTCTGGAGGCTGCCTGCACGCGCTGTTCTCTGCTCGCTCTCAGGACGGAGGCCATATTGGGGACGTTGCCCCCCTCCCCCCGGGACAGGCCCGAGGGCTGGCAGGATGGAGTGCCAGCAGCTCTGATGGCACTCAGCACCTGCTTTGGGGCCTGGCACCTGTGCCAGTGCCAGTGTCCCCCCCGCCACCAGGGGCTCTGGCCCTGCCGTGACCCCTGGGACTCTGGCCCAGTCCCTGCCTTTAGGATCTGGTACCTAAAGACCCTCTGTCCAGCTGCACGTCCCCCAATATCGCCGGTTCTGCATGGAGCGCCATCGCCCTCCTCTGCCCTAACTCCCTGTCCCGACCGTGAACTGGCCTGGGGGTTTCTGCCCATCTGTGCCTCCATGGGGCCCACTTTCCCGCCTCCCCAGAGAAATGGGGGACATGCTTCTGGTGCCTGGGGCATCCCACCATAGTGTATGTGTAAACTGGGCTGGGGGGCGTCTTTCAACTGCTGGGCCAGAACCTCCCCCAGCCAGTTTGGAGATTCCGAGGTGTAGCAGGGGGCAGGGGCTTGGGTTGCCTCACCCACTCTCTCCCCACTGCCCGTAGGCTGCAGGTCCCGTGAAGTCCCGGGGGCAAAGGCAGCAGTCATTCCGAGGACTTGGCCTCCTCCAATCCCAGCCCAGAGCGGCTGCCCAGCTCCCTCAGGCTTCTGCTCTTCTCCTGCACTAAGATGCTGGGTCCAGACCTGCTGTGTGACCTCAGGGGGGCCTTGGCCCTCTCTGGGCCTGTTTCCTTATCTGTAAATTAGGACGGCTCTCTCTGGAGATGGACAGTTCTCTCATTTTTCTTGCTCGTTGTCTCTGCTTCAGGGCCTGGGCAGCAGGGCCCCAGGGTGGCATGTGGGGGGCACGGGGGCTCCTGGAGCAGGTGGGTACTGAGTTGGGACCTCTCCCCGCAGTCACTGATTGTCCCTGGAAAGAGCCCCACCAGGAAGAAGTCGGGCCCGTTCGGCTCACGCCGCAGCAGTGCCATCGGCATTGAGAACATACAGGAGGTGCAGGAGAAAAGGTGGGTGCAGCAGAGGGGGTAGGATGGCGTCCTGCGTCTCCTCTGGCTCCCCCTGACCCCCTGTCAGTGGCAAAGCACAGCAGGCAAGAGGGAGCTCCCACCCTTCTCCCCCTCTGTCCCCACCGGTGACAGCTACATGGTCAAGTCCCTGCTCTGCGTCAGGCACCACGGCCAGCTCGTCACCTAACATGAAGCCCTATCATCCAGTCCCAGCTCTGCCGGCTTCCAAGGGGTCACACCTTGCACATCAAGGAGCCACAGGTCAAGGGGTCAGGGGCCTGCCCAGGTCACACAGCTGGTGAGGGGCAGAGCTGGGATTTGAGGCCTGGTCCATGGAGGTCTGTAAGTGCATCTGTGTGGGCGGGGTGTGGACAGCACACTGTATTACCAGCAGGGAGCCTCCAGGAAGCAGAGTTCCTGGGGGTGAGTCCTGTCTCCACCACACTGGGGCTGTGTGACCTTGGGAAAGTCACTGTACCTCTCTGAGCCTCACTGTCCCAATCTGAAAAATGGGGATAAGAACACAACCAACGGCATGGTGCTGCTGCGAGGGTGTGTGCAGTGCATGTGAAGCAGGGAGCAGGTGCACTGAGGCCTCAGGAGTGGAGCTGGCACTGTCCTCGAAGGCAAGAGAGCCCAGAATCCCATGAATCCAGGGTTCGAGTCTTGGCTTCGCCATGTCCTAGCTGCATGTCCCTGAGCAGGTTCCTTCCCATCTCTGGACTCCAGTTTCCTTATCCATAACGGGGTCTTAAGTAGGTGCTCCCACAGCACCTGCCCCCTCCTCGGCCAGGCCAGCCCAGGAGCTGCAGGGACTGCTCTGGGGCTGGCCCCTGAGGATGTGGGGTGTGGGTACGAGGCAGGAGGCACCCATGACCTCCCCTCACCACCTGGGCCTCCTTCTACCCTTGATGCCAGGCCTGGTGCTGAATCCCCCCGCTGCCCCCATGTGCCCCGCAGGGAGAGCCCCCCGGCTGGCCAGAAGACTCCAGACAGCGGGCACGTCTCACAGGAGCCCAAGTCGGAGAACTCATCCACTCAGAGCTCCCCAGAGATGCCCACGACCAAAAACAGGTTGGGGCTTGGGGCATGCTGAGCCGGGGGGCTTGGGTGTGGCGGGCCCATTCTTTCTACCCCCTGTCTGGGCCCAGGCCTGCCAGGAGTGTTGACACAGCCACACCACAGCGGCAGGGGGCCTGACTACTCTCCCAGGTCCTCCTTTGACACACACCCGCTGAGCACTTTGTGCGTGCCAAGCTCTGCAAGACAGCAGTGAGCTGGACATACACGGCCCCTGCCTCGTGGCGCTGACAGTCCAACCTAACATAACCTAATAAGCTACTTCCAGATAGTGATGATAGAAAGATAAAGCAGAGGATATGATGAAGAATGGGTGGGGGTGGGGCGTTAGGTGGGTGTTCAGGGAAGACATCTACCAAGGGGTGGGGTTTGAATTGGGAGCTGAGTGAGGAGTCAGCCCTGTTAGGTCTGACTTACAGTGGCATGGCAGAGGGAAGAGGGTTTCAGGTAAGAAACACGGCAAGTGCAAAGGCCCTGAGGCATACTTGGTGCAGTTGGAGCTGAATGAGTGAGGCTGGGCCCAAGCGGACACCGGTAGCAGAGGGGATGAGGTTGGAGAGGTGGGTGGGGGCTAGGTCACGGCTTTGAAGGCCATGTGAGGACTTTGAGACTGGCAAGGAGGCTTTGGAAGATTTTAGTTAAGAGGAGTAGTGGTGCTTTAACAAGCTGACTGTGGTCAGCATGCGAAGGCTCTGAGGGTGGAGGCAGGAGCAGACTCAGGGAGGCCAGCCAGGAGGCTGCCCCTCTGTTCAGTGCTTGTTGGCTGAGCCCCTTCTGTGTTGGCTGCGGCGGGTGAGGGGGCTGTTGAGAGGACCCGGCCTGGGCTGAAGAGTCAGACGGGTGAACAGAGAAGCAGGAAAGGGCCACAGGGACAGGGAGAGACAAAGCTGAGCAGAGAGGGTCATTCCCACAGCAAAGAAGAATCAGAGAGGGCCTCCTTGAGTAGGCGACCCCTGGCTGGTTTTTGAAAGGTGAATTTACTTTTTGGGATTTGAGGGAAGGAGTGAGACTCCAGGTAGGAGACACAAAGGCCCTGAGCATGGGACAAAATTGTGAGAGAGTTAAAAGAGAGTAGACTGTGGAGTTGGAAGGCCTGGGTCCTACCGGTTCTCCCACCTGTGGCTGCGTGACCTTGGGCTGTGTGCCCATCCTGTGGCTGTGTGACCTCGGGCTGTGTGCCCATCTTCTCTGTGCCTCGGTGTCCGCTCCTCTGTAAGATGGGTCTAATAATGATAGCAATGAGATAACTAGGGTAAAAGCACTTAGAACAGTGCCTGGCACAGAGCAAACCTGCACTAGATGACAGTATTGTTGTTAATAGTTACGATTGAACATCCAGCCGAGGAAATTGGACTTTATCTGGGGCAGTGGGGATCCAGGAGAGGGTATTGAGCAGGGGAGGGCATGATAGGATCCGCGTGTTAGGAAGGACAGTGGCATCGGGGAGGCTCAGAGCCCCAGGGAGCTATAAGAAGCCAAAAAGGCCCTTGGCTGGCTGCAGGCTGGGCCGCCCTGGGCCGGGAGGGCAGGGGCATGGGGTCTTGGCCCAGGAGGTGCCCAGTGTGGATGCTGGCTGATAGGACGCTGTCTGTGGCAGAGCGGAGACAGCAGCTCAGAGAGCAGAAGTGCTGAAGGACTTCTCCCGCTCCTCGTCCAGTGCCAGCAGCTTCGCCAGCGTCGTGGAGGAAACAGAGGGTGTGGACGGGGACGATACAGGCCTGGTGAGAGGCCCAGGGAGGGGAGGTGCCCCACAACGGCCTGAAGGGGGTACTCTTTGGTCCCTGGAGATGCTCTGGGTTGAAGCATGAGGCTGGGTGTGGTTGAGTTGTGATCAAGGGACTCAGCCCAAAGGAGTAATGCAGACTGACCTTCTCTTACTCTAAAGCCTTCCATGGCTCCCCAGTACCCCCCACAGCCCAATCTCTGAGTTCATTGAAAATCTAGCCCCTCCCTCCCCAGCCTCGTCTCTTACCACCTCAGCCATTCTGCCCTCCTCTGCAGTCCCCAAACCAGCCAGGCTTTACTCTACTTCTGGGCCTTCGCACATGCCATTTCCTCTGTCTGGAGCACTGCCTGCTTCCTCCTTCCCACTTTGTCTGACTGACTCGTATTCATCCTCCTCAGCTCAGCCTCATATCACCTCCTCCTGAAAGCCTGCCTTCCTGGTCCCAGGGTAGGTTAGGAGCCCCCTTTACACTCTCATAGACCCTGGGCTCTGTCCTTGGAACCTGTCTGTCATGCTTCACTCAACAGTCCTTCGGCGAGCGCTGTTCCTTGCCACGCCCCATGCCAGGCCCTGCATGGGCAGAGGGGACAGTGCAGACCAAGGCCTTGCCCTGTGGGGCTTGTACTAGTCTCTTCACAGCCTGTCTCTCCTCTCAACTTCAAGCTCTCGGGGGGCTGGGACCTTTCCTGGTTTCTCTCGGTGGCTTGGCTTACGAGAACATCAATACATGTTTGCGGAATGAATGAATGGGAGTGCACGTGTGCGTGTGCCCGCGCGCGCCTGGGTCCGTGTCTGTTCCCACTCTGTTCTCCTTTGGTCCCCCCTGGGGCAGACACTGCTGGGCCTTCATCCTCTTTGCAGAGGGGCAAGGGTGGGGGGGGGGTGGATTGCAGCGGCGAGGGGGTGGTGAGGAGGGGAGAGGGGAGCCAAGCCAGTGCCATGGCCAAGGGCTAACCTCCCTCTTTCTCTCCTCCCCCATCCCCAGGAGAGTGTCTCGTCCTCCGGGACGCCCCACAAGCGGGACTCCTTCATCTATAGCACGTGGCTGGAGGACAGTGTCAGCACCACAAGTGGGGGCAGCTCCCCAGGTACTGGCCAGGCAGGGGCCAGTCTTGTGGTGGGCCGGGGACAAGGCTGGGCACAGAGGGTCAAAAGCAGTTCTCAGGCCCCAGGTGGTGGGTGTGTGATGGGACTGCCCCTGACACGGGGACGGTGGGCTGGTCATTATCCAGCCTAGGGTGGTTGGTGGCTTGGAGGGCTGGTGGTTTCCAGAAAGGCCTTGGAGGATGATGCAGGAAGGGGGGGTAAAGAAGGGAGTTAAGGGTGGGAGTCCCAGAGGGAGGGGCTCGGTGGGGTTGGGGAGCACTGGTGCCGACCGCCCATCCATGCCCCCCGTCTCCCTGGTGCCTCCCCGCGGCCAGTGAGGTGGCTCCCTCCTGCCTCCCTCCCCAGGCCCCTCTCGGTCACCCCACCCAGACGCCGGCAAGTCGGGGGACCCTGCATGTCCCGAGATCAAGATCCAGCTGGAAGCATCTGAACAGCACACGCCCCAGCTGGTACGCACAGCCACCAGGGGCCTGGCCACGGTGGGGACAGGTAGCCTGGAGCCTGGCCCTATGGGGAGCCCTACCTGGGAGGGGGATTGGCTGTTGGGGAGAGGCATCAAAGCGACCAGGGGTCCCCAGGGATGGGAGCTGGACCAAGGGGCCCCCTTAATCCTGGAGGGTTGGGCTCGTCCAGCCTGGGCACAGCCAGTGACTTCTGCTTGCATGTATCTTCCGTGTCATCTGTCCTGTCACCTGCATTGCCACCATTCTCTGTGCAGGGCTGTTAGCCAGGAGGCCCCTCTGAAGGTGACACTGAGCAGGTCAGCACCAGCCCTCAGCTTCTGTTTGGTGGGGAGAGGGCGGGGGTGGGCCAACTTCTTTCTCTTCCTCTGTCACCTCTCTTGGGTCAGAGCTATGTGTCTAGGTTTGAGTCCTCTGCCACTCAGTTGCTAGGTGACCGTGGGCCTCACTTTCCTTATCTGTACAATGGGGCTAATAAATGCTGCCTCACCTCTGCCCATGAGTTTCTGGGAGGATCTGATGGGAGCCTGAAAGGGACTTGGGAATTGTTGGGAGGGAGGGGTCTAGGAGGGTTCCCAGTGGGATGGAAACACCCAGAGCCTGGAACTCCAAGGGTGGGCCCTTCTGCATCTGTCCCCCTGCTTCATGGTGCCTCCGTCTCCCTTTACCCTGCAGATGAGGCCGCAGAAGCACAAGGTGAAGATGCTGTGTCAAATCCAGGCAGACGGGACCTCTGCCCCCGAGGCCAGCACCAACCAGCCTATGGGCTGCCCCCCGCCTCCCCAACCCTCCTCCTGGCCCACTGTCTGGGCTGTCTCTGCAGGGCAGAGCCATCCAGACCTGGGAGCGGGGAAGCTGCTGGCATCATCCCCAGCCCCTGGGCTGGGGGGCCGGCTGGGGCAGGGAGTGGTCCCTTGAAACAGGACTCCAGGCCTGGCCATCCATCACCCCTGGATGCCTCTCTGGACTCAGGGGGAGTGAGCTGGAAGGGGGGATTGAGACATCTCAGTGCATACAGAGCCTACTATGGAGGCTGTGGGGTGTGAGGTGTGGTAGAATGAGCACTGGGCTGGGAGTCCTAAGTCCTAGCTTCTAATTTGGGTTCTGCTCTGTGACTATGAGCAAATCACTCTCCCTCTCTGGGCGCCTCTGCTATAAATGGACAAGATTATTTCAGAGGTCACTGAAGGCTGTGAGTCCATGCACCTGTCCCAGAATGGAGGATTGTCGTCCCAGAGACCTCCCATCACCCTACCCTGCTTCTTGGGGTTCCTGGGGCCCCCGGTGGGAGCTGGCTGTGCCCATTGCCCCTCCTGGACCCTCAGTCTCTACCGCCGATGCCCTATCCACTGCCTCCACGACAGACGAGTGACCTGCTTTTGGGGGAAGCGGGAGCTACCTGGCTCCTCAGCCAGCACCCAGCTTAACCCCTGCCTTCCCATGCTCCTGGGCACGCCGGGCCGAGGGGTCTCAGCTGGCCTAGCGTTATGGTCCGCACCTTTGCGCCACCCTCACCCACCATGGAGGGGGCAGCCAGGCACAGCTGCTGTTGAGTCCACATCCTTGTGTGTGTCTGTCCACACTTTTTAGGCGCCACGCCAAAGGCCAGCCTTCCGGCCCCAACACCCATTTTGGAAGCCCCCCGTGGCCGTGTGTATGTCAGTAACAGTTGTACAAAATAAATTCTATTTATCGCTATTGTACCCCGAGTCGGATGTGGCTTCGTGTGACCCCGCCCCCCAGCCAGATCAACCCGACAGATCTCAGTGGCACCGTGGTGGCGAGGGAGAGCCTATTCACCCCCGAATCAGCAGCTGGGTCTGCGAGCACCTCCAGGGCCAAGCCGCAGGCTCCGTGACCACCAGCTGTGGCTTCCCCACCATGGCCCTGCCCTTTCTTCCACCTTGCTCCCCTCTCCACAGCGGGGAGAACGTGGTTTTGAAGGTCCAATCAGGCAGACCTAGATTGGAGTCCTGACACCGTCTCTTTAACTCTCTGGGTGACGCTGAGAAACTTACAAGCTTCTCTGAGCCTCAGTTTCCACTTCTGTAAAACGGAAGCGATAATACCTCTCCCAAAGGTTCGTCATGAGGATTCACGGAGCTGGAGCATGTGGAACATCTAGCACAGCGTCTGGCACCCCGTGGGTGCTCAAGGATCGGCTTTCCTCTCTTTTCCTATGCCCAGTGAAGCTCAAGGGTTTCCCCTATGTGGCCACCTGAGGGCGCCAAGGGATTGCTTACCTGGAATGATGGGGGTGGGGAGATGGCGATGAATCTGTCCAGCTGCTGGAAGGAGCTCACAGTGCAGAGCGGTTACAATAAAGGGTGACGAATGCCCTGGCGGGGGTGGGGGGCGGGGACGAGCATGGGGTCCAGCCTGGCTAAGGGAAGAAGGGAAGACTCCGGAACAGTGGTGCCTGAGCATCCTGGAAAGGCTTAGGAGAGTGTCCCTGGGGAGCGAGCTGCAGGTGCAAATGTAGGAGGAGAGAGAGTGCTGCTTGCTGTCGGGAAGGGAGCCAGCAGTTCTGAATGATGGGGAGGTGAGGATGGAGGGGCAGGGAGATGGGGCAGAGGTGAGGCCAGAGGTCACATGGCCTTGGGCGCCAGACCAAGGGGCTAAGGCTTCATGCTGAGGGCAGTGGGGAGCCATGGAGGATGTGAAATAGCAGTAGAAAGAGAAGTGGGGGCTGCTGGTGGGGACTGGCTGGGCAATGTCAGCCCAAGGAGGGGAGGACCCAGGAGGCCATTGCTGGGTGCGGAGGGTAACCAGGACAGTGGGCAGGTCTGGAAAATGCTGGGAGACTTGAGCATCTGGACGAAGGGACTGATGTGGCCTGATGTGATGTGGGGCGGGGGGGGGGGGGCGGGGTCCTGGCCTGAGTGTTGGGTGAATGGGAGGGTCTCCTCTGAGGTAGGAGCACAGGAGGAAGAGCAGGTTGGGGGATTTGGGGTCTGGGGGCACGGGCAAAGAATTGGGTTCCAGCGGGACTAACCATGCCTTGGCCTCGCCCCCTCCCCACCACAGCTCCCATGCCCTCCCCAGGACGATGCTGGGTGCACCCCAGGGGCTTTCCCGACAGGGCCCTGCTGTGACACTCAGATGTCTGGGGCCACCCAGGGGTGGTGACTCACATCCACTCCAACCCCACCCACTTGGGTTTGGCCCTGGGCTCAGTGGGTCCCCTGGTAACCCCCCTCCCCTCCTCTGCCTCACCCCTGTTCTCTAACCCCTCCCAGGCCCTGGCTCTTCCCCACTCTCTGCCCCAGTCTCTTACCCTGTCTCCTCCCATCCCAGCACCAAGGGCCAGCAGCCCCACTTCAGCACCAAGATCAAGAACTTAGGTCTGAGTCTATTCACTTCCTAGCTCTGTGACTTCGGGCACACGACTTTGGCTCTCTGGGCCTCAGGGTCTTCATCTGTATGATGGGAATGCTAATAGTCCTGCCCTTGGTACCCTGATGTGAGGATTCAATGAGATGATACCTCAGAAAGTTCTTGGTGCTTCCCTAGCACACAGTGGGCTCAAAAAATAGTGTGTGTTGTGTGTGGGGACATGCAGCTAGCCATTAACGAGGGCCATCTCCGTGACCCACATCAGAGGCTGTGGAGTCTCTCTCTGAATGTGGGATGAAGCAGCTGGTGCGGAGCCTGGCACAGGTGTCTGGGTACGAGGCGTTGGGAATGTACAGTTATCAGTTGCTTCCCTGAACCTCAGCTTCCTGGGCTTTACTGGGGTTCACGATCCTTGTATAAAAGAAGTGGGGCACCCCTGCTTGTATCCCTTTATGATGTGCCCCACCCCACAGCTCTGGCCCGCAGCTGAGCCAGAGGGGGAGCAGGGGGCCAGCCTGATGAGCAGAACCTGCCTTTGCCCCTCGGCCTGCCCAGGTTGTGGCAGAGTCCCCGTCAGCGGGAAGGGCCGGCCTCTGGGCTGGGTTTCAGCCCGGGCCCCCGCCCCACCCCTCCAGGCTCCAAGGTGGGGCTGGGGGAGGCCGAGGACGAATCTGGCCTCTGGGATCAAAGTGTCCAGCGCTGTTTCTCTTGTGCCGGCGCCAGCTCTGTGCTCGTCCTGGGTTCTGAGGTGGGGAGGGCGAGCCAGGACACTGACCCGAGGCTGAAATTAGGGCTTGGGCGGGGGGCGCCGGGCGCCGGGCAGCACAGGACTCTGCTTAGAAATAACTCTGGTGGTGGAAACGGCAGCCAAAGGTTTCTCTGGACGCAGGAGGCAAGAGGCCTCCATGGAGGGACTTGGGTGCCTGGCTGACCCGACAGCCATGTCTCCCCTGCCTCAGAGCTGGGACCTGTCTCTCCAGGTCTCGGTTTCCTCACCTATAAAATGGAGGCAAAGCCCTACCTGTTGCTGTCAGGCCAAGAAGCTGTCATGGCCTCTAAGGGATGTGGTATAAACCCCATGCCCAATAGGAGGGGTCCTCCCCGTCCCCCAGCAGCTGGGGCGTCCCTGGACATCCATGGCTAACTCTGGGGCAACGTTGCCAAGGAGCCAGCCGCAGGCCCAGGCCCGCCCAGTGCCAGGGGACTGGGACCTGGACGTTCTCTGCTGCTCAGGCCACAGGGGGTACTTAACCAGGGACCCTGGAATGTGGAGATCCCTCCCTCCTTCCCTGTATCCGCCCTGCCAAGGGGACAGTCAGGGACGGAGCCTCCTGAAATAACCAGATCTGGTTAGCAAGGCTAATTTTAAAAGCCACTCTGGCTGCCCCATAGGCCCTTCTGGGAAGCCATGAATGTCCCTGTGTTTGCCCCCTGGGAGGCAGGGTGAGGGGAGAGCAGAGGGGCTGGGAGGACTCCCACCCCTGACGGCCAGTGCCGGAGACCCCTAGCTGCCTCCCAAGGCCCGCCCATCCAGGGCCCAGAGCCCTGGCCCAGTACAGGGGCTCAGGGGCCCAGCCTCTGCCCTGATCCACTCAGAATGAAACCTGGTGGGCTCTCAGGGTCCTCGACCCTCTGCACTGGTCTCCCTGAAGCAGTTCTGGGCAAGGAGCCTTAAGCTCTCTGTCTGTCTCTGTCTTGGCTATCTCCCACAGTCTCTATCTGCTTACTCTTTATGTCCCTTTATCTCTGTGTCTCTGCCTTTCTCTGTCTCTGACACTCGAGGTCCCTCTCTGCAGCTGTGACTCTATCCCCCTCTCTCTGGGTCCATCATGCAGGAGGCCCCCACAGCCTTCTGACAGTCTGTAGGCTGGACTGTGCATGCCAGGTAAGGGGTAAGTGTCTACCTGGGAGCTGGGGCTGCAGGTGGGTCCTGGTGGGGGAGGACAGTAGTCCTGGGGACCGATAGGAGCTGTACCTGGGCAGGCAGGGGCTCTGTCATGACCTGGGCCATCCATCCAGGCCAGGTGCGAGCAGAAGAATTGAGCTCCTGGGGTAGGGTGGCCAGATTTAGCAAGTAGAAACACACAGAGCCCAGTTAAACTTGAATTTCAGATAAACAAGGGATGATTTTTAGTTTAAGTATACCTCATGCAATATTTGGGACATACTTAAACTAAAAATCATCCCTTGTTTGTCTGAAATTCAAGTTTGACTGGACATCCTATGTTTTATCTGGCAGCCCTATCGGGGAGGCTCTAAGAATGAGAGGAGAAATTTCTTAGCCGCAGCAGGTTCTATAGACTGAGGGAGCCCCCGCCTGGCAGGGATGTCACAGCCACGCCTGGGGGAAATCCCTGTCTGATGTGGGAGGAACAGCTCCTGCCCACAGGGAGCTTTCAGTTTTCTGGGGTGGGGCCAGTCCTCAGGAGCTTGGCTGGCGGGGTGTGGTGCACGTGATACACAGACACCAGTTACCTCCTCAGGGGAACCATAGACATCAGAAGGGAATGTCTCTCCTGAGCCCCAGTGCCTCACCCAGGTCCTGGCACACAGTAGGGGCTTCATAAATATTTGTTGAATGAATGAAGAATTCTCTCAACACATGCCCACAGCAGTGGGGTGGTGCCTGGCCAGCAGGGGCTCCAACACCCTACCTGCCCCTCCCAAGCTCCTTGGATCCAACGGGAGTGTGCACCACCCTCACCCCAGGGGCTCCCCAAAGTGAGCTGTGGAGGGGAGGAGCAGGGCAGAGGGCACAGAGAGATGATGCCAGCTTTTCTCCTACCCCGCCCTCACCCCAGACCCCAATCCCAACTTGCCCAGCCTGGGCAAGCATGTAGGTCGGGGCTGGGAACTAAGGCAGGGTGACCTCTGGCTTCTGGCATTGGGGGCTTTTTGGGACTAAGGCAGGGAAGCAGGCCAAAGAGGTGCTGAGCAGTGCTCCTTAGGGGGACATTTGGACGGTTGGGAGATTCCTGGGACCCAGAAACTTGAGGACACTTGTTTCTGGGGAGGTAAGATTTGGATCTTTTCCTGAAGTGCATTGATCTCAGGGGTCTTCCTGAAGGGGCCAACTAGGGAGAGGCCTGTGGTTCTCCCACACCTCCCCCAGGACAGAGTCCCTTAAACAGCCTTTTTGTTCATTCATTCATACATTCATTCATTTATTCACTTGCTGATCCCTCCCGCACTGCCGCCGTTCACTGGGATGACCTGGCTCCAGGCCAGGTGATAAAGGACTGCAGCATCTCTTCTGGTCTCAGTAGGAACATACCTGTTCCAGTGCTGGCCCTGCCACTGGCTCTCCGTGTGACCTTGGGCAAGTCACTGACCACTTTGAACCTCAGTTTCCCCATCCCTACAATGGGGATAATGGTAGCAGCTCCCTCCCTGGCTACTGTGAAGGGTATAAGATGATGCCAGTCCTCGGTGAGAGAGCTTCAGAGGGGGAGCCACCATGGTTATTGCTGCTATTATTATTATCAGTATCATTTTTTAAAATTTTATTTATTTTTGGCTGCGTTGGGTCCTCGTTGCTGTGCACGGGCTTCCTCTAGTTGCGGCGAGTGGGGGCTACTCTTCTTTGTGGTGTGTGGGCTTCTCACTGTGGTGGCTTCTCTTTGTTGCAGAGCACGGGCTCTAGGCACGCAGGCTTCAGTAGTCGTGGCTCGCGGGCTCTAGAGTGCAGGCTCAGTAGTTGTGGAGCACGGGCTTAGTTGCTCCGCGGCATGTGAGATCTTCCCGGACCAGGGCTCGAACCCGTGTCCCCTGCATTGGCAGGCGGATTCTTAACCACTGTGCTACCAGGGAAGCCCCATATTATTGGTATCATTTTGAGGCCCCTGTGGGTTGGGTAGGGAGTGGCTGGCCCCAAGGCCTAGGCCCCATGGCCAGTGTCACACTGAGCCATCCCGACAGGCCCGCTTCCTCGTGGGGCTTTAGCCATCTTGGCCCCCATCCCTCTTTTTCAAGGCATGTCAGCTCCTTCAAGGTGTCTCTGGCTTCTAGATCAGCAAGAAATCTTTCAGAGAAAAGTTAGAGTTGGGGACAGAGCTTGGAGTGGCCATCCGGTGGCAGGGCCTGGGCCTGGCCCCCCAACCTACAGTGTGAGCTGGAGCTGGTCCCTCCTGCTCAGGCCTGGTTTCCCCAGTTGTACAGCGAGGGGCGGGGCTGGACGTCCTGCCACGGCCTGGACGGGGCCCTCTGTGTGTCATCCTGTTAGAAATGGGTTAGCTCCGAGCCTATAATCACATCTGCCCTGGGAAGAACTAACAGCGTCTCTGTAAATTGAGCTCTAATTGTGGCTTTTACTGGAGTCAGCTGCTCCCCCATTCCCCCCCACCCTGCCCACTGTTCTGAATCAGCGAGGTTGTCCCGGCCTGCCCTGCCAGGCCCAGGAATCCCCCAGGATTGTTCTGGCTCCCACTGAGCCAGCGATGGGTCAGGGACTAATGTCCTTCCAGGACCTACTGTGCAGGAGGCTCTGAGCCGGGTGCTTTCCATGCAGTGGACTCCAGGTCATGTGACTACAGCTCTAGGAGGCAGGGGCTACTGGGGCTGTTTTTGCAGAAGGGGAAACTGAGGCACGGGGCAGCGAAGTCACTTGCCCAAGGCCACTCAGCTAGGATGTGGCAGAGTCTGGATATAAACCTAGATTTGTCTGATTCCGAGGCTTTGTTCCCGGCCTGAGGTGGAGGAGACACGCCCCACCCCACCAGGGGCTTCGAGCCCCCCAGCTGATGCTCCTTCCCCACTGGCGTTTGCTGACAAGGTCAGAGGCAGCTCCCCTCCTCAGGCGGGGCGCAGGCCTGTGGTTTCCCTGTTTGTTCTGGAGGTCCCAGCTGCTTCCCCGAGGAGACAGCTAGTGGTTCCCAGGCCACAGCCCCTCGGGCGGAGCCAGACCACGACTGGCCGGCCTGGGAACACTGCCCGCCAGCCCCACTGGGCTCCACCAGGCCCTGGCGCTGGGTGGTCTGGGCAGGGGCCGGGGAGGGCCTCGATCCTGGCCACGGGGCAGGAGCCACAACTGGTGCCAGACTCGAGGCTGCCCTGCCAGAGACCTGGAAGGGTCCTGAGGCCGGGGATGGCTAAACTGGGGCAAACATTGCCCTGGTGGGGAGCCCAGGAGGGAAGGCCCCAGGCCCCAGTTCTCTCTGAGGACCTCAAGAGAAACATCCACCCCCTTCAGGATTGTCATTTTTGGGTGGCTGCCACTCAACCACTGAGTTGGTTCAGACAGGAGCCCTCCTTAGAGGCTGGTGGAGAAGCCAGGGTTGACAGGTAGAAGACCTAGCATCCAGCCCTGCCCTCCTCTGGACCTCAGTTTCTCCATCTGTACAATGGGCAGGGGTCAGGACTCCATGCTTGACCAGGGCTCCGCCAGCTGGGCAGGCTGTGGTTGTGGGGTGGGCAGCCCAGGCTGGAAGGATCTCAGTTGTTCCCAAAGTCATTTTCAGGGGCTTCTTCTTGTCCCCACCCCCAAGTCTTAAAGCCCCTGCCCACACCTCTGACACAGCCCCCTCTGTTCCCCTCTCCCAGGTGACTGCCTGATGGAGTGGAAAGAGCTCGCATGGGTTTTGGAGTCTGACAGCCCAGTTCAAATCCTGGCCACTGGCTCTCTGTGATCTGGGGCACGTTTCATCCTCTCCCTCCCCCATAGCTTTAAATGCCACTGTGACGCTCATCCTTCTACCTCCGGCCTGGGCTCCTCGCCTGAACTCCATCCAGACTCTTTCCCAACTACCTACCAGCATGTCCACTCCAAAGTCCAATGGGCATCTCCAAGCTAACGTGATCCAAACCAACTCTCTATTTTCTCCCCAGATCTGCTCCCCCATATGCATAAATGGCGTTCCACCCAGGTGCTCAGACCCCAAACTGAAGGGGCATCCCTGCTTCTGCTGGTTCCTCCGCTCCCTGCATTCAGCCCGTCAGCAAGCCCGGCTGGCTTTAATTCCCAAACGTGTCTGGATGAAGCCCCTTCCCACCACACTTAGCTAGTCCAAGCCATCACCACCTCCACCCCCAGCAACGGAAAGGCCTCCAGACTGCCCTCCGGCATCTGCTCCTGACCCCTGCATGGGAGCCAGAGCAATCTTTCCGTAAGCTGGATTGTGTCGCTCCCTGCATCTAACCTTCCCGTGTGACAGAGGAAGATGCAGGTGCCTATCGTGCCCCACGCAACACAGTTCCTGTCCACCACTCCCACCTCATCCCATCCACTGTCTCCCCTTTCTCTGGGCTCCAGCCACATTGGTTATTTCTGTCCCTCAAATATATTAAGAGTATTCCTGCCCCAGGGTCTTTGCACTTGCTTTATCCTACTTGGAATAATCTTTCCTCCAGCTCTTTGAAAGGCCACCTTCTTACCGACTGGGTCTCAAACCAAATGTCACCTCCTCAGACAAGTCCTCCCTGCCCACCAGCTACAGCAGGGCCCCCAGTCACTCTCTGGACCTTGGTTTTCTTATTTGTAAAATGGGGCCAGTGCCAGTGCCCTACCTAGGAGGGTGGTGAGAGATGGCTGGCGGGGAGGGGGTGCTGAGATGCCAGCGTGAGGCAGGCACTGGGCTCCTGTGTCCTCCTCTCTCGCTGGCACCCACAGTCCCAAGGCATGGCTGACCCTGAGCTGGCTGGACCCAGGGTCAGGAGACTGGGAGAACCCTTTGCCCGAGGTGGAAGCTGGGCTCCTCTGCCCGTTTTACTGTGTGACTTCAACTTGGTCTCTGACCCTCTCTGGGCTACCTTCCTCCCTGGCCTGCAGAAGCCAACTCCAGCCCTGAGCTTTGTCTGGGCGACAATGGAAAGAGGTCTGTCCTCAGGAGATCCCTCAGGAGGGGAGGGATCAGGGCAAAAGGCCCATTCAGCACTGAATCTTGCCTTGAGGTTGGATGTCAGGACAGCACCTGTTCATACCCTGAGAACAGGCAGCAGCTGCTCAGGCCTTAGCCCTGGAAGGGCTCTGGGAGAAGAGGGAATGATCACACCTTGAGCCTGTCCCTATCCTGCCCCAGAGCCCTCTTCTCATCCTGACCCAGCCCCCCTCCTCAGGGCACAGCCTCTTAGCTACCACTGTTCCCCAGCCAGGTCACCTGAATGGGCAGGAGGCTGATTACAGGGCCCTCAGCCAGAGTGTTCAAGCCCAGGCTGACCTCAGAGACCCTGGGGCCACCAGCCCTGGCCTGGACAGGGGGAGGGAGGGGGAGGGAGGGGGAGGGAGGGGGAGGGAGGGAGAGGCAGGGGCTCTGCCCGAGGCTGCTGGGCACTCCCCACCGGGACAAGGGCACAGGCCCAAGAGGTCAGGATCTCCTGACTGACGCCGGCAGCCCTGCTCCCTCGAACCTTTGCAGAGTTACAATCCCGACTCCTCCTTTCTGCCCGGTGCGTGATTAGATCCCGCGCTCCGCGGCCGCACTGCCTGCCTTCGCGTCCTTCTCATCTGTTAGTTGTGGGACTTCACAGAAGTTATCAGATTTCTCTCTGCTTCCTTTTCCTCATCTGTAAGCCAGAGACAGTAACAGTCCCTGCCCTCTGAGAGTGGTTGGGCGGATAAATGAGTTAAGTGCACTGTGAAGCACTGGGAAGGATGCTGGCCCTCAGGGAGCACCGTGGAAACGTCCACGGCTGTGCCTGTAGCCAGTGTTTCCACCACCTCAGCGATTCTAAGCCTCGGTTCCAATGGGCAGGAGGGAGAGCCAGCACTGGCCGGTGGCGGCCCCCTGCCCCGCCTGCCCCTGCTGGGCTGGTGGGTCATGTGTGTGCCCCCCATCCTGAGGTTGCGGGCAGATGGCTGAGGAGCCACAAAAGAGCCTGGAGCCACGATCAAGGCAGCATCACAAGGAGGCCCCAGGAAGCCACACAGGAACTCGGAAGCCCAAATCCTCTTCTAAGAACTTAATCCCCCACCCCACCCCCAGATCGGCTGGTACTAGATCTTGGTGGGAGGTCTCGGGGTTAGCCACCAGGGCTAACTATAAATGCTGCTGCTTTGGGGATCTCACGACCTAATCGAAGGGCGTCTGTGGCTGATGGGGCTGGGGTTGTTTTCCTTGGAGAGATTAGAGCCTCGGAGGGGCTTGGAGGAGGTGGACTGGGGGTCAGTCAGACCTGGGTTCAACTTGCAGCTGTCACTTACAAGCCATGGAACAGGTCCCTGTGCCCTGCCAAGCCTCAACTTTCTAACCTGTAAAATGGGGATGATATTGTCCAGCTCACAGGATGGTGGTGGGGTATGTGGATGTGTCTAGCATCTGGGGATGCTACTAACCATCCTACAACTTCACTGCCATGTCTTGGGTGCTTAGTAGGGCGTGCGGTGCATTGTAGGTCCCCTGCTCCCTCCTGCCTTCAATCTCAGAGCAGTAAGTTTGCTGACAATCTATCCACTTACATGCTGGTCCAGTTTCCTTCTTTACCAACAGGACTGAGACTCTCAGGCACAGGTTTGGGGACTGCTTCCTCCTCCCCACCTCCATGACCCCAGCTTCACTTGCCTGGCCTCTTGCAGCAGACTCCTTGTTGGTTTCCCAGCCTCTAATTCTTCTCAAAGCTGCCCTCAAAGCTGGCAGCCAAGATGATCTTTCAAAAATGATGCTCACGCCCCAGCTCCAGAATCTTCCATGGCTCCCCAGGGTCTTCAAGGTCAACCCCCGGCTTCTTGGAATGGCATTTGAGGTCCTCCTGCCCATCTTTCCCACAACATTTCCTCTGAATTCCCCTCTGTAGCCTCATGCCTGCCTCAGTCCTCCTCGCCTTGTCAAGCCCCAGTTCATTCTTTGCCTTCTGTCTCTGTGCCCACCCCACTTGTGCCCCCAGCTGGTTAGGTGCCCCCTCCATGCCCCCACAGTTCCTTGCCTCCCCACCACCCTGGGATTCCCTCTGGTGGTCTCTGCCATGAGATATGAACTTCCTGAGGACGGAGCCTTGGGTCTGTTCGCAGTTGTCTCCCAGGCATGGCCCAGGCTGTGGCCCAGAATAAGGCAGGGGCAACAAGCTCAGTTTCCACAACGACCAGACAGGTAACACCAGTCAAGAGGGGCTTTGCATAAGGGTACAGGGAACCCTGGGGACTGAGGCAAACAGGAAAGGTACCCCCAAGATGGGCAGCCGTCTCTCAGCTCCAGCTGACTACTGCCCTGCAGAAATGTGGGGCAGTGCCAGCACACCTTCCAATTTTTCAAAAAAAGCCAGAAATCCAAATCTTTTGTGCAAGTTCCCAATGTTCTGAAACACTGTGAGGATACTCAGTGACGTCTGGGGAGCATGTGAGTTGGAAGGTGCCCTGAGCATAAGCGAAGCTGAGACAAGACAACCCAAGCTTCCTACACCCCTTCCTTTCTGTGGAGCCAAGGTGCTCACTGTTGAGTGGGGTGGGGGGCAGCGATTGTGTCCCCTAGAAATCTAGTGAGGAGGGGCTGGGCATGTTGCTAACCATCCTACAATGCACAGGACAGTCCTCACAACAGAGAAGCACCCAGCCCCAAGTGCCGGTAGTGCCGCGGTTGAGAACCTGCTAGAGTTATTGGTGGGAAACAGCCACTCAACTGAAGACTACATTTCCCAGCCTCCTTTGTATTTGATGGGATCATGTGACTAGTTCTCACCAATGCACTGTGAGTAGAAGGGACATATGTTACTTCCAGGAAGAAGTGGTTAAAAAGTGGGTCCCTCCCACTCTCCTCATTGGTGAGCTGGTCAGATAGACGTTCTGGTTAGATAGAATATCTGGAACTTAGAGGACAGCAGAGCCACATAGTGGAAAGAAACTGGGTCCCAGGCACCTGACCAGAGGCACCACCAGATGTCTGAGATAGAAATAAACTCTTATTGTGTTAAGTTCTAGATTTCTCTTTAACAGAAGACAGGGTTATCTGGATGACTAGAAGAGGATTTGTCAGCTTAGCTTCAGTCTTCCTCCCTGAGAAAGCATCTTACTGTCACCCTTAGCTTCTAGTTCTGCGGGTGGATGGGTGGAGCTGGGACCTCTGCCTGGACCCCTGGCCTGGATTAGGACTCAGAGCCACCAACAGTTAGAGTAAAGGGGTGATGAGTGACGTGAAGGTGTGGGGTCCAGCCTGGGTGTGGGAGGCATGGGGAAGACTCTGGAGCAGTGGCACCTGAGCATCCTTGATTATTCTTGAAGCAGACATCAGCCCACAGCCTGGACTCATGGCAGGAGGAGCTCCTTGTTTCTCATGGGATCCTAAAGGCTCAGTATGTGTTCAGCATGGTGCTGGGACTGTACATTCAGATGCAGGAATGGAACATCAGCGAAGTTAAAGAACTCTCCTGAGTGCATAGAAACGAGAAAGTGATGGAGCAGAGACAGGAACCCCTATCTCTCTGACTCACAGCCCATGCTTTTGAACCACATACCAAAGTTTAACAGATATGATGGTGCTTTGTTTGTACCCTTTGAGCATTTACTGTTCTAGCACATGCTTGGGAGCTTTGTCTCAGCCCTTCCAGGGGCAGGTTGGAAGGGCCAGGGTGTTCATTTTCCTGGGAGCAGCCCTTAGCCAATGAGGGATTAGAGCTGGAGAATAAATACCCTGGCTCCCTCGCCCCACAGTGGTATAACTCTGAGATACATCTTCTACACAGTTTCCTGGAGGCCCACAGTGGGACTGAGCCCTAGTTGTCCAGAATGGTAACCTGCTTAATAACATATCCTTCCCTTTCCATGCTGACTTCCCCACTCTGCCTGGTGCTTTCTGGGTTCCTTTTATAAACTAGCTGTACTCAGATCCTTGTCACAGAGTCTGCCTCTGGAAAACCCAACCTAAGACACAAAGGATGGTTTGCATACCCCAGAGACATGTAAATTGATTTTGGGTGGTACTAGCGAACACTTTTAAAATTTATTTTTGGCTGCGTTGGGTCTTTGTTGCTGCACATGGGCTTTCTCTAGTTGTGGCAAGCGGGGGCTACTCTTTGTTGCGGTGCGTGGGCTTCTCATTGCAGTGGCTTCTCTTGTTGCGGAGCACGGGCTCTAGGCACGCGGGCTTCAGTAGTTGTGGCTCGCCAGCTCAGTAGTTGTGGCACACGGGCTTAGTTGCTCCACGGCATGTGGGATCTTCCTGGACCAGGGCTCGAACCTGTGTCCCCTGCATTGACAGGCAGATTCTTAACCACTGTGCCACCAGGGAAGTCCCTGGCGAACTTTTAAAAACACACTGCTTAAATGTGAATTTAAAGAAGTGTTTAGAGGGACTCCAGGGGGTAAAGACTCTCTGCTCCCAGTGCAGGGGATGTGGGTTTGATCCCTGGTCAGGGAACTAGATCCCGCATGTATGCCACAACTAAGAGTTTGCATGCCCCAACTAAGAAGTCCGCATGCCACAACTAAGGATCCTGCATGCCACCAACTAAGACCTGGTGCAGCCAAAATAAATTTTAAAAAAGAAAAAGAGAAGTGTTTAGGAAATGATAGTACAGAGATATGACAAAAATTATGAAGATGGTATGAGAATAACAAATGAAAATGCTGTAATGTACAGTTGAAGATGAGGTCTCTGTCCTGGCGAGAATGTAGGCAGTAGTTTAATTTGTTATCCCAGCATCAGCTCAGCTGTGCTTCCCTTTTTGCCAGGACTGCTACAAAACTCAAAGAGAAATCTGCTCAGCTGCATTTTCATTCTTGAAGGATGTCTGCTTCTGACATACAATTTCTCATCTTTCCAAGTTCATATTGAACTGGCCCCTGTTATGAGTCATTAGTACTGGCTGCCTCAGAGCCTGGTTGGCAGGAGGTTGGAAATGCATTATAAATAAATAAAGGGTGTCATTAAGTATGGGAACTTTGTAATCAAATTCCAGCTCCACAACCTGAGGGACCTTGGGCACTCACATCACCTCCTGCACCCTTGGCTTCATCATCTAGAAATGTGGATGATGGAGGCCTACTTCCTAGTGAGGATTAAATGAACTGAATGCATACAAGCATCAAGCACAGAGATTGGCAGATGGTAAATGATCAATATTCATTGTTAGGATTAGTATCATTATTGGGACTTTGATTCTAATTGAGGAAAGAGGAGCAAACTTGGGGAACTCTGTATACTCCCAATATCAGGTGTAATCTTGAGTCTGGTACCCAGGCTTGACAATTAGGAATGGAAAAATCACAATCATCTAGGCTGAAGCTCTGTGAGGGCAACCACTAAATTCTTAGGACCTAGTACAGTGCCTGGCTCAGACTCAATGCTTATTGAGTGAATGAATGGAGGAACAGCTACAATGGGCCAGGGTGGGCAGTTGTTTGTGGGTGCCATGCAGCAAGGGTGTCCCGGTGCCCTTGAAGGCCTTCCTGCCGTGGGTTTCAGGGCACAGAGGCAGTCTTCTTTAATCCTCATGGCAACCCCAGAGTGGACTGTCTCCCATTTTACAGATAAGAAAATGGAGAGGCAGAGACACAAAGGACTTTGTCCAAAGTCATCCAGGTAATGAGCGGTGAAGTCCCCAGGTCAGCAGGAGACCCCTTTCTCCCCGTCCAACCCCACCTGTGCTCCTGGGCCCTGAGTCCAGTTCTTCCCAGAGAAATGATCTTATTTCAGTCTCTTCCTCACTGACCCCAAAGACTCAGTCCTGTCCTCAGAAATATTTGGAAAGTTTTATTTAAATGTTTTGTGTTCCCTTTTAACCAACATCAAAAAGAGAAAAATTTTGGGCTGTTCCAAACAGGAGAGTCACTTCAGAGAGGAGCTGGCACGTGTGTTCAGAGCTGGGAAGTGTCTGCTTTGCCAGGCTGCCCTTCCCAGCCTGGGCCACCCTGGGCTGGACGGCCAGTCCCAGGAGCTGACTTCCTGGGAGCCCCAGGCGGCCTTGGAATGAGTGAGTGAGCAAACCCCCATCCTGAGGAGGAGGACTTGGTCTCCCCTGCAGTTAGGACTGGGCTTGGGGACACGGACATGAGTCTGGTGGGCCTGGTGGGTTCCAGAGGGAAGGAGAGGGGAGTGGGAGGGATGTTCCGGAATGTTCTGTAGAAGCTCCAAGGCCTCTGGGTCTGGAGAAATATGTCTGCTAGAAAAATAAGATGCTTTGAGAAGTTCTGCAGTCTATGCTCTCTGCCTGCCCAAGAGAAACCTACCCTGTTGGCCAAAGGGGCAGCGGGTGGGGGCAGAGGCTGGAGGCCAGCAACTGGTGGAGGTTTCCAGAGGGGAGCGAGGTGGGCAGCAGGCAGACTTTGGTTTCCTGGGTCCCCTTTCTGGCAGCTGCAGAGGCTGTGGAGGCCTCTGCCTCCCGCCCCTTGAGGTGTGGGCTGCCGGGGAATGGGCAGCACTGGGAGAGGGAGGCCAGCCATCTGTCGTGGGCTGGTAGATGCCCAGGCCCTGGGCTCTCAGAACAGGATGGCCAGGGGGAGCAGGGCCAGCAGGAACAGCAGAGGACCTGGGGAGGGGCTGCCTGACAAGCTGGCAGAGGCACAGTGGTCGCGGTTGGCACCGATGCAGGCTGCATAAGCCATCACGTGGGGGATGTAGTTCTGCTCGTGGACGCCGTGCAGCAGGTGTGCCATGGGGCCCTTGGCGAAGACGGCTACGTCCTCCCCGCCATGGGTCTCGTGGCGCAGGGGCACGGCGGACTGTGCCTGGTAGTTGTTGTGAGCTGCGGGCCAGAAGAAACACTTGCTGAGAGCCTACCAGGGGCCTGGCACTATGCAGTAGCTTCCCTGTGCCCCTTCCAGGTTGGCTTGAATGCCCCTATTTTATAGAAGAGGAAACTGAGGCTCACTGGAGGGAAGTCATTTCGCACCAGGCCACAGGATTTGGGCCCGAGTCTGTTCTGACACAGAAGCCTGCACTCTCAACCCTCAGACCTCATCCGATTAGAATGAGGATTAGAAGGGAAGAGTCAACCCAGGAGAGCCTCTTACCATTGGCTGTGCCATTAGGCCCCCAGGGACCCCTGGGGACATCATGAACAAACATCCAACAATATGGAATTGGATAAGCAGACTGGGAAGACTCACACACTGGAATATTATACAGCCAGTAAAAATGACAGTGTAACATAGCAAGCACCTGCACGTGCCAGGCACCATGCTAAGCTCATCAGATCTATCTAGTCCTTTAGACAAACTTAGGAGGTAGATATGGAGGAAACGGAAGCTGAGGAAGGTGAAGTTATTTGCCCAAGGTCACAGAGCTGCTAGATTTTAGGAGGGATTTAAATTAATGTTGTTCTGACTCAAGTCCTGGCTATTCTGAGACAAACCACTCCCCCAGCCTTAACCACAGGACTACACGGTTTCCAAGCTCATCCCTAAAGGGGTGCCCTGTCCCCTCCCAGCTCTGGGCCTTGCAGTCTTACCGTAGTCCACCATGGAGACATTCTCTCGCTCACCACCCACCACCTTGTAGCCAGGCCCGTTGCCGTACAGGATGGAAGTGAAAGGCTTCTTGTCTGTGTCACTCACCATGGGAGCCAGACCTGCACAGGGAGGCACTGGTCCAGGGGTCATGTTGGAGTACAGTCCCCAGCCCCCAGCTTGGCAACCCCTGGGTCCCGTTTCAAGGAAGCCGCCTTCCAAACCCAATTTATTTCCAACCAGCCATCCTTCAGTTTTCACTGTGCCCACATCCTCCCATCTGTTGGTCTGTCTTTCCATCCTTCCATCCATCCATCCATCCTCTCCTCTCCCCTGTCCATTAATCCATTCTCCTCATTTTTCTACCCATCCATCATCCAGGTGGCCACCCATACACCCACCCAGGCATCACTTCACTCCATCCCCCATCATGTGTTCCCCCACCTGTCAGTGACTTCTCCTCCCTACCCAATTCTGAGTCTCACACGTGCCAGGCCCTGGGCTTGCCAGATCTCCCACCCCACTCCTGCTCCCAGAGGGAAGACCTTGGGAGTGCCCAGTGCCCACCCCAATGGAGGCCCACCTACCAAAAATAGAGTTGCCACGGGGGGTGTACCCGCCAAAGGTAAAGACGTGGGAGTGGTCAGCGGTGACAACGGTCAGCGTGTCTTCCACGGAGGTCATGGTGCCTGCCTGCCCGATTGCCCGGTCCATCTCCACCGCCTCGTGCAGTGCCTGCTTGGCTTTGCCCTCGTGGTGCCCGTGGTCAATCCTTCCCCCTTGGGACACCAAGGCAAAGGCCTCCAGTGAGGGGGCGGGGAAGGAGATCTGACCCCCAATTCCTAGCCCATGATGGCCAGGGGATTCCCCTGGGCCAGGCACCACACCAGGCATTTGACACAGCCATTCGACCTTCACAGTACCTCAGAAGGCGAGTTGTTGGACCCCAGGCCCACGCATGAGAGTGCAAAGCCAGGGTTTAAAGCAGATCCACCACCCCACTCTGCTCCCAGCACTGCTTCTTCAGCTGCTTGGTGGCCCTGAAGACCTCGGAGAGGTAGGGAAGGGACCCAACACGCCTGAATGGCTACCAGGTGCCAGGCATCATAAGCTGATGTCTTGTTTCCCTTTCACAACAACCGTGGGCAGAGATGGGTATGATTAGCCCCGTTTACAGATGGGAGCACCTGAGGCCGGGAGTGGGAAGTGATGTGTCCAAGGTGGGATCTGCTAGGATTTGAATTCAGGTGTGACTCACTGTAAAGCCCTGTTTTTCCATCTCCGCTTTGAATACATCCCCTCCGAGGGTAAAGCACGCTCCTAAAGGGGAAAAACCCTCCATGCCTGGGCAGAGCCCACAGCAGCCTTCCACAAAGGCCTGGGGAAGCCTGCACCTCATGCCACCTCCCCCAGATGAGCACAGGAGGCCTGGCGCTCAGCCTGGATTAAAGGTCACGGCTAAGGCTGTGTGACTTCAGAGAACACCTTCCATCTCAAACAGGAAGACGATGCCTGGTGGACACTCCCAACTCTGAGGGTCCTGAGCCTGGGCGCCTGGCCGCCATCCTTCCTGCGAGCCTGGGCCTCACCACTCTGGCCCGGCAGGCTGGCAGGGTGGGTCCCTCCTTTGTTGTGGCTCTGGGAGCAGCTGGTCTGGCAGGCCTAGTCTTGGCCCCGCTCACAAAGAGTACCGCTCCCGGGGGAGCCCGTGCTCACCACCACTGGTTCCTGGCTGGTTCTTCGGCATCAGAGGCCCGTTCAGGGCCAGGCCGAGACCGCCGTGCTTGAGTGGGAACCCCGGGGCTTGGCAAGAAAGCCGCCGAGTTGGGCTGGCGGCCGCTGGCCTCTGGAGGGTGGAGGGGCCTGAGCGTGTGCGTGTGTGCGGTGAGAGGATGTGTGCAAATACGTCCGTGTGTGTGTGTCCATTTAGAACATGGAAGACAATAGTTGTTAGAACCTTGGAAGATTCCAGAAACTATCATTTCCTTTCACTTCCTATTGTGATTGACGTCGCTACTGTGTAGTCATAATAATGATAATAACAGAAACGTCAAGGATTTATTCTCTTTTGGGCCCTGTTCCAAGTACATTATGTCTCTGAACTCAATGGATGCTAATAGCCCTTCTTGGAGAGGGGGACTATTTTTGGCCTCATTTTACAGAAAGGTACAGGTAGAGGTCACAGAGGCAGTGGGGGGCAGCATCAGGACAATGACTCCAGGCCCCCACAACAGTGCGGGGACACCCCCGGAATGTCGGCATACAGCACCACTGCCTCCTGAAGGGTCTGGCTCTCCCAACCCAGGGGACCCCAGGATATACCAGGGCCCACCCTGGGCCTTCTCCTCGCTGACCTTGTTCCCACACGGGCCCAGTAACATCAGAGGTCTGCTGTCCAGCTGCGAGGGTTCCTACAGACCGAGGACCCTGGGCCGGCGTCCTACAGAGGAGGACCCTGGGCCAGCGTCCTTGGGCCCAGCCAGGCAGCTGCTAAGAGCACGTTTGTCTACCGGGGCCTGCTGATTTGTCTTTTGGGAGGAATGAAGCTGAGGGGCCTGTGCACCCCTCCAGAGCCAGGCCTTAGGGAGGTATTTCCAAAAGGAAGAAACTTGCCTCCTCTCTCAGGAAGCCTTCCTGGACTAGTAAGCCAGATGCGCCATCTCCATGCCCAGAGGAGAGCCGCTTGTTGGGCTGGGAACTTCAGCACCGCCCCCTTTCCCCCCACTCCCTCCACAACCCATCTCCCTAAAGGAATCTCCCTGCTCATCCCCAAACTGGACAGTTCTCTCTGAGAGCTGGACCGCTCTACCCCTGAACCCATCTGGAAGCTCCCAGGGAAGTGGCCCTGCAGTCAGGCCCTGGACCCCTACCTTCCACCAGCAAGAAGAAGCCTTTGGGGTTCTTGCTCAGGATCTTGATGGCCATCTCCACCATCTCGGAGAGTGAAGGGTCAGTCACGTTGTTCCTGTTGAGCTCATACTGCATGTCCCCTGGCTCAAAGAGACCTGAGGAAGACCCGGGAGGATGTGGGTGTCTCAGGGAGCACAGGCTCCCCACACACAGCTTGGGGGTAAAGTGGGGGGATGGAAGCTCATCTGGGTGGCTCTTGCGGGCCTGACTTGTGCCAGGTGCTTTGGGCGTGCTTCCTCCTTTCATCTTAGCCACGCCATGGTGAGAGGGACTACCGCGTCCATTTCACAGAGGAGGAGACTGAGCCTCAGGTGTTTAGTACCTTGCTATTTTCAGCTGCTAAGTGGGAGACCTGGGATTGCGATCCATCAGCCCACCCTGAGCCCATAGAGCCCTGGACATGGCAGAGGACTGTGTCCTGGCCTCAACAAGGCAGCCTGGGTGTGTATTTACATGTCATTTACAGGTCAGGCTTGAAGGGCTCAGTGCCCTGTGCAGTGAAACAGAAGAAGGGTTGGGGTCACTGTCCCTTCTGTTCACCGAGCTCCGTTTTTTCCCTTGTGAAGTAAGGAGAGTGATCCATTTCTTACCCATGTCACACGATTCCACAGGTACTGGGTTGGTGTTTCCAGTTCTGGATGTCCTTCCAGAACACCTTGCCCTTCCATGAGTGCATGCAGCCAAGCAAGAGCTCCAATTAACAGAGTGCTTACTCTGTGCCACACGCTGTCCTATGTGCTTTGGAAGCACTTAGGGGCCAGTCTCTGAGATGGTGCCCAATAATCCTCCCTCCTGGAATTCATGCCCGTGTGTGCCCCTCCCTCACTGACTAGGGCTAGCCGGTGTATCCAACAGAACACTGTAGAAATGATGGTGTGTGACTTCCAGGCCAGGGCATAACACATTGTGGCCTCGGCCTTGCATACTCTTACATTTCTGGGGGAAGCCAGCTGCCACGTTGTAAGGACACTCAAGCAACTCAGTGGAGAGATTCATGTGGCAAGGAGCTGAGGCCTCCTGCCAACAGCCTGCACCAAGTTATGAGCCATATGAGTGGGCCACCTCGGAAGCCCCAGCCCCAGACAAGTCTTCAGATGACTGCAAGCTCACGAGAGACCCAGCTAAATCACTCGCAAGCTCCTGACCCAGAGGAACTGTGAAGGAATAAACTGTTCAACAATCATTATAAATAAAACAACTTTACAGTTGTTTTAAACTGTAAAGTTTTGGGATAATTTGTTATGCAGCAACAGGTAACATATATTAGCTCACTTAATCCTCATGACAACCCTGAGGTAGGCCCTACTGTTATCCCCATTTTATGGAGGATTCATTATCCTTATTTTATAGAAAACTGTGGCACAGAGAGGAGAAATCACTTGCCCAAGGTTGCACAGCTCATGGGTGGTAGGAGCTGGATTTGAACCCAGCACTCTGGCTCTAAGATCCATGAACAGAACTTTCTTGCTCCATGGGTACATGCATAACTACACAGCCAGTGTGGGGTATGGGGTGTGCGCTGTGTGACCCAGGCAAGTAGAGAGCTGTGTGTGTATCTGAGGGATCCTCCAGGTGCCCAGCTCTAAGCCCATAATTTCCAGTGACACACCCAGGACCCAGGGGCTGTGCTCCTTGAGGAAGATTTGCAGGAGGTTTTGCCACCACTTGCTTGGCCCAATAGCCAGAAGGGAAAGAGGACCCAGATGTCTGCATGGTGGCACTCAGGGTCTCATTCCACCTGGCCTGGAGCCACCCCCAGGCCCCACACCTGTTTCCCACTCCCTGGGGAAATGGGGGCACCCCCCCACCCAGTCAAGACCACTGGCGACAATCTAGCTGGCTTCTGCCTTGGCAATACAGCAGGGCTGGCTCTGGGTCCCCTTGCTCCTCAGTCTAGGATCTGTTTAAGTCCCAGCTCCAGCCAGGGTTCAAACTCACCTGGGCCCTAATTCTAACTGGCTGTGTGGCATGCCAGAAGTCGTTTCCTTTCTCTGAGCTTTGTTTCCGTTTGTGCTCAATGGAGCTATTCACCCTGCACAACCAGCAGATTTCAGGTCTAATTCTATGAACCAGAAGCCCTCCCTCACCCCTCCCAGACCCTGGAGCCTGAGGGCAAAGGTCCCTAAGTAGCGGGGGCAGCCTGGGACCACGTCCCCGGGGCACCCAGCTGGATGCCCACTCCACCCCCCTCCACTTACCCAAGAGGTAGTCCACGGTGTAGGGGTCGAGGGCCAGGAGTTCGGTGCGGTTCCAGATATAGTGAGAGTGCTGGGAAGGAGGGCGGTGTCAGCCATGCGGGGCTGGGGAAGTCGGAAGGACTGACCCCAGCTGGTCTCAGAGTCTGCGGCATGTACTGCTTCTCTTCAGTCATTTAAAATCCCTCCCCAAAGACCTACCATCCCTGCCTTCAAGAAATGGCAAATAGGGCTTCCCTGGTGGTGCAGTGGTTGAGGATCCGCCTGCCGATGCAGGGGACACGGGTTCGTGCCCCGGTCCGGGAAGATCCCACATGCTGCGGAGCGGCTGGGCCCGTGAGCCATGGCCACTGACCCTGCGCGTCCAGAGCCTGTGCTCCGCAACGGGAGAGGCCGCAACAGTGAGAGGCCCGCGTACCGCAAAAAAAAAAAAAAAAAAAAAAAAAAAGAAATGGCAAATAAATGGGAAATTTTAATGCAGGGAGATGAGAATTTGGAGACCAGAGACCACTGTGAGCCTTGAGGCAGGATCAGAGAGCTTCCTGATGCCCTAATGGGGCCTTGAAGGACAAGCAGGAATTGATCAGCCTGGGGTCAGGAAGTAGGGTTCCAAGCACGGGGAGGGATCAGGGAGCAAAGAGGGAGGCACAGACCACAGGCGGCCTGAGTGCCCGCTGAGAGGTATGGGCTCTGTGTCTTCGGAGAGCTGTGGAGAGCCAGGGAGGAAGCAAAGCCCTAGCTCTGCGCTGGGGACCCCATCCAAGGGGGAGATAAAGGAAGTGCTGTTTCCCCAGGGCAGAGAGGCCATGGGAAGGGGCTGGCCAGCCTGCCTGGTGATGGCACCATTCAGGCCTAGACTGGGGGGTCCCGAACCACCAGGAATCAGCTGTGTGTCCGTTAGAGAGCCCCTTGCCTTCTCTGGCCAATGGCATTGGGATCAGAGGTTTCTGAACCTCAGGGGCTGCTCTGGGAAGCAGGGTGGGAAGGCTAAGAAAGTGGAGCTCCCCTCCTTCACTGAGATGATTCTCCTATGTCATGTCATTTGTCCCTCACATCACCCATACAAGGTAGGTCCTGTATTCTCATTTTACGGATGAGGACACTGAGACACACAGATTAACCCACACTAAGGCATGATTTGCGAAGAATGTGTGGCTTATCTGAAACCTCAGTGATACCCTGTTCGGTCCAGTGATGTGGGCGTCTCTCTCCCTCTTGGTGTCTAGACTGAGCTCCAGGGTAAGCCCCCTGCCTGGGCAAGAAGAATTATAAGCTCTGGTCCCATGTTCCAGGTAGAGAAACTGAGGCTGGGAGTGGCAGTGTCTCTCTGACTCGGGCTGGGATGGGGCTCTGGTCCAGCCTGAGCTGACTCAGGAGTGGGAAAGGTTCAAAGCAGCTCAGTCCCACCCCTACCAGCCCCGGGGGGCTGTTCCCCAGCCCCTACCCCCCACCTCGCTCTTGGCCCAGCCCTATCCCACAAGGCCTCCCCGGGGGCCAGTGCTGGAACCCTCAGAAACCCAACCCCAGAGTGACATCAAAGTGGCTGCTAGGCTGCTTCCCACTGTCTTCAGCCCTGACCGCAGTCATTTCCAGACCCCAGCTGTCCCAGGCCCAGCGGCCGGCAGACGGATTTTAAGGGCCAGAGCTGCTCCAGGGAGCCAGCGCCCAGGTCTTCCCACGCTCCAGCAGGCCAGCACGTGCCCAGCCCGGCCCCTCCCTGCCACCTCTGCCTGCAAGACCCTCCCAATATTGCCTCCTCCCCCTCCTCCCCCTTGTCAGGGCTTCTCAGCCCCACCCTTGTGGTCTGTCCCCTCTGGGTTCCCGTAGCTCCTGGGCGTCTCCCATCCAAGCACACAGCATTCCACGTTTCCTTAACTATCTGACTAATCCTTTGGGCCTCATGCCTAGCCAGGGGCCCTGCACACAGTAGGGTACAGGTGGACTGAATGTCTTTGCCCTGCACACAGTAGGGGTACAGGTGGACTGAATGTCTTTGCCCTGCACACAGTAGGGGTGCAGGTGGACTGAATGTCTCTGCAGGTTATTCCTTGGCCCACCTTCCTCCTTACTGCCCGAAGGTATTTCACTGTGGTCTTGAAGGAAGGAATTGATGGGCACCTACTATGTGCCATTCATATATCTGTAAGGCCCTTGGAGCCCGTTGAGGTAAGAATTATGACCCCATTCTACAGAAATGAACACGGATTCAGAGAGGGCTCCCGCAGCCCTGCCCACTGCAGGCGTACCCTGCAGCCATCAGGCCCCCTGACAGGCTACCTTGTGTTTCGGTTTGAAGCTCTTCCAGATGTCGATGAGGTTCAGGCCGTCCAGCCTCGTGCCCCTGGCCTTCTCGTCCATCTCATACTCCACATCGGTTCTATTCTTGGGGAACATGTACTTCCGGCCGCCCCCCATGATCACCTAAAGGGGACACAGCCATGAGGAGCCCAGGGCGCCATGACATCCAGAGGCTCCAGAGGCCCCGCCTGGAGACCTGGGCTCCTGGAGGCCCGGCCGGTGGAGTGGAAGCTTCTCCAGCATGGCGAGTCCTGGCTCCAGTCCACCCTGCCCTCCCTGAGCCTCCACTTCTCCAGCTCGGGGGCAGGGATGAAATCACGAGGCTATTGGGACTGTGATTTGGGCTTCTGGGTGAAATATTGGAGCTAACCTCCCTTATTCCGCTTTCCAGAAGCCCGATGCATAACTTGGGCTTCTGTGAGAATAATACCATTTACAGAGTGTGTGTCAGGTACTAAGGACTTGAGATACATGATCTTATTCAACGTCATACCGAGGCTGTAAGGGAACCCGTGTCACCTGTTTTCCAAATAAAGAAATGGGTGTAGAAATGTGATTTCTTTTCCATAAGGCCACACGGCCAGTGAGGGGCAGAGCCAGGATTCAAACCCGAGGCTCCTCCAGCCCCGGCACCAGGGCCCTGCGGCGTCCATGGAGCTGAGGATGGGGACTCTGAGAGCCTCCTCCCCCCACAGCCAGGGAGGTCTTGGGGCAGCCCAGCTGGCAGCCTGGCAAACAGCGGGCCAGTACCCACGTCTGTGTAGTCACCGCCAGGCTAATTTTACCCACTGTGCTGACCCGCTTGGGCAGACGGACACGGGACTGTTTGTTTTCCTGGGGAGTCCATGTTTGAAGTCCTGGCTATTTTTAAAATGGGGGCCAAGAGCATAATAGCCGCCGCCTGCAGTGACCACCACACCGGTGTCCTCCTGTCACCGTGGGCGTCAGCCCAGGCCACTGCCCCTGGCTGACACCTTGGGAGAGCAGACCCAGTGACGGCTGGCCTCAGATCCACTGTCCTGGGACTGGCATTTCATGGGCATCTTTCTCAACCTTCCATTCCAGCTCCCTCCTCAGAACCCAGGCTCCACAGGGTGGAGGGGGAGCCAGGAGTCCAGGCCGGTGGTACAGGTGGTACAGGTGAGGGGTACACGCTGGCCCCAGGACCAGCCTGGATCCTGGGGAACCAGAAAGAGCTCTGAAGTCAGACCTGGGTTTGAATCTTGACTTTACTGCATCTTGACCAAGGGCTTGTCACTTAAGCTCTCTGCACCTCAGTTTCCTCAACTATAAAATGGAAGTAACGCCCACGCACAGGACTGTCCCAGCCACTGGACTGTCCCAGGAGGAAATGCAGTGACGCAGTGCAGTCCCGGCACCTGGGGCTGGCCTCCCGTGGAAGGTATTCTCAACGGCCAGAAGTAGTAGAGATCCAAGTAGTTCCAAGTTCCTCACTGCCAGCTCCAGCCAGGAGCTCTGGGGGCAGGGCAGGCTGTTAAAAAAGGAGAAGGGGACCCAGGGTCACGGGCCCCCCGCCCCCACAAATGGTTCCCACAGAACCTGACCCCTTGGCATTTTCAGAATGGAAAATGAAGCCCCCAATCTTCTTGCCTAGAGCCTCATCATTTCCAGCCCCAGCAGGCACTTCACACACTCATTAAACTCCCAAATAACAGACTTGCTGTTTGGCTTTGGGGTTTGGGTTTGTGTCTTTCATTTTGCTTTTTCTCTTTCTTTTTTTCTTTTTTTTTTTAGCAAAAGATATTTATTTTCAGGGCGGACACCAGGATTTTTGTTTCATGTACGGCCTGGGGGCTGGGGGGCTTTGGAGTGGTGCTGATGCAGGGGCAGAGGGGAGAGAGGAGGACGAGGACCCTGAGAGAGGAAAGGGAGGAGGGGCGGTCCTCACAGCTGCTCCACCTCCCCACTCACACCCTAGCTCATCCCCCAGTGGCCTCTGCGGCTTACCACCCCCCTAAACCCAGTTCACACCCCTCCCCCCCAGCCCCCACCCCAGAAACCTTCCTTTAAGCTCCTGTCCCCTTCTCAGACTGTTGCTGCCAAATCTCTCTCAAGAGCAGCCCCGTAATTACACCCTGTGCTTGTACAACAAATGTTCTCACGTCCATGACCTCATCTCAGCCTCCAGCGGCCCTGCGAGGGGGCAGGTGGGGCTCTCTGCCCCTGTTGCACAGGTGGGGACACTGAGGCTTGGGGAGGGGAAGCGACTTGTCCCAGGAGGTGAGTCGGGTTCAGGCAAAGTCAGAACGGTGGCTTTGCCTGAGACGGTCAATTGCTAGGAGCGATCAACGGGACTCCGTGTCCTGAGAGGGGCAACTCAGTCCACAGCTCAGAAAAATGAGGGGCTGGAAGAGGGGCCAGGTGGCACTTAGAAATTGGGGGGATGAGGGGCTTCCCTGGTGGCGCAGTGGTTGAGAGTCCGCCTGCCGATGCAGGGGACACGGGTTCGTGCCCCGGTCCAGGAAGATCCCACATGCCGCGGAGCAGCTGGGCCCGTGAGCCATGGCCGCTGAGCCTGCGCGTCCGGAGCCTGTGCTCCGCAACGGGAGAGGCCACAGCAGTGAGAGGCCCACATACTGCAAAAAAAAAAAAAAGAAAAAAAAAAAGAAATTGGGGGGATGGCATGGGGGGCAGAGGGTGGGTCTTGGAGCCAGGAAGTTTGTCTGGTGGGGTTAGAAACAGAAGTAAGGGGTAGGAGGGACCTGGGGGCTCTCTGAGCCTCACTGAACCCCCATTCTAGGCTTGGGGGCCAAAGTCCCCTCACTCCCTCACCAGCCCCTGGCAGTAGGTAACAAGAGTCTGAAAAGGGAACAAGCCAGAGGTTCTCATTTAAGAACAGAGAGTAGGGACCCATCTGAACATCAGGTGGACAATGCTGGAGTGCACATGTGCTAAGCCTGCTCTGTATGTCAAAGCTGGTGTTTCAGGGCAGGGACATGTGGCTGCTCGTGCATAAATGCTACCACTTTCTGAGCACTCACTCGGCATTGGGCCCAGGGCTAAACTCTACAGGGGTTATTTTATTTAGATCTTGCAATGGGCTTATAAGGTAGGTACATTTCACAAAAGGGTTGTAGAAGGGAAGGCTCAGAGAGGTTAAGTAACTGACCCAAGGTCACACAGCTAGCAAACAGCAGGGCAAGGATTGGAACCCAAGTTTTAAAAGTAAGAGCTCGGGCTAACCACGGCCCATACCACCTTTTCTCTGGGCATGCTGCCTGAGTGCACGGACGCGTGCCTGTCTGTGCATGTGGGAATGTACAGGGAAGGTACTCCCCTGAGATGGCACTGTGTCACCCCCACGCTCCAGTGCAGCGCCAGTTTCCAATTTACAGAATAATCCCTGGGCGCCTCGTTCTTGAGGTGTGATGGCGGCCACATCAGGATTCATCCCTCAGCACCCCCGCGGAGAAATCCTACAGTGCCTCCCTGCCCCAACCGCAAATCCCCTAATGGGCTGGGAGCCCTCCCAGGTGTGTAGGGAGCCAGGCCAAACTGCTTTTCCCGGGCCAGTCTAGGCCTGAGGCCTCGGACCCACGAGCCCCTACTCTGGCTGCACTCCCGCACTCGCCTCGATGTCCCTGACGTTGTGCATGAGCTGGTAGGCGATGTCCTTGCAGCCCTGGCTCAGGGCCTCCGGGGGCATCTCGTTGTCCGAGTACCAGTCCCGGTCAGCAGAGTGGGCGTAGGCGGCGCTGGGGGTGGCGTGGTTCACTCGCGTAGTGGTCACGATGCCCACGGATTTCCCTGGGGTGTGGGAGAGGAGGTGTTGGCTTCGTCTGGAAATGGGCGTGTCCAAGCTGTCTTCCCCCTCCCTCTCCTAGCTAAAGCCAGGTCAGTTCTGCTGCCTGCCTGGGCCCCAGTCTCCCCATCCGTACTAAAGGTGGGGTTGGTGGCTTCCAAATATCCGGGCAGCTCAGATACTCTGCCTCTGTGACCCTCCCCCATCCTGAGGGCCCTTGAGCTGTGAACACCTGGGCTGGAGCCCTCTCCTCCACCAAGGACCCTGCAGAGCCCTACCCTGCAGGAAGCCCCCCGCGCGGCTGCCCTGCAGGAACACAAGGGCCCCTCCGAAGGGCTCTCAGGTGGAGTGTGGTTCTGTCACCTATGTCAGCCGGCCTCATAGCCTGACTCCAAAGTCCCTGGGGGCACGTGCCAGGGCCTCCCAATTCCCAGGAGGAAGGGAGAAGGGGGAGACATTTACTGGACTCCCACAGGAACAGTGCTGGGCTCGTCCCTGACCTTCCTCACACTAAACCTGGGAGGGGGCTATGTTTTCATGCCCATTTCATAGTCAAAGGAATAGACTCAGGGAAATGAGCCGGGAGCAAACGCACACCTGAGTGACGCCCTAAACCACTAGCTTTCGCTGTCATGGAAAGGAATCCATGACTATTTCACAGAGGCCCAGAACCTCAGAGCGGGAAGGGCCCTGGAGAGCATCTTCTTCTACCCTCTCCCCATTGTACGGTTGGAAAGAGGCTCAGACAGGCCACAGAGCCAGGCCCATTCCCCACCAGTCGCCCCACTCACCTGCTTCCTTGGCCCAACGCAGGATGGAGGTGACCTCGTTGCCCTGAGTGGTGTTGCACTCAGTGCGCTGGGTCGCTGCGCTCACTCCCACGGTGCCCTCATTGGCCTTCACCCCGCACAAATAGGCGGTGGCGGTGCCCGCGCTGTCAGGGACCTGAGCGTTGGTGTTGTATGTCTGCAGGCGGGAAAGGAGGGTCAGGAGGTGGCCCGGCCTTGGCCCACTCTGCTGCCCTCCGACCCCCACTCACACCATGGGGCCTGGGCATGAGGGAGACAGAGGCCTCCCGCGGCCTTGGCTGAGCCCTGCTACCCACCGAGGTCCCCCCAGAGCCACAGGATCACCTAGCTGCCTGCTTCCTGCCCACGCCCTGTGCCCTGGCAGCCAGGGTAGCAGGAAGGGGCGGGAATGCAATGTTCCAATATGTGGAGACTCGTTTGGCAGAGAAATGGGGGCTGGGTCAGCTCTCTCTGGGTCTGGGGCTGCAGAAGCCAGGGAGGGGGAGGGGGAGGCAGGTGAGCCGTGGAGAAGGGAGACGGAGGGGGTTCCTGAGGGAGTGAGGGAGGCTGGGGAAGGGGAGGGAAAGTTAGGGGGAGGCAGGATCTAGGATGGGGAAATGGGGACCCCCCCCCACTATTCAGACCTCTGGTCTGAAACTATCTGCCCGTCTCCCTGCCCCACCAGCCTGAGAGCTCCTTGAAGGCCAGAAAACATTACAGTCCCTGCTATTCCCCCAGAAGGGAGCCCAGGGCCTGGCCCAGAGTGTCTAAAGGACTTTATTATGTGACACCACCGCCACCAGCAACTACAACACCGGAAACAAAGCTACCACTTTCCATCTGAGCCGCCTTGGGAGAGAACGAACGTAACAGAACCCCATGCAAAGAGTACACACTGCGTGATCCCATGTACGTCAAATACAAAAGCAGGAACAGCTAATCTATGGTGTTAGAAGTCAAGGAGCAAGGACTGGAGGTGGGCGCGGGGGGACCCCTGGCTGCTGTCATGTTCAGTTTCTCAACCTGGATGCTGGTCATACAGACACGTGCAAAGTTTGTGAAAATTCACTCTGTACACCGGTTCACTTCTCTCTATGTATGTCATGCATCAATAGATTTTTTTTTTTTTTTTTTTTTTGCTGTACGCGGGCCTCTCACTGCCGTGGCCTCTCCCGTTGCGGAGCACAGGCTCCGGACACACAGGCCCCGCGGCCATGGCTCGCGGGCCCAGCCGCTCTGCGGCATGTGGGATCCTCCGGGACCGGGGCACGAACCCGCGTCCCCTGCACCGGCAGGCGGACTCTCAACCACTGCGCCACCAGGGAGGCCCCATCAATAGATTTTGAAATCAATGAGCTGAAATCCCCAGAGTCTTGGGAAGCAGCCGCTACTGTCCTCACTTCACAGAGGGGCCACAGAGCCCCCGGGAGGGCTGACCGCATTGCCAGCAGGTTTGAGGGTTCCAGCGAATGCCATTCCCCTGCTCTTTCCTCCTGAGAGGTGGGAGGCTTGGGGCTGGAGCTCACCTTGGAGAGGGCCACGTAGGGAAACTTGTCCATCTCCAGCCTGGTCTCCTCCCCCGGGCTGTGGTGGAGCTGACCCTTGAGGATGCGGGCCGCCGTCACCGTGGAGACGCCCATCCCTGTGGCGGGGGGCGGGGGGCTGGGGTCAGGGGGGCTCAGTCTCTCGGGCTCCCAGCCTCTCCAATCAGCCCTCTTGGGCACCCAGAGCTCCCTAGAGTTAGGTGCCAAGGCAGGCTGAGCAGTGGGCACCAGAGCATGACTGGGTGGCCCCTTTCCTCCTTCCCTCCCGAGACCCTCGGGGTCCCATCCTCTTCAACATGCCCCCAGGGCCCCAGCCTCTACAACACAGCCACCTTCACCTCTGCCTGGCTCCCTGGGCCCCCATCCAGCCCCTCCCTTGGGCCCCCAGGCTTCACCGTCTCCAAGGAACATGATGACATTCTTAGCCACGTTGGTGTTGAGAGTCTGAAGCTTCAGGGCATTTTTCAGGGTCTGCTGAGCTTGGTCTCTCCAGTACTTGGGGTCTTTCTCTTTCTCTGTACCGACAGAGAGGCAGTTATTTGGGAGGGGGTGGGGCAGCTTCCCATCCCCAGCCACTACAGACGCCGACTTCTCACTGCAGAAGGCTGCCTGGACTCGGCAGAGGAAGCAGTCGTTGCCCATCTCAGACAGCCGTCGTGAGATCTGCAAAACCTATGCCAGTCCCATCCTCCAAACGAGCCTGTGGGCCCTGGGTCTTCTACCCACATCTGAGACTGGAAAAACCAAGGCTCAGAGACACCAAGCGACTTGCCCAAGAAGGCTACACGGCCCTGACAGACACTGGCAGAGCTGGGCTTCACTCCAAAGCCCAGGCTCTTTCCTTCCACCCAGCAGAGAGACACTGTGCTAAGGCAGCAAATGAATTGCGCTAGCACAATTAGGAGGGTGATGTTTAACTTATTCAAGAAAACAAACGACTTCCAACTGCAGGAGCCCCCAGATGTATCCAGCCATCAATTATAAACTCTGCTTGGCTTATTCATTAAAGTAGGCTCCGCAGGAACCTGACTTAGCAACAGCTATTTAGCTGTGCTGGAAAGCAAGACTTGCCTGTTGTTTAAGGTATCAAACTTAAAGTAGCCAAGAACAGCCTCACTCCTGTAAGGATAAATTAGCAAAGAAGACGTTCAGTGTCCCTAATCTTGAGAAAAATGGGGAACCAGGAATGCCCCCTCTCTCTCTCTCTCTCATGTCCATGAGTCTAGTCGTCAATTCTCCAGTGGAAAAAACACTCTAGTGCTCGACAGTCCTCAGTTAGAACCGCATCTGTGCCAAGCAGCAGCTGTGTGGACAAGTAAGTTCCCTGGACCTCAGTCTCCTCCCTGTCAGATTCAACTGTTTGTACCTTCCTCTCGGGGTCTTCACGAGGACGGGATTTAGATAAGGCAAGCGACACACCTGACCCACAGGACAGGATCGATGCCCCCCCACCCCAGTAAGTCCTGGAATCCCTTTTTCTTCCAAGCAGAGGCCCAGGATCCCTGTCCACGGGGGTCGGGGTCCCTGCCACCATCTGCTGGTTTGTCTTCTGTACTCGGGCCCCATCAAACCTGCCCATCGAAGTACAGAAGCCTAGAGAGGGGAGCTCCTTGGGGATTCTCTCTTTCAGTGGCCTCCACTGCATGGATGGAAGGCTGAGGCCAGCAGAGGTGGGAGGGTCCTATCCAAGGCCATGTTACACATTCATGGGCTGAAGACAAAGGCCTCATCCCTTGGCCTAGCTCAGGCCCATACTGTGCGGGTGAAGAGCACAGCTCTCCTTTCTTACACATTCACGGTACCCAGGCTCGTGCCAGGTGCCCCATACACGGCAACAGTGCCTTCCCCTCCCCACAGCCTTACAGGGCGGCTACCATTACTTCCTCCACATTGCGGAATGAGGAAACAGGATTCTGAGACTGAGCCGCAGGGGAACAGAAAACCCACACATCTCCATGGCTGTGCTCTGCCTGGGGCAGGTAGCACAGGCAAGGAGACGGAAGGAAGCAGTTCTCCACCTCAAGCCTGGGACCCATCCATGCCCCACTTCTCCCCCTAGAGGTCCCATCCCTACCCTGATCCCTTAGTCCCCCACCTTCACGCTGGCAGCCCCCAGTGCCACATCTCTCTCTGAAGCTCCCCAATTTCAGACCTCACGGGTGGAGGCCCCTGGCTGGAGCCCGGAGAGCCTTGGACCTTCCATCCAGCTGTGCGCCTTTAGGCAAGTTCTGCCACTCAAGTTTCTGCCCCAGAAAAATAGGAGGACATAGCTACTCACAGGCAGTTCTAGGATCAAGTGAGGTAAAGCCTGGGCAAGTGCCCTGAGCCACTGTATTTTTTTAAAAACTTGGGTTTGTTTTATTTCCAAATATAAGCTTTTCTTATAAATTTATTTATTTATTTTTAATTATTTATTTATTTTATTTATTTACTTTTGGGCTGCACTGGGTCTTCGTTGTTGCATGTGGGCTTTCTCTAGTTGTGGCGAGCGGGGGCTACTCTTCGTTGCAGTGTGCAGGCTTCTCATTGCAGTGGCTTCTCTTGTTGCAGAGCATGGGCTCTAGGTGCGCGGGCTTCAGTAGTTGTGGCACATGGGCTCGGTAGTTGTGGCTCACAGGCTCTAGAGCGCAGGCTCAGTAGTTGTGGTGCACGCGCTTAGTTGCTCCACGGCACGTGGGATCTTCCCGGACCAGGGCGGGAACCCATGTCCCCTGCATTGGCAGGAGGATTCTTAACCACTGTGCCACCAAGGAAGTCCTATAAATTTATTTTTTAATTGAAGTATAGTTGACTTACAGTGTTGTGTTAATTTCTGCTGTACAGCAAAGTGACTCAGTTATACACATAGATACGTTCTTTTTCATATTCTTTTCCATTATGGTTTATCCCAGGATATTGAATATAGTTCCCTGTGCTATACAGTAGGACCTTGTTGTTTCTCCATTTTACATGTAACAGTTTGCATCTGCTAACCCCAAACTCCATGGGCTAGTGGTTTTCATCAGGGATCCCACTAGCTCTGGGCAGGTTTCAATCTCCCTCCCGCCTTCCTCCCACATACCACGGTGCCAGGGCTTTGGTCAAGGACCTTCTTTGGCCATTTGGGTGCCATCTGGGTGGTGATGAACTTCTACCCACCTTGCCCTCCCCCTAGCACCTGGCACAGCACCCCCGGGGCTGGGCTGCCATCAGCCTCCCTGGTCCCGTTGCTACTTCGCCAGGTGAGCCCTGTTACCCATTTGCCAGTTCCCTGCTGTGCCTGCTCCCTGAAGGACTGGGACTCTGGCAGAGCCCTTGTTTTTTTCACCAGTGCCATCCCAGGGTCCGAGAAGGGTTCAGTGGGTGTCAAACTGACTTTATTGTCAGAGGACTGGTTTAAGCAATGGTGGCTTTGGACAACTGAGTATCAGGAGGCCATTGTTTTTGGAGACCATTAAATGACACTCAGAAATGCTCGTGCTGTAATGAATGCTACGTGAAGAGTGCTTGTCAGTACGTACTGTATGACTCCATTTATACGAAGCTCAAAACAGGCAAAACTCAGGAGTTAGCCTAGTCACTTCCTCTGGCTTGGGGCAGAGTGGGGTGGGGGCAGTGGTTGGGAGGGGCACAGGAAGGCCCTTGGTGTCCCATGATCAATATTCTTTCTTGATCCGGGTGATGGTTACATGGGTACAAAAATATGTCAAAACTCATCAAGCTATACATTTAAGATTTGTGCACTTTGCTGTAAGTTACACCTAAGTTTTTTTAAAAAGTTAAAGACCATGATGTAACACCATTACACACCCATCAGAATGACTAAAATGAAACATACAAAAAACTGAAGCACTGAATATTTGAAGATTTTTCATTTTGTCACTTTTTCGTCTTCTCACATTTCATCCATCTGCTCACCTTTCACTCAGGCGGGTTGTAAGTGCTGAGAAAGCAGGGACTCGGTCCCAGAGTGACCTTGGGCCCCCAAGGACACAAGCCGAAAGGCATCATGGGATCGCAGAGGGAGCGGTGGCCTGGGAATCTAGCGGCTCAGGTTCAGTCCCCAGGGCTGCTACTGACTTACTGTGTGACCTGGGAGGGCCAGTCCCTTCTCTAAATCCCAATTCCCTCATTTGTTGAAATATATTCTTCCTGCGAGCACCCACTCCCTGCCGGCACTGTGACTGTCCCTTATAATTCCCATAACAGCCCTAAGGAGGAGAGATTATTCTCTCCATTGAACAGATGGAGAAATTAAGGTTCGGGGAGGGCAAGTGGGGACTTCCAGCCACATGATGGACTGAGCCAAGGAGGGCTCCCCTCCTACAACAGACACTAAAATGCTGAAAAAAAAAAACCCGTCAAGAACAGTATATTACTTGAAAAAGGAAGAAAAGGGGGAAGGGAAACCCCCAGGAGGCAGAAATTCAGAGGGTATTCAAAACCAGAAAGGTAAAACAGGAGCTGAGGCTGAAGGACCCTTGCAGTGTCAGACCAAATACAAGTCTAGGCTGAAACTTTTCAGGTACATGTTTTGCCTGGGAGCTATGGAAGGGATAGGGACGGAAAGCCAGTCATAACAATGTGAACTCAACTCTAAATCTGAGCCTGAATTTATAGTGTAAGAACCAAAAACTGAGAAATTGACATAAGTACTCTCATAGAATTCGTTGAAGAATCAAACACAATACTGCACTGTAGAAACACTTTTGTACGAGTTTACAACAGGAAACAAAAACAAAACAACAACAACAAAAAAACTGTTGAAGGTGAGTTTACAAGCAAGAATTACAAAATATAAGGAAATGTACTATCATGAGGGAGAGTTAAGCAGACGAAACCAACAGGAGACTTAACATACCGTGACTTGGAAGAGTTTATAGAATAAGTTCTATTTCAGATTCTTTGAGGTAAGAGAGAATAGAAACCCCAATTAAAGAATAATATAAAGGGAAAAAGAGTGACCTTTCCAACACTAGCACAGGTAGAGGCTGGGATTTCCTGCTCTGAACATTTGTTTCCGGCTCTTAAATACTTTGGATGGTTCTATGACCCTGAACACAGACACTGCCCTCATCCTATCCTACCTGCACCATGTCTCCCCCTCCCTCCACCCTTGCCCCCAAACCTACCTGGCACTAAGGAGTTGGTAAGGCAGGTGCCAATGGCCAGGACTAAGAATGGTGAAATCATGGTGCGCTCCAAGACCTGCTTTATCTCTGGAGCCCAGAGGTATGATGGATATGGGTGGGAAGGGTGGGCTGCCAGTGGTCAGTAGTTAATAGATGTTCCAATCCTAGAAAAAAAAAAAAAAAAAAGACATGAAGGTCACAGCTCCAGAGTTCATTTGTTCATCACTTATTTATTCGTTGATTCATTCATTATTCACCTATTACAAGAGACTAGGCATTTAGATGCAAAACCTAGGTGGTCCCTCCCTCAAGAAGCTTCATCACATAAACAGTTGTATAGGCATAAATGAGTTCTATGTTTCAAAGTGGTTCCTTCTCCTTTCCCAAGTGAATTCCCACTTTCAATCCACCTGAAGCCCAGAACCCACCAGAGTTCACTTTCTGTGTAGTGCTTCTCAAACTGCAGCATGCATCAGAATCTTTTAGAGGGATTGCTGAAACAGATTCCAGTACCCTCCGCCCCTCACCCAGAGACTCCAACTGCATTTCTAACAAGCTCCCAGGTGCTGCAGCTACTGCTGCTGCTGGTTCGTGGACCCCCCTTTGAGAAGCACTGTTCTAGAACATCAGCCTTTAGCCTTGAATTACCCATGCCCCAAGCACATCAGAGACAAAACAAAGAGTCCACCTTTTCTTACAGGGACACCTACATTTGCTCTTACGGGACAACTATATGTGCTACGTTCTACAGCTTGTCACTGATGGCGAGAGATATAAAAACTATAGGAGGGACATACAGGAAAAGATTGTCTTATAAGTGTGGCCATTTCTGGGCAGTGACCTTTTAGATGACTTGTTATTTTTTCATTGTCTTTTTTGCATTTTCTAAATTTTCCTTCTGTGTTGAGATGTTACCCTTTATAATTTTTAAAAAAAATGTTATTAAAAAAAAAACTGGAAGGAAATACACCAAAATGTTAACTGGTTTTCTCTGGGTAGTAGGACTGTGAATGATTATTTCTTCTTTAATTTTTTTTTTTTGAATTTTCCAAATTGCCTAAAATGAGCATGTATTAATGGCCTAAGAATGTTTTTAAACGGTGGTCATCCTGTTAGGATCACATGGGATAATCCCATTGGCAGCTGCGAAATGTAAATACTAACCATGTTGTGTATAAATGTTACTGGAAGATGAGGAATTTTAAATGGCAAGAGTTTCACTGGGAAATAATGTTATTATTTCCACCAAAATCAAGATATAAATGATCATTTCATTTGTTGTGGGAAATGGCAGTGATACACAACATTCTACCGTTAGACAGAGTGGGCTGTTAGGTAAGAAACCACTCTAACTGGAAAAAGGGATGTTGATTCAACCTTAAAAATGTGCATGGAGGGAATTCCCTGGTGGTCCAGTGGTTAAGACTCTGCACTTCTACTGTAGGGGGGCACGGGTTCGATCCCTGGTCGGGGAACTAAGATCCCGCATGCCACGAGGTACGGCCAAAAAAAAAATTTTCTTAAGTGCACTCCGGTGCTTTTCTACCTCCTTCCTTGTCCACCTGGCTCCTTAAGAACCTGGCTTGGGGCAGGGACAGGTGGCGGGAGGGAAAGCACAGGAATTGAAAGGAAATACTTTTCATCTAACATCTAACAGCACTTAACTCTGAGTGGTGGGATTTCAGATGACTTCTAATTCTTTAAGTCTACTTTAGTTTCCAAACATTACTAGAGTAAATTCTAACATCAGAAAAAAAGTTATTAAATTGATATACAATATCAATACAATCACTGCATGTACTTCTCTGTTTTGAAAGTAATTCCTTCCTGGTCCATCTCACTTACCACACTGGGAGCTTCTAAGAGCAGAGGCTTTGCCTTGTTTGTTTCCACTCCAGTGCTTGCCACAGTAAGTATTTACATCATCAGTTGAAAGTCAGTGCTCTAAGAAGTGGAGGTAAGGAGGAATCACCCCCAAATCCTCCCTTTGTGTGTGAAGAAAAGTCCAAGTGTTGGCAAGGAATTGGGACTACCAGAGTATCTGTTCACTGCTGGTAGGGTGTAGATTGGTACAACCACTTTGGAAAACTGACAGTACTACCAAGGTGACACCATACACACGCCCTCTGACCCATTTAACTTCAACAGAAATGTACATGTGTTCACCAAAAGAATATATAAGAATGTTCATATCAGCCCTGTTCATAATGGCTTCAAAACTCTCTCCAACTTCAGCAGGATGGATAAATACATGGTGGGGGTTCACAAGAAGGCAATCCACACACAACAATGAGAATGAATAATTGAGAACTCCATACACCAACATGGATGAATCTTGCAAACGTGAGGCTGAGTGAAGGAAGCTGACCCGAGAGTATATATAGTGTCATTCTAATGATATAAAGCAGGGGTCCCCAACCCCGGGCCTCGGACCAGTACTGGTCCTCAGCCTGTTAGGAACCAGGCCGCACAGCAGGAGGTGAGCGGCGTGTGAGTGAGTGAAGCTTCATCTACTGCTCCCCATCGCTCGCATTACTGCCTGAACCATTCCCCCCCTCCCCGTGAAAAAACCGTCTTCCACAAAACTGGTCCCTGGTGCCAAAAAGGTTGGGGATCGCTGATATAAAGTATAAAACCCAAGGAGGGGGAGGGGCAATATAGGGGTAGGGGATCAAGATGTACAAACTACTATGTATAAAATAAGCTACAGGGCTTCACTGGTGGCGCAGTGGTTGAGAGTTCGCCTGCCGATGCAGGGGACACGGGTTCGTGCCCCGGTCCGGGAAGATCCCACATGCCGCGGAGCGGCTGGGCCAGTGAGCCATGGCCGCTGGGCCTGCGCGTCCGGAGCCTGTGCTCCACAGCGGGAGAGGCCACAGCAGTGAGAGGCTTGTGTACCACAAAAAAAAAAAAAAAAAAAAAAGTGAAGTGTGGCTCCAGGAGCTCTAAAGGGCTCATCCAGCCCTGCACGGTTATTCTTATTTGTCTCTCTTCTCTGCTAGCCTGACACTCTGTGCGAGTCAAGACCATCTCTTCTCCATCTCTGACTCCCAACCCCGTGCACATAGAATCAGCTCTGTAAATGCTAACAAAAAACTCTCTCGTGCTGTTGCTTTGTAGTCAGAAGCTGCCCATGCCTGTACCTGGCAGCCACAGGTCTGTTCTCCATCACTGTAGCTTTTTAAAAAAATTTATTTATTTATTTTATTTATTTATTTTTGGCTGCGTTGGGTTCGTTGCTATGCGTGGGCTTTCTCTAGTTGCAGTGAGTGGGGGCTATTCTTTGTTGCGGTGCGCGGGCTTCTCGTTGCGGTGGCTTCTTGTTACGGAGCACAGGCTCTAGGTGCACGGGCTTCAGTAGTTGTGGCATGCAGGATCAGTCGTTGTGGCGCACGGGCTTAGTTGTTCCGCTGCATGTGGGATCTTCCTGGCCCAGGGCTCGAACCCGTGTCCCCTGCATTGGCAGGAGGATTCTTAACCACTGTGCCACCAGGGAAGCCCCATCAGTATAGTTTTGATTGATATTGTATTAAATCTGTGGATCAATATGGGGAAGATTTGCATCTTGACAATGTTCAGTCTTCCAATCATGAACACAGTATGTTTCTCTGTGCGTTTAAATCTTATAGTCTTCATCATACAGATCCTGTTAGATTTATACTGTTGTATTGCACTTTGGGGGGAGCTATTAAAATAGCATTGCTTTTTTTTTTCTTTTGGCCACGCCATGCAGCAGGTGGGATCTTAGTTCCCCGACCAGGGATCGAACCCCTGCCCCCTACAGTGGAAGTGCAGAGTCTCAACCACTGGACCCCCAGGGAAGTCCCTTTTCTGTTTTGTTTTCTTTTTGGCTGTGCTGCGTAGCTTCCAGGATCTTAGTTCCTTGACTAGGAACTGAACCTGGGTCCTTGCCATCTTCTGTGTAGTCAATCATGTCATTGACAAATAGGGACAGTTTTAGTTCTTCCTATACAATCTTTATGCCTTTTATTTCTTTTTCTTGCCTCATTGTGCTGGCTAGGACTTCCAGCACCATGCTGAATAGGAGAGGGAAGAGTGGACATCCTCACCTTGTTCCTAATCTTAGAGGAAAAGCATTCAGCCTTTCAGCATTAGGGGCAGTGTTTTGAGGTGTGAGGTGGAGTAAATTTGGTGGGGAAAATCAGGAACGTGTTTTTGGACATGTTGAGTTTAAGATGAAGTGGAGATGTTAAGCAGACCGTTGCATATAGGCATCTGGCAACCGGGAAAGAGTTCTTGGCTAGAGGTATACACTTGGGAACCCTGGGCATAAAGGTGGCATTTAAAGCCTTAATCAAACTTACAAGATCATTTAAGAAGAGGGAATGGGGGTGTAGAGAACTATATGATAAAAGCCCTCAGAAAGCCAGGCATTGAAATAATTTCTTTAACTTGATAAAGACTTTATATATCCAAAAAAACCTACAGAACCATCATATTTATTGAAGAAACTTTTGGCATGTTCTCTTTAACACTGGCTTATGATTAGAAGATTTGGGAGCAACCTCTAGGTCCATAACTAGGGGAAGGAAGTTATAAAGAGTGGTGGGGCAACATCTATGTGGCAGTAGTATTAAAACTAGAAGCTAAAACAGTAGGATCGGTGGCGTTTAAGAACACAGGATTTCAGTAGTTTGTATATCAGTGTAAACCACACTCATATACGCAACACAGCGTTACTTGCAAGGACACTTATAAATTCAACAACATATTAAATAAAGCGGCCTTTGGAGGGTGGTGGGATTGGTACTGGGGAGCAAGGATGAAGGGGAAAATGAACAAATAAAAGAAAAACTGAGGTCATGATACTACCCCCACGCACTGAGGAATATGACTTATTCAACCCTCTGCACCGCAGGTCCAAAACAAACACATAAATAAGGTCCAAAGCAAACACATAAATAAGGAAAAATAAAAGTGAAGCGTAGGCGCTTCCCTGGTGGCGCAGTGGTTGAGAGTACGCCTGCCGATGCAGGGGACACAGGTTTGTGCCCCGGTCTGGGAAGATCCCACATGCCGCGGAGCGGCTGGGCCAGTGAGCCATGGCCGCTGGGCCTGCACGTCCGGAGCCTGTGCTCCACAGTGGGAGAGGCCACAGCAGTGAGAGGCTTGTGTACCACAAAAAAAAAAAAAAAAAAAAAAAAAGTGAAGCGTGGCTCCAGGAGCTCTAAAGGGCTCATCCAGCCCTGCACGGTTATTCTTATTTGTCTCTCTTCTCTGCTAGCCCGACACTCTGTGCGAGTCAAGACCATCTCTTCTCCATCTCTGACTCCCAACCCCGTACACATAGAATCAGCTCTGTAAATGCTAACTTAATGAAAAGCTCCATGATTCAGGCTGGAATGCTCTGAATTTTGGCCCCAGGAATGTGGCATTGAGAAGGGCCTGTTCTGGAGACAGACAGGTGCCTTCTCCCATTGCCTCTGCCTGGAAAGGAGAATCTAGGAAACCCTTCAGGAGCCAGATTCTCCCCTGCTGGCTCCTCCTCACGGCCCCCGCCCCTGCTCAGAGGCTCCAAGTCCACTCTCTGGCAGCCCTAGGTGATGGGCTCTGTGGGGCCCAGCCTGGGGCCGCGGGGCCCCAGCTGCCCACCACCCTCTGCCAATGCTGTACCAGTTCATAATGGAGCCTCCGGGTGTGTGCCAGCCCCATCGCTCCCCACCTCCCAGTCAAACCATCTCTGCCAGGCTCCCAGCTACGTGCCCTGACTATTCATGACAAGTGTGCAGAAGCCCTGGCTGGGCTCTGGCCTTGGAGGAGAAACAGCCACTTGGCAGGTCAGGGGAGGGAGCGGAGGCTGGGCCTTGGCCCTGGGGACTGACTCAGCATCCTGGGACAGAGGGCACTGGAGCCCTTTGGAGCTGGGCAGAAAGCCAGCCCTGGGCTGGATCTCAAAAGGTCCAGGGCAAATGACAGAATAATAGGACTGATAAGAATCACTACCACTTCTTGGGCATCTCACTTGATACTCACAAGTGTTATTAGCTCCTGTTTTACGGTTTAGGAAACTGAGCAAAGGATCTCAGCTAGTCCATGGCCAAGTGCAATTCGATCCCAAGCTGACTCAACCTCTCTGGGCCTCAGTTTCCCCACCACGGAGAGGGAGAGAGACCGGCGCCCACCTTTCCACTATCTCTCAAGAGCAAATAGAAGCCAAATGAATTTCGGGCGGGAGATCTGGCAGAGGAAGGAGTCGGGCCGGGGTGAGTTCTACCTGAGCGGCCTGGCCAGGCGGCAGGTGAAGAAGCAGACCAGGCTCAAGGTCAGCGCCAGGAGGAGGAGGCTGAGCACCGCTGTGAGGACCACGTCCATGGTGGGGGACAGGAGGGCCATCCTGGGTGAAGAGGGCCCCACGGAGTTGCCACCACAACCTGTAACACCTAGTCACACTAGCCTTGGATGTCTGCTCCAAAGCTCTGGGTCAGCGGCTGTGACCTGGCTTTGTTCCCTGGGGTTAATCTTTGGGGCTTAGCCCAGGAGGGGTGAAATGGGAGGGAGGACAATCCATGGGGCTCCCCTCCCCCAGCCCAGTCCTTCCCCACCTGAGGCTTGTTCATTCCTCTTTGTCCATTCATTCTTTATTCCTAAACATTTACTGAATACCTGCTATGTACCTGGCTCTGTTCTAGGTACTAAGGACTCAGTGGGGAGGAGGACAGACACGGTCTCTGATTTCTTGGAGGTTCCTGACCGGCCAGGGTAGGAAAAAGCACTACTATGTGCCAGTCGTTGTGCTGGGCACCTTGTGGGATAAAAGCACAGAAGGAGGGCCTCCCTGGTGGCGCAGTGGTTGAGAGTCCGCCTGCCGATGCAGGGGATACGGGTTCGTGCCCCGGTCTGGGAGGATCCCATATGCCGCGGAGCGGCTGGGCCCGTGAGCCATGGCCGCTGAGCCTGCGCGTCCGGAGCCTGTGCTCCGCAACGGGAGAGGCCACAACAGTGAGAGGCCCACATACCGCAAAAAGAAAAAAAAAAAAAAAAAGCACAGAAGGAAAGGAACCCCTATCTGGGGTCACAATAGTTTTTTTCCCCAGCAGCAGTGGCCGTTCCACCCCATTTACATGCCCAGGAACCTGAGTCTGCACTGAATCAGCCAGAGGGTCGAACTCATGTTCAGAATAAGAGCACCTGCCCTTACTGAGCACCAACTGTGTGCCAGGCCCCATATGAGCTAGATACTAGCATCCCCACTTCCAGATGAAGGAAACAGACGCTCAGAGGTGCAATGATGGAGTTGGAATTTGAACCCAGATCTGCTGGCCTCCACAGCTGTAACCCCAGCTCCTGCACTGCCTCAGATCTAGGATGGCACCAGCCCTGCAGGGCAGCAAGGAGGCTTCAGTCAAGTCTCGGCCAGGTGTTGGCCGTCACCAGAGAGTCAGCACATACAGGCTGGAGGTAGCTGAGCTGTCCCCTGCCTGGAGGGGTCTTTTCTGCTTCCAAAGTGTCCTCAACCCCTTTTTCATTTTCTCTTGGGTTCTGACAACATCTCATCAAGTCAGGATGGTGACTATGGTTCTCATCTTACAGATTCAGAAGCTGAGGCTCAGAGAGGTGAAGCCACTGGACACACACAGAGCCCGGAAGCAACCCCAGCTATGTGCCTAGGAGACCAGGCCTTTTCCCATTATACTTCCCGCCTCTTGGGACACCTCAGATCCCAAGGTACAAAGCACCCAAGGTTGGGGGGAGATGCTTTTACCCTCTCGGTGCCAAGGGAGGGGCCCTGTTCCTGGCCCCAGAAAGGCCACTGAGCTCACCATGGCAACAGGAAACCCATCGCATCACTCCATTAAACCTTTTTCTTTCTCACTTTGTATCAGATCTTCCTACCTCATCAGATCTTCACCACATCTTAGTGACACAGGCAGGGTGGAGTGATTAGCCCCACTGATAGATGGGGAAACTGAGGCTTATCAGGGAAGTTACTCGGTCAGCTGTCAAACAGCCAGCAAGTCTGGTCCAAGTCCCAGCTCCATCACCTCCCAGCTGTGTGATGCTGGGTCAGTCCGTGCACCTGTGAGCCCATTGCCTTATCCTCCTAACATCCATCTGCCATTCAGGAGAGCCCGGAGGCGGGCCAGGCACTGAATATACCTGATCTTACTTTAATCCTTATTAACAGCTGAGAGCTAGATGCAGTTGTCCCCTTTTCCAGGTGAGGGGATAAAGGCCCAGGGATACACTTGTCCCTTTTTCCAGGTGAGGGAATAAAGGCCCAGGGGGCCATGCTGAAGATGATCCAGGGTCACACAGATGGGAGGTGCTGAGCCTGGCCCTGCACAGGACCCCACACAGGACCCACCCAGGTCACCCCTACTCCAGACTCTTTCCACCACAGCTCACCCAGGGACCCTCCCCGCCCCATCCAGCTCCCAGGCCTGGGACACCCTCTAAGGCTCCCCTACTCACCAGCCAAATAAGTCAATATGAGACCCAAGAAGTTTCGCCTTGTGCTCACCAGCAGTACCTGGTGGGGCCAGAGGGACAGTTATTTGTCCTTAGGGAGCCCCCAGTCTAGAGGACACAGTCCAAAAATGTCTGAGCTGGGAAGGGTCCTTTGACCAGATTTTCCCAAATGTCCCAGACCACAAAAATCACTTGGGGTGATTGCGGGAAAAGTCCTATTCCCAAGTGGTACCCAGGGAGGTATATAGCCTAGGCAGTGTATGAGGTGGGTGACGGAAGTATTCTTTACAATGATCTGGGAGGTGTTGATAGTTTAAAGTGTATATATGTATGGGATTTCCCTGATGGTCCAGTGGTTAAGAATCTACCTTCCAATGCAGGGGACGCGGGTTCAATCCCTGGCTGAGGAACTAAGATCCCACATGCCACAGGGCAACTAAGCCCACGTGCCACAACTATTGAGTTCTTGTGCCTCAAGGAGAGAGCCCACGCACCACAACTAGAGAGCGAGAAAACCCGCACACCACAACTAGAGAGAAGCCTGCGTGCCACAACGAAGAGCCCATGTGCTGCAAATAAGACCCAACACAGCCTAAAGAAAGAAAGAAAATAAAGAAAACTTAAAAAAAAAAACTTAAAAAAATAAAGTGTATATATGTAAAAATTCATCCAGGGGCTAATAACCCCTACCTTGCCCATACTGTTAGGTGTGATAAAGGTCTGAGGAGATTTAAGGGAGTGTTGAGAAGGAGAAGGTGTCAGGATGTGGCTGTATTCAAACTTTAAAAGAGATTAAAGAGACAGAACAACCCCTCTTCCCTAACTAATTCCCAGCCCCACCTCCCCCCCAGAACTTCTCAGTCAGAATCTCCCAGGGCAGGGCCTGGAAAGTCATCCTATGAGCAGATTAGTTTGGGAAACATTGCCTTAGACATTATCCCATTGCCCAGAGAGGAAGACTAAGGCCTAAAGAAGAGGAAAGACTGAGCCCAGGCCTCCCAGCTCCTACTCCCCGTAGTCACACACAGGGAACAATCAGAACCAGCTCAGAGCCAGTGCCCTCTGGGCTGTCAGCTGTACCTTCTTGGCTCTTTCAAGGAGCTGTGGCTGAGGAGAAGGGCTGAATGTTCCTTGTGCTTCCGGGGGGGCGTGGGGAATGGGAGGGGAGTTGGAGGGGGTCCTGCCACATCAAACTGGGCTGCAGCAGCTGCTCGGGGAGGGAGTGCCCCTAAAGATAGGCCCAGGAGCATCTCACCTGCAGGGTCAGAGAGAGGGAACATAGAACCGCTCTCTCAGCCAAGCCCAGCGTCTCTGGCAAAACTTGCTGGCCAGGACTCTATCCATTCACGGATGGAAGTTATTTACGGCTGCCATAAAGCAGCCTCTGGGTGAAGGGCTCTGGAAGGAATGTGTGCTGGTCAGAGTAGGCTGCAGGTCAGACCCAAGGAGGGACTTCCCCAGAGGGCAGTACGCCAGGTGCTGGCATAGAGCAAGGCTCAGACCTCCAGCCGCTGCAGACAGCACCCCATCTCGACAAAAAAACAGAGGCGGGAGTGCCTGGGGAGGCTTGGCGTCAGCCCTGCCTGCTGCCAAGCCACTGCATCTTTAGGGCTGTGATGACAAGCCAGCTGTTCCCCTGAGCACCTCCAGCCTCAGCACCTCTGCACACTGCGTTCCCTGGTCTGGAATGTTCCCTGCCGTCCACCCGATAAAGTCCTCCCACCACCCTTCCCCCTCGACCTCAGCTCTGCTGGGCCGCCCTGCAGCCCAGCCCCAGCCCAGGCGGTGGTTACAGTTCCTCCCCAAGCTCCCAAAACCCAGCCGCTCAAGACCTTGGTCACGTTTATCAGAGTCAGAGAACGATGGGCGGTCGCCTCCTCACCATGGGGTGAACTCCTAGAGAGCAGGGATCTTGCTCTGTGGATGTTGGCAGCCCCACGGCTGGCAGAGCCGGGTGCACAGCCGGCTGGCCGGGCAGGAATGTGGGTCGGTGGGTGGAAGGGTGGCGCGTCAATGGTGAGTGACCAAAGAGGCAGCTCGGCAGCAGGAAGCAAGCTCTGGAGCCAGGGCTCCAGGTTCAGCTCCTGCCTCTGCCCCTCTTGAGCCGAGTAGCTCAGGGCCAGTGACCCCACCCCTGGGGCCTCATCTGCAAAGTGGGAGACGAATAAAATCCATAGGGTCCTTGTAAGGATTATATGAGTTCATGCACAGCAAGGCTTAAAACAGGGCCTGGGACACAGTAAGTGGACAATGAATGTCACCCAGCAGCCATGATCAGCGGGCAGGGGAGGATGGAGTGCGGGGTAAGTGGGCAGGTGAGGGGCTGGAGCTGAGAAGAGACAGACCCTTCTCTGCCCACTCAGCCAGCAGCCATTTACCCTTGTGCTCATCACAGACCTGCCCACCTGGAAGGCCTACGAGGTCCTTCTAGCTCTAAGGCTCTAGAAACCAAAAAGCTTACCTGGCTGCTGTGCACCTCCACTTCGGGGAGGGGTTAATTAGGGGCTGGAGGTTCCAGTTCCTATACTCAAGGGGCGCTATGTTTCCTGAGAGGACCAGATTTGTCTGTCTGCCTGTCTCTCTCTCACAGACAAACATCCTACCAGGAGGCCTGATGCCTTCTCTTCCTCTTGAAGGAGAAAGAGAAAGAGACCACCTAGGGTCAGCCGGGAAGCTTCCATGGAGTGGGTGGGAGGAGAGCCAGGCTGGAAGGATGGTAGGGTTGAGATGAACAGAGAGAGAAACAGCGCTCCCTACAGGAGAACCTGAATGTGCAAAGGCAAGGAGGTAGGAATGAAGTATGTAGAGGTCGGGGAGAAAGGCAGGAGCCGGCAGTTGGTGACAGGACAGAGAGGCAACCAGGACCGCCCACAAAGGGCTTCGCTCCCTGAGCTCAGCCTGGTCAAGAGCAGGCGCTTGGCATCCCCACCTGACTTACACGTCTCTTGCCAGCCCATTTCACAGGTGAAGACTTTGCAGCTCAGATGGTCTGCCCCTCGCCCAAGGCCACACAGCACAGCTGGAATCAGAAGCCTCAGGGGTCTGGGTTCCAGAGCTAAAGAGTCTTCTGTGGCTTCCTGGGGTGCCTGGCCGGTCTGGATGCCACAGACGGGCTCTGTGGGCAGAGGACTGAAGCCAGTCAAGGTTCATCTGGTGGGAGGAGAGCTGGCAGAAGGGAGGCGGGGGAGGGAGATGGCAGGGCCCAGAGGCACCGTGCCTGGGGTGGCTGGAGTGCCTGGGCAGAGGGGTGTCAGGGATGGCTGTTCCACGGGCACACAGGCTCCCACCATCCCACGCAGAGGACATGTTCTGTCCCAGGCCACCTTGCTCTGAGCCAAGCCTGGGAGCTGAGTGGTGGGGTGGGGGAAAGGAGCATGTGCTGTGTGTCCCTGTTGTGTCTGTCGTCCCCTGCACTCTGGCACCTCACTCAGCACTCCTGCAGTGGGAGCCCCTCTGGTACCAGGAGACGTAGCCATCCCATCCTTACTCTCACAGTGGACAACAAGAAAAGGAAGGCACAGAGAGGGTATACAACCTGCCCAGGGTCACACAGCAATCATCAGCAGGGATAAGTCTCCCCATTAACCAGCTAAGATTTGGGAGGCTATTACCAGAAGCACAAGGCAGTCTGTAAGGCATAACAGAATTCCGGAAATCAGTGATTTCTGTCAACTGAAAAGCACATTTCAAACTGAGACTACTCTAGAAAAACCCTTACTTTATATACTTTGTCATTGTATTTGTAATAATAATAGCATACCTTTTCATAGCATTTACTATGTGCCAGACATCGTTCTAAACACTTTACCTATATTAACTCATTCAATCTCCACAACAACCTGCTAGGTAAGCACTATTATTATACCCATTGTACAGGTAACAAAACAGAAGCACAGAGAGATCGTGCTTGCTCAAGGTCACACAGCCAGTAAGTGACCAAGCCAGAATTCAGCGTCACCTGTAGATGTTTCTGTCTCCCAGGGCCAAGTATAAACTCTAAAGCAGTCAGTAAGACTGAAAACAAACCACATTTGTTCTATCTGCAATATGTTTGTAGATGAATGGAATACACACATCTACCATTTGACTTATACACTCTTCCCAAATGTCATTTTATTGTATGTGCATCACAGCCCCGAGGGAGGGCTTCTTATCCCTACTTTATGGAAGAGAGATGAGGTGACTTGCCCCAGGTCACATAGCATGAGAGTGGCCAAGGACTGACTGAGTCCAAGTCCTTGATCACAGGTGGCCTGCCCTGCAGAGGGGACGACCTGGGTTGTGCAGCAGAGACGGGGGGCGGGGTGGGGAGGACCTCGGCTGGAGACCTGGCTCCACCCCTGGACAGGCCAGTGACCCTGGACACACCCCTCCTCCCCCACAATCCCCTACTTCAGCTGGTCCTCATGCAGGACCCTGGACCACCGTGGCTCTTCCCCCCTCCCTGCCCCTGATGCCCCATGTGCTCTGGCAGCCTTCCCCTAGAATGGAGATGAAACCTCCATTCCATAGACAGCCCCACACAGGCCCTGTAAGAAGAGGCTGAGGCGGCTCTGGATTTCAGGGAAATAGGCCATGAACTTGTAACCTTCTGAGTGGCGGCCAACACAAGCAGCATCCCTGGGTGGCAACTGCCCGGTTTCTCGAATGCCCAGCTTGCGTCAGAACAGGGAGTACACGGATGTTCCCGGAGACAGGTCTCACTGCCCTGGGCCCAGGGTAATAGCACTCCTCATATTCCCAGAGAACCTTCCAGCTGGTGGAGGCTCCTGGCACTATTACATTTGATATCCATGGTGACCCTGGGAGGTACAGGGCAGGGATGCACCCCAACCTCCAGGCAGGAAATATGGACCCACAGAGGTGAGGGTCTCACGCAAGGGCGTACAGCTGAGTAGAGCCCCGAGATTGCTTACTGGCTTTGTGACCTTGGGCACATCACTTCCCCTTTCTGGGCCTCAGTTTTCTCACGGGTCCAATGGGGATAATCACAGAGAGTGCCTGTATCACTGTGTTGTTATAAGAAGGATAATTGCACAATAAACAATGAGATCAAGGCCCAGGGCTTGGCCCATATTAAACACTCAAAATAAATGTTAGTTAGTAGTAAAGGTGATAACGAGTGTGCCAGGCACTGTTGTAAGTGCTTTCCAGGCATTCCTTCATCTACTCCTCACAACACCATGTGGTAGGTGCTATCATTGTTCCCACTGCACGGAGAAGTTAAGTAACTTGGCCAGGGTCACACAGCTATTAACAGGACACTATGAAGGGGGAAAAGGAGAAACTCATAATGAATGAAGCACCTATTATGTACTGGGAGCTTTTTGTTCAGCCTTCTAAGAAACCAGTCACGTGGGAATTATCAGCCCAGATCAGAAGAGAAAACTGAGGCTCAAAAGCAGGGAGGGAAGTGCGGGGTCACACAGCAACCATGTGGGAGAGCTGGGACGCAGGCCAGGCCTGTCTGGCTCCATATTCAGTGTGCTGGCTCCCCCATCTCAGTCACATGCCAGGACAACTTCCATCATGGTCACCATTATGGGCGGCAGACCCCGATGCCTCGGTCACCCCCGGTACAGGGAGCCCTGCGTCAGTGTGTCATGTGACCTCCCTCTGCCTGTGTGGCAGTGTGCGTGTGTGAGTTTGTGTGCACGTGTATGCGCGCGCATGCCGGGGTCCTGGCAGTGAGCGTGGCAGGGCTCCCACTGTGTGTGTGCCCAGCCCCGTGACCAGTCCTCACGTCAGGCTGTTCCCTCTGCCCCCAGACCAGCTCCTCCTGGGCTTTCACGTGATTGCAGCTTCCTGGGGACCTCTCATATCTGGAACGGGCGCTGCCTCCGTAAAGGGAGGGGCTTCAGTCACACTGGCTCCCTCCCGCCCAGGTCAGCCCCTCTGGGTTTATAATTTTACATAAAGAGGCTGAGATGGGTGGGGGAAGCTCAGGGTTACAAGTCAGAGTCCTGTTACTCAAGGGCTGTTTTCTCATCTGCAAAGCAGTGATAATAAGTGCCATTCTGCTTCCAATATTGGCTTCTTAGGAGGGAAGGAACTTTGCAAACTGTAAAGTGCTATGCAGATGTTTCTATGGCTTTCTGTTGTTTCCCCTTCTTATGACTGTAGTAGATACGTGCTATAATTTTTGGCCACCCAGAATCCATTCCCCTTTCCTAACAATACCACAAAGTTTCCTTGGGAAGTGGCTCTCCCTTTTCCAGCCAACTGGTTTGGGTAGGACTGATCCTACCTCCAGCGGCTCCAGGTGGGTCCTGACTGGCTTAAGCTCAAGACTCTCTCCACCTGGATGGTGTGTTGTGAGGGAGTGGGGCGATGGGGAGGGGCACTGTGTGCAGCCTGAAGATAAGGCAAGCTCTCAGAAGGTGGAGTAGAGAGATGCAGGGAATCTGAGTCTTTGATGATGCTGCTTGAGCCCCTGGATGCAGCCACGCCTGAAGCCTGATTCTGAACATGCAAGTTACATGAGCTAATTAATTCCGCATATTGCTTACCTTGGATTTTCTGTTACTTGGAACACAGAGTCTGATCTCAGAACTCCAGTTCAGCCTGTTTTTCTCAGCCCCTTACGTTGTAAGCAACCACATCATGTCACTCATCTAGTTGTTTCTACCAAAGGAAAAATCTTGCAAACAAGCTAAAGTTGGGTCAATAAGTTTCGAGTGCATGGTAAAATGAGGCCAACCAATACAGGCTTGGTTTTCTTCTTGGAATCTATAAACTTGTAGGATTGTAGGAGGTCCTTGGGCAGGATTTGCCTAAAAGCTCTACTGTGTGCAGGACTCGGACCCTCCCCTTCCAAGGTTGTTGTCAGTTGAGTTTAACAACTCTTTGACCACCAGGTTCCAAGTGTCTACTGTGTGGCTGGCCCTGCACTAAGGGCTGCAGGCACAACTTCTGCCTTCTAGGCCCTTCAGTCTAGTGATGATTGGTCACAATACACATTTTTACTATATTTTACACAAAGCCCTAGGAGGCTGGCATACAGGGGGGAAACTGCTGCATCCATTTCACAGAGGAGGAAACAGAGACTCAGAGAGGTGCAGTGATTTGCCGAACATCCCTCTGGTAAAGAGGGGCAGGGCTAGGCCATAACCCCGGATCTGCCTGCCTCCAAACCCAGTGCTTTTTCTTCTAGCCTTTGGGGTGGCAGGGATGGCACCGGGACGGACATTTCTTTGAGGAAGTCTGTTCCAGTTAGGGGCAATCAAAATGGTTTAAAAAGCTAAAGAATGCAGGGAAGCCAAGTATCATGGGCTTCCTGTTTGCCCCAAGAGTCTTGGCTCCGTGAGAAGCCCCAGTACTCAGGCCCATCCAGCTTTACTCTCCTAAAGGACTCACCTCCTACAGGCTGTGGCCAGAGAGGGACCAGCCACAACCTTAAAATCCAGGCCCCAGATGCTTTCATGGGCAGCCCTTGGCACCCCAAGTGAGCTGTCCTGGCCTCTCTCGTGCCTCTGTCCTGCATCTCTAAGATCCAACTGACACGGCCTCAACATCCCCTCTCCCCTAGGCTCTTCCCTATACGTTATTCAACCAACATTCATTCGACCTCTGTTTATTGGGCACCTACTATATGCCAGGGGCTGTTCTAGGTGCTCAAATCCCTGCTGGTAGGGTGAGCAGACAATAAGAAAGTAAGTAAAATCAATAGGATGCCAGGTCGTGGTAAGTGAGATGGAGAAAAAGAACGGGGGGAGCCGAGGTGGTATTGGCAGTTTTAAATAGAGAGATCAGAGAAGGTCTCACCACGAAGTCATCTCACTGGAGGCTTGCAATAATCCCACGCAGGCAAGAATGTGATTCCCAAACTGCAAATAAGGAAACTGAGGCTTCAGGATTAAATCGAGTCTACACATGCCCTGTGTAGACTCAGCTGTGGAGCTGAGATCCTGGTGCAGGGCTACAGCTGCTCCCCCACGTACCCTCTCCCCTACCAAATGGTACTAGCAGCCCTTTTGCAGGCTCTGAGAGGTAAAGCCACATATCCGGACCAGCAAGAGTACAGGGCGGGGCTGGAGTCAGCCCTAGTGCCACCCTCTGGAACTGCCTCTTAGCAAGACCTACATCTGCTTCCACAGGCCTCGCTCTTCAGCTTCAGCTCTGGGCTTGCTGAATCTCAGTCCTCCTCTTTGCTGACTCCGTGTCCTCCAAGACCACTGCTCTCTTTCCCAGAGCCCCTTTGGCTCTCTATCCCAGGTCACATGAGACGCTAATCGTCCAACCCACCCTTGTTCTGCCTCCTCAATTAACTTCTGGCCCATCATTAAATCTGCATTTGCATGAAACCTACAAAATACATCTTGTGGACGGCCTAGGCGGGCAGACAGCTGGCGTACATGTGTAGCGGGGAGGGGGAGTTTCTCACCAAGCTTTTCCATCTGGATTTGTTCAGTAATCTCCCAAAACCCCAGACTAATCTTTCTGAACACTGTGGCATAGCGGAAAGACCTTGACTATGGAGGAGCTGGCTATTGGGTTAAGTCCTGGCTGTGTAGCTTTGAAAGTGACTTTATGTTTGGGGCCGCAGGATCCTTATCCATAAAACAGGGTTACAGATCCTCATTCTGCAAGGTTGTTTTAAAGATAAAATGCAGGGACTTCCCTGGTGGCGCAGTGGTTAAGAATTCGCCTGCCAATGCAGGGGACATGGGTTTGATCCCTGTTCCAGGAAGATCCCACATGCCGCGGAGCAACTAAGCCCGTGCGCCACAACTACTTAGCCTGCGCTCTAGAGCCCACAAGCCACAACTACTGAGCCTGAGTGCCACAACTACTGAAGCCCACATGCCTAGAGCCTGTGCTCCACAACAAAGAGAAGCCACCGCAATGAGAAGCCATCACTGCAACGAAGAGTAGCCCCAGCTCGCCACAACTAGACAAAGCCCACGCGCAGCAACAGAGACCCAACACAGCCAAAAACAAAAAAAAAAAAGATAAAAGGCAAAAAAGAGTATCTGTTAAGCAATAAAATTTGGTAGAATTTAAAAAAGCATTTAGATAGAGCCTGGCAGACAAACATCAAGATTTTGTTGAATGGAATGCAGAAGTCTGTATAATGGTGAACAACCACCAACAGCACAACAACAGCTGCATTCATTGTGCTCCTACACTCGGAGGTAGGCACCCTTAATATCAACATTATTTTACAGAAGAGGGGAAAAAAAAGCACAGGGAGGCTCAGTAACTTGCCTATGGTCACACAGCAGGCAAGTGACAGAGTTGGGATTATGAACCCAAATTGTCTAACCCCAAAGTATAAGCTCTTAACCATTATGCTAGGTTAGTAAATGAGGCTTGAAACACAGCGATTAAGTCCAGAACCTTCATTCTTAACCACTGTACCAGCTTGTCAGAGCTGAAAGGGGTTCTAGGACTAATCTAACCCAGCACTCTCATTTTTTTCCCAGCAGGAGCCTAAGGTCCAGAGAGGTAGTGTGACTTTCCCAAAGTCACACAGTCAGTTAGTTGAAGAATAGGACAAGCACCCTGGTTTCCTAACTCTTGAACCCCATGTCATCACTGAGTATCACAATGACCGTGAGAGGCCTTCAGGGAAGGAGTCTCGAGGATGTACCAGAATTTTTCCAGCAGAAGTGTAGGGAAGGCAGACTAATCAGAGGGAACAGCCCATGTGAAGGTCTGGCGGCCATGAAAGTCTTTTTTTGGAGAATCGTGAGCTGTGAGGTGCATGCAAAGGTTGGGGCTGGAACCAATGATAAGGCTGGTTTTCATATTAAACCATATTTCATATTTCCACATGGTTCTTTTATTGTTTAACACTTTCTTATTCTGTCTTATGTTGCTAATATATTTCCTTGTTTCTTTCGTATGTTTCTAATGTTAATTAAAAATTCTTGGTCTATCTGTTCTAATGTCGCTGACTCCAGTGCTATCTCGAGTTAGTTTGCTGTTTTTCTTTTGAAGCCTCTGTGCTCCAGCTGGTGATACAGTGGGGGTGAGGGTGCTGCATATACCATCCCTAGAAACAGTGAGGGAAGACATATGGCTCCCGGCCCCTCGTCCTCAAATCAACACCAGAGTAACAACAGAGCAAAAACGTCACTAAGCCTAGGAAATCTTGGAGAGAAACGGAATCTCCTGGGGAGACGGAAGGGGGTTTTAACTTGGCGTGTGCAGCGCTGGAGGGTGGAAACGCAGCAGCCAGGAGAAGGGGCAGGGCCTAGTCTTAGCAGGTGGAGAACATTGTAGAAAAGACAATCGGATCTGAGCTCTGCTCTTGCCTCTTTGCATCAAGCCTTCCCCAGCACACCTCCCCACACCCCCTGCCCCAAAACATGCCCACTTGCCCTGGAGCAACCGAGGCCTCACTTGCACACGCAGGGCCCAGGCAGACGGTCCAAGTATATGCCGGAGTAAAATCAGGGCCGTGCAGCAGGCACCGTGGAATTGCAGAAATCAAGAGGGAACTAATGGGGTGACAGGCCTCCACGGTCACTCCACCACCCCTTCTCTTCTGGACCTGGAAGCTGGTGGATTCTGACCTAGGCAGACAGCCCCCTCCCTTGGCTGCTTCTTCCTGGCATCCAGAAAGTGAGGCTCAATCCTGTAGAGTTAGTTACTTGGTGCGGGGGCTGGGGGTGAGGGTCGTGATGACAAACCCAGGGAGGAACTATGCAGTTCTGACACCTGGGGGCCTCCAATCTGGGACTGTCATCTCCTTGGGCTCATCAATGCTGACAGAGACCAGGGTCAGGCTTGGATTCTTACCCCAATAGGCAGCACCAGAGAGAATAGCTGAAACCCTCCCACTCCGAGGAATGAGCTCACGGGTTACAGAACAGGGAATCCAAGGAGTACACTGGCTTCAAAAGAAAAACAAACAGAGATACCACTGGAATTGGCCGTGTTCAACAGATGGACTGAGAATTTTAAAATAAGCATTAGATACACGTCAAAGAAATAAGGAAAGATATTAGTGAAACAAAACAGAATAAGAGAGTGTTATAGGACCCAAGTGGAAATATTCTATATGAAAAAACAGTTGAAATAACAAACATAATAGGTAGAATTAACTGCAGAATGGATACTGCAGCTGAGGAATGAAATAGGGAACTGGGATATCAGATGGAGGAATATTTCCAGGAAGAAGCCAGGAAGGATTAAGAAATCGGAAATATGAAAGAAATGGTAAAAGATCAGTTAAAAGTTAAAACAGCAGCCCTAATCCTAATCCATTAATTTGAAATGGATCATAAACCTAATTGTACAAATCTTCTTGTTTTTTTTTTTTGTTTTTTTTTGGCCGCACCACACGGCATGTGGGATCTTAGTTCCCAGCAGTGGAAGCGCCGCGTCTTAACCCCTGGACGACCGCGGAAGTCCCCATAATCCTAACTATAAAAGCCAGAACCATAAAGCCTCTAGAAGATAACATAAGCAGATATCTTTGTGACTTTGGGGTAAGGCAAGGAGTCCTAACTTCATTTAAAAAAATGATAATTTGGACTTCATCAAAATTTTACATTTCTGCTCATCAAAAGATAGCATTAAGAAACTGAATAGACAAGACACATAATGGGAAAGAATACGCACAATACACATAGCTCCCAAAGGACTTGTATCCAGTAAATAAAGAATTCCTAAAGTTGCCAATAAAATGATTAACAACCCTCACACACACAATGCGCAAGAGACTTAGCCACTTCAAACTGAAAACATACGGGGCCTCCCTGGTGGCGCAGTGGTTGAGAGTCCGCCTGCCGATGCAGGGGATACGGGTTTGTGCCCGGGTCTGGGAGGATCCCATATGCTGCGGAGCGGCTGGGCCCGTGAGCCATGGCTGCTGAGCCTGCGCATCCGGAGCCTGTGCTCCGCAACGGGAGAGGCCACAACAGTGAGAGGCCTGCGTACTGAAAAAAAAAAAGAAAAAAAAGAAAACATACGAATGACCAATAGTTCATGGTGCTCCACATCATTATCATCAGGTAAATGAAAATTAAACCCGTTTCACACCCACCAGAATGACTAAAACCAAATCAAAATGACTTGCAAAATCAAACGTTGGCAAGAATGTAGAAAAACTCATGGTTACGTAATAAAGTACACTGACTTTGGAAAAGAGTTTGGCAGTTAAACCAACATACACGTATCACATGATCCAGCAATTCCACTCCTAAGTAATTGCTCAAAAGAAATGAAAATACATCCAAAGGGCTTCCCTGGTGGCGCAGTGGTTGAGAATCCGCCTGCCAATGCAGGGGACACGGGTTCGAGCCCTCGTCCGGGAAGATCCCATATGCCGTGGAGCAACTAAGCCCATGCACCACAACTGCTGAGCCGGTGTGCCACAACTACTGAAGCTCGGGCACCTAGAGCCCGCGCTCTGCAAAAAGAGAAGCCACCACAATGAGAAGCCCTCACACCACAACAAAGAGTAGCCCCGCTCGCTGCAACTAGAGAAAGCCCTGGCGCAGCAATGAAGACTCAACGCAGCCAAAAATAAATAAATAACTTATTTAAAAAAGAAAGAAAATACACCCAAAAAGTCATACATTAAGTGTTCATAGGAACTTTATTTGTAATACCCCCAAACTGGAAACACTCTATTTATTTAATTTTTGGCGGCATGGCATGTGGGATCTTAGTTCCCCGACCAGGGATTGAAGCCACGCCCCCTGCATTGGAAGCATGCAGTCTTAACCACCCGACCGCCAGGGAAGTCCCTGGAAACAGTTTAAATATTCACTAACAGATCAATGAATAAACAATGGTGGTATATTAATTCAACGGAAAACCACTTGGCTAAAAAAGGAGAGAACCATTGAGGCAACAAACATAGATGAATCTCAAAAACATTATGCTAAGTGAAAGAAGCTAGACATAGAAGAGTATCTGCTGTATGATTCCATTTACATGAAACTCTAGAAAAGACCAATCTAATCTACGGTAAAAGAAATCAGAATAATGATTGCAATTTGGGAGGAAATAGACTGGAAAGGGTTGTGAGGGAACTTGCTAGAGAGATAGAAAATTTTTTTAAATCTTATTTTGGGGTTATGGTTACAAGGTAATGTAATTGGTCAAAATACCACATTGAATTGAACACTTAAGATCTGTGCATTTTATTGAATGAAATTATACATCAACCAAAAAAAAGAGAGAGATGGAAATATAAGCACCAACGTCTAGATATTAGGAGTCCTATGAGAGGAAAATAAATCAAAAGAAGAGATATTAGAAGAAATAATTAAGACAACCTTGGAACTGAAGGAAAATGATAGATCTCAGTTTGAAAGCATCCCAAATACATCAGACAGGATAGATAATGAAAAACCCACACTCAGAAATATTAGAGTGAATATCAGAAGACACATTCTCAAAGTCTAGAGAAAAACAGATCACTTACAAAGGAATAAATAACAAATTGAATTGACCAAAGTACCAAAGGAAAAGAATTTGAACTGAGAATTTTGTATCCAGCTAAACTGCCATTCAAATGTTAAAGGCTAAAAAAGAAAACATTCAATGGCTCAGGTTTATACAAAAAGACACCCCCCCAAAAAAAATTTTGAAGTAACTACTTCAGTAATAGAAACAAATTTCACATATGATACTAAAGATATGTGAAAGCTGAGCAAATAACTTAGTAAAGTTTAGTATTTTTAAAAAATCCCCAGATCAAAGAGAAGAACAAGACAAATATATAATATCTAAACAACTCAGAACTGTAAAACCTAGACAGTTTTAACGTGCTGTCATGGGGGCTCAAAGGCATGTCACTGAAGAGTATAAAGGTTGAAAGGGAAGAGAGAGACCAAAGGGTATAAGAAAGTGCTAATCTTGTCTTTGCAGGGAAGAGCTACAGCTAACAATTCTTTTAAAGTAATAAAATATTAAAATGAAACAGAAAAAGCAAGATAAATTGAAATTAAAAAGTAGGATACACACACATACTTTTCAGGAACACTCAAACATTTTAAAAATTAATCACATACCAGACCACAAAACAAGTCTCACATTTTAAATAACAGGTCTTCACATAGTCCACATTTTCTGACCATTAAGTTTGAAGTTAGTTTTTAAAAGAACAATTTTCCATACACTCAGAGATTAAAAAATCCCTAAATAACTCATAGATCAAAGAAATGTCATAGTAGAAATTAAACACCACTTAGAACTGAACGATAATAAAACACTATATATCAAAAACTGCAATGCAGCAAAGAAAGTCTAAAAATTAACGAGCTAAGTTTCCAATTTAGGAAATTAGAAAAAACAGAAACTCGAAGAAAATAAAAGGAGATTACAAAGAGCAGAAATCAACAAAACAGAAAACAAAGATTAAACTGAGAAGATCACAGCCACAAGTTGGTCCTTTAAAAAAGTCAATAAACTTGAGGCAAGATTAATTTTAAAAAATAAACAGAGGGAGGCCTTCCCTGGTGGCGCAGTGGTTGAGAGTCCGCCTGCCAGTGCAGGGGACACGGGTTCGTGACCCGGTCTGGGAAGATCCCACATGCTGTGGAGTGGCTGGGCCCGTGAGCCATGGCCACTGAGCCTGCGTGTCCGGAGCCTGTGCTTCGCAACGGGAGAGGGCACAACAGGGAGAGGCCCGTGTACCGCAAAAAAAAAAAAAAAAAAAAAACAGAGGGAGAAAGAGATAATACACAATTATTACGGAAAAGAGGAATACAATAAGAAAATGCTATAAGCAACCTTACACTGATAAATATGAAAATGCAGATTAAATGCATACATTTCTAAAAATACATACATAACATACTAAAACTGACTCAAGAAGAAAAAGGAAACTAAATTTAAAAATTGAAACAGTAGTTAAAATCTTTCCACAAAGAAAACAGGCCAAGGTGATTTTACAGGTGAGCTCTATCAGACTTCAAGAAGCAAACTATCTCAATTTTACCCAGACTTTTCCAGAAAACAGTAAAAGAGGAAATATTACCATCTACTTCTATGAGGCCATTATTATTGCAATACCAAAGCCAGAAAAGCACAACGTAAAAAATGAAAATCACAGACCCATTTTATTCATGAAAACTGATAAAATAATTCTAAACAAGATATAAGAGAATAAGCAATATACAAGTTAGACTTATCTTAGGACTGCAAGGATGGTTTAATATTAGAAGATCAAATATGTAATTTTAACTACATTAACAGATTAAAGGAGAAAAACCATATAATCATCTCAAGATACTTTCTGAAAGCATTTAATGCAAATTAATTCAACACAAATTATTATTTTTAAAAAGCTCTCGGTAAGTTATGAATAGAAGAAAGCTTCCTTAACCTAAAAAAAGCAATTTATAAAAAATCTGCAATACATATATATTAAATGGGGAAACATTAGAACATTATCTCTAAAATAAAGAACAAGACAAAGATATCTAATACCACCTTTTAAATGTTTAAGATTGTACTGGTAGTCCTAGACAGTGTAATAAGATGAGAAGAAAAGTTAAAAGCATAAAGATCTAAAAATACAAAAGGAAACTATCATTACTTGTAACTGTCTGCATAGAATCTACAGACAAATAATTGGAAATAGAGTTTAGCAAATTAGCTTGATAAGATCAAATGCAAAAAAGCCTATTGCATTTTCGTACATCAGCTACAAAGAGAACTGGAAAACATAAGAAAAAATGGGTACCCAGATGGGAAAAAAGTTGAATTGGATCCTTATCCTACACTATACACAAAATCAACTGAACATGGATCAAGGTCTTAAATGTGAAAAACAAAACTTTGAAACATTTAGTAGAAACTGTAGGTGACAGCTTTCTGATCTTGGAGTTAAGGCACACTTTCTTAAATAAGATCCAAAAAGCACTAAATATTAAATAAAACAGTGCTAGATTAGACTCTATTAAATTTTAGAATTTCAGTTTCCAAAACATCAGTAGACTCAGAAATATAAAGAACTATTACAAGGGAGTTCCCTGGTGGCCTAGTGGTTAGGATTCCAGGCTTTCACAGCCGTGGTCTGGGTCCAATCCTTGGTCAGGGAACTGAGATCCTGCAAACCACACAGTGGGGGAAGGAAGGAAGGAAGGGAAGGAAGGAGGAGAGAGAGGGAGGGAGGGAGGGAGGAAGGAAGGACTATTACAAACCAATAAGAAAAGAACAAAAAAAAAGACAAATAGAAAAATGGGCAAGGGACTTCCCTGGTGGTCCAGTGGTTGGGAATCCGCCTTCCAGTGCAGGGGACACGGGTTCGATCCCTGGTCAGGGAACTAAGATCCCACATGCCTCAGAGCAACTAAGCCTGCATGCCTCAACTAGAGAGGAGTCTGCACGCCTCAAGGAGGAGCTGGCGCACTGCAGCTGGGACCCAACACAGCCAAAAATAAATAAATAAATAAATATTTAAAAAATAAGAAAGAAAAATATGGGCAAAAGACATCTCACACACACACATTCATACACACTTCTTCAACCTCATTGGCAATCAGGGATATGTAAATCAAATCTACAATGAGAAATCATTATACTTGTTTGGTTGGAAAAAATAAGAAGTCTGACAACACTTATGGAAGATGTAGAACAGGATCTCTTTTTTTTTTTTTTTTTTTTTTTTGTGGTACGCGGGCCTCTCACTGTTGCGGCCTCTCCCGTTGGGGAGAACAGGCTCCGGACGCGCAGGCTCAGCGGCCATGGCTCACGGGCCCAGCCGCTCCGCGGCATGTGGGATCCTCCCGGACCAGGGCATGAACCCGTGTCCCCTGCATCGGCAGGCGGACTCTCAACCACTGCGCCACCAGGGAAGCCCCAGGGTCTCTTATATGTTACTGGTGGGAGTATAAACTGATACAATCATTTTGGAAAACAGTTTGCGCTTATCTTGTGATACTGAACAAATATTCATATACTCTATGACCCCACAATTCCACTCCTAGTTATATATCGAGAGAAAATTTCTATATATATGCATTAGCAAGCATATACATGAATACTCATAGTGCTTTTTCTACACTAGCAAAAACCTGAAAACAACCCAAATGCCATCAGCAAGAAACTGACTAAATAAAAACTGTGGTGGGAATTCCCTCGAGGTCCAGTGGTTAGGACTTGGCGCTTTCACTGCCAAGGCCCCAGGTTCAATCCCTAGTCGGGAAACTAAGATCCCACAAACAGGGCAGCATGGCCAAAAAAAAAAAATTATGGAATGGGAATGCTCAGTGGAATATTATACTGTAGTTTAAAAAAAGAATTACAGCTACATGCAACCATTGGATCAATCTCGGCAATGTAAGATTGAGTGAAAAAAAGCAAGTCCCAGGAGATTATGTAAAGCATGATACTTTCATAAAGTAAAAAAATATATTTTTTACATAATGTATAAAACACACACATATATATGATTTTAAATACTAATCAAAAAAAGGCAAAGGGAATGAGAAACTTCATATGTATAACACGTATATCTGTGTGTGATAATAATACTAATAAAGTATTAATCAAAATTTTAAAATAATAATTTTAAAAGGCAAGGGAGGGCTTCCTTGGTGGCGCAGTGGTTGAGAGTCCGCCTGCCGATGCAGGGGACACGGGTTCGTGCCCCGGTCCGGGAAGATCCCACATGCCGCGGAGCGGCTGGGCCCGTGAGCCATGGCCGCTGAGCCTGCGCGTCCGGAGCCTGTGCTCCGCAACAGGAGAGGCTGCAACAGTGAGAGGCCCGCGTACCACACACACACACACACAAAAAGGCAAGGGAATGAGAAAGCCCAGACTCAGGAGAGTGGTCACCCCACTTGAAGAAAGGTGGGTAGGAGACAGATGGAGGAACCCAGAGGAAGATGTAAGGTATTGGATGATGGCTCATAGGCATTTAAAATTTATTTTTAATAATAAAATAGGGACTTCCCTGGCAGTTCAGTGGTTAAGACTCCATGCTCCCACTGCAGGGGACATGGGTTCGATCCCTGGTAGAGGAACTAAGATCCCACATGTCACGCAGTGCGGCCAAAAAATAAATAAATAAAAATAATAAAATATACAAGAGGGCCATTATGAACCAGTGATAAATGTGCTTGAACAAGGATCATGATTAATCCACTGAAAGATCCCAGGGTCCATAAAACAACTTAAATGAAAACAAAAATGCTCAGTAAATATTCACATTTTGCCAAGCACTATAGAAACTGTTCAACATGCTTCTTCATATCTCATTGAATCCTCAACAGTTTTATGAGCTGGAAACCATTACTGTCCCCATTTTATGAGTAAACTGAGGTTCAGTCACTCGGCCAGGGTCAATCATCTGGAACCCAGGTCACCTCCTCCTGTCAAAGTAGGCAAGATATGTAACTTTCTTGGCAAACAGTAAGTGCTTAATAAGTGTTTGCCTTAATTCAGAGGGGCTGTGTGGGCATATTGGAGAGAAACTGGTTGGTGGCTAGGGGACCCAGATACAGTCCTACCACCTCCCTTCACGACCTGGGAGGCTCACTTTCCCTCTCTGTGCCTGGAGAGGGCTGGAGTGGCAAACCCCAAAGGCCATTCCTGCTTAAACAACCATTTAAGGGGCCAGCCAACAAACAGGTCACGCTTACCTTACTTCTCCTGGCAGGCCCTGCTGATTCTCCCAGAGTCGGTCTGAGGTCTGCAAGCTTTGGGTCCAGCCCACCTTCTGACATCACCTCCTGGCCCCCTCCGCTCACCACTCAGACCTTCTGTGCCCTGTTCTCTTCCCTCAGGGTTTTTGCACGGCCTGTTCCCCTGCCTGGAACACTCATCCCCAAGGTCTTTGCTTGGATCACTCCTCATTCTTCGGGTTAAAGGCCACCTCCTCTGAGCCCCTCCCGCACCCCAGTCCCTCACTATTTCACAACCCTGCTCATCACTGGCTGAAATTAACCCAATTTTATTTTATGGTCTGTCTTTTGCATTACAGAGGAGCTCCTGTATCCCCAGCACCCAGAGCCACACCTGCCTGCAGAAGATGCTCAGTATTTGTTGGAAAGAGAGAGGAAAAAAAAAAAGAATGACGCTGCCTCCCGCAGAAATTCTTTGTGGTTGTTCTGCCCGAGGCTTGGTTAGGTGGTTCCTCTGGTCCCACAGCTCTTAAACTTTCCTTCACCCTACACCACCTGGTGAGTGTGTCTGAATGTGTCTGTTTACATGACCGTCTCCTGCACACACTGGTTGATCTTTGAAGGAAAATCTAGACCAGATTGGTCTGCGAATTCCAGCAGCTAGCCTTGGGCTTAGCAGGCAGTTGGGCTAAGGAAATGTTTGTTGAATGAATGAATGAATGTTCTGTACCCATCTTTCCCTCTTCCTGACTCTGCTTCCTCCTTTTTCCAGCCTGACAGGCGCCAAGAGGTGATACCCAGGTGACCTGACAAGAAAGGCCACTCCAGCGTGAATTTTCTGAAGTGGGGACAGCCCCTCCTTCCCCCAACAGTAGTCACTTCAGACAGTGAGGGAACAAAGCCCTGCCTCTGCCACAGGAACCATCTGGGGCCTGCTCAGCAAAGCCAATGGGACGGGGTTTTCTGTGCATCTCAGCCTCGCTGATTAGAGCATGCCACAGGATGGGGAGGCTGGCAGGCCTTCCTCAGAGCCCCAGTGAGAGGCCTTGCCAAGTGAGCTCTGCCTGGCCAGGGGCCAGTGGGGAAATACTTGATTATTCCAATCAAGTAGCCACTCAAGAGGAAAGGATCTGCTTCCTCCAAAAGGACAAAGTGGGGCAGGCAGGCCAGTCCAGGGACTTGGGTGTCGAAGGGGGAAACTGCAGAGCAAAGTTCTCACACAAACCAGTGTTCTGAGATTTGCCACCCCAGGAAGACTCTGGAAGCCTGAGATGGAACTCCAGGAGGGTCAGGTCCAAGGCCAGAGCCCTGGACTGAAGCTGGGGCCAGTCCCCCACTGAGGATTCTCAGTTAGCAGTAGCTTCAGCCAGGCTAATTACTCTGGCCTCCTGACCCTGGTTCTGGAGACACCGGGACTGCCCCCCTGTGCTCCCCACCCCTGTCCATTCCTCCCTTCAACCAGGATCATACAAGGGGTAGATAAACTCTGCATCCTTGGCTCAGGGGGCCAGGGAGTGTCCCGCAGCCTATTCCTGCCATTTGCTCAACTCCTGCCTTGCACCCCCTCCCTGAGTCAGGCTCTGGAAGAACCATCAGGTGCAAGAAGAGTTTATACATATGGCCTGTAGAGATTTATCTAATATTTATTACGTGACTCCGGGCCCACACTCTGGAGCCAGGCTGCCCAGGTTCCAATTCTGGCTTAACCACTTATGAGCTACATGACCTTGGGCAAGTCCCTTCCCTTTCCCGTGCTTCTCCTTTTCACCTGTAAAAGCTGGGATTGGAGTACCTACTCCGTGGGAAGTTTAAGAGGACCAAATGAAAAAGGGTGTGTAAAACACTTACTCAGCAGGCCATACATGGGGATTCAGCAAATAACAACTCTTAATATTATTAAACAAATTAAGATTGTTTGGAGGCAAGCCTAAGTCTCTGGACCAGACATCCCCAAGACAGACAATTTTTCCCTCACCAGAGGCAAAACCAGTCAGCTCAGAGTAGACTGAAAGGCAGAGGGGAAAGCCCCCAGACTCTGGGTTCAAATCCCAGCTCCTCCACCCATCAACTCCGAAACCCTGGGCAAGTTACTTAACCACACTGAGTCTTGTTTCTGCCTCTGTGTATTATAGACCACAGTAGTACCTCCCTCAGAACTGTCACGAATCTTCCCCATCGGGAGGGCTGTTAGTCCCTGTTGCTGTCAGCTCTGAGCAGTGCCAGGGAATTAGGGAGCTGACAGGTGCAGGGGTTGCCCCAGGCAGCAGTAAGGTGATAGGCTGGTTTCCTTTCCTGAAAACCTCCGTCTGGGCCCAGCCTCAGGGTGTGATGTGGGGAAGGCTGCCCAGGAGGTGGGGAAACTCTCCTCCACTCCAAGGATCATGTAATATCAGCGTGTACACTCACACAGGCCTGCCTGCCAACAGCCAGCCCTGAGCAGAGGCGAGAGGAACTGCCCAGCAGGAAATTTCGATGAGCCTTTCCTTACAACAGGAGGCAGTATGGCCAGACTCCATAGCCTGATGGCTGGGATTTACATGCCGGCCTGCCAGCTACTAACCATTTCCCGGGCAAGTGAGTTCATTTCTCTGTTTCCTCGTCCTTGGGGTGGGGATGATTAATTATGGTGCTACTGCCCAGGGCTGATGAGTTCCTACATCTAACACACTTGGGGCAGTGTCTGCTCCTCAGGAGGTATGAGCTGATGCTGTTAATAGTCATTCAAGACTGCTTTAATTTCTTCCGTGAAGGATCTCCTGGCTTTCTCCAGCAGACTCAGGTCTCCCTCCTGTGGGCTTCTATACAGGGCAGGATCCACGCCTGTTACATGGATGATGATCACCAGACCTACTATGTGCTCGGCACTGTGTTAAGCATTTTACATCCATGGAGATGTTTCCTAGTCAGGGGGCAAAACTACCACTGGACTCACCTACTACTTATGACCACAGGCTCTGGGGCAGGGGCTTCTGTGCTATGGAAAGAGGTTGGGGGAAAGTGGTCACCACATTAGATTACTTGGAATACATGTGCCCTGGAAGGTATGAAAATATTTGCACTTGGTACCAATTGTGTGACCTAGGAGACATTACTTAGACTCTCTGGGGCTCAGTTGTGAGGATAAATGAATAAATATAAGTGAAGCACTTAAAACAGAGCCTGGTCCATGACTTTTTTTTTTTTTTTGGCGGTACGCAGGCCTCTCACCCTTGTGGCCTCTCCTGCTGCGGAGCACAGGCTCCGGACGCGCAGGCTCAGCGGCCATGGCTCACAGGCCCAGCTGCTCCGCGGCATGTGGGATCCTCCCGGACCGGGGCACGAACCCGTGTCCCCTGCATCGGCAGGCGGACTCAACCATTGCGCCACCAGGGAAGCCCCCATGGCATATTTAAAACAAACATCTATTGATATATATGTATCAATCACTTCTCCGAGTACCTCTCAGGGACAGAGGAGGAAACAGGCACGGAGGTCATACAAGGTCTTAGTTCCTAAGAGATGTTATTTCTTGCAAGTATTCACTCACCCATTCACCATATATGTATTAAGTGCGTACTATGCACCAGGATGCATGTTATATAGATTCAGCAAATGATGGCTGTTACTATTTTTAAAGAAATTAAGGTTATTTGGCACTGAGGGTCCATCTGTGAACAAGAAGGTTGGTCAGAGGTAGGACGCTGGGGAAACTCAGACCTGACTAAGGGTCTGAGCCATCAATAGGGAGACTGGATTGTCCTGCTGTCCATCATTAACCAATCATTCATGAGTTGATGTCACTGATGGAGAGAAGAAGACACCAATGCAGATGTGGGAAGGGCAGCCAGGCTTAGCCTGGAGTGGCTCAGGCATTAAACCCAGCGGGACAGCCTTTCCAGATTTCCCCATGGGAACCAAGCCCAGCTGGGCTGTGGAAACCCCTGCCAGGCGGGGCAGCCTTTCGTTACGTTAACGTCATTGGACACTTGCTGAATGCGGGTACCTTGTTAGACACTGGGATTCACGAATGACTCAGATGGGGTTCCTGACCCCCAGAAACTCACACAGAGCCAGACGCTACCTGGATGATCAGATGACAAAGGGCTGAAGATTTCCAAGCAAGATCTAGAAAAGCAGCCGTGATGCCAACTGGCAACATAGGCAGGGAGGACACTGCAGGGGAGGGGACAGCAGGTGCAAAGGCAAAGATGGGACAGGTTGGGGGACACATCTGGGCAAAGATCTTTAGCCTGGGATCCTGACCTGAGTTTGAGGGCTGGTTCTGCCATCGACTTGACCTGAGCCTGTTTCCATTTTGCAAAATGAAGATAATACTTTATTGGGCTGTTTCAAGGATTCAGTGAGTTCATGAGTAAGAAAGAGCTTTAAAAATGGAAAAGTATGGGCTTCCCTGGTGCCGCAGTGGTTCAGAGTCCACCTGCCGATGCAGGGGACACGGGTTCGTGCCCCGGTCCGGGAGGATCCCGCATGCCGCGGAGCGGCTGGGCCCGTGAGCCATGGCCACTGAGCCTGAGCGTCCGGAGCCTGTGCTCTGCAACGGGAGAGGCCACAACAGTGAGAGGCCCACATACCGCAAAAAAAAAAAAAAAAAAAACAAGGAAAAGTATAAGAGCCTGGATACTGAGGCTGGCAGTATCCAGTATTAAAGTGACTATTAAATGAGTATTAAAGTGACTCATCTACGGTCCCATGGCTGATTAAAACAGGAACTAGTTTTGGTTCATCCAGTATGGGGGGCCAGCAACTCAACCCCACCTCAGCTGCAACACTCCCATGTTCCCATCCCCCAACCCAGGCTCCCCTGGCCAATCCAGGGCCCAGGGATAACCATTTCCTCACCGTGTGATCCCAGGCCCAGTTTTCTAACCTGCAACATGGAGATGCCATTTGCTGTGCTACTCCCATGTGTACATGGAAGGCTCTGCATGCGGAAGAGTGCTTTCCACAGGTGAAGGAAGGTCAGGGTCACAAATGAGAGGTGATGATGGTGAGTGCGGAAGAGCCAGTGTGGAAACTGAGCCAGGGAGGGGAGCCAGCTTCAGGGCTGGACGGATGTGAAAATTCCAATCTCAGCAACTCCGCTGGTTCACCAGCTGAGGAAACTTGGGCAAATTATTTCACCTTCAAGTTATTTCCCTCACTTGAAAAATGGGCTGTTATAAGGATTAAAAGCATGAATGTATATAAAGCATTTAGTAGAGTGGCTTGGTGCATAACAAATATTCAGCAGATGTTAATAACTCTTATTACTACTACTATGGATATTATTATGGAGGGTGGGGGAAGGGGTAAGCGGAACTCTTTCCAGGACAATCTGAAACCAGCCTCTTCCTTCTCCTTTTTTTTTTTTTTTTTTTTTTTTTTTGTGGTATGCGGGCCTCTCACTGTTGTGGCCTCCCCCGTCGCGGAGCGCAGGCTCCGGACGCGCAGGCTCCGGACGCGCAGGCTCAGCGGCCATGGCCCACGGGCCCAGCCGCTCCGCGGCACACGGGACCCTCCCAGACCGGGGCACGAACCCGTATCCCCTGCATCGGCAGGCGGACTCTCAACCACTTGCGCCACCAGGGAGGCCCTTCCTTCTCCTTTTTACTTTAAGCCTGAGTTGTGACCAGCCCCAGAAACCATTCCCCACCCTTCCTTGAGGAGTGAACCAGGGACACAGCTCCATGGAAGGTCTGCACCCTACACCAGAGGTGAGTTCTGGCACAGTCTAGCTCAGGAGTCCTCCTGCTTTCCCAGACCAGGAAAAGAAGACAGAGGACCACAGTGACACCGACCTGGGCACCACCCTGGGCCTGTCCCTTCTCTGCCCCTGTTCACACAATGCCTAAGTCTAATTTGGTTCCGGAATGTCTTTCCATCTTGTGTGCCAATTCTAATGAGTGGATAATGGCTGCCTGGAGGACTGCATTTAGAAGGAACTTAAGGTTTAGAAGGAAAGAGAGCAGTGGTTGATTAGTCATGTCTGACATGTATAGGACAAGAGGGTGACAGCATGCATGCCAACTATTTGCCACACGTGAACTAGAAAAGTCCTAACCTTGCCTCCCTCAAACAAGCCATAGTTGTCAGGCAGGGTAACTGAAAGCCAAGAGGGAAAGGGACGTGTCCAAGGTCACACAGCTTGAAATGGCAGGGCTGGGATTCAAACTCAGGCTCCTCTGGCTTTCTGAGGATGCTTCCTGCTAGGACTGTCATTTCCTTCCTCTTGACTAGAAGAGGAGGTGTCCAGGCCAAAACCCATTGTCTGGGAGAACAGAAGCTGCTGTCCAACCAGGAGTGTGCCTGTGCTTGGTCCCCTCCCTCTGAGACCTCCCACATGACTTTGCAAACCCTAGAGACAGATGGTTCCACTGAAAACAAATATATACAGCAAGGTCCCCTGAGGGCTTGTATCCAGACAAAAAAATTGAATCCAGTTGCTAATCTGATTGGGCAGGAAGGCATGAGACCTGAATTTGGGTCTCATAGCCTCTTTCTAGCTGTGTGACCTTGAGAAAGTTACTCAACTTCTCTGAGCTTTAGTTTTCGTCTCTATAAAGTGGAGAGGATAACAAGTTAAATATAATAAGGTCATTAAAAGTGATTTGCTCAGTTCCTGACACAGAGTAAGACCTTAAATGTTAGTTGGAAGGATGAGGTCAAGGGGAAAATTGAAAACTCACAGCATTTTCACAATAATTACTCAAGTGATTAAGGCAAGGCTCAAATGAGCTTTTGAGAGGAACTTGTTTATCTCTGATATCCTGATAGGCTAACTGAAGCTGAAATATGAATTACGAGATATGATCATTTCAAAATAAGGAACCAGACTCTTCTAGGAAAATAGGGTGTGTCTTTCATGTCACAAAGAAGGAAGCATCCTTGAGTGGACGGATTGGCAATGGTAGGGGATGAGTGTGTATGAGTGTGAGTGTGTCTATTTCCCACTTTCCAGGCTGAGTGATTTTGTGATTTTGTGCCTCAGTTTCCTCATCTGTAATGGGACCCAAGGAGTCCATCCCTTGAGCCTCAACTGCAAAATGGCAGGGAGTGAGGGGTAGGTGAGGTTCAAGATGATGTGGAAAGTGCCTGGTGCCCAGCGGGTGCTCACAAAATGCTACTTCCCACACAAGGTCATTCCTAGAACTCCTCTGCAGCTGCAGGGACCAGGGGCCCTGTGGCTCTGTCAGGAATCAGGGCTCCCCCTTATTCATCTTGTACCCCGCAGAGCAGTTTGCTTGTGGAGACCTTCTAGGATCTCATGCTAGGCAGCTGCCTCCAGAGCCTTCACCGTGAGCTTTAACCATGAGGTTTCATGGCCTCCTACACTGCCCTTGAGCTCAGACACGGCGATTTGGAGATCTGTGCTACAGCTGGGCTATGGCCTGTCATCAATCACCAGGCCTTGGCCCCCAGAAAAGGGGGAAGAACAGAGAGCTGTGGGTTCAGAGTGCAAGACGGTGTTTCCTGTCTGCAAAGTGACACCAATGCACAGGGCTACTGGGAGCATTAGGTGAAGTGGCAGGTGTCAAGGGAGTCCCTCCCCTCCGGGGGCTGCATAATCTCTAGTCTGAAGCACCCCAGGTTGCCTGTCCCCAAGGGGGTGGGCCCCGGGCCCAGCTTCCTAAGCACTGACAGGCTGATGCTCTGTTAGCCCCCAAACTCTAGAGCCCTTAGCCTCTTCCTGGGACCAGAAAAGCAGAAAGAAAGCTCCCTCCTCCTGGCTGACATGTTTCAGAGATGCTGCCAGGCCCCGGAAGAGGGATTGGTGTCTATGTGTCCCACATTCCTAACCTGAGCCTCCTGAGGGCTGGCCCAATCCTCATGCACCTAGCCCAGAAACTGCAAACTCAGAAGGCAGGCAGGGAATAGCAATGAAGCAAATGGGCTGGGTGCGAGAGCAGAGCACAGTGGGCACTGCGGTCAAGTGGATGGAGCAGCTGCTAATCAGCTCCAGTCATGGTGGCCAGGCAGGGATGCAGCCCAGAGTGACCACATCTTTTGATCTTTTGAGAGAAGCCAGAAACCCTTATTTTTATGTAAAATGCAATCACCAGCAATGAAATCAAAGTTTTAAAATCACTGCAGGAGACTTATAGACATCGAAAACAAGCTTATGGTTACCAAAGGGGAAACGTGGCAGGGAGGGATAAACCAGGAGCTTGGGATTAACACATGCACACTACTATATATAAGATAGATGACCGACGGGGACCTACTGCATAGCATAGGGAACTCTACCCAATATTCTGTGATAACCTATATGAGAAAAGAATCTAAAAAAGAATGAATATACGTATATGTATAACTGAATCATTTTGCTGTACACCTGAAACGAACACAACATTGTAAATCAACTATATTTCAATAAAGTTTTTTTAAAAATCACTGCAGGAGTCAACAATGCTCCCACCCCCACCCTTTTCTGCCTCAGGAGGGCAGTTTGTGACTGACCTGCCATAACCTAAGTCACAAATGTTTGAGGACCAACTCAAATTAAATCAGACCCATTCCAAGTCTTCGGGATGTCCCAACCCCCCAACTCCTGCTCTTCAGGCAACTTGGCTTACAGATGAGGACACTGAGGCACAGAAGGGGAAAGGGACTTGCCCAAGGTCACACAGGTAGTATATCAACAGTTCAAGGGCTTAAACTCTGCTCTGAGTTGCAGATCTTTTTCTACCAACTCATACCATCTGTATTCTTCCTTCAACAATTCTTTCTTTTTAAAAAATGGATATATTAAGGATATGCTATGGAAATGATACACACCAAAATCAAGATAGTGGTTACTTTTAGGACAGTCATGGGTGACCCTGGGCAAGCCGATCCCCTCTCTGGACCTCAGTCTCCCTGGTCTGCAAAGCAGCTGGTTGACAGAGGCAGCCTTTAAATGCTTTCCAGCTCTGAGGAATCTATGAGGTCTCTTCTCTGGCCAGTACTTTGTGGCCTCAGATGAATATAAAATAGTAATAATAATAATAATGGGGGGCTTCCATGGTGGCGCAGTGGTTGAGGGTCCGCCTGCCGATGCAGGGGACACGGGTTCGTGCCCCTGTCCCGGAGGATCCCGCGTGCCGCGGAGCGGCTGGGCCCGCGAGCCATGGCCGCGGAGCCTGTGTGTCCGGAGCCTGTGCTCCGCGGCGGGAGAGGCCGCGGCGGTGAGAGGCCCGCGTACAGCAAAAAAAAAAAAATAATAATAATAATAATAATAATAATAATGGGGATGGCAAGTCCACGGTAGCCAGGAAGGAACACTACAATTTTAAGTGAAACTTGACTCCTGGTTACTGGAATTCAGAAAGAACGATGTTAATACCCAGGCAGTTTAACCACCATCAGACAGTTAAACAAAAACACATCTGGTTTAACTTCATTTTCCTCATCTCCTCCCCCACCACCCCCTACCCTCATCTCAAATTTTACCCCTAAATTTGAGAAGTCAAATTAAATGCAAACAATTGATTTCATGCCACTGTGAGGTTGAGAATTTCATCATGGAAAACTTTAAGCATGTCATTTTTCTGGGAGTAATTAGTAAATGTTGGGGGGTGGTATGAGGGGGGTGGAAAAATATGGAGACTACTCTTGAATGTTCTTTGGACACTGAGCATCAGAGAAGAGTTGCTGGGGGCCTACTATGAAGCCAGGACTCAGAGAGGCCAAGTGATTTGCCTCAGGTCACACAGCTAGGGATTGGAACCCAAGATGCTGATCCCAAAGCCAGCACTTTCTCTCCTGTCTAGGCCTTTGTAACCTACATAGGGCCTTCCCTCTGGCCCTTATGGATCACCTGGTAGTGGCAAAGAAACTGTCCCATAGGAAATATTAACTTCTCAACAACAATCTCCAACAGTGGGTCAGCCCCAGCTGAGCCATTCAATGGTGAAAAACCATTTATGATTTTGCTGGCCCCACACATCAACTCTGCAAAGTATATATTATTAACCCATATTACAGATGATTTCCTTACCTGAGGCTCAGAGAGGGAAATAAACTTGTCTAGGGTCACACAGCAGTGCTGGGAATGAACCTCCAATCTACTGCCCAACAGCTGCCCTCTAAAAGTGAGGACATCTCTAAAAACAAAACAAAAAAACACACCGCACAGCGTAGCTCCACCCTGCTGAGGATGAGGACGACGACGACGTAGCACTGGAAAGTTGAGTCTGCATTCCTGTGGCCATACAGAGATTTCTGAGTGCTGGTTCTCAGCTCAGCTTGCTCACTCTCCCCGTAATGTTCTCTTCAAGCTCTGAGTTTTGTATTAATAACTCAAGGTGAGAACTCCGAGCTATGTCACAGGATCCTACCCCTGGATTAAGAGGCCTCATCCCCAAAGATGGGTACACGTGAAGATTGCTAGAGTTGATCACCAGGGCTCCAGCCCCAGCTCCCCAGGTAGCATCTGTGTGTCCTTGAACAAGTCACTTCCCTTCTCCAGGACTGATTTCTAGTCTGCAGGGAATGTTGGGTATGTAAGCCATGGGACAGGCAGGGCTTGAGTATGGTTTCACCTCATTTCAAAGCTGGGACACACAGAGGCAGAAGGCACTGTGGAGATAACAGCCCCAGGCCTGTTCCCAGCAAGGACCTCCAAGCTCCTGGCCAAGGCTGAGTTTAGGATGACAGGAGGTGGCACCTGAGTGTGGGCAAGGAAGACGCCGTGCCACTCTACAGCACAACCCATCAGGGAAAGGACAGGGCCTAGGCGGTGGGTGACAGGTTTCTAGGGTTTAGGGGCAGCGACATAACCCTATGCCCAGTCTCAGGGTTGCATTTTCTGCTGAGATTAGAGCTGATTATAGACAATATTTTCTTAGGCACCGACACCAGCTAAACACCTTGCATACATTAATCATATTATTTATTGATCTCCTCAGCTTAAAGGAGGAGACTGGGACATGACAGAGAACAGAATTTGTCCCAGGTCACACAGCTTGGTTGCCTTTTCTATTAGTGAAAACCAAAGGTTGGCTGATCAGTTTTACCCATGTTATTGCATTTTAATCTCCTTCCTTGTGAATTGCTTAATTCCAATTCTAAAGTGTCAACTTCAGAGCCTGAAAACATTTTGTTACACAAGCGTCCAGAAGGCTGTTTAATTTACCGCTGCATTCTCAGCACCTAGAACAGGGCTTGGTGCATTCATAAGTATTTGTTAAATGACGATAGCATTTTCTTTCTGGCCTCAGTTCAGTTTTATTCCTCACAATAGTCTCATGAGAGAGGCATACTCCCTATTTTCCAGGTGGGGTCACAGATACAGACAGGGGCCATCACTCAAGTATGTCTTACTCCAGGGGCTGGGAAGTTAGGAAGCCATGTCCAGGAGCCTCTTCTGCTTAGGGAGTTCAGAGGCATAAAGTTCAGGAAGAAAAAAGGAGGCAAAGGGTCAAGAAGAGCAGGGGCAGGGAGTGGAGTAGGTGGTGGTGGTGGGGGGAACAACACAGTGGGGAGGACTAAAGATTTGAAGAAGGCAGGTCTAGAGCATGGGCGGAGGCAAGACTGAGCACCAGCAGGGCCAGAAGAGGAAAGGTCAGCCCCTCATCTCTTGGGTCATATAATGGGCTGCAGGGAGCTAAGGCTGTAGGGTTTAGAGTCTGGGTTCACATCCTGGTTTCATATTTACTTAACTTCTCCAGGCCTCAGTCTTCCTATTTGTAAACAAAACGATGCATGTGAAGTGTTGGAGCCTGGCACACAGTAGGCATTCGATACACAGTTGCTGTCATCTTTGCTGGTGCGGGAGCCAACCCCTTGCTTACCAGGGAAGCCCGGCCCACCGGGGGAGTCTTTCTTTCCCAGGGCCCAGAGGCCCTTTCTGGCCTGAGAATTGCCCCATTTTGATCTCCAGGGTTTTCCCCCTCCACCCTCAGGCCTTTATAAAGCCCCCCTCCCCCAATCCCATTACGCTTGGAAAAAGGGTCAGAAGGGACAATGTAGGGGAAGGATGGGGCTTTCCTTAGCTTCCCGCCCCACCATTGTTACCATGCATTTAACCCTTTCTTATCAAGACTAGGCATGGGAACCAACCCTGAGCTATCCGCTCACCTGCACATGCCCAGAGATGGATCGCAAACTCCCTCAGCTTCCGGGGCTCCGGAGCTTTGCCCTAAGGCTGCTGTGCCCACCCCGGACTCCCAAACAGACTCCAACACGCCGGATGTCCTTTCCCCCCACTCCCACCCCCCTGCGGCTCCCGGACCCAAGTGCCTCCCTCCCTCTACTGTTCCCAGCTCTGGCCCAAACTACTTTGGAGCCCACCCAGGCAGACCAGCCCCCTCCCCGACTACTGTGGCAAGACCTAGAGATTACTAGGTGGTTGGCAGTTCTGGGTGGGCAACCTGACTCGCTTGATCTCGGACCAAGGGGATTCCGTAGAAGCCGCTCAGTCACGGAGCACCGGGAGGAGGTGCCTAGACTGAAGGTGGGGGTCTCGGGCAGCGGCCCGGGAGGTAGGAGACCCCAGGGCTGCAGCAGCGGTCGCGAGCGCAGTCCCCTTGACTCGCCGGCTCCGCGAGCGCCAAGTCCGATTTCCAGCCCGGCCCAGCGCGCCCGCCGGAAGCCTCGGATGCACGCGAGTACAGGAGCGGGGCAGGTGGCTGGGGGTTCCGAATGGGCTGCCTTGGGAGGGGTCGGGGCGCGGAGGTCCCTGCCCCGCCACTGATAACCGACCTCGCCACTGTCCCCAGGCGAGGGGAGGATGGGGGAGGGGCCGGGAATCGACCACATCCCTGGGGCCGCGGGGAGCCTGGAGCCAGCGTCGTCTTTACCTGCGCAGAGTTCGTGGGCGAAGGCCTGTCCTGGCACAAGTGACGAGAGGTCGGTGCGCTGGGACGGAAGGCGCGGAGTGGCGGGAGTGCGACGCTGCCGGGGCCACCTCCCCCGCGGGCTTATAAAGGCGACCGCGGGGCCCGAGCGCGGCCGGGGCAGCCCTCCCGTGCTCCCGACCCCGCCCCCGGCCGGGGCCCCGGCCCTCCCCGCCCCCGCCCCGCCCCGCCCCCGGCCCCGGCTGGAGCGATGCCCGCCGGTCCGCCGCGTGGCCAGGGCGCCCCCTGCCGGGGAGTGGGGCACCCTCCCCCTTCCCGCGCCCCGGCCCGGCTCGGGTCTCGCGCGCGGTTGGGGCGGCTGGGGTGCCGCTGTCTCCGTGTTCTCCTGCTGTGTCCGGCTCCGCGCTCCTCTCTCTCTCTCTGTCTCTCTCTCTCTCTCTCTCTGTCTCTCTCTCTGTCTCTCTCTGTCTCTCTCTCTCAACTTTCTCTCCGCGAGCTCCGGCTCTGAGTCCGTCTCTGTGCGCGACTCTCTGGGGTTGCCTTTAGCTTTGGCTCCAACTTCCTTCTGTGTCTCTTTGTGGCTGTCTTTCTCGGAGCCCTCTGTCTTGTCTGCCCCTCTCTGTGTGTCTGCCTCTGTGTCTGATAACCTGTCTCTATTTGGGTCTCTGTCTCTACCCATCTCTGTGCACGAGTCTGTCTCTCCGTCTCTGTGCACCTGTGTCTCTGACTCTCCTCACTGTCCCCTCTCTCCTTCCCACTCCAACCAGACCACTAGCCTGTCTCTCTCTCCCCTGCCCTTGGGCTGTCTCTTTTGCTAGGGGCTGAGGAAGCAGAGGGAGACCTAGAAGGGGGTGGCCTCGGGGAGGGGAGCATCCCCTAGACAGGGCCAACTCTCCTAGACAGAGACTGTTCCCTCTTTCTCCTTAGAGCCAGCTAGGGTTCCTGCAGACTGCATCCCAGCCAGAGCCTGAGGACCTGTCTCCTGGGTGACCAGAGGAGGAAGCCAACACGCCCCATGCAGTAGAAACAGACAGCCCAGGTTCAAGACTCCACCCTGGTGACCTTGGGCAAATCATTTGAGCCCTGTGGCATGGCCAGCCCCTTAATAGGCAGACATGATCTCCCCTGGCTTCCCTTATCACATGCTGAGAGGCAGGTTAATATGAGACAGGGTTGAAAAGTGCACAGGAAACTCTAAAGTTCTAGATAAAGGGGGTTGGAGCTGGGACTGGAGGGGATTGAGGCCAGAGCAGAGCAGAGAAGGTGTCAGCACCAGCAGAAGCAATACCAGCCCAGAATTCTCTCTCTTGCCTACTCCATGCCAGCTCAGAGCAAGGCATCTTGCATACATTATCTCCCAACAACCCCATTTTAGGGAGGAGAAAACAGAGGTCCAGAGAGAACATGCAGGCGGCTTGTCAGTATAACTGGAACAAAAGCTGGGGCCTGGCACCAGAAACCAAGAATGTATTTATTTTTCTTTTTTCTTGTATTTTTAGCAACTGATACTGCTTCTTTATTTACAGGAGTGATATGAAGTTTCTTTTTTGACATAAGTTTATGTTTTTAGAAAGTGAAGCAAAACATTGATTAAATATTATTTATTTATGTATTCAGTGGGTTAGATTATTATGGCAAAAATCATGGAGGTGGTAAATGAATCAAGTTTGGGAAACAACACTTTTGAATAAGAAATTGTGGGTGAAAGCATCCAGAACCTGGGAGGGGTTCTGTAATTGCTCACAAACCCCAAAGAAGGATTTAGGGATAAGAAGAAGCTTGAGATGGTGTCACCATCAGTGAGCCAGGGGCAAATCCCCAGGTACGGGAGGTCTGCCTGTCCCAGCCTGAACAGAGGCTGGGGGGCTGAGGCAACAGGGAGTTGGAAGGACCCCATTTCACCAATCATGGGCCCCCATGCCTGCCCCTGACTTCTGAGCTCCCCAAGGCTGGTGGGGGGTGGACACTTCTGGCCACCATTGGGCCTCCTGTGTGTCATGATTTTTCCCCAGGTACCACCTTGGGAGTCCAGGGATTGGTTATGAGCAAGACAGGCCACTGCCTTGCCAGTCCTGCTACCTTCCTCCCTCACTCTTCCTACCCTGCTCCTGGGCTCTGTCCCCCAAGAATTCAACTGAGGTGGAGTCACCCAGCAGCCATTGCCTCCCCTGTTCCCTGGATGCCACCCCTCCTGGTGCTGTCAACACAGCAGGAAGGAGGCCTGGACTGGAAACCAGGAGCCCCATCTTCCAGCTCTGCTTCCTGGGGGAGCTGAGCAATCGCTTTCCCTGTCCAGGCCTAGATTTCCTCTGGCTGGCTGGACTGGACAACCTCTAGAATTCCAGGATTCCTGGACCACTCAGCTGTAAGAAGACAGTTCATTATATTAGGTTTCTCTGCATCTATACATATACCGTGTCTCTGGAGATTTGTTTCCTTCTTGAAAAAATAAGCAAATCGGACTGCGTGACCTCCAAGCTCCCTTTATTCTAAGAGCTGATGATCTCATTTGATTCTTACAACAGTTTTTTAAGGTGGACAGGGAAGGCATTTATAACCCTCATTAGAGATGAGGAAACCGAAGGCCAGAGATGTTAGTTACCTAATGGTCAGGGTCAGAGCTGGGGCTTTTCCTACTCATTCATTCACTCCATGTCTATTAAATGCACGCCATGAGCCCCCTGCCTTGAGCAAGGTCTGCAGCTCACCAGGCATCAGAAGCTGAGTTAGAGGTGAAAAGACCCAGGAGATCAGAATTTTCTCATTTCCACTAACCCTGGGGAGGTTCCTACAGGGATAAAGGCTGAGATGGAGATCACAGGGGTGTCAGGTCCTCAGGGTGAAGGATGAAGGAGAAAGGATGGAGAGAGAAGAACAAAACTCCAAGGCCTATTTATGGGTGGCATCAAGGAGTCAGCTGTGACCCAGCGCTGGAGGATGGAGCGCATGAAATCTAGGCAGATACTTAAAGGGGAGGGAGTCTGGAAACCCTTTGTCTGTTTTAAGCCTTGGATTTGAGGGATCATTTTAACTTAAGCCTAAGCATAACCAGAGGTTCAACCATTTGACTCCCAGAGTCACTTCCAGCCTCTCCTTCAACTCAATAAAACAAGGACCCAAAAGCCTGAGATGGAAGGAACTAAGGGTGGTACTGCCCAGCGTTACTGAACGCTGACCTCATGTGAGGCTCTGACCTAATATGAGGCTTTGTGCATATTAACCCAGCTAACCCTCACAACAACTTTTATTCCCACTTTACAGATGAGGAAACTGAGGCATATACGAGTTGTCATTTGCAGAAGTGCCCGCCAGCCTGGTGCAAAGCTCTTCACAGGCAAGATCTCATTGGCTCCTCCCTGCAACACCGAGGCAGCATCATTAACGTCATCCTCGCTTTTCTTTTCTTTTTTTATTAATTTATTTTATTTTTGGCTGCGTTGGGTCTTTGTTGTTGTGTGCAGGCTTTCTCTAGTTGTGGTGAGCAGGGGCTACTCTTCTTGTGGTGCATGGGCTTCTCACTGCAGTGGTTTCTCTTCTTGCGGAGCACGGGCTCTAGGCACGCAAGCTTCAGTAGTTGTGGCGCACGGGCTCAGTAGTTGTGGCTCGCGGGCTCTAGAGCACACGCTCCGTAGTTGTGGCGCACGGGCTTAGTTGCTCCTCGGCATGTGGGATCTTCCTGGACCAGGGCTCGAACCCGTGTCCCCTGCATTGGCAGGCGGATTCTTAACCACTGTGCCACCGGGGAAGCCCTCATCCTCGCTTTTCAAATGAGAAAGCTCTCTGCTCAGAGAGGCTTAACAACTTTATTCACTCAACAAATATTTATTGGATGCCTGCTCAGTGCCAGGCACCGTGCTAGGACCTGGGGACACAAGTGAACAAGATAAAGATTTCTGTCCTCATGGAACTGACATTCTAGTTAAGGAAGACAGATAAACAATAAACATTATAATTAATTATATAGTAAATGAGAAGATGTTAAGGGAATGAGTAAAGAACGAGCACAGATATAGGGGGAGGAGGAGTGCCAAGGGGGCCAGATGGTGGCCTTAAATGGAGTGTTCAGGGGAGAGAAGATGGGATCAGAGCGTAGATGGAAGCCGAGAGCCTGCCTGAGACCACCCAGACAGTCAGGGAAGAACCCAGGCCGCCCATGGCTAAAGCCTGGGCTTTGAGCAGTGTACAACGCTCTCCCAGGACCAGCTCTAACCCCCAAGCCTCTTCCCAGCTTCCCAGCCCTGGCTGCAGCCCCAGGTCTAAACTTACCCACCCGCCCCAGTCCTGCTCTGGCCCCTGTGCTGTCCCATCTTGAGGCTTGCCCTTGCTCAGCCCTTGTCTTCTCTCTTAGGCCAATCTCTCAGGCAGAATTAACTCAAGCACACTTCCAGCCCCATCTGTAGTCCCAGGCCCCACCCTCCACCCCCCGCAGTCAGCCCTGTGCTCAGGCTGAGGCCGGAGGGTGTCCTCCATCCCCGGCTGCACTTAAAGGAAGCTTTCCTCACAAAGGCCTGGGTAGCCCACCCTGTGAGAAAACCCCATTGTCCAAGGAACAGTGTCCCCATTTTGCCCTTTATTTCTAAAGGGACTTGTGAGCAGGCTCCAAGCTCCAAGAGGGAGTATGTTGCTTCCTCTTCTCAGCCCTGGAGAAGGCTGCAGGCCAAAAGGAAGGGTCAAGGCTGTCTGCTGGGGGCTGGATTCCAGAGGTCAGAGCAGATTCAGGCAGGCCCAGCCATAGCAGTCCCATGGCATTTCCAGAATGAAGGCAGGAAGGAAGCCATCCCAAATAAGCAGAAAGAGAGTTTGGCTGTACGCAGGATGGCGGAGAGATCTCCTCCACCCTCGCCCCCCTCTGCCCCATGCATATAATGGCTTTTGTCATCACTGATAAAATCTTCCTGAAGATTCATCCATCCTCCTGGCTGTGCATCAGTCTGTCCATCCATCTCCCTGTCTTCGATGGACACACCTGAGATGGACCTTGGAGATGCTCTCCCTGGGGGCTGTACCACTTTAGCATCCCACTTCCTGTTAGATGCAAATTTGGGGGCCCAAGAATACTTTAGGCCTTGGGCAATAGCAGGCTGATATTGGCAGAATGGGGATTACTTTAGCAATGTTCTAGAAGGCTCAGGAGGTGTCTGACCTATTTGCTTTTAGCCAAATACATGGAGACTTTGCCACTTTTCTGTGTCTAGGACATGACCTGGAGATATTCATCTCCTGACAACTAACCTTGGGCTCAGTGCATACCCCCTGCCCTGGGTTTAATGGGTGGCTTCTTCCTTGACATGTCAAAGCCATAGCAGGTGTGGAGAGATATTGCTAATTGACCTCTTGTCCACAGTCTGCATCCTAGCAGAAGCGTGAGAGGAGGAGTTGGGTCTCCTTGTCAAACAAAGAATGCTTGGGAATTCCCTGGTGGTCCAGTGGCTAGGACTCAGCACTTTCACTGCTGCGCCCCGAGTTCAATCCCTGGCTGAGGAATGAAGATCCCACAAGTCGCGTGGCGCAGCAAAAAAAAAAAAAAAAAAAAAAAATCTCAGACAAAGAATGCTTAATGGGATGAGTTTGGGAAGGACCTGAGGGGTCTTCAGCTTTATCTCCTGCTAAGTCCCCCACCTCCTGGCCTCTGCTTACACTAAATATAGCTGGGCATGGAGAATTCAGCTTTTTGGCTGTAATCCTGGACTCACCGTTAACTTGGATCACAGGCCTCAGGTCTAAAGTGTCTAGTTCTTCTTTCTCCTCTTTCAAACAGGCCAATTTCAAAGGAACCACGCATGTCTCTTTCTTGTAGGAATTTACTAAGGACTACAAGACATGAACAACCTCCAAAATCCTGAAATTTTCCCACAAGTCTCACAAAAGAGCAGCCTTGGAGGTACCTTGGTTTGAATTCCAAGATTCAGACTACAGCCTAACTGACTTCTTCACCGCCAGTTTTTTGAGAACTACCAACCTCCCAGGCAGAAGCCCTGGCTCCACCTACACCATACATCCCTCCTCAGCCCCACTAGTTCTGCACCACAGGGTCTATTATTTGCCATATCCCACTTCAGGTCCCTGTTTCTTTATCAGTTAGGAAGTTGTAAATAACAAAATCTAACTTCTCAAACTGGTTTTGAAATAAAGGAAATTTACTGGCTCGTGAAACAGAAAAGTCTACATTCAGGAGAGGCTTTTTTCCCCAGTGGTTCAGTGATGTAATCAGGACCTGGTTTCCCTCTCTTTCCACTTCTCAGCTCCTTTTCCTCTCTTTTGGCCCCAATTTCACCCAGGTGGAGGTTCCCAGGTGACATATGGATATATGTCACCTAAAATATATCAAAAATGTGGAAATCTGTTTCCCCAGACAAACACAAGCCTTGGAATTAAGTCTCGTGCGCCAAACCTCCATCACGGACACCCTAGTCCAGTCACCACAATGATTGATTTAAGCCGATCCAGGCCCACCTGTGGAGATAGGATAAGGTCCCCACCTACCCAATCTGCTCCAAACGCAGAAGAAGGAAGTGGATGTGAGAGAGGCAACTCACAAATGTCCCCCACACGTGACTCTAGGACTTGGGCAAGTACTCACATTCTACATTTATGGGCTCTATACTTGCCAAAGCACTTTGAAGTAAATAATAATAAAAATATTTTATGTGTGTAAAGTAAGATATATATATATATATATATATATATATTTTTTTTTTTTTTTTTTTTTTTTTTTTTTTTTGCGGTATGCAGGCCTCTCACTGTTGTGGCCTCTCCCGTTGCAGAGCACAGGCTCCGGACGCGCAGGCCCAGCGGCCATGGCTCATGGGCCCAGCCGCTCCGCGGCACGTGGGATCTTCCCGGACCGGGGCACAAACCCGTGTCCCCTGCATCGGCAGGCGGACTCTCAACCACTGTGCCACCAGGGAAGCCCATAACCCCCATTTTACAGATAACAAATCCAAGGCTTGGAGATCAAGTTAGGAGCAGGCAGCCAGGGTGCAATTCCCAGCCCAGGCCCCTCACCATGGTGGCTTCAAGTGGGAGAAGTGGCACTTCAGGAAGTGCCCAGAAGCAATTCTGGAAGATGAGAGTGACCACGTGCTGCACCTCTTGAACAGTCTTGTCCCCTTTCCAGCCTCCTTCGAGGTGGTTCCAGAGGTCTCTGGGCACTCAGAAGAAGGAAGACCAATGGGTTTAATGTTTACCACCCCAAAGTGCAGTGTCATGGAAACCCAGGGACTCTGGACTCTCCCTCTACTTCTGGGGGTGGGGTAGGCAGGGCAGGGGGCAGAGGGCAAGCACTCCCCCTCAGAGGCCAACTCCTCCAGCTTGAGTTTTCTGTGTGGGTGCAGGGCTGGAATGAGCATGTGATGCGGGGGAGCTCAGAAGGCCTGAATCCCCACCTCCCAGCGCTCTCAACTGAAAAGGCTGTCATAATGGACAGTGGCCCAGACTCTGAAACCAGACGACCTGTGGTCAAATCTGGCTCCACTAGCTGTGTGACCTTGAGCAAGTGAACCTATCTGTGCTCAGTTTCTTCAGCTGTGAAATGGGAATAATAATACATACCCCTACAGAGTTGTTGAGGGGTTTAAATAAGATAATCTATATTAAACCCTTTGGGAGAGTGTATGGCATATAATAAGCATTCAATAAATATCAGCTATTATTATTATTATTTTATTAAATATATGTGTTAATGAGTATTCTAGTTGCAGGCAATAGAAAACCATTCCTGCTGGACTAACAGAAAAGAGGAATTTATTAAAGGGAAGATTGTCATGAAGGGAGGCAGCCAGGGTTCCAGAAGCGACTGGAAGCAGGGATTTTTTTTTTTTTTTTTTTTTTTTTTGGCTGGGGGAAACATTCAAAAGCCTTTGTATTCAATTCTTTTTTTAATTGAGATATAGATGATGTACAATATTATATAAGTTTTAGGTGTACAACATAGTGGTTCACAATTTTTTAATGTTTTACTACATTTATATTATTGTAAAATATTGGCTATATTCCGTGTGCTGTACAATATAACCTTGTAGCTTATTTATTTTATACATAGTAGTTTGTACCTCTTAATCCACTACCCCTATCTTGCCCCTCCCTGCTTCCCTCTCCCCACTGGTAACCACTAGTTTGTTCTCTATATGTGTGGGTCTGTTTCTTTTTTTGTTATATGCATTAGTTTGTTTTATCTTTTAGATTCCACACGTAAGGGATATCAAACAATATTTGTCTTTCTCTGTCTGACTTGTTTCACCAGGCATAATACCTTCCAAGTCCATCCATGTTGTTGCAAATGGCAAAATTTCATTCATTTTTATGGCTGAGTAGTATTCCATTGTATATATATGTACCACATCTTTATCCATTCGTCTGTCGATGGACACTTAGGTTGCTTCCATATCTTGGCTATCATAAATAGTGCTGCTATAAACATTGGGTGCATGTATCTTTTTGAATTGGTGTTTTCATTTTTTTTCAGCTATACACTCAGGAGTGGAATTGCTGGGTCATATGGTAGTTCTGTTTGTAGTTTTTTGAGAAACCTCCATACGTTTTCCACAGTGACTACAAGCAGGGATCTGATCAGTCACCAGTTCAGACCATTTTCAAACTTAGTTTCTTCTCTCTGTTCCTGCTTCCTGCTGCCCTCCCTGCAGACCCGCTTTCTCTTCTTGCCAGTCGTTGTGGCAGGACCTGGCCCCCCAGGGCTATCTGGCAAGTGCACTGAGGCATTGCAGTGCCAGTGCCCAGGAGAGAGAATTGGATTGTCCCATCTGGGTCACATGTCCACTCCTGGTCCAATCAACTATGGATGGGGTCGGGGTCATGCAGTGCCAACATGGAAGCTCTTAAAGAATTGGGGACTGGCCTGTGAAGGGGTCTGGACACTCAGATGATGAGAGGCCATCATCCCACTTCCTTCTGTTACAAACCACGTTTGCTCCTTGGTTCTTAAACTGAGAGAACAAACTCTCATTCCCACTCTACCACACTTACTTAGAGGGCCTGCTTGCAGTGTCCCTCATCCCAGGGGAAACCCTACCATAGCATCTGTTACTCTAGGTAGCCACCACAACACACCCCTTCACACACACACACACACACACACACACACACACCCCTCTGGATATAGCTGATCAGCTCAGGTTCAGCCAATCCCTAGACTTGTCCCCTGACTCCACAATCAATCAGAATCTGAACCAAGAAGCACTAACGGGAGGGCAGTTGCTGACCATGAGAAAGGAAAGGCCAGGTTCTCCTGGGTGCCAGGGGCCATGTGGAGCTATGTGGAATCTGAGGAAGTGGATGTGTCTGCTGGATGAGAGGAGAAGGGAGCAGTTGCTCAGAAAGAAACTGAGGTAAAAGAGACCTGCAGCCCAAGGCACTGGGCAGGTAGCTTCAGTCTCCAGCTCTCCAGTTCCCATGCCCAGCACCAGAGGGACCTGGCTGCGTTTAGCTTTCCTGGGCCCATGGAGCTCCCTGGAAATTCCAATATGGCCTCACAATGCCCTCCACCCAAAGTTTTGTTTCATGTCACCAAACGTGCCCTGCCCAGAAAAAATTCACTTCCTTATTTCTCCCTAAAACAAATAATCCAACGTCCTTATTTCTCCGAGGAGAGAAGATGCCACAACCAACCCACCCCCTTATTTCTTCTACTTAAAGCCCCATGGACATGTGTGCATAGAGCGTGTACCAGAAACACCCATTTAAGGACACTTAGAACAATGGTTGGCACCACAATACTCTCCTTGTCCCAACGCCACCTGACCTCCCCCAGGAGAGAGGGGACAGAAAGCAACTTTGCCAAAATGGCTGGTAGAAACAATCGTTATGACTGCCAACTCCAGATTGTAGGCATGGCATCCCTGGGGGCAGAAGGGGACGATCCCTGTGCAGGCCCTTCTCCACGCCTCAGAGCTGGGCTGGTCATGGCACGTCAAAGTGGGGCCAGAGTAGGACTTTGAGGAAAATATCTCCTCTGAAGCACCACTCTCAGTGCTTCTGCACTTAATTAGATGCAGAAGTTGTTTGTAGACTAAGCAACCATTCACTGGGAGGAAGGTGGGTTAGAGTCTGCCACGGAGGCCACCTCTCTCTCTCTCTTTTTAATATACATTTTATTTATTTATTTATTATTTATTTTTGGCTGCGTGGGGTCTTCATTGCTGCGCGTGGGCTTTCTCTAGGTGCGGCGAGCGGGGGATACTCTTCGTTGCGGTGCGTAGGCTTCTCACTGCGGTGGCTTCTCTTGTTATGGAGCACGGGCTCTAGGCACGCGGGCTTCAGTAGTTGTGGCACACGGGCTTAGTTGCTCTGCAGCATGTGGGATCTTGCCGGACCAGGGCTCGAACCCGTAGTTAAGAATCCGCCCCTGGCAGGCAGATTCTTAACCACTGCAACACCAGAAGTCCCTAGAGGCCACCGCTCTTCCCATCACGTCCCCACCACAGGTAAGTAGCTCAACCAAGACCTGGTTCCAACTTCCTCTCTCCTGCAGCAAATCAGAAGATTTATTTGAATTCAGTGATGATTTTTTTTTTTTTTGAGCCCATGGTGTGCTAGGACCTGCCCATGATTAAATTACACACATGCTAATTCCTCCTTGGCAGGAGCCACTGTTAACACCGAAATCTTATTTCCTTATTTGTAAAATGACAAGGTTGGACAAGATATGGTCTCAGGCCCCGACTTGCTCTGATGGTCTAGAAATGAGGTGTCTCATTGCTACCGTGTGTTATGATAGTGGATAGTAGACCGTTTTATTCTTTATTCTTGGGCCATTTTCTACACCTGTTTCCTGATCTCTCGGTGTCCCCAACACAGAGAGTCTGTGTGGAGTAAACTGATAATTGCTTGCTGAGAATCCAGCTAGTGCCTGTGAGATGAGACAGGTTCCTGTTCGGCTGGCTAATAGCCTGATGTCAGACTGACAGCAGAGAGAGATCCTGACAGGTGACATGTCAGCATTCTGAGCCTAGGTGCAGCGGCAGTCCCTCGGCTGGCCCGGGTCACACTCCAACCTCATCTCGCTCCACACCCACCCTCCCTCAGCAACTAGTGGTTAGGCGAAAAAAATGTGGCCAGGGTGCCAGAAAAGTGAAAGAATCACCCCCAGTCCAAACAATACCCAAGAACAGAAGTTCATTTCAACAATCTTATTCAAATTCTGCAATCAGTAAGTTTAAAATATGGAAGTATAAGCTAATTTTAACTTTGGCATATCTGTTAGGTGTTTGTTGTTGTTTAATGTTATTTATATTTCAAATTACATGGGAAGAGGGTAGTAAGGGGCACCACAGTGCTCAGGCAGCTAAAGGTCTAAAGCGGGCCCTGGTGCCGGAAGTCGGGTCCGCAACCTTGGAACTGGTGGCCCCAAATCATCGCTTTTCTCTTTCTCTGAGTGGACGGCCCTGTCTGTTTTCTTATCACCATCTCTCAAAATATCTTAAGACCTTAGTTGCAAAACAACGCTCAACTCACCCAAACAACACTTAACTAGTTGAGTCCAGGTGGCTTTGTTTATATTAATTTGTTTTCCCAGGAGGAGGGGTTGGAGGGAGGAAAACACTCCCTGCAGAAAATAATACCAAGGTTGTTAATTGCTCTTTATCCCAAGCAGGTTGAGTTGATCCCAGACCAAAAGGAAAATCCTCCATTCTCTGGAGTATTTTGGAAATAGGTGGGACAGGGATTCCACGGGATAGTCGCGAGTCTGTGGGGCTGGGTGGAGACAGTGTGTTTCTCTTTGCTTACCTCCAGGTGGTTGTTGGCCTGTCTGTGGGTCACCACCTGTGCTATTACTGGTTGATACGCTTCCTCAAGTGGGCGCAGGTTTACCTTTTTTTAATTCCAATAGATTCATTTTAGAATTAAATCACTATTCAAAATGGGAAACCAATTTCATTTGCCATAATTAGAAGCTAACCATGACCATAGATTCAATGAATTCTAGCTTGAATCTGTTGCCTGCCAAGGGCTTTTAACAAGTGGTGGGGAGGTGTTGATGATGTATTGGCCCAGGGAGAGTGAAATAAAATTGAAAAAGGAAAGCTTTCTCAATATGTGATTTGAGGTTATTTAAGATCACATCTGGATACCACCCCAGATGTGATTATGGGTCATTTTTTTAACATCTTTATTAGAGTATAATTGCTTTACTATGGTGTGTTAGTTTGTGCTGTATCACAAAGCGAATCAGTTATACATATACATATATCCCCATATCTCTTCCCTCTTGCATCTCCCTCCCTCCCTGGGTCATTTTTATGAGGCTGTGAGCTCTCTGGGAGAGAGAGGTGGGTTGATGTCCTTGTTAGCAGAATGTCTTACATATATTGAGTGCACAGTAAATATGTCTACGTGTTGGGTGCCCTGAGCACAATGGCAGCCTGCCAGGGCTGTGACAACCCAGGGGCCAGGTCCTCCCTCAGACTTCTAACTTGGTGAGAGGTGGAAGAGCCTATGGATAGGAGTGGGGAATGGAGCTTCACGATCTTGAACTGCCACTAGGTCCCAGGGTCTTACAAGCAGGGCAGGGCTGGGGTGAAAGTTCCCCACTTGCCTCACCCTGGTGTGACCCAAAAGGGTCTGGAGAGCTGGGTGAGGCTGACCTCTTTTCTCAGAGAACAACGCCCCAACACAATCCATGAATTGGCCTTTTGGTATTTGTAATTCTTAAAAGAACAATAATTTGTTGCCACTTTTCCTGTGGCCTCCAGCCAATGTTTGCTTTCTGCCTATTTTCAGCGTTCGCTGCTAATTTGAGGCAAATTGCCAAGTGTTTGAATAGGATGGAATTATACTCTCAGCTTGGGAATTTTATCTCTTCCCCCACCACCCAGGAGTGGGGGAGGTGTTTTGGAACTTGAAATTCAACTTTGGCAATTATATTTCATCTTTTCAAATTTCCGAGCCCTGGGGGCTTCAGAACCAACCTTGACCTCATTGTTCTGATACCTAGTTCCTGCCTTGGGTAGGGTATCAGCTCCGAGGCCCCCAGCCTGGAGGTTCTGGGCCCACTTCAGCAGAGGGCCATTGGTCACTGAACACCTACTGTGTACCAGGCACTGTGCACTGTCAGCCGGGTGGCTACTGCCAGGATATTCTTGTGCTCTTAGGAAACCGTTTCTTGGCTTCGTTCTCGCTGGCTCTGTCGTCCATCTGAGGTGTGAAGTTGATTCCAGAATGCCCAGACAAGAATGCTCCCAGATCTGAAGCAGTGGAGCATTTCTAACTACCAACTCCACTCCCCACCCCACCCCTACACACCAGCTGGAAATTTCCTCAGGAGCAGCAGGTGTTCAGAATAGCATTACCACCCATCCCCACCTCATCCTGCCATCTGGCCATAACCAGTTCCTTTACCTCACAGAACCTTGGCTTCTCCAGCTCAGAATGGTCTCCTGACCCCTCAGGTCTGGTCCCCACTAGGAGTTCCTACCTCACTGGCATTGCCTTTTATCCATGGCTCACACCAGTGTCCTCCCTGGCTCTCCCTCCTTATGTCCAGACCATCTCCAAATCCTGCTTGTTTTACCTGATAAATCCCTAAATATTTCTAAATTCTGACCACTCCCCTTCATGCCCACCACCACCATCCTGTTCCAGGAAACCAGTTCCTCACCAAGATGAGTGCAGGTCCTCCCCATGGTCTCAGGATGTGACACTGCTCTCTCTTCTCAGGGCAGATCTGATCATATCATGCTCCTGTGCTAAAGACCTGATTTCTAACTATGGCTGCCTGAGCCTTGTGAGGTCTGGCCCTCACCACCTTCAGCTACATCTGGCCCTTGCTGTAGCTACCTGGGCCTTCCTTTGGTTCCTTGAATACACCATGCTCTTGCCTGCCACAGGGCATTTGCACACCCTGTTTCTTCTTCCTGGAAATCCATCCTTTACACCCCCAAAGCCTTGCTTCATTCTGTCCTATTTACTAAGTTCTTAGCTAAAGGGGCACCTCCTCCTCGATGCCCTCTCTGATCAGCAGCCCTGAGAGAGTCAGGACCTCATTATACCCTCTCAGAGCACCGGGTACTTCTTCACCTTACTCTAATATGGTTATTTGATTAACCATCTTCTTGACTGTAACCTTCATGAAAGGAGGGACACTGGCTATTTAAAGTCACATTGTTGCCCCAGAGCTTAGCACCTGACACACAGTAATTGAGTGAATAAACGATTGTATGAAGGCTGTTCTGAGAATCAAATAAGGAAGAGGGAGTGGGAAATGGAGAAGGAATTAATGTTTGGAAGGTGCCCACATGGTGCCAGGTGTTTCAGATACATTGTTCTAACTAATTTTCACGAACCACCAATTTTACATTTGAGAAAACTGAGACTTAAAGATATTAGGTAACCCACCCATAGTACACAGCCAATAAATGGTAGAGTTAGGATAAGAGCAGATTCTATTTAACTCCAATGCTCATGATCTCCCTTGTTCCCCAGTCTGCCTCCAAGTTAAAAACCTGAAAGAATGTGTTTTGCAAATTCTTGAGATAAATATTAGTCTTTTATGACCATCCCCAGAGCTATCATTACCATATTCATAATAGATGTGGAGGGAGGTGGGGGAGTTGTTGGAAAGAAAAATGCTCAGGGGTAATGGAAAGGTCTGTATTCTGCTTGGGGTGGTGGTAGCACAGGTATGTATATATTTATTGTAACTCATTGAAATGTGCACCTAAGAGCTGTAATATATAAATTTTACCTCCATGCCACAGCTATGAATAGTTGGTACTACTGAGGAAATTTGACTATGTCTCCATTAGCTAATATTATTGTATCAATGCTAAATTCTGTCAAAGTTTAACCACAGAGTTACCATGTAACCCAGCAATTCACTCCTAGTACCTAAGAGAATTGAAAACACGTATACACCCACACAAAAAAAATTGTACATAAATGTTCATAGCAGCATATTCAGAATAACCCCAAGGTGGAGATAACACAAATGTCCATCAGCTGATGAATATATGAATAAAATGTGTTTTTTAAAGTAGAAAGAACATGAACAAATAATTTTCAAAGAAAAAATCTCAACCTGAAAAAAATAAAAATAAAACAAAATGTGAGCTACATATACAAGAATGAAATTAGAACACTTCCTAACACCATACACAAAAATAAACTCAAAATGGATTAAAAACCTAAACGTAAGGCTAGACACTATAAAACTCTTAGAGGAAAACATAGGCAGAACACTCTATGACATAAATCACAGCAAGATCCTTTTTGACCCACCTCCTAGAGAAATGGAAATAAAAACAAAAATAAACAAATGGGACCTAATGAAACTTAATTTGCACAGCAAAGGAAACCATAAACGAGATGAAAAGACAACCCTCAGAGAAAGTATTTGCAAATGAAGCAACTGACAAAGGATTAATCTCCAAAATATACAAACAGCTCATGCAGCTCAATATCAAAAAAAAAACAAACAACCCAATCCAAAAATGGGCAGAAGACCTAAATAGATATTACTTCAAAGAGACATACAGATGGCCAAGAAGCACATGAAAAGGTGCTCAACATCACTAATCATTAGAGAAATGCAAATCAAAACTACAATGAGGTATCACCTCACACTGGTCAGAATGGCCATCATCAGAAAATCTACAAACAGTAAAGGCTGGAGAGGGTGTGGAGAAAAGGGAACCCTCTTGCACTGTTGGTGGGAATGTAAATTGATACAGCCACTATGGAGAACAGTATGGAGGTTCCTTAAAAAACTAAAAATAAAACTACCATATGACCTAGCAATCCCACTACTGGGCATATACCCAGAGAAAACCATAATTCAAAAAGAGTCATGTACCACTATGTTCATTGCAGCACTATTTACAGTAGCCCGGACATGCAAGCAACCTAAGTGTCCACTGAGATGAATGGATAAAGATGTGGCACAGAGAAGCAAGAAGAACTACAATCCTACAGCCTGTGGAACAAAAACCACATTCACAGAAAGAGAGACAAGATGAAAAGGCAGAGAGCTATGTACCAGATGAAGGAACAAGATAAAACCCCAGAAAAACAACTAAATGAAGCGGAGATAGGCAACCTTCCAGAAAAAGAATTCAGAATAATGATAGTGAAGATGATCCAGGACCTCAGAAAAAGAATGGAGGCAAAGATGGAGAAGATGCAAGAAATATTTAACAAGGACCTTGAAGAATTAAAGAACAAACAAACAGACATGAACAATACAATAACTGAAGTGAAAAATACACTAGAAGGAATCAATAGCAGAATAACTGAGGCAGAAGAACAGATAAGTGACCTGGAAGACAGAATGGTGGAATTCACTGCTGCAGAACAGAATAAAGAAAAAAGTATGAAAAGAAATGAAGACAGCCTAAGAGACCTCTGGGACAATATTAAACACAACAACATTTGCATTATAGGAGGCCCAGAAGGAGAAGAGAGAGGGAAAAGATCCGAGAAAATATTTGAAGAGATTATAGTGGAAAAATTCCCTAACATGGGAAAGGAAACAGCCACCCAAGTCCAGGAAGCGCACAGGGTCCCAGGCAGGATAAACCCAAGGAGAAACATGCCAAGACACAGAGTATCAAACTGGCAAAAATTAAAAACAAAGAAAAATTATTGAAAGCAGCAAGGGGAAAAAAGACAAATAACATACAAGGGAATTCCCATAAGGTTAACAGCTGATTTCTCAGCAGAAACGCTACAAGCCAGAAGGGAATGGCATGACATATTTAAAGTGATGAAAGGGAAGAACCTACAACCAAGATTAGCAAGGATCTCATTCAGATTTGATGGAGAAATCAAAAGCTTTACAGACAAGCAAAAGCTAAGAGAATTCAGCACCACCAAACCAGCTCTACAACAAATGCTAAAGGAACTTCTCTAAGTGGGAAACACAAGAGAAGAAAAGGACCTACAAAAACAAACCCAAAACAATTAAGAAAATGGTCATAGGAACATACATATCAATAATTACCTTAAACGTGAATGGATTAAATGCTCCAACCAAAAGACACAGGCTCGCTGAATGGATACAAAAACAAGACCCATCTATATATAGGCTGTCTACAAGAGACCCACTTCAGACCTAGGGACACATAGAGACCGAAAGTGAGGGGATGGAAAAAGATATTCCATGTAAATGGAAATCAAAAGAAAGCTGGGGTAGCAATACTCGTATCAGATAAAATAGATTTTAAAATAAAGAATGTTACAAGAGACAAGGAAGGACACTACGTAATGATCAAGGGATCAATCCAAGAAGAAGATAAAACTATTGTAAATATTTATGCACCCAACATAGGAGCACCTCAATACATAAGGCAACTGCTAACAGCTATAAAAGAGGAAACTGACAGTAACACAGAAATAGTGGGGGACTTTAACACCTCACTTACACCAATGGACAGATCATCCAAACAGAAAATTAATAAGGAAACACAAGCTTTAAATGACACAATAGACCAGATAGATTTAATTGATATTTATAGGACATTCCATCCAAAAACAGCAGATTACACTTTCTTCTCAAGTGCACATGGAACATTCTCCAGGATAGATCACATCTTGGGTCACAAATCAATCCTCAGTATATTTAAGAAAATTGAAATCACATCAAGCATCTTTTCTGACCACAATGCTATGAGATTAGAAATCAATTACAGGGCTTCCCTGGTGGTGCAGTGGTTGAGAGTCCGCCTGCCGATGCAGGGGACACGGGTTCGTGCCCTGGTCCGGGAAGATCCCACATGCCGCGGAGCGGCTGGGCCCGTGAGCCATGGCCACTGAATCTGCGCGTCCGGAGCCTGTGCTCCGCCATGGGAGAGGCCACAACAGTGAGAGGCCCGCGTACTGCAAAAAAAAAAAAAAAAAAAAAAGAAATCAATTACAGGGAAAAAATGTAAAAAACACAAACACATGGAGGCTAAACAATACGTTACTAAATAACCAAGAGATCACTGAAGAAATCAAATAGGAAATCAAAAAGTGCCTAGAGACAAATGACAATGAAAACACCACGATCCAAAACCTATGGGATGCAGCAAAGGCAGTTCTAAGAGGGAAGTTTATAGCAATACAAGATTACCTCAAGAAACAAGAAAAATCTCAAATAAACAATCTAACCTTATACCTAAAGGAACTAGAGAAAGAAGAACAAGCAAAACCCAAAGTTAGCAGAAGGGAAGAAATCATAAAGACCAGAGCATCAATTAATGAAATAGAAACAAAGAAAACAAAAGCAAAGATCAATAAAACTAAAAGCTGGTTCTTTGAGAAGATAAACAAAATTGATAAACCGTTAGCCAGACTCATCAAGAAAAAGAGGGAGAGGGCTCAAATCAATGAAATTAGAAATGAAAAAGGAGAAGTTTTTCACAGGAGAGAAAAACAAATACCATATGCTAACACATGTATATGGAATCTAAAATAATAAAAAATGGTTCTAATGAACCTAGGGGCAGGACAGGAATAAACACAAAGACGTAGAGAATGGACTTGAGGACATGGGGAGGGGGAAGGGTAAGCTGGGATGAAGTGAGAGAGTAGCATTGACATATATACACTACCAAATGTAAAATAGATAGCTAGTGGGAAGCAGCCGCATAGGACAGGGAGATCACCTTGGTGCTTTGTGACCACCTAGAGGGGTGGTTTAGGGAGGTGGGAGGGAGAGGCAAGAGGGAGGGGACATGGGGATATATGTATATGTATAGCTGATGTACTTTGTTATAAAGCAGAAACTAACACACCATTGTAAAGCAATTATATTCCAATAAAGATGTTAAAAAAATGTGGTAGGGCTTCCCTGGTGGCGCAGTGGTTGAGAGTCCGCCTGCCGATGCAGGGGACACGGGTTTGTGCCCCGGTCCAGGAAGATCCCACGTGCCGCGTAGCAGCTGGGCCCGTGAGCCATGGCCGCTGAGCCTGCGCGTCTGGAGCCTGTGCTCTGTAATGGGAGAGGCCACAACAGTGAGAGGCCCGCGTACCGCAAAAAAAAAAAAAAAAAAAAAAAAAGTGGTATATCTGTCTAGTGGAATATTATTTGGGAATAAAAAGAAACAAAGAGATGCAGTGAAAGCAGTGCTCAGAGGGAAATTTATACCTATATATCCCTACACTATAAAAGAAGAAAGATCTCATATCAATGACCTAATCTTCCACCTTAAAGAACTAGAAACAAAGGAGCAAACTAACCCCAAAGCAAGTGTAAGGAAGGAAATAAAAAAGATCACAGTGGAGATAAATGAAATTAAAAACAGAATAACAATAGAGAGGATCAATGAAACCAGAAGTTGGTTCTTTGAAAAGATCAAATTTTGTATCAAGAAGTTGGCAAAGCTTTAGCTAGACTGACTAAGAAAAAAAAAGAGAGAAGACTCAAATGACTAAAAATCAGAAATGAAACTGGGGACATTACTACCAAACTTATAGAAATAAAAAGGATTATAGGAGAACACTATCAACAACTGTATGACAATAAATTAGATAATGTAAATGAAATGGAAAAATCCTAGAAAGACACAAACTGCCAAAAAAACTAAAGATAGCACCACTATATGATCCAGCAACTCCACTCCTGCTTATATATCCGAAGAAAATGAAAACACTAATTTGAAAAGATAGATGCACCCCAATATTCATAGCAACATTACTTACAATAGCCAAGATAGGAAGCAACCTAAGTGTGCATCAACAAATTAATAGATAAAGAAGATGTGGTATATATATACAATGGAATATTACTCAGTCATAGAAAAAGAATGAAATTCTGCTATTTGCAATATGGATGGATCTAGAGAGTATTATGCTTAGTGAAATAAGTCAGACAGAAAAAGACAAATACTGTATGTTACCAATGATATGTGGAATCTAAAAAATAAAACAAACAAATGAATATAATGAAACAGAAACAGACTCACAGATACAGAGAAAAAACTAGTGGTTACCAGTGGGGAGAGAGGAGGGGGAGGGGCAATTATAGGGGTGGTAGATCAAGAGGTACAAACTGCTATGTATAAAATAAGTTACAAGAATATATTATACAGCACAGGGAAATATAACCATTATTTTATAATAATTTTAAATGGAGTATAATCTATAGAAATATTGTATTCCTATGTTATATGCCTGAAGCTAATATATCAATCATATTGTAAATTTTAAAAAAATCTGAATAGATACATAGTAAGTAAGGAGATTGAGTCAGTAGTCAAAAAATTTCTGGCAAAGAAAAGTTCAGGACTAGATGATTTTACTGTTAAATTATATCAACATTTCAAGGAAGAATTAGCACCAATCCTTCCAAAACTCTTCCAAAAAAATAGAGGAGGAGGGAACACTTCCCAGCCCATTCTATGAGCCCAGTATTACTCTGATACCAAAGCCAAAGACATTAAAGGAAAAGAAAACTACGGACCAATATCCCTTATGAATATACATGCAGAAATTCTCAACAAAATACTAGTAAACCAAATGCAAACCAAATATACTGTGACCAAGTGGGACTTTTCCCAGGAATGCAAGATTGGTTTAATATGCAAAAATCAATCGATGTAATATACCATATTAATACAATAAAGGGAGAAAACCACATGATCATCCCAATTGATGCCAAAAAAAAAAAAAGAGGATTTGAAAAGCTCCAACATCCTTTCATGATAAACACACTTAACAAACTAGGAAGGGCAAGAAATTTTCCTCAACCTGATAAAGGGCATCTGTGAAAATCCCACAGCTAACATCAGACTGGTGATGCTTTCCCCCTAAGATAAAGAACAAGACAGGGATGTCTGCTCTCACCACTTCTATTCAACATTGTACTGGAGGTCCTAGCCAGAGCAAATAGGCAAGAAAAAGAAATAAAAATCATATAGATCAGAAAGAAAGAAGTAGAATTATCTCTATTCTCAAATGACATGATGTTATATATGGAAAATCTTAAGGAATCCATTAAAAAAAACTATTAGAACCAACAAACAAGTTCAGCAAGGTTGGAGAATACAAAATCAATATACAAAAATAAATTGTATTTCTATGTACTAAGCGATAAACAATCCAAAAATGAATAAGAAAATTCCACTTACATTTCATTGAAAAATAAAATATTTAGGAATAAACTTAACAAAGGAGATATAATATATGTACACTAAAATTTACAAAACACTGTTAATAGAAATTTAATAACCCTTAAGTAAATAGAAAAATATCTCATGTTCATGGATTGGAAGACAATATTTATATGATGGCAATACCAGATTGATCTACAGATTCAATGCATTTCCTATCAAAATTCCACCTGATATTTTTGCAGAAATGGACAAGATAATCGTAAAATTCATGGGGAAACTCAAGGGACCCAGAATAGCCAAAACAATCTCGAAAGAAAAAAAGAACAAAATTGGAGAATTCACAATTCCTGATTTCAAAACTTACTACAAAGTTACAATATTCAAGACAGTGTCAAACTGACATAATGGAACAGATCTGAGAGCCCAGAAATAAACCCATAAATCTATGGTCAATTGATTTTCTACAAGAGTGCCAAGACCTTCAATAGGGAAAAATGGTCTTATCAATAAAAGGTGCTGGGACAACTGGATATCCACATGCAAAAGAATGAAAATGAAGTAGAACCCTTATCTCACACCATATGCAAAAATTAACTAAAAATTGATCAAAGACCTAAACATAAGAGCTGTAACCATAAATTCCTAGAAGAAAGCATAGAGTTAAATCTTCATGACCATGGGTTTGGAAATGGATTCTTACATGTGACACCAAAAATACAAGCAACAAAAGAAAAACTAGATAAATTGGATTTCATCAACATTAAAAAAATTTGTGCATCAAAGAACACCATCAAGAAAGTGAAAAGACTTAACACAACATTGTAAATCAACTATATTTCAATAAAAAAGGAAAGTGAAAAGACAATCCACAGAATGGGAGAAAATATTTGCAAATCATGTCTGATAAAGGTCTAGTATTCAGAATATGTAAAGAATTCTTACAGTGCAACAACAAAAAGACAACCCAATTACAAGATGGACAAAGAACTTGAATTGACATTTCTCCAAAGAAGATATACAAATGGCCAATACCACATGAAATGATACTGGGCATCATTAGTCATTAGGGAAATGCAATTAAAAACCATGAGATGCCACTTCACACCCACTAGGATTGTTCAGATATAAAACATTTCTATCATCACAGAAATTTTTATTGGCCACTGTTGATATACATAGAGATAAAGCAAGTGTGGTAAAATGTTAGCAAATGGGAAATCTTGGTGAAGCATATATAGGTGTTTCTTATATTTCTGTCAACAGAGGGATAATAAAATGGCAAAGAATTTCCAAAGTTCATTCCATGGGCCCAAGCACCATGTGAATCCAAGTTCTTTGGAAATTCCGAGATCCTTGTCCCAACAGTCTGTTTTGCTTATTAACACGTTGTTCCCAGGATCCTCTCCCTAAAGTGAGGTGTGAGGTGTGTGTGTATACAATGCTCTTTGTACCCCGTTCATCTACTTCCTTAGAGAGGAATTACAGGGTAGTGGTTTTGGAACTAGACAGACTCAGGTTTAAATTTCTGCTCCGTCACTTAATTAACTGTGTGACCTTGGTCACATTACTTAACCTCTTAGTCATAGGTCTCTCACCTGTAAGAAGAGGCTGAGGATAGAGATTGTCTCTTGTATTATGGAGGACATTTAGCTTTGGTCCTAGCACAAAGCAAGTGTTTATTACAAGCAGCTAGGCTTGTTCTAGGGTAATGGAGAGATGGATTGGCTGAGACTGCGGGTTGAACTGCCATGGCTTTTTGGTTTTTTGTTTGTTTTGTTGTTGTTTTGGCATTTCGTTGGGGATTTTTTTGGGCATTTCTTTTTTTAATTTTTATTGGAGTATAGTTGATTTACAATGTTGTGTTAGTTTCTGCTGTGCAGCAAAGTGAATCAGTTATACTAATATATATCCACTCTTTCTTAGATGCTTTTCCCATATAGGTCATTACAGAGTGTTGAGTAGAGTTCCCTGTGCTATACAGTAGGTCCTTATTAGTTATCTATTTTATATATAGTAGTGTGTATATGTCAGTCCCAACCTTCCAATTTATCCCTCCCTCCCTTCCCGCCCTGGTAACCATGAGATTGTTTTCTACATCTGTGACTCTATTTTTGTTTTGTAGATAAGTTCATTTGTACCTTTTTTTTTTAGATCCCACATATAAGCCATATCATACAATATCTGTCCTTCTCTGACTTACTTTACTCAGTATGAGAAACTCTAGGTCCATCCAGGTTGCTGCAAGTAGCATTATTTCATTCTTTTTTAATGGATGAATAATATTCCATTATATGTATGTACCACATCATCTTTATCCATTCCTCTGTTGATGGATATTTAGGTTGCTTCCATGTCCTGGCTATTGTAAATAGTGCTGCAATGAATATTGGGGTGCATGTATCTTTTCGAATTATGGTTTTCTCTGGGTATATGCCCAGGAACGGAATTGCTGGATCATATGGTAGCTCTATTTTTAGCTTTTTAAGGAACCTCTGTACTGTTCTCCATATTGGCTGTACCAATTTACATTCCCACCAACAATGTAGAAGGGTTCCCTTTTCTCCACACCCTCTCCAGCATTTATTTTTTTATTTTTATTTTTACATCTTTATTGGAGTATAATTGCTTTACAATGTTGTATTCATTTCTGCTGTACAATAAAATGAATCAGCTATATGTATACCTATATCCCCATATCCCCTTCCTCTTGAGCCTCCTTCCCACCCTCCCTATCCCATCCCTCTAGGTCATCACAAAGCACCGAGCTGATCTCCCTGTGCTATGCAGCAGCTTCCCACTAGCCATCCATTTTACACTTGGTAGTGTATATATGTCAGTGCTACTCTCTCACTTCGTCCCAGCTTCCCCTTCCCACTCTGTGTCCTCAAGTCCATTCTCTACATCTGCATCTTTATTCCTGCCCAGCCACTAGGTTCATCAGTACTGTTTTTTTAGATTCCATATACGTGCGTTAGCCTACGGTATTTATTTTTCTCTATCTGACTTACTTTACTCTGTACGACAGACTGTAGGTCCATCCACCTCAACACAAATAACTCAATTCCGTTCCTTTTTATGGCTGAGTAATATTCCATTGTATGTATGTGCCACATCTTCTTTATCCATTCATCTGTCGATGGACATTTAAGTTATTTCCTTGTCCTGGCTATTGAAAATAGTGCTGCGATGAACACGGTGGTACATGTATCTTTTTGAATTATGGTTTTCTTGGGATATATGCCCAGTAGTGGGATTGCTAGGCCATATGGTAGTTCTATTTTTAGTTTTTTAAGGAACCTCCATACTGTTCTCCATAGTGGCTGTATCAATTTACATTCCTACCAGTAGTGCAAGAGGGTTCCCTTTCTCCACACCCTCTCCAGCATTTATTGTTTGTAGATTTTCTGATGATGCCCATTCTAACCAGTGTGAGGTGATACCTCATTGTAGTTTTGATTTTCATTTCTCTAATGATTAGTGATGTTGAGCATCTTTTCATGTGCATTTTGGCCATCTGTATGTCTTCTTTGGAGAAATGTCTATTTAGGTCTTCTGCCCATTTTTGGATTGGGTTGTTTGTTTGGTTTTTTTGATATTGAGCTGCATAAGCTGTTTGTATATTTTGGAGATTAATCCTTTGTCAGTTGCTTCATTTGCAAATGTTTTCTCCCATTCTGAGGGTTGTCTTTTCATCTTGTTTATCGTTTCCTTTGCTGTGCAAAAGCTTTTAAGTTTAATTAGGTCCCATTTTTAAATTTCTGGTTTTATTCTCATTACTCTAGGAGGTGGGTCAAAAAAGATCTTGCTTCGATTTATGTCAGAGAGTGTCCTGCCTGTTTTCCTCTAAGAGCTTTATAGTATCTGGTCTTACAGTTAGGTCTTTAATCCATTTGCCATGGCTTCTTACCTCAAGGAGTTTCTAGTCTAAAACAGAGGTTAGCCATCTGCCGGGGGACCAGGATAGCTGTGCTGACAATTGAGCACATAATTTTGTCAGCAATAAAAGAACAAGTGTTATAACTATTCAATAAAATTAAGTATGCCCCTATGCTTGCATTAAAATGACCTTAATTTCTGGACAAATGGAGCTATGTTGCCAGGATTTGTGGTTTTTAATGACCTTATATGGCAATTCTACGTCAGTCCCTGTGTCTTTTGACACTGTACAGGCTTGTGAAACCCCAAGTCTGGGAACCACTAACTCAAAGGACACTTGAAGGGGGCTCAGTGGACAGGGAGAGCCAAACTTCGGAGTCAATAAATTGAATTCACTCAAGTATTTGCATGTTTATAACCAGTCAGCGAAGTAGTAGACATTTGCCTGTGGGAACAAGTTCCTAGGAAGGCTTTTTTCTATTATCTTTTGCTTGAGCAATTGTTTCTCTGGGGCTGGCATTTCCTTCCTGTGTCTGCCTGTTCCCTGTTACCCAGATTTGGGACAGAGAAGGGCAAGGGTGAGGTGAGGCTCTGCAGAGCAGGAAAGAGGCAAGGTCAGGAGAGAAGGCTGAGCTGGACCCCTAGGTGTCAGAATCGTATCCTGCCACTCTCCTGCTTTGTGATCCAGGGAACTCATTTCACCTCTCTGAGCCTCCATTTTCTCATCCATTAAAATAACATCTCTTCCCAGTGTTGGACAGTTTCTGCTTTTATGCTCAATTTTAAGGCTCAATTTCCTCAGCTGTAAAATGGGCATAAAAATCTTACCCACCTTCTAGCATGGAGGTGAGGATTAACACTTAGCACAGTTCCTGGCACATAGTAAGTGCTCAGGAAATGCTTGCTAATGCTGGCCATTAGCTTTTACTACAGATCTACAATCTCTTATCTGCAATTTGAAATTCATAAAGCTCTGAAAACGCAGGTGTTTTTTAAGTTTGCCACCAAAACTCATTTGATGGCAGAACCTGATCTGAATTGATGCCAAGCTATTTATAGTCTTAATGGAATAACCCACTGATTGTATGTTAATGTGGTTGATTACCAGGTGTGGTTCCAGAGTATGCACCAAATCACCTATTTACAATCTGAAAAATTTTGATTTCTGAATCACCTCAGGCCCCTAGAGTTTAGATAGAGGACATTGAGCTTATAGTAAGGGAGATATGATAGAGGCATAAAATGATGACTGATTATAGCCAGGCCTTGCTGGCTGCAGGGAGGGGGAGATCCTTTGTGCTGCAGGAGCCTTAGAAGTGAGAGAGAAGGACAACCAAGAAGGACCTAGCAGAGGGGGGTCTTGGTTACAACAGAAAGTGACTCTGGGTAATTTAAGGAGCAAGGAGACTTGTTGGAAGAGTATTGGGTTCATTCCAGGGTATTGGTAGGAGGGAGAACCAGGCTCAGAGACCTCAAGGCCAAGAAACTACCGAAATCACCCACAGAACTGGTCAGGTGAATAATAGCCGAGCCCCAAAGCCACAGCCTGCAGTGCCAATCCTGACCCACAACTGGCACCAGATGAGGGCAGCCACTTCCAGCCTAGCTGCTGCTGCCCCACTGGGCACAGTCTCTCTGTCCCTGCTTTGAATTCAAAGTTTAGAGTGGGAACATCTGATTGACAGAACCAGGTGATGTGACCATGCCCAGACTGCAAGGGAAGCTGGGAAAACAAACATCTAGAAATTTTTGCTTTTAAAATGGGAGGCAGTTCTGCCTCCTCCCACGACTCCTAAGGAAGAGACTCCTCCAGAATAGGAAAGAGGGTTCAGATGTCAGGCAGTCAAAACAAACAAGAGCAGGCAAAGGCTCAAGCAACAGTTTCTCAGAGGAGGCATTGATTCTACCAGCGCCTTGAAGAGTGATCAGACTTAGGCTGGAAGGGGTATGAAGGGTGGAGGGGTTCAGACCAGGGCAGGGGCTTACGTGTCTGGCTGGAGAGTGCTTACTAGATGACAGTCACTGAGCTCAGCACTTTATTCACACTTAATTCTCACAAATGTAGGCAGCAGGGGAACTATTATTAGCAACATTTTTCAGACAAAGAACCTGAGGGTCAAAGTGGTTAGGTCAACTTGCCCAAGATCATACAACTAGAAGGTGGCAGAGCTGAGATCTGAATGCAGGCAATCTGACACTTGGCCCATAACCCCTACACTCTACAGGAAATAGGTTCCCTATTGAGGTCATACTCCTATCAATTGATAGTGGCTGCCTGGAGCCCTATGTTGAGAAGGATTCTGAGGTTGTCTCTGATATATAAGGTAAGAAGGGCTGTGATCAATTAGTGATATTTTCTTAACAAATTTGATCTGAGATCTCAAAATTCACGTTTTCAAGTGAACATGCAATATTTACCAAAATTGACTATATACTGGCCCATAAAAAAAGACTCAACATATTTCAAAAGATTGAAATTATTCAGACTATATTCTCTAACCACAAAGGAACTAACCTATAAATCAATAACAAAAAAGAAAAATTGGGCTTCCCTGGTGGCGCAGTGGTTGAGAGTCCGCCTGCCGATGCAGGGGACACGGGTTTGTGCCCCCGTCCAGGAAGATCCCACATGCCGCAGAGCGGCTGGGCCCGTGAGCCATGGCCACTGAGTCTGCGCATCCGGAGCCTGTGCTCTGCAATGGGAGAGGCCACAACAGTGAGAGGCCCGCATACCGCAAAAAAGAAAGAAAAATTAAAAACCCAAGTGCCTGGAAATTAAACATTAAACTCATCAAAGGATAAATCAGAAAACTTTTTGGACTGAATGATAATAAAGATACCTCATATTAAAACTTGAAGGATGCAGCTAATGCAGTTCTTAAAGGAAAATTTGTAGCCTCAAAATGGGTATATTAGAAAAGGAGAAAGATTTGGAAATTAGTGATTAAAGTGTCCATCTCAAGAAGCTGAAAAGTAACAGCAAAGGGGGAAAAAAAAAAGAAAAAAGGAAAGAAGAAAACAACAAAGATAAGAGCATAAATCAACAATGCTAATAGTTGGTTCTTTGAAAGTATCAATATTAACAAAAAATTGAATAAGTCATATCTACCATAGACAGGGTATTGAAGTAATGACAGAACATGTGCCAGAAAGTACCTATCCTTGGAGCCCTCTACCTTTTATATGGTATATGCTTACAATAGTATTAGTTAAACTGAATTTGAACAAGGGCAGAGAGACACAATGTTTAAGGGATGATGAGTAATTCAGTTAGGTTGGAGTTGAAATGCTGTGAGGGAGAGGAATTAGACTGGATTCTGTTGTAGGTGACAGAAACCCATATCAAATTGACTTAAGCAAATAAGAGACTTTGTTTGTATAACTGAAAAGTCCAGGGGGAAGTCTGGCTCCACACACAGTTGGCTCTAGGTGTTTAAGTGTTGCTGCAGGACTTTGTGCTTTTTATCCTCATCTTTCTGTATTCATTTAATTCTCAGGCAGACTCTCCAGCCTAGGCTGGAAGGGCAGTGAGCTACTTGGGTGTTTTCATGGTGATGGCAGAAGTGCAAGAGAACAAGAGCACAAGCATATTTCAGGCAGCTAAATGTGACTCATTTGCCAATACACTATTGGTCAAAGTAAGTCACATGACCAACCCCAAAGTCTAGGGCTTGGGAAATTCTCTCTGCCCATCCTGAGGTTGTGGCAAGGATATAAAATAAATAATTAGGGGCACTATTCAGTCTACATAGATTCTAACTCAGCATTGGGCTTTCTGGGTCATAGGGTACGTGCATGCTTAATTTCACTTACAAACTGCCCGACTGTTCTCCAGAATGGCTGCACCAGTCTACATTCCCACCAGCAATTCACAAAGGCGTCTCCCTGAATCCTCACCAATGCTCAGCATTATCCACTTCTCTCATTTTTTGCCAGCCTGATGGATGTGAAATGGCATCTCACTGATGGTTTAATTCGTGTTTCTCTGATTATGGATGCATCTAAGTATCTCTGCACCTTGTTAGTCATTTGGATTCCCTTTCTGTGGGTCACCTATTCTCATCCTTCACTCATTTGCCCTCATGTTTTGGTTCCTTTTCTTATTGTTTTGCAGGAGTTCCATGTATAGTCTAGATATGAATCCCTTGTCAGCTTTTGACATTGAAAACATCTTTTACAAATCAGTTTTCCATCTGTTAATTTTGTTTACAGGGTCCTTCACTGAACAAAAATCTTTGATATCATCAAATTCAACATTTCTTCTCATGGCTTTTGCTTTTTGGGTCTAGTTTAGGAGGTGCTTTCCCCATTTCTAGATCACAAAATATTCTACATTTTTTTTCTTTCACATCTAGGTCTTTCATACAGCTGGAATCCACGTTTGTGGTGGCCAAGGGCAAGGAGTCAGTTTTGTTCTAAAAAGTCTGTTCCTTCCTTCTTTGATTCATGGTGCCATCTTTGTTATATATCAGATCTATCTAGCTATCATTTATTTTTATCTATCATCACCATCATCATCATCTGTATCTATATTTGTATCTATGTCTATCTATCTATCTGTGTATATGATAAGACAAGTTCTCCCATTTAGTTTTTCTTTTACAAACTTGACTTAACTCTTTGTGGACCTTATTCTTGCATATATAATTTAGAACAAGCTTGATGAGTTTCTCCAAAATGAAATCCATCTAGAATTTTGCTGGGATTGTACTGATTCTGTAGCTCAATTTGAGAAGAACCAGCAAGTTTATGATGTTAAGTTACCCTAACCATGAGTATGGAGTAGGTAGCCATTTATATCTTCTTTTATAATCTTTAATAGAATTTTAAAATTTTCACCTTAGGGATCTTTTGCATTCCTTAAGTTAATTTCTAGAGATTTTTAATGTAAATCTTAGGATTAAAAAAATTAAATAATCTTAAACATACAGGAGAGTTGTAAGAACAATACAAAGAGTTTTTTTCCTGAAACATTTGAGTTTTTGTTGCCAACCTGATGCCCCATCTTCCTCACATACTTTATTGGGTATTCCATACAAACAAGGACACTCTCATACATAGCCACCACGTAACCATCAACGTTGGGAAGTTAACACTGATGCATTACTATCATCTCTTCCCCAGACCTCATTCAAGTTTCAACAATTGTCCCAATAATGTTCTTTTTTTAAATATAAATTTATTTATTTAGTTTTGGCTGTGTTGGGTCTTTGTTGCTGCACGCGGGGCTTTCTCTAGTTGCAGTGAGTGGGGGCTACTCTTCTTTGCGGTGCGCGGGCTTCTCATTGCAGTAGCTCCTCTCATTGTGGAGCACGGGCTCTAGGCACGCGGGCTTCAGTAGTTGTGGCACGCGGGCTCAGTAGTTATGGCTCACGGGCTCTAGAGCACAGGCTCAGTAGTTGTGGTGCACGGTCTTAGTTGCTCCACGGCATGTGGGATCTTCCCGGACCAGGGATCGAACCCGTGTCCCCTGCATTGGCAGGCGGATTCTCAACCATGGCGCCACCAGGGAAGCCCCCCAATAATGTTCTTAATGGCAAAAGGAATCACATGTTCAGACCACGTCTTGCATTTGCTTTTCGTGTCTCTTTAATCTCCTTTGGTTTGGAACTGTTCCTCAGTCTTTCTTTGACTCACATGACCTTGATACTTTTGAAGATCACAGGCAAGTTATTTTACAGAATGTTCCTCAATTTAGATTTGTCTAATATTTCCTTATGATTAGATCCAGATTATGCATCTTTGGCAGGAACATCACAGAAGTGATGCTGCATTCTTCCTGTGGCATCCTACCAGATGGCACACAGCTTCAGTTTGTCCTGTTGCTAATGGTGTTTACTTTGATCGCTTGATTAAGGTGGCATCTGCCAGCTTTTACCATTGTAAAGTTACTCTTTTTCCTTTTGTAATTAAAAGTATTTTGTGGAGTGGTACTTTAAAATTAGGTAAATAATCTATTTTCATGAAACTTTCAATTTATTCATGGTTTTCATTTTATTCAATCCATTATTATCATTATTTATTTTGCTCTCAGTTTGTCCTATTTTTGTCTAGTGGAAGCCCTTCCAAGTTGGACATGTCCTTTTGGCATGTCCTCATCATTCTTTGAGCCCTTCCTTGCTTTCTCTTATAACAAGATGATCTAGGCTCCTTTTCTACTTTCTCTGCCCGCAACCTGGAATCAGCGATTCATCCAAAGACACCTGGTTCCTTTTAGTGGAGAATAGTATTCAGAAACTAAGAGCTGAGAATTGGTGTGCTTATTGATGCTGGAGTATCACTGCTCCCAGGCCCTCTCAAAGCTAGAGAATATATGTTGCTCTCTTCACCTGTCTCAGGCCCCAGCTTCTCATGCCAGGCTTGCCCCATGCTGGATGCCTTCCTCACCCCACTTGGGCCCCAACACCCCACACAGGCTGCCCCTCTGCAGAGATGTCACTTTTCTGTGTGCCGCCTAATGGCTTTAGGACTGAATTTCTGAGGGGAGAGCAGGAAAAAGAATAAAAAGGAAGAGGAAGCTAATTTCCCTGTTACTTTAGTATTTTATTTTCCTTTATATTTTTCAGTTGGCTATTGCTGATATGGAAAAATGCTTTCACTTTTTATAAGTAGGTCTTTTATATAGTGATTATTGCATTGGTTTTTCTGTGTAGGTGATTAGTAAGTAGTCTGCAAGTAATGACAGGTTTACCTGTTATCGTCTAATCCTTACATTTCTTTTGCTTTTCTTTGTAATGTGTGCTAGAATCTTGGGGCTAAGTTATATAGTAGCTGTGATAGCAGGCATCTTTGAGTTGTTTCTGATCTTAGAGGCATCTAAAGTTTGTCCATTAAGAATATATTTGTTGGACTTCCCTGGTGGCGCAGTGGTTAAGAATCCGCCTGCCAATGCTGGGGACACGGGTTTGAGCCCTGGTCTGGGAAGATCCCACATGCCGCGGAGCAACTAAGCTCGTGCGCCACAACTACTGAGCCTGTGCTCTAAGAGAGCCCATGAGCCACAACTACTGAATCCCGTGCTCCTAGAGCCCGTGCTCCGCAACAAGAGAAGCCACCACAGTGAGAAGCTGGCACACCACAACAAAGAGTAGCCCCGCTCGCTGCAACTAGAGAGAGCCCACACGCAACAACAAAGACCCAACGCAGCCAAAAATAAATAAATAAGTTTATTTTTAAAAAAAGAAAGAATACATTTGTTCTAAATTTTTGGCATATAATTTTTATCAAAATTTGCAGGTTATTTTCTACTTCTAGTTTGTAAAAGAGAATTTTTTAAATCATAAATAATTGCTAAATTTATCAAAACCCTTTTTTGTGTATATGTGCCTATAATGAAACAAATACAATTTTTCTCCTTCAGTCTATTAATTAACATGGAAAATTTAAAGAAATAATTTTCTGATGATTAATTCTCGTTTCTTCTTTTTTTTTTTTTTTTTTTTTGCGGTATGCGGGCCTCTCACTGTTGTAGCCTCTCCCGCTGCGGAGCACAGGCTCTAGGCGCACAGGCTCAGCGGCCATGGCTTACGGGCCCAGCCACTCCGTGGTATGTGGGATCTTCCTGGACCGGGACACGAACCCGTGTCCCCTGCATCGGCAGGTGGACTTTCAACCACTGCTCCACCAGGGAAGCCCAATTCTCGTTTCTTATATGTGATAAACCCCATTTGGCTGTGATTTTATAACGTCAACAACAACATAGGATCCAGTTAGCCAATATTTTGTTTAGGATTTTCATCTTCATGTTCATAGGTGAAAGAACCTATAATTCTTGCCTTGTTTATTTTTCCAATTTTGAAAGTAAGATTATACCACCTCATCGAATGTCTTAATTTCTTCTTGCCCTTTTTTCTGATCCTTCTGCTTGAGAATTGAAACTTTGATACCCAGAGAGAAGGATGGATTTAACAAAGATCACAGAGAGAGGAGAGAGCTTGTGACATTTTCTACCCTGAAAAAAATCCCATCACTTTGTTATAAAGCAGAAACTAAAAAAAAAAAAAAAAAAAAAAAAAAATCCCTCTTGGAGATGTCACCCACCTGGGCTCCTTTGTCAGGCAGAAGTGCTCCAGCCACTGCATGATTATCTATACTTTGTGTGACCAATCAGGTAGAACACTTGGGGTCTCAGGTTCAAGTGCTTGCTTTGCCACAGGACTTTGCCTCTATGACCTTGTGCATTGGTTTCCTCCTCCTTAAAATGGGAACACGGGATCAGGCAACCCTGAGCCTGTTCTATCCCTGACAGTTGAGGCCTTTGTCATTCTCAGACACCCTCCTGCGGTTTTAGGCCAAGCTTCGGGGCACAAATAGAATCTGGTGAAAAGGGAAGTACTTGATGGGAGCATCATCTACACGGGCAGCCAGGGTCTTGTTTGTGATTCCAGTCTTGGCCTTGATTGCAGCCTTGTGTGGATCTCCACATCTGAGAGAATGGGCTCTGGGTGATGTGTCCGCTGAGGCCATGGGCAGGGTAGTGAAGGAACCTGGGAGAAGCAGCAGGAAGAAGAACAGACTGCCTTACAACTGACTAGCAGTGGAGTCAAGCCTGGTGGGGCACCGGCCCCGCACCAGGACCTCCCTAACCCTTCAGAGGCCTCGTCTGGGTAGAGGAGTGCTTGAGGCCAGGGGAGGCCAGCTCAGCCTGGCTCTGGCTGCTGGGTCTGGGACTCCAGCAGAAAGCTGCATCTGGGGCCTGACTCTCCTGGAGGCCTGATTGGTTTTCCCTGGCCCTCCTCCTTGGGCACCTCCACCATGATTCCCTGCCCCGGCCCTGGATGCAAACTCAGCTTTCCAACTCCCAACTGCAAAGCCCATTTCACACCCCAAGCCCCAACCCCCAAATCCCAGCCTAAACTCTGCCCTTTCAATCCCAGTATAATTCCTTCCCCAGACTTACCTAAGTGAGGCTCATTCTTAACTGAGTTCTTCATCTCATTCTCCCCAAGGTGTCCTTGGTCACCCACACAGGTCTGCTTTGGGCCCAGGGAAATATCTAGTATTGATCTATTTCCCTCTTGACTCATCCAGGCTGCCCATGAAGCTGTCCTAACTATTCCCAGGGACACTCTGTGAGTCCACCCGCTGGCTCCCACCCCACCTGAGCTGGAGCTCCCCCTCCTCTGCCACTCCTAACCTTATTACCTACCATATTGGGGCTCCATGCTGGCCTGGGCCCCCTCCAGCCTGCATCATTGCCCCCTTGGGTACTACAACCTGAAGGTTTGCACCAAGTCCTTCCCTCCATGGACATGCTGCCCCCTGCTGGTCGGTTGGTTATAAAACATGAACGGTTTTCCAGGCCCAGGGAGGCTTGCAGAGCTGCCCTGCTGCGCTCTTACCACAAGTTGTAAGCACTTAATATGCTTTATCTCATTGAATCTTCACAGCAGCTTCATGAGAAAGCTTCCGTTATTACCCCTATTTTACAGGTTGGGATGAATGGAGCTGGTTTTGAACCCAGTACAACTAGGAATAAGAAAAGGAGCAGCTCATCAACCCAGCTCTTCCTTAGGATTCAGAACTGCATTAGGCCTTTCCAACGAGTTGTCTCCTTAAACCTTCTCTCCCACTTTCCACAACCTGGTATCAAAGGTTCTCCATGGGCCCCACACGGCAACCACCCCGTCCACAAACACAGCCTGCATGGTGTCCCCCGCTCTCAGCTAGGGAGCCTCAAACTGCCCACAACACGTGCCAAACTCCCCACACCTGCATCCCTCCTCAACTTCCTTCCCACTACGCACCACAGGCCCGTCTGCCTCGGTCCTCTGGGTCCTATTCCTTCCTGTCGCCAATTAATTATCCCTCTTTCTCCAGCTCCTTCCACCCCCCATCTCAACCAAAACTTTCCCGGAGACATTTAAAATGCTCAAGTCTTTCTCCTCTTAAAAATATAAGCTAACAGGACTTCCCTGGTGGAGCAGTGGTTGAGAGTCGGCCTGCCGATGCAGGGGACACAGGTTCGTGCCCTGGTCTGGGAAGATGCCGCGGAGTGGCTGGGCCCGTGAGCCATGGCTGCTGAGCCTGCGCGTCCGGAGCCTGTGCTCCGCAACGGGAGAGGCGACAACAGTGAGAGGCCCGCGTACCGCACACACACACACACACACACACACACACACACACACACACACTCTCTCTCTCTCTCTCTCTCTCTCTATATATATATATATATATATAAGCAAACAACCCCTCCGCCCCTGCCCTTCAACTCCAGCTACCCTCCTATTTCTCCTCACAGCAAAAGTTCTGGAAGGGCTGTCTACACACACTGTGCTCATTTCCTCACTTCCTCATTTTTCAGCCCAGGCCATTTTGGCTTTTGGCCCACAGCTTCAGCAAAGCATCCTAAGGTCACCACTCAGGGGACGTTGTTCAGGCTCTGGGCACTTGATTTCTCTCTCAGCTGCTCTTAACGCTGTTGGCCACACCCTCCTTCTGGCAAGAGTCCCTCACCTGTGTTTCTGGCTTCTGGTTCTCCTCCCACCTCTCAAGCCTCTCCTCCCCAGCCTCCTCTGATGGCCTGTTATAATTATCTGGCCATTAGATGCTGGCGCTCCTCAACACTCGGTCCTGGACCCTCTCCTCTTTTCATCCCATTCTCTCACCCTGGGTAATCTCATCCACACCCGTATAGATGCTGATGACCCCCAAGTGTACACCTCTAGCCCAGGGTCCCAACTGGGAGCAGTTTGGTCCTCCAAGGGACATTCAGCAATGTCTGAAGACATTTGCGGTTGTCACAGCTATGGAGGGATGCTACTGACATCTAGTGGGCAGAGGCCAGGGATGCTGCTAAACATCCTACAATGCGCAGGACGGCCCCCACAGCAAAGAGTTGTCTAAGCCGCCAATGTCAACAATACCCAGGTTGAGGACCCCATTCTAGCCTAGCCCTTCCTCTGAACCCCAGGTTGGTACATCCAACCACTTGTACCACATCTCCACTTGGATGTCTCAAACATACCTCAAACTCAACTTGTGCACGTTGAACTCATGATCTACCCCAACCTGATTCTCTAACAATCTTCCTCACCTCAGTTGCACCCTGTTATGTGAGCTACAAACCTGGGAGTCATCCTGGAAACCTCCCCCTCCCTAACCTCAGTATCCAGTCCATCGCCAGCTACTGCCCATGTTCTCTTACCATCTCTCCAGCACCGTACTCCAGATACCATCATCTCCTGCCTAGGCTTTTATAAAAGCATCCTGTCCGGTCTCCTGGCAACGTCTCAGGGGATTCCCTCCAATCTTTTCACCACACAGCAGCCAGAGTGGTCCACATCAAACTGCGGATCTGATTGTGACACCTCCTTATTTGAAACAGTGAAAGCTTCCCATTGCTCTTTGGATTAAGACCCAAAACTTTAACACAGCCTGCAAGGCCACATGTTCTGGACCCTGGCAATTCTCCAGCCTCTTGTAAAGCCCTTGCCCACCCCACTCTCTGCACTCTAGTCACCATTGCTCTATTTTTCAGTTCTTCAAATCCACTGAGCTCCCTCCCACCCCAGGGCCTTTGCATATGCTGTTCCCCTGCCTGGACTGTTCTCCTTCTGCTTCCATTCCCTTCACTTAGTTGACTACTACTCATCCTTTAGATATATCAATAACTTCAGAGGTCACCACTTCAGGGAGACGTTACATGACCCCAGCATCTAGGTCAAGTTCTATGGTAAACCCTATCAAAGAGCCATGTTTCTTTCCTCACAAAACTTAGTTCAGCACGTAATTTCCCTGCTTATCCATGCAATGACCTGATTAATGTCTGTCTCTCTGAGTTGATTCTGTGCCCACCAGGTGGGACCACATCTGTGCTTGCTCACCAGCCCCTAGCATAGGCCGAGCACTTAGAGGGGGTCAATCTCTGAAGGACAGAGTGAGTGATATCTGATCTTTCCTTCTGGCAACGCAATGAATCACATCAAGAAGAAGCATCTGAGTCATCACCTTTTCTTTTCCCCTGAAAGGCATTGCTTCTATTCCTTCCTTATCACAAAAGCAATCCATGCTTGTGTTGGTAAAATCAGAAATACAAATAAACAAAAGGAAGAAAATATAATCCTGCTGCACATACTATTTCGCAAACTACTTTTTAACCTGAGCAATAAAACATGAACAATAGGTATAGAGGTGTGTCAGGAGTTACATTTCTTTATTATTGTTTTTCCTGCATAATATCCCATTATATGTACAGTGTATAGATTCTTTCTCAGTGGACCTGCTGCATTAGAATACCAGGAAGCTCTTTAAAATACAGATTTCAAGCTCCACGCCCAGGAGACTGATTTGGGAAGACTTGGGTGGGTCCCAGGTATTGCTACTTTAAAATTTCCCCTGGAGATTCTACTGGACTTGCCGAGGTTGGGAACCACTAATTGAACGAATCCTATATTTTGGGCCACAAAGGGAGCACCCAACATTTTGTTATTCCTAGTTGTGCAGCAATGAGAATCCTTATGTCTGCACTAGCAAATGACCTCAGTTTTTTCAGAAAGCTGGTTCCCAGGGTGGCCTTGTACAGTGGTAAGCCTGGCTGGGCCATGCTGCCAAACCGCTTTGAGTTTTCAACCCCCTTTCTCTTGATTGGGTCTCTTCTCCCCAGTCGAGTCAAGACTGACTTGATCTGGGAAGGGTAAAGCAGTGGTGGGAGAAGCATGATTTTCATTTCTTTACTTTATACTCTTCTGAATAGTTTGATTTTGTGATGACTGGCATGTATTCTTTTTTTTTAAATTACTTTTACACTGACTTGGGATTTTTATTTTATTTTAAATGTTTTGTTTATTTTATTTTATTTATTTATTTTTGGCTACTTTGGGTTTTTGTTGCTGCCCGTGGACTTTCTTCTAGTTGTGGTGAGCGGGGAGCTGCTCTTTGTTGTGGTGCATGGGCTTCTCATTGCGGTGGCTTCTCCTGTTGCAGAGCATGGGCTCTAGGCACACAGGCTTCAGTAGTTGTGGCACACGGGCTGTAGAGCGCAGGCTCAGTAGCTGTGGCGCACGGGCTTAGTTGCTCCGTGGCATGTGGGATCTTCCCGGACCAGGGCTCGAACCCGTGTCTCCTGCATTGGCAGGCGGATTCTTAACCACTGCGCCACCAGGGAAGCCCGGTATGTATTCTTTTTGCAATTAAAAAAAAATAGGATTTTCTGAAATGTCAAATGAGCTTCCAGCCTGGATGGATCGCTTTTGCTGAGCTCTGACCTTGCTCTCCAGCTGCTTCCTTGTGACCCTCAGTTGTTGAACAGATATCTCAAAATTGACACACATGTGAAAATTAACAGAGCCAAACTCATTCTCCCCTCTCAAACCTGCTTCACCACAGTAAACGGCACCTCCACTCACCTAGCTGCTTGGACAGAAGCAGGGAGCCCTCAGCACCCTCTCCCTCAGCCCCAATATCCACCCTTCCCAAGCCCTGGGGATTCTGTCTACAGATCCCATCTCACACTGGTCCAGTTCTCTCCATCCCCACCACCATCATCTTGGTCTAAGCTGTCTTCATCACTTGCTGGACTTCTGCATCTCACCCCCAAACAAGCCATTTTACCCGTGGTAACCAGAGTGGTCTTTCAAAACCTAAGTTATATCAAGACAACCTGACTCAGGATTTTCTGATAACTTCCTGTTGTACTTAGGATGAAATCCAAGTCTTGAAGGTGGCTTACCAGCTCCACGTGGTCTGGCCTTTGCCCACCTCTTCTTGCTTTACCTCTCTCTTGACTGCAACAGCCCTGGCCTCCAGTGACTCCTCATGACAGGAGGTGAAGCTCCTTCCCACCTGAATGCCTTCACACATCTCTGGAACATTCTTCTCACCAAGCCTCACCTTCCCTTGGCTCTCAACTTGAGTGTCCTTCTCCAGGGGTTTCTCTGACCTGATCTAGGGTAGAGTCCCCCTCCACCTTCTTTCTAGCTGCTTGTGCTTCTTCATAACCCTCAGCCTCCATTGCAATGATATGTTTAGGTGTCTGATAATCGGCTATTGTTGGCTTCACTTACTGGAATGTAAGCTCCCTGAGAGAGTAGAGACATGGCTGTTTGTTCACCATGAATCCAGCACTAGCACAGTACCTGACACATGTAAGTTCTAAGTACATGTTCATTAAAGACATTGAAGGACAAGGGGTAAGAGTATCATTCTTCCTGTTTTAAAGGGGAGACAATACAGGCCTGAAATGTAAAGGGACTTACCTGATGTCATACAGCAAGTCAGTGGAGCTCAGGGAACTCACCCTGTAGACCCTGGTTGCAGTGCTCCCCTACCATTTTAGGCTGCCCATCATTTAAACTCACCATAACTCTGAGAGGAAAGGGATGGTCTCCTCATGTCACAGGTAACTGTGCAAATTCAGGCCCACTGAGGTCATGTGACTTACCGAAAGTCACCGGGTTAAGAGAGTGGACACTGTACTCACACCCAGTCTGTTCTCTCTCTGTTCTTTCTCCTACAACAAACTACAGTCCACACATTTTTACTGAGTACCTACTAAGTGCCGGGCACTGTGCTGGGAGCTGGGGAAGTGGAGTGAACCAGAAGACACATCCCTGCTCTCCTGGCACTCACATCACTGTGGAAGGAGGCAGGAAAGCACCACAGAGAAAAGCCCACTAATAATTATGAGTTGTGATATCAGGCTTAGAAACCCAGCCAAGTGCTTTAGGCATCATCCCTGGCACCACCTCTGTCTCTGGATATCTGGAAGTTCTTCTGCTCCCAGCCCTTCCCCAGGGCCTCCTTAGTTTGCCAAAGCTGGCCCCTTATCAGAAATAATAAAGGTCAGAGTGGAAATAAATGAAATAGCAACTAAAAAACATTTAGAAAAGATCAATGAACAGAGCTGGTTCTTTGAAAAGGTAAACAAAATCAACAAACCTTTAGCCAGACTAACCAAGAAAAAAGAGAGAGGACTCAAATAAATAAGATAAGAAATGAAAGAGGAGAAGGTACTGATAACTCAGAAATACAAAGAATCATAAGAGACTACTATGAACAATTATACACCAATAAATTGGACAAACTAGAAGAAACAGATATTTTCCTAGAAACATACAATCTTTCAAGACTGAATCATGAAGAAAGAGAAAATCTGAATAGACTGATTACTAGTAAGGGGATTGAAACAGTAATCAAAAATCTCCCAACAGCAACAACAACAAAACCCCGGACCATATGGCTTCACTGGTGAATTCTACCAAACACTCAAAGAAAAATTAATACCAATCCTTTTCAAACTCTTCCAAAGTAGAAGAGGGGGGAATTCTTCCAAACACATTTTATGAGGTCAGCATTATCCTGATACCCAAAGCAGACAAAGATACGACAAAAAAAGAAAACTACAGGCCAATATCCTTGTTGAACATAGATGCAAAAATCCCCAACAAAATATTAGCAAACTGAATTCAACAATACATTAAAAGGATCATACACTATGATCAAGTGGGATTTATTCTAGGGGTGCAATGATGGTTCAGTATCCACAAATCAATTAATTTGATACATCACATTCACAAAATGAAGGATAAAAATTATGATCATCTCAATAGATACAGAAAGAGCATTTGACAATATTCAACATCCATTTATGATACAACTCTCAACAAAATGACTATGGAGGAATGTACCTCACCATAATAAAAGCCACATGTAACAAACCCATAGTTAACATCATACTCAGTGGTGAAAAGCTGAGACTTTCCCTCTAAGATCAGGAACAAGACAAGGATATTCACTCTTGCCACTTGTATTCAACATAGTATTGGAAGTCCTAGCCACAGCAATTAGGCAAGAAAAAGAAATAAATGGCATCCGAATTGGAAAGGAAGAAGTAAAACTCACAATCTGCAGATGACAGGACTCTATGTACAGAAAACCCTAATGACCACCAAAAAATATTTAGAGCTAGTAAATGAATTCAGTAAAGTTGTAGAATACAAAATCAATATACAGAAATACATGACATTTCTATACACTAATAATGAAATATTACAAATTAAGAAAACAATCCCATTTACAGTTGCATGAAAAAGAATAAAATACCTGGGAACAGATTTAACCAAGGAGGTAAAAGACCTGTAAACTGAAAACTGCTAGATACTGATGAAATAATTTGAAGAAGACACACACAAAAAATGGAGAGATAGTCCATGCTCATGCATTGGAAAAATTAATATTGTTTAAAATGTCCATACTACACAAAGCAATTCACAGATTCAATGCAATCTGTATCAAAATTCCAATGGCACATTTTATGAACTAGACAAATAATTCTAAAATTTGTAGGAACCACAAAAGACTCTGAATAGCAAAAAACAATCTTGAGAAAGAAGAGCAAAGCTGGAGGTATCACAAGCTTTGATTTCAAACTATACTACAAAGCTGTAGTAATCAAAACAGTATGGTACTGGCACAGAAACAGACACACAGATGAATGAAACAGAATTGAGAGTCCAGAAATAAACTCAAACATATATGGACAACTAATTTACAACAAAAGAGCAAAGAATATACAATAGAGAACGGATAGTCTCTTCAATAAATGGTGTTGGTAAAACTGGACAGCCACACACAAAAGAATGAAACAGGACCATTATTTTACACCATACACAAAAACTAACTCAAAACGGATTAAAGACCTGAAACCATAAAATTCCTAGACTAAAACATAGGCCGTAACCTCACTGACATTGGTCTTAGTGATGTTTTAGTGGATCTGACTCTAAAAGCAAGGGAAACAAAAGAAAAAGTAAGCAAATGGGACTACATCAAACTAAAAATTCTGCACAGCAAAGGAAACCATCATCAAATCAAAAAGGCAACCTACTGAATGGGAGAAGATATTTGCAAATTATATATCCAATAAGGGATTAACATCCAAAATCTGTAAAGAACTCACACGACTCCACAATAGAAGAACAAACAACCCTATTAAGAAATGAGGATCTGAAATAGATTTTTCCAAAAAAGACAGAGAGATGGCCAACAGGCACATGAAAAGTTGTTCAACATCACTGACTACTAGGAAAAAGCAAATCAAAGCCACAATGAGATATCACTTCACACCTAATAGAATAGCTATTATTATTATTATTATTATTATTATTATTGTGGTGCACAGGCCTCTCACTGTTGTGGCCTCTCCCATTGCAGAGCACAGGCTCCAGACACGCAGGCTCAGTGGCCATGGCTCACGGGCCCAGCCGCTCTGCGGCATGTGGGATCTTCCCAGACCGGGGCACGAACCCGTGTCCCCTGCATCGGCAGGCGGACTCTCAACCACTGCGCCACCAGGGAAGCCCGAATAGCTATTATTGAAATGACAAGAAATAACAAATGTCGGAGAGGCTAGAAACCCTTGCACACTGTTGGCAAGACTGTAAATTGGTGCAGCCACTATGGGAAAAGTTATGGAGATTCCTCAGAAAAAAAAAGAATAGAACTACCATATGACCCAGCTATTCCACTTCTGGGTATTTATCCCAAGAACAGGAAAACACTAATTCAAAAAGACATATGCACCTCTATGTTCATTGCAGCATTATTTACAATAGCCAAGATATGGAAACAGCTTAAGTGTCCATAGATGGATGAACAGGTAAAGAAGATGTGGTATATATAAAATGAAATACTACTCAGCCATAAAAAAGAGTGAAATCCTGCCATTTACAGCAACATGGATGGAACCTGAAGGTATTACGCCAAGTGAAATAAGTCAGATGGGGAAAGACAAATACCATATGATCTCACTCATGTATGGAATCCAGGCAACAACAGCAACGACAAACAAACAAAAACAAACTCACAGATACAGAGATCAGAGAAGTAGTTAGCAAAGAAGGGTATTGGGAGGGGGACGAAATGAGTGAAGGGGGAATCAGCTGTATGGTGATGGATGGTGACTGGACTTGTGGTGATCACTTTGTAGTGTATACAGATGTCAAATGATAATATTGTACACCTGAAACTCATATTAAAAAAAACAGCTGGCCTCTTCCCCAGGTCTGTTCCCACCACCACATTCCCACATTGGACTACCACCAGGGGGCAGTTGTGCTCCATCTCAGATGGTTCCTCCACCAGCGCAGCTTGGGATGGGGAGAGAAGGGGAGGGAAGCAGATATCTAGGGGACAGAAGGGAGCTAAAAGGCTGCCAGGCTCCCCAGCTCGGGTGTCTTAGGGAATCGGCTCTGCCCAGATCTAGAGAAAAGTTTCTCAATTGTTTTTCCTCCCTTGTCTCCCTCCTACTTTTATGTCTCCTCATTCATTCATTTAATAAACTTTTAAAATAGGTTTATTGAGATAATTTCTATCCCATAAAAGTTCACCCCCTTAAAGTGGACAAGACAATGATTTCTAGTATATTTACAGAGTTGTGCAACTGTTACCATGATCCTATTTTAGGACATTTTCATCCCCCAAAGAAGCCTTGTACCCATCAGCAATCACTTCCCAGGTTTCCATCCCCTGTTCCTCTCCCTCCCTGCTCTAGGCAACCACTAATCTACTTTCTGTCTCTATAAATTTACCTATTCTGGATGTCTCCTATAAATGGAATCATAGAATATGCAGCCTTTTGCGGCTGGTTTCTTTCACTTAGTGTAATGTTGTCAATGTTCAACCATGTTGTAGCCTGTATCAGTACTTACTTCCTTTTTATGGCTGAATAATATTCCATTGCATGGATAGACCACACTTTATCTGTTAATCAGTTGATGGACATTTGGGTTTTTTTCTACTTTTGGGCTATCGTGAATAACACTGCTATGAACATTAGCATTCCAGTTTTTTAAATTGAGATATAATTCACATACCATAAACTTCATCCTTTTAAGGACTACAATTCAGTGGTTCTTAGTATATTCACAGGGTTGTGCAACCGTCACCACTACCTAATTCCAGAACATTTCATCATCCTACAAAAGACCCCATACTCATTAACAGTCATTCCCTATTTCCCCTTCCCTCTAGCCCCTGGAAACCACGAATCTACTTTCTGTCTCTGTGTATTTGTCTGTTCTGGACATTTCATGTAAATGAAATCATACAATATGTGGCCTTTTGTGTCTGCCTTTTTTACTTTGTATATGTTTTTGAGGTTTGTCCATGTTGTAACATGTATCATTACTGTATTCTTTTGGTTGCTGAATAATATTGCATTTTAATGATATACTACATTTTATTTATGTATTTGTCAGCTGGTAGATATTTGGGTTGTTTCCAATTTTTGGCAATTATGAATGGTGCTTCTATGAACATTCATGAACAAGTTGTTGTTTTTTTTTTTTTGCGGTACACGGGCCTCTCACTGTTGTGACCTCTCCCCTTGCAGAGCACAGGCTCCAGATGCGCAGGCTCAGCGGCCATGGCTCACGGGCCCAGCCACTCCGTGGCATGTGGGATCTTTCCTGGACCGGGGCACGAACCCGCGTCCCCTGCATCAGCAGGCGGACTCTCAACCACTGCGCCACCAGGGAAGCCTCCATGAACAAGTTTTTGTGTAGACATATGTTTTCATTCACTTGTGTATATACCTCAGATTGGAATTGCAGGGTCATGTGGCACACAAATCAGCCACACCATTTTCCATTCCTACCAGCAATGTACAGAAATTCTAATTTCTCCGCATCCTCGCCCTTTTGATTCTAGCCATTCTCGTGGGTATGAAATGTTATCTCATTTACTCAATACGCTTTTACGGAGCACCAAACTATGTGCCAAGCCTGTTCTAGGTGCTAGAGATGAGCCGTGAGAAGGACAGAGATGGCCCTGCCCTCATGGGTGCCCAAGACCTACTATAGATTTAGATGTTCAAGGAGTAATGAATACATTAACCAGACAAGTTCAGGAAGTGCGATGATGACTTGATGCTCTGGGTGGCGGGGCAAGGGCAGTGGGGGTGGAGCTGCCTCATCCAGGGGATCAGGGGAAACGGTGCCGCTGGGAAGGTGACATTTGTGATGAGACGTAACAGGTAAGAAGGAGCCATCCTGCTCAGCCCTGGAGGACAAGGTCCCAAGTACAGGTAACAGCAAGGGCAAAGGCCCTGAAACCTGATGAGTGTGGTGTCTTCTAGGGACAGCAGGAGAACAGGGTGGTGGGAGCTAAGTGGGCAAAGGCGAGGACAGGAGGTGACGGGTTGTGGAGGAAGATCACTCACGCCTTTGGAGGCTACCATGAGGAGCCTGAATTTAATTCTGAGCTTGGTGAGAAGGCACTAAAGTTTTGAGAGCAGACTATCTACATTCTCAGAATCTCCCTCTTTCTGTGTGTGGGGAGGTGGCTCTCGGGAGACAAGGGCAGAGCAGGGAGACTGATGAGGGCACCATTCGCACAGTGCAGGTGAAGGATGGCGGAGGCTGGGAGGGTTAGGCCTGGGTCTGGATATGCTTTGGAGGTAGAACGGAACAATTTACTGGAGGATTGCATGTGAAGGATGAAGAGAGGAGAAGCATGTTCTTTCTGGCCCCTCGCATTTGGCAAACATGCAGTGAGGCCTCAGTGTACTGATTCGATCCAGTGGACCCACTGGGACCAGAAGAGGTACATCTTCTGCCTTCAGCCCGGAGAGCCAGGACTCTCCCCCACCAGAAACTTGCAGGCTGGTTGCCAGTCTTCATCAAGCTCCTGTGGTATCCTGGGTCCTACCCTTGGCACTGTGAGGGCTCAAAAGAAGACCCTTATTTTTGCCCTTAGGAGTTCAAGCCTCATGCCAACCTTACTCTTAACTGCTTCTGGTCATCCAGAACACGCTGCCCAATTCATCTCCCTGGCACCGTGCTCCCACCAGCTCATCCCCAACTCGGAGCCCTTCAGTAGGTCGCTGTGCCCCTAGCCGTGTTTCCCAACTTGAGTAATGTATAGACAGGCTCTCCAAAAAGAAGAAGATCCTCCCATGCTAGATACTGTTGATTTAAAATGCTTTTATTATACTATTCCTTAAGATATAAAACTAGGTACAAACTCCAAGGGCTCCTATACAACCATAAAACCGAGTTATAAATTAAATACAAACACAACTACAAACCTGATAACACTCAGACGAATGTTATTCATTTAATGTGCTGGATGACGTTGTTTTGCAGAATCAAAATCACCCCCTTGCAATTTTGAGCATTTTATTGGCTGTGCCAGTGTGGTGTTTTGTTTTGTCTTTGTTTGTTTGTTTTTACTTTGGAGCTCCTACACGACTGTGTGGGCTGAATCGATTTGCTCACTTCTTTTCTCATGTGGGTGAGGGGAACCCTCTCAAAGGGTGAGCGCATAGCCTCATCATTTGGCTCCCTTGCTGTGGGCATGTCCATTCCTTTGTGTTTTAAGCCCAGGACTGTTATAAGGACCTTCATAGGCCCCCAGAATTCTTACCTTTGGAGGCTCCACCTCACCCCTTGTCAAACATATGAAAATGTACCCACACTTCACATCAACTATACTTTTTCTTTTTGCTATTAAAAGGGATTTATTTTTATAATTCTGCAGTTGAAATTATTTAAGGAACAATGTTTGCGGGTGTGTCTGTTATTTTAGTTGTTGTTGTTTGTTACTTCAGAGTCATTAACATTCTTTTTTCAGATGTGAAACATTGTCTGGGCCCTTGGAATTCTCCCAGGCCCAAGGGCTGAGCTCACCGTGCTGGAAGATAAACCAGTCAAGCCGAGGCCTGCTTCTTTCTTTCCTCATCAGCCCAAGACTATTAAAGTGGGGCAGTTGGCACCAACCTGACCCCAAGCACAGACCAACATGGGCATGAAAATGGGGTTGGCTGCTCTGGGTTATGAGACCTGGGTCATTCAGAGGAGTCAGAATTATGCTTATACTTGTTGTTTTTAGATTATCTGTGAAATGAAAGCCCTAAATTATGAAAACCCTAGTGAAGCCAGATTACTGGGAACATGCCTGAGGTTCCTCAAAGGTCAGAGACCCCAGTTTGAGGCCCCTTGGCCTTCAAGGTCAAGTCGCGGTACCTTGGCCTGGGACCAAGCGCTGCACATTGTACGGCTAGTTCTCCTTTCCAGAGGTTTTGTCCACATCACTCCCCTACCCGATACCAGATATAGGAGCTTCTCCACAGCCAGCCTTTGATCCTACTGTTGTCTCTGCTCAAAATGACCCCCTTACAGTTTTCAGACTATTTTATTTTTTAAAGGTTTTAAAACATTGTGCGGGTTATACATGTTAACTATAGGAAAATCAGAAAATACAGGTATAGGAAAATTAAAAAATAAAAATAGTCAGTGATCTCATCACAGAGAAATAATCATGATTAACTGATTATTTGCTATATATACTCTTTAAACTTCAGTTTTCCACATGCATATATTTATATTAACAAAATACAATGAGTGTGATTTTTCAAATGAAGTATCGTAAGTAAACAAAAACAGAGAGAGGACTATAACATGTACTCCTCACAACCGAGTTTTGACAAAACTTAACACTTTTAGCATATTTGCTTCAGCTCCTTAAAAAAAAGAATAAAACCTGACAGATGTGGCTGGAGCACCCTCTACCCCTGACCTAGTGCTCTTTGGCAATCCCTCCCCTGCATCCCCCTACCAGAGTCAATCTCTCCTACAAATTTGGGGTTTAGCTTTCCCATCCATGCTCTGGATATTGTTAAACTTCAAATGAATTGCATTGTTGTGCATATATCCTTCTGCAATCTGCCTTTGGGTCTGACACTATGTCCTACAGGTGCGTTGGTGTTGATTCATGTCACCTAGTTTGTTCATTCACACTGCCATTCACAATTCCGTGGAATGAATGGACCACAGTTTCTTTACCAATTCCACTGATAATTGATTGTGCAGACTGTGCTACGGAACACCTTGGTATGTACAGTCTTCTTGTGTTGGGAACATGAATTTCTCTGGGATCAATACCCAAGACAGAATTGCTGAGTTGTAGGGCACATGCAATATCATAACCTTCCTTTTTCTTAATTCACTCACAATTCATGAACATTTTCCCATTTCAGTACCTATCCCACATCAATATATTTTGTTTGTTTTTTTGGTTTGTTTTTTATAAATTTATTTGTTTATTTTTGGCTGCTTTGGGTCTTCGTTGCTGTGCATGAGCTTTCTCTAGTTGCAGTGAGCAGGGGCTACTCTTCATTGCGGTGCGTGGGCTTCTCATTGTGGTGGCTTCTCTCGTTGTGGAGCACGGGCTCTAGGCTCGCAGGCGTCAGTAGTTGTGGCATGTGGGCTCAGTAGTTGTGGCTCGCAGGCTCTAGAGCACAGGCTTAGTAGTTGTGGTGCACAGGCTTAGTTGCTCCACAGCATGTGGGATCTTCCCGGACCAGGGCTCGAACCTGTGTTCCCTGCACTGGCAGGAGGATTCTTAACCACTGCACCACCAGGGAAGTCTTGATATATTTTTAACAGCTATAGAAGTTCTGCCAAAAATTTCTCAACATAATCAAGATAGGCATAATTAGTTTCTATTAAAATCTACTCTGTGAGGGAGTATCTTTGCAGCTATATTTTTGTGCATATCTTTATTTCTGTAGGAGGAATGCCTAAAGGTAGAACTTCTGGGTCAAAAGAGATATGTGTTTTCAAGACCAACTTCCCTGAGAATTCTTGAACCAACTGCTCCTTCCACCAGCTCACACCTCCTACAAGGGTACGAGGGCCTGTTTCCCCTAAATCTGGCCCAGTCACACCCTTAAAGCTTTTGCCTCTGGAAATAGTGTCCTTACACCTTCACCTCTCCTGCCGCTTCTCCTCTTCCCTTGGCCAAAATCTGGCTTGTGGACTTTCAAAGCCCTTAATAACTCTTGTATAACATTCATTACTTTCTCATTTCCTCCACAGCTATTTTGGTGTGCGATTTATCTTTGCTCCAGATATAAATATTTTAGTATCAGGAATTCTATTTTCTTCAATGTTATTCTTTCATAATTTATACACCTCCAAGTAACATATACAACATCTATAGTAAACTACACATGCAGACTGTTAAAAAATACATGGAGTTCTGGAAAATATTTGATTAAAATGTTCTAAGTCAGTGAAGTTACTGCATTTCCATTCCATTCCACCCAACCGACATTTGTTGAGAAAGCTCTCCGGGATAGGAGCTGTGCCAGGCCCCAGGGAACCAGAGGCAAATAGGCCCTGGTCCTTGTCCTCCAGGAGTTCACAGTCAATTAAATGTTGCCCTGAGCATCCTCTCATGCAAGGCAAAAAGGGAAACATGATGTATTATCTCCAACTCATGATTAAAGAACGAAGGCTATTTCAGCTGTGAAAGACCCTTTACCTGGTGTTAAAGTACAAGAAGGATTTTTCACATAAGTGCTGCTATATGAACCTATGTTTTGAACAATCTCTTTAGCAGTCTTTTAGAGACAACGCAGAGATGCTCCGCTCCATGTGGATTTAATTCCGCCATCATACGTCAGAGAGGCAAGGACATACTATTAAGACATCATTCAGCAGCTTTCCTGGTGGCGCAGTGGTTAAGAATCCGCCTGCCGATGCAGGGGACACGGGTTCGAGCCCTGGTCCGGGAAGATCCCACATGCCGCGGAGCAACTAAGCCCGTGTGCCACAACTACTGAGCCTGTGCTCTAGAGCCCGCGTGCAAAAACTACTGAAGCCCACACGCCTAGAGCCTGTGCTCCACAACAAGAGAAGCCACTGCAATGAGAAGCCCGCGCACCTCAATGAAGAGTAGCCCCGGCTCCCCGCAACTAGAGAAAGCCCGCGTGCAACAACGAAGACCCAACGCAGACAAAAATAAATAAATAAATAAAGATTTTTTTAAAAAAAGAAAGACATCATTGGGGGTTGGGGTCGGGGTTCCACCAATGTAGCCTGGGTATAAAGTGGCTTAATGTCTGCTGGCTTAATGTCAACCCCAGAGGAGGACAGCCACTGGGTGATTAGCACAGTGTTAGACGCCTAGTAGGGGTCTAACCACACGCCAGTTCAGCCAGCATTTGTTTACTCACTTATTTAACTGCCTGCTTACTATGTGCCAGGCATTCAGGCTAAATCCTGGGGACATTTTGGTAGATAAAAGACATGTTGCCACCTCATACACTGCTGGTGGGAATGTAAAATGATATGGCCACTTTGGAAAAGAGTTTGACAGTCTCTGAGGAAGTTGAACATACACTGACCATAAAACCCAGCAATTCCATTCATAGGTATCCAGGTATTTACTCCAGCAAAATGAAAATGTGTGTCCACACAAAGACTTGTAGGCAAATGTTCATATCAGCATTATTCTATAGAGAAAACTGGAAGCAATCCAAAATTGAAAAGGTGAATGGATAAACAAAATGTAACACAACCATGTTAGGGAATACTACTCAGCAATAAAAAGAAACAGACTTCCAATACTCGCAATACGGATGGAGCTCAGACTTCATGCTCGGTGAAAGAAGCCAGACACAGAAGGTCTCATATTATACTGATTCCATTTATGTGACATTCCCAGAAAAGGCAAAACTGGAGAGACAGAAAGCAGATCGGTGATTGCCTGGCGATGAGGGTAAAAGCAGGGATTAACTGCAAACAGGGCTGAGGGATCTTTTGTGGGTGATGAAAGTTCTAAAACTGGATTGTGGTGATGGTCATGCAATTCTGAGAATTTACTAAAAATCATGGAATTATACACTTAAAATGGGTGAGTTTTGTGGCATGTCTTGTAAAGAGACATGACAAAACAAAAAAGACACAGGCCCTACATTTATGGGTTTTATCATCTAATTAGGGAGAGAGCAATCAAGCACCTAAGTATAGAATAATAAAGTCTGTCAAATAGAAGGAAGGAAATACAGTGGGTGCAGTGACAGAAAATAAAAAGGGGAAGCTCCTTGGAGAGGTGGCCAGCGAAGGCCTATCTGAAGAGATGTCATTTGGATGGAGACCTACAAGGAGGAGAGATGGGAAGGGCACTCCAGGAGAGGGAACGTCATGGTCAAAGTCAGAGTTGGAAGCCCATGAGCTATATATACTTTTATGCATATTTTGTAGTGCTTCAAAGAGGTGCCCTGACCTACTAACCACATGGCGCATGAGTGATGGGGCAGGTGTTTAAAACAAGGTCTGCTTGTGCCTTAAGTTGGCATCAGTCTTCCTGCCAGTTTGTTCCTGCAGCCGATGCGACTGCCCCAGTCACACACAAGCTGCCCAGCATGTCCACACTGGCCTGCCGCTGCCCAGGGCTTGGGGCACAGTGGGTAGTCAAGGTGCCTGGCCACATGCTAGGCAAGGAGACGGCCAAGGTGTGTGTGACCTCATGCTGCCCCAGCACCTGCTTCCCAAACTGTAAGTTATGGGGCAGGGATGACTGCAAGGTCCCCCTTGACAGACTCCGCCCGGGCTTAGGCAGTCCAGAGGGCCAGGGGAGCTACAGGCTCCAAGTGGACCTGCCTGCCTGCACCTCCTCTCCATATCCAGACCTAACGCCCCTGAGGGCAGACCTGGATTCAAACTGCCACAGTGGCACTTCTGAGTTGTGTGACCTTGGACTTCACTGAGCCTTGCTCTCCTCCTTTGCAGGATGAGGACATTGGGGTATGGGAAAGAGCAGATCTGGGATTAGAACCCACATCCGCTTGGTTCTGAAGCCCTGGTTTCTCCGCCATGCCAGATGGAATGGCTTCTTGCAAAGGGCCTCACTGAGGGGCTATTTGGGTGTTCTCAGCCCTGACCGTGTAATCAGATCACTGGGGAGTTTGATGAACTTTGGGATCCACCCTCAGGGATCAGGTTTAATTGACCTGAGGTGGGGCCCAGGTGCCAGTACATTTTAAAAGCTCTCCAGATAGTTCAAATAAATAGGCTGCCAGGGTTGAGAATCACTGATCCAACCCCTTCATTTTCTTTCCTTTTTTAAACCCCTTCATTTTAGAGGTTCGTGCCCCAGTCCGGGAGGATCCCACATGCCGCGGAGCGGCTGGGCCCATGAGCCATGGCCACTGAGCCTATGCGTCTGGAGCCTGTGCTCCACAACGGGAGAGGCCGCGACAGTGAGAGGCCCGCGTACCACAAAAAAATAAATAAATTAAAAAATTTAAAAAAAATAAAAGAGAGATTGAAAGCCACTAGAAAGAGATAGGGAGAAATCTATCAGGCTTCTGGACCAAATTAGTAACTGAGGTTCAATATATAACTTACCTAAGAGCTTCCTAGCAGCCAAAGCAAAAGGGGAAATATACTGGGTTAGAGTAGTCTGGTTCTGGGGTGACTTGGTCTCTTGAAAAAACACATCCTTACTCCTCCCACTGAGAGGGGCTGTATATAGAAGAGCTGCTATT